>NC_141890.1:11664549-12867561 GCF_030686135.1 Camelina sativa
TCTAGGAGATGTTGGCAACGCATCACTCGACCCATCCTCTGCACAACACTCCCGGAACCGTCTCTCGAACCAATCTCACAACCCCGATTGAGCCCCTCTCTCGAGCCAGTCTCATCCGCTCGATCGAGCCACCCCGTTCGAGCCGTTCCACTCGAGTGGGATTTAGCTTTCAACGTCTTCATCAAATTTGTAGGGAATTTAGTCATCTTTCTAACGCCGTTTATTTCAAGCCAATCTGAGGTGTGGTTCAATAGTTATCATCGTTTTAGTGGATGTGTATACACCCAGCTCGAGCCAAAACCACTCTGGATCGAGCCAACACCACTCTGGTTCGAGCCAACACCCCTCCACTCCACCCAGTCGACCTCGCTCGAGCCAGCCTCACCACGCATCACTCGACCTCACTCGAGCCATCTGGGTCGAGCCACTGGACGCACACCGACTCGTTCGCACATGTCAAGATGACGTTCCGTCTTACACACTTCAGGAGATTCCCAAACCGACTCTTCACCTTGTCGTTTTAAGTTTTAGGGATTTACATGTTTTTACTATAAATAAATTTTGTAAAGTCTTGGCTGAAGACATCTTTTATCTCGTTCTTATTATTAAGGTTTTACCTAGCCACCAAAAACGTTCTCAGACTTTGTAATCCGACATCTTTGAGTTTATAGAGTTTTTGCATTTGATTTCTTCTGCAAAGTTGTTCATCTCATTTTTATCTATCTTACTATGCTTGATTCAATGTTTTCCGAATATGTATCCTTGATGATGATTTTCGGATATGAGTAGTGTAGTAGTTCTCGAGGATGGGATAGATTAGGTGGAGGATCTTAGGATGTAGGGTGTTTAAGCTTGATTGTATGATCCCTTCTGGAGTAGAGTTATAAATACTAGTTTCTCTCTGATCAATTGGAACTAGGTCTTAGACATTTCCACACTCAAAAGGTGTTTGATGAAATGTCTGACCAACTAGTGCCAGACACTTACGTTCCTAGCCTAAGAGATTAGTTGTCTAGGATGCTTGTTGACGTGAATGAACTTGTTTTTCATGCCATGCTTGATCATGTTTCTCTAGCTAGAGCTAGGTTTGGAAGTGTTTGAGTATCTTCTGTCAAGATATTGGATTAGCTAAGAAGTGATGTTCATTGTAGAGGGATAGTTTGCTTGTGGCATGTTAAACACTCTATAGACTAGGATACTCCACCGACATCAATTACCCCCATCCTTAGGACTTCTTTCTTTCTAATTTTTATTGCATTCCTGAGACTGTTTCGATTCTTGTTGTTTAGTTCATGCTTAGACTCGTTTCTGTTTCATTAATTTTCGCTTCTTGTGATGCATTCTCGTTTCTAGTCCTCTAGCTCATTTTCGTTTTGCATTCTAATCATCCTAGGATTGTTAGATAAAAACACTCTCTTTGGATTGGCTTAACTTATGATACTGTGATTGCATCTCAATTGTTAGTAAAGTTTCCCAACTGGATTGACACCTTAAGTATTACAACTGCATAAGGTTAATTGAATCTGCTAGGATAGACACACAAAAATCCTAGTATTATTAACCTAATAATAGACGTGACCTTTCGTTTTCCTATTAATTTTCCTTTATATAGACCTAATTCATAGGTCTTACTCTCTTCCATCTCATTATTCGTTTCTATTGTTTCTCTTTATATTCTACTAAATCACATATCTGTCTATCTATTACACCTTCCTATCGATATGGAAGTTGTTCCTCACATCGATGTACAGTTTTTTAGAGATGTCGAAGCGATCATTTGCGCTACTGATCGGGAGAATATTCCGGTTCTAAACCCTGGTGTTGGTATCTATGTTGACAAAACCACTGTTACGTGGTTCAAGTTCCTTCACGTTATCTCTATCGCGATTGGAGGAATACTTCAACACAACTGGCACCAGGCGTGGCCGACGTACTGATTGATTCCCTTCCATTTTAAGAGACGATGGTTTATCCTCCTCGCGGTAATATCACTAAAACAAACCACCATATTAATATTATTCTATACTCTTATTATTTCTTTCCTTTAATTGTAGCATAAATACACGTGGGATGCAAAGCATACTCTAACAGTCTGGACGCAGTTTAATTTGGTGGCTAGAACATTATTTAGAGCCCAGATGTGTGTGCTCAAGAGGAAATGGGCGAGTGGTGGCGATAAACCCGACATGTTGACTAGCATAGTTTAGAATGATTTGGTCAATATGTGTGAAGAATTTGGCCTAGATGATGTCAGTTTTAAAAGGTGATTTCCATTGTACTGTCGTGTCGTCTTCTATATTTCTTTTTGTTTTAACTTCATCTTAATAGAAATCAGCTGTTAATACAATATCTCATCCATCATGGAGTTATAACTCAAGCATATTGTACAATAACTCAGCCATGATTAATAATAACTCAGACATCCCTTAAATTAGAATAACTAAATAACCGACCAAACCAAATCGAACCGAACAAATAATAATAGTGATATTCATATTTCCATTCTAAATTTATATTTTGAGTTATAATAATTTAAAGGGATTCTAATTTAAATTTACAAATATCTCATAACTTAGTTGTTTAAGTCAAAATTTGTGATTTTTAGATATATCTCATATCTTATAATTTTGAGTTATAATATTATTTTTTATTTCTTTTATTTTAAATTTGTATTCAAATTTTTTAATTATTTTGAATTATATATTGTGAGAAAAGCTGACTTTATGAATTTATTATGTGTGTGGATTTGAGCAGGCACAGAATTAGTGATTGTTCGCGTTTCCCCAACAACACTTTTTGTAATATGGATCAAAGTTGACAGAACGAAAGACCAAGGAGAAAAAGAATTACAATGTGTTTTCATATTATTGAGAATATCGTAAGCGATAACTCATCCGTCATAAATTATAACTTAGTCAACCCTCAAATTAGAAAACTAAATAACCGAACCGACCAAACCTAACCAAACCGAAACAAAAATCCCAATTTGGTATTATTTTCGGTTATATTCGGCTTTCTTTCGGTTATATTAGGTTAATCTACCTAATTACAATATATTTTGGGTTATTTATGGTTATATATTAATCTAACCGGCCCATAACCGGAAATAACCGAAAAGTAATTTAAAAAATTTTAAAAATTTGAAATGGTTATCATATTAGTATATCCAAATTACCACCTTAAACCAAACACAATATAACCAAAACCACACTGTTAAATTAAAACCCATAATGTTGGAAATATGAACCTTACACCCCAAACCCTAACCCTAACCCCTAAGTGTCATGTTTTGAATGTTTTACATATTTTGATCAGAACGTGTAAAAATCACTCTTTATCTATAATTATTAATTTTTATTGGTTATAATAATAGTAATATACATATTTCCATTCTAAATTTAAATTTTGAGTTATAAAAAATTTAATTTACAAATATCTCATAAGTCACCTGTTTATGTCGATAACTCAGCCATATAGTCAACTGTTTCGAATTTTTTTATTAAAAAAATTTCAAAAATTTGAATTTTGAATTCCTTTTTAATAATAAATCGTTAAAAATGTATTTATTACGCGTGTGGATGATAACAAAAAACATAATGATAGTTTGCGTCTCCCCAACAACACTTTTTGTATTCTCGAGAAGGTATATAATAAATTAATATGGTTGTTGCATAACTCAGTTATAACACCATTAATATGGCTGTTGCATAACTCAGCCGTAACATCAATGTTAATTTAATATACTACCCTAAGTCAGTCGTGTAAAGTACATAACTCAGTCGTCACGTATATTATTGTTAAACGACGTCGCTCGATTTATTGTTTTAGTATAAATGATGGGATTGTAGTGATTTTGTGCTTTAGTAATCGAGTGAAGATGATGGCTCAGAGAGATATCTACGGCGGCAACTCCAGGGCTGATGAGAAAACTGCTTCTGAAGCACTAACTGAGGTACATCTCTGGACCATCTGAAATCTCAAAGCATTGTCGTAATATTGTGTTTGTGGTAATGTAGATGAAAATGAAAATTAGGTACGGCAAAATCCGGAGGCGGGACAAGGGCGTTCCAGTCGGGTGTAATTGCGGTGCAGTGGTTCTCGTTGCCACTTCTAATAATCCTAGCACGAGAAGAGAACTTTATTTCAGTTGTGCGTATGAAATCACAAATGTAAAGATTTCTGTACTCTTATTTTTGTGTTCTGCATCTTGATTTTTTTTTATATTGTAATATGAGTTATGTACTATTTGTAAGGGTCCCGGTCAAGGCTGCGGTTTCAGGAGGTGGTGGACTGATGCATTGCGCGACGAGATTGCCAATATTAAGGAGGAGAAGAATGAGATGAAGCAGGACTTGGATGCAGCCAAGAAGCACATTGAGACTCAAGAAGAAATTATCTTGAATATGGAAAATAAATATGACGCGCTAGCAAAGAAGTTTGAGAGCTTGAACAAGTATCTGTGAGATTAGTCAAGCTCCGTTATTTTCTTTTCCTTTTTTTTATTGGAAATGGTATGAACTTTCTATGTAGTGGTGTTTTATCAATTTCTTTTAATAACTCAGCCATAACTTTACTATAACTCAGCCAAAACATTTGATAACTCAGCCAACCCTCAAATTAGAAGACTAAATAACCGAACCGACCAAACCTAACCGAACCAAAAAATAAATATTCCCAATTTGGTATTATTTTCGGTTATTTTTGGTTATATTCGGCTTCCTTTCTGTTATATTAGGTTAATCTACCTAATTACAATATATTTTGGGTTATTTATGGTTATATATTAATCTAACCGGCCCATAACTGGAAATAACCGAAAAGTAATTTTACAAATTTTAAAAATTTGAAATGGTTATCATATTAGTATATCCAAATTACCACCTTAAACCAAACACAATATAACCAAAACCAAACTGTTAAATTAAAACCCATAATGTTGGAAATATGAACCCTACACCCCAAACCCTAACCCTAACCCTAACCCTAACCCTAACTCCTAAATGTCACGTTTTGAATATTTGACACATTTTGATCTGAATGTGTAAAAATCACTCTTCGTCTATAATTATTACTTTTTATTGGTTATAATGATTGTAATATTCATTTTTCAATTCTAAATTAAAATTTTGAGTTATAATAATTTTAATTTACAAATATTTCATAAGTCAGCCGTTTATGTCGATAACTCAGCCATACCAGTCAATTGTTGGGATTTTTTTTTTTATTCGAAATTCTAATTCAAAATTTTTAATTAATATGAATAATATATTGTGAGAAAAGGTGACTTTATGTATTTATTATGTGTGGATCTGAGCAGGCACAGAATTAGAGATTGTTCGCGATTTCTCAACAACACTTTTTGTGATATCGAGAGACGTTTTCATTAGATAATTTACAAGGAATCTGACAGAACGAAAGACCCAGGAAAGAAAGAAGAATATGTTTTCATATCTCATAACTCAGCCGTACGAAGTACATAATTCAACCGTAATTCATAATTCAGCCGTGTGAATTATATAACTCAGCCGTAACTTAACCGTAAATCAGCCATAACTTTGAAAATAGACAAATCAATGTTTTACATATCCAAGTACAATTCCTACCGAAAGAAATCCAAATGTTTTACATATCCAAGTACAATTCCTAACAACACATAAACAAGCAGATCAGAGAAATCTCCGGCTTAGATAAGCCATGGTCATGCACTTACCATTGCCAAGAAGTTTCTGAACCTTAAACAAGCAAGAATACGCTCCTAGAGAGCTCCTACAACCATCTCAGCTACAGAGCTCTACAGGAAACGCCTCCAATTATCAGAAATCACCAAGAACACTCAAAAACACTTAGGGAACTTTTTCTCTCTTTTCTTTTCTCTCAAAAACGGCCAAACTCGCCGAATGAGACAAAACTCGAGTTTAAGGGTTTTCCTAACCCAAAACGCAGCGTTTAACTTAAACTCGTCTGCAGAAAACCAACCTTGCATTGACCGATGCACATAGTGCATCGACCGATGCAACCCCTAAACCGAGATTTCGGTTTGCGGATGTTACAATTCTCCCCCACCAACAAAGCTTCATCCTCGAATCTCGAACATCCATCAGCCAAGGACTCCTGTGCGACCGTTTCCATGGCCCGCACTCCTCCGACCGATCTACGGAAGGTCACCTCTAGGCGATAGACTCACGCTCCAGGCATTATTTGCTCTCGACTTTTGGACTTTCCTTTACTCATAGGCCTAAACCTTGAGTTTTTATTGGCTCTTCATCAGACCTAAGTCTGCATGCCATAATATTGGCTCCTCATCGGGCCTAAGCCTGCATGCCATATATAAAAGGAAGTCCAATATTCGTCTCTCGGGTTGCCACCATACAGCGCGTCCCCGGATCGTCATCCAAAATCGATATACCAACCATATTCCCAAGCCACTAAGTCTCCGAATATGGTAGTACTAGGAGAACTAAAGTCCCCCAAGAGTCACGAGCAAACAATTCTGAACACGTCTGAGTCCTATCCCTATCCAGGTATTCTTCCCGTGGCTCACGTAAAACATCACAATGTCCTACCAACCACATATCCCCTCAATGGAATACCTCATGACCGCACAAGGATCATATACATGCCACAAGGTCCAAACAAATGTCCTAAATAGGACCGCCACCAAGGCCAAACAAATTGTCCTAAACAGGATCGCCACCAAGGCGAAACAAATTGTCCTAAACAGGACCGCCACAAAGGCCAAATAAATGTCCTCAACAGGACCGCCACCAAGGCCAAACAAATGTCCTAAACAGGACCGCCACCAAGGCCACTCGTCCCGAAGGACCATCACAAAGACCACTTGTCCCGAAGGACTGCCTAAACAGGCAACATTGGCTAAAAGCCAGCCACAAAGGCCACACATCTGGCTAAACAGCCCGCCACAAAGGCCACACATCTGGCTAAACAGCCCGCCACAAAGGCCACACATCTGGCTAAACAGCCCGCCACAAAGGCCACACAACTGGCTAAACAGCCAGCCACAAAGGCCACACAATGACTCAAAAGACTGCCACACACGGGCACAATGACTCAAAAGTCTGCCACTAAGGCTACACAAGCCCCTCCAAGGCTCTACACCACTAAAATGGACAAATTCTAACCCACATAAAACTTTCCATTTTTAGAACTTTCCACTTCTGAAAACTTTCCACTTTTAGAAATTTCTATTTCAGGAAACTTCCCTCAAACCACCGCCTCACGGAAATTTTGTACCCCGAACACCACATCATATTGTTACTTAGTCGCACAACCAACCACCCCTAAGCGACCAAGTAAACAAGATAGATGGGCTGGAATACTCCATTCCCGCTCCAGCCACGGACTACAACTGGGACCAGGCTAGACAACTTCAAGTCGCGACCTGCTTCTCGAACCACTTCTTGAACTTTGCCTTCATCCTCGCCTCTGGCTCCCAAGTCTGCTCCTCAACACCATCACAGTCCCATAGGACTCTCATCAAAGGAATCTTCTTCTTGTGAAGTTCTTTGATCCTCCTCTCGAGAACCCTCACTGGTCTCGCCTCCGAAGTCATGTTAGGCTGAAGATCCTCAGGAATCTTAGCTAACAACTGATCATCCTCACGGAGACACTTCCGCAACATAGAAACATGGAAAACCTTGTGGAACGCATGCATAACCTCAGGCAACTCCAGCCTATATGCAACTGGTCCCACCCGCTCAATCACTCTGAACGGTCCCATATACGTCGGACTCAACTTAGTCTCAGTCAATGACCTGTTCGGACCCTGCAACATGGTCATCTTGAGGTACACTCTGTCTCCTACCTGAAACTCAAGATCTCTCCTCCTCCTATCGGCATAACTCCTCTGCCGATCCTAAGCTTCCTTCATGTTCAGCTTGAGAACCCGAATCTTCTCTGAGGTCTCCTGAACAAAATCTGCCCCGTAAATACTCCTCTCCCCCACCTGAGTCCAGCATAACGGTGTACGACACGGCCTCCCATACAAAGCCTCATAAGGAGCCATCCCAATACTCACCTGGTAACTGTTGTTGTAAGCAAACTCTAATAAGCTCAAGTGATTTGCACAATGGCCTCCCCAATCCAACACACACAACCTCAGCAAATCCTCCAGCGTTTGGATTGTCCTCTCTGACTGTCCATCTGTCCGGGGATGATAAGATGTACTCATATGCACCTTTGTGCCCATCTCTGCCTGAAACGCTCTCCAGAATACCAAAGTGAACTTAGAATCTCTATCAGACATAATGCTCGCTGGCACCCCGTATATCCTGACTATCTCCTTCACATACTTCTTATCCAAGACCGCTGCTCCATCAGTCTTCTTAATGGCCAGAAAATGTGCCGACTTAGTCAACCGGTCCACAATGACCCAAATAGCATCAAACGTCCTGGACACTAGCAAACCCACCATGAAGTCCATAGTAATCATATCCCACTTTCACTCTGGAATGGGAAGACTCTTCAGTAACCCGCCTGGAACCTGATGCGCAGCCTTCACTAGCTGACACACATTGCACCTCGCGACCCAACCAGCTAGATCCTTTTTCATCTCGACCCAGTGATAGTACCTCTTGAGATCACTGTACATCTTAGTCGCTCCTGGATGAATAGAAAACTTGCTCGCATGAGCCTCTCTCAGGATCTCCTGCCTCAACTCCTCATCCTTAGGCACACAAACCCGACCGTGCACCAAGAATGTACCATTATCTGAGACCTGATACTCTGAATCAACATCTTTTGAGGCATTCACCAGCCCCAAATCCTTCTCCTGAGCCAACCGCATTCTGCTCAGAAGATCTGCTCTATCAACCGCCTCCAAACCCAACAGTTCCTGAGAAACAGCACACAAACTCAAAGCACCGATCTCTCCTACCAGCGACTCCATCTCCTGCTCCTGAGCCGAAGCTACACTATTCCGGCTCAGAGCATCTGCAACCAAGTTAGCCTTACCAGGGTGGTAGGCTATCTCCAAATCATAATCCGCCACCAGCTCCATCTACCGCCTCTGCCTCAAGTTCACCTCGGGCTGAGTGAATATATACTTCAGGCTCTTATGATCTGTAAACACATATACCTTTGCACCATAAAGATAAGATCTCCAAATCTTCAGGGCAAAAACTACAGCACTCATCTCCAAATCATGAGTGGGATAGTTGCCCTCATGCTTCTGCAACTGCCGCGAAGCGTAGGCAATCACCTTCCCATGTTGCATCAACACACATCCCAAACCAACTCTAGATGCATCTGTATAAACCACATAGGGTTCTCCTTGCTCAGGCAAAGCCAACACTGGTGCAGTAGTCAACATCTTCTTAAGGCTTGAAAAGCCCTCCTCATACTCCTGTGACCAAACAAAAGGAACATACTTCCCTGTCAACTTAGTCATAGGACGTGCTATGCTCGCAAAACCTTGCACAAATCTCCTGTAGTAAACTGCCAACCCAAGAAAACTCCTGATCTCCGTGGCATTTTGCGGTCTAGACCAATCTCTGATAGCTTGGATCTTCTCCGGATCTATAGAAATCCCATCTGCAGACACAATATGACCCAGAAAACCCATCTCCCGCTGCCAGAAACTACACTTGCTCAGCTTAGCAAACAACTTCTGCTCACGTAGCTTCTCTAGAACTACTCTCAAATGCATTGCATGCTCCTCAGGACTCTTAGAGTAAACCAGGATATCGTCGATGAAAATGATGACAGACACGTCTAGAAACTCCAGAAACACGCTGTTCATCAATCTCATAAACGCTACTGGTGCGTTAGTCAACCCGAAAGGCATCACCACGAACTCATAATGCCCATACCTCATCCTGAATGCAGTCTTTCTCACATCTGCCTCATCTATCGGGATCTGATGATAACCCGACGTCAGATCTATCCTGGAGAACCAAGTAGCACCTCTCAACTAATCCAACAACTCATCGATCCTAGGAAGCGGGTACTTATTCTTTACAGTGACCCAGTTCAAACCCCGGTAATCAATATACAACCGGAAACTCCCATCCTTCTTCTTGACAAACAACACTGGCGCTCCCCACGGTAATACACTAGGACGGATGAATCCCTTACTCAATAAATCCTCCAACTGCTTCTTCAGCTCTGCCATCTCTGCTGGAGCCATTCTGTAAGGAGCCTTGGATAACGGCGTCGTCCCCGGTTCCAGTTCAATCGTGAAAGGATCAGACTAAAACACATCCTCAAATTCCTCAACAACCTGAATACCGCTAACCGTATACTTCCCCATTGACTCTGGCATTGATATAGTAACCAAATAAGCCTCACGGCCCTTCTCGATCATCTTCCCAGCCTGAATGGCTGAGATCACGAGACTCAACGAAGTCGGTTTAATACCCTGAAAAACCAACTTCCCTCCTGCACGCTCAAACTCCACTCTACCCCGATGGCAATCCAAATGCACCATATGTCGGTACAACCAATCCATCCCGAGAATAACATCATACAACTCCACAGGACTGATAAGCAAATCCGCTGGCCACGACTCTCCTGCAAATTGAATATCAATACCCCTCGCCCGTCCAATAACTCTCAGGAACTTGCCTCCCGCAACTCTGACAACTCCTGTATGCTCAACGGGATCCCCTCTGATTTTTCGCGCTTTCTGCACACTCTAGAGTAAAGAAGCTATGAGAAGCTCCAAAATCAAACATAATGTGGGACTTAAACCCGCCCACCAACAAGGTACCTACACAAACCTCATGTGTTGAGAAACTAACACTTTTATCACAGGAAAAAACATAAAATCTGAACCTACTGAAATTCACAAAGTTTAAGTACCAGAAATTATACTTGTGATTGCCCCAGCACTGGTTCCACCAGTCTCTGCAGTCGTGTAAACCCGCGGCGCCTGCTCAATCCAAGCCCCCGGCTGCCCTCCCGGCTGCCCTCCCGGCTGCCCTCCCGGCTGCACCTGCTGCAACGCTGCCACTGCCACCGGCTGCAACTTATGACACAAGGGCGTGATGTGCCCTGGCTCTCTGCAATGTTATCATACACGAGCCGCTGCCGTCGGAGCACTCCTCTTGGGACAGCTAGCAATCATGTGATCCTTGCTCCCACAACCGAAGCAACTCGCACCAATCGGCCTCTGCATAGCCTCCCACCTCCTCTTGGTTCCCTGCGCAGGCTTGCCGCCCTTGCTAGAACCTCCATGATGTTGAGCCTTACTTGGCTGAACTGCTGGACTAACCGTCACTGACTGTGCTCGGATATCCTCCTCAATCTCTGCCACCATTTTAACCAGCTCTGTACGTGTAGCATAGCTCCGCCCTCTACAGTGAACCCTCAAATCGTCACGTAAGGCCCTCCAAAACCTCCTGATCTAAGCCTCCTCAGACTCCATAGCCTGACCCCCATAAGATAGAAGTCGACTGAATTCCAAGTCCAGCTCCCGCATTGACCATGTCCCCTAAGATAACAGATGGAACTGCACCTCCAACCTGTCCAATGCCTCTCTCGAAAAATACTTGCGGTTGAACTCCCCTATGAAGTCAGCCCAAGTCATCTCCCTCTGCATTCTCCTAGCAGCCACTGATCTCCACCACACCTGAGCATCACCCAACAAGTGGTGGACCCCTATGTCCACCCAAAACTCCTCAGGACATCTCAGAGTCTGGAAATTACGTTCCACACTCACTCTCCACGCATCTGCAGTAGTAGGATCTGTACCACCCGAAAACCGCGCAGAATCGATGCCACGCATCTCCTTGAGCATAGAAAAATAACAGCTATGTCCTCCCACATCCGCAGCCACTGGTTGCCGCTCTACCGCCACCACTGGTGGCACTACCTGAGCCTGAGCCGGTGCCACCGCCGGTATCCGCTCCAACAACTGTGCTAACAGGCCCGCAAGATCAACACCAGGGACTCCACCTGCTGGGACTCCCACACCAGGAACCCTAGCATCTCCGACTACTGGAGCATCACCGCCCCCTCCGGCCACACTAGTGGAGTCCCCCTGTACACCCTGCGCCTCGCCAACACCCTCAGTTGTCACACTCTGGTCCGCAGTCTCACTAATCGCTGGGACTCTACCCCTACCACGACCACATCCATGTCCACGACCATGTCCGCATCCTCGACCACGACCAGCAACAGCACCCCCTCTAACCATCTGCACTACCATGAACAGAAGGCTAAGCACACAATTAACATAACACAAAAACATAAACTCACCGTGGAATCACACTGTAGGCTCGAAGAGGATGTTCTAGGACTCACAGCCACACATAATTGACTAACTCACATAATCAATCAAGACATGCAATCCCAAACATCTACAACACAAAGCCTAGTGAACCCAAACCTAGAACCGTAAGGGCTCTGATACCAAACTGAAACGACCCGACCCGTTTTTTTTATTAATAATAAATAATAAATAATAACAATATAATAAATAAACTACAATTAGTGGTCCCATACCCACTAGCCATCTAACCACAATCACAACCAACTGGGGAAAAAAAACAAATACCAATATCCAATAATAATCTAATAATTATAACATAAACAATTTCCAAAAATCAACCAACAGGAATCATAGAACCAGCAACCTAGCAATGTTTCTAATGACCCAGCTCTAGCAACCTAGCAATGCCAGACAACAACCAATCGAGTCCCTAGAACATCCTCCTCTTCATTGTCTTGATTCCACGATCACACTTTGCCTTTACCTGCACCACAAACACATATTGCAATGCATGAGTATTCAATAAACACTCAGTAAGGCAATCCTCCCATCTAATGGGCTATACAAACAAGCAATAGAGACATCTCTAACCATCAACCAACAATCAACAATCAACAATAACAAACCAGGACTCTGCATTGACCGACACCAAACATGCATCGACCGACACCAGTTGGGGTTGCGTCGACCGACGCATGATATGCATTGACCGATGCAAGGTTCACTTGCATCAACCGATACTCCCTATGCATCGACCGATGCATACTCGACATAGCACGAAAACCCTAAGGTTTTACGCGTTGTCCTCGCACTTGCATCGACCGACGCACAAAGTGCATCGACCGATGCACATGCCGAGCATCGTTTTTCCCCAAAGCTTCTCGTCGGATCTTCGTTCCTACAACCACAAAACTCGATCCCAAGCCACAAGAAAGCTTCCTAACGTCCCAAATAACATTCTAACAAGCCTAACAACAGATAAACAAGCAGATCAGAGAAATCTCCAGCTTAGATAAGCCATGGTCAGGCACTTACCTTTGACAAGAATTTTCTGAACCTTAAACAAGCAAGAACACGCTCCTAAGAAGCTCCTACAACGATCTCTGCTACAGATCTCTACAGGAACACGCCACCCAGTGATCGCCTCCAGTTTGTGGAATAATATACAGGTGATCCACATCTTCTATCCACTTCAAATTAGTCGGTTCATCATGTGGAATCAAACCATTAACTAACTCTTCATAACTGTTGTCTTTGAATTTAAACAATTTGGGTTTTATCTTGAACTGAGCATAGTCACGAACCATCGTAGTGGTGAACCACAGGTCTATAAACGCAATGTGTTTGTTGTGGAATGGGGAGGGATCTCATTTGTACCTAACCCTGAGGAGTCTCATATACCCGCCCATGTGCTGTAAAACAGAAAACTGAGTAGTAAACAACAACTCAGCCATAATGTAAGATAAGTCAGCCGTAAACAATAACAACTCAGCCATTATGTATTATAACTCAGCCGTAAACATAATAACTCAGACATCAAGTATTATAGCTCAGCCGTAAAGAATAATAACTTACTTCATCAGACAGCCACCCATAGTGCCTGTCCTTCACTACTGGTTTGTTCTTTCTTACGGTGGTGAGAGTCCTATAGAATTCAATATCGAGTGGTGCCTTGCCTAATGGTTGATTCCTAACAAACAAATAAACACAGGTTAATATAATGTTAACAACATTTGTGATTAACAAGGGTCTAAAGGGTCATACTCGGCTGTCTTTAGGTACTCCAAAAGTTTCTGCAACTTGACCGGATCAACCGGTGCCAGAGGATCATATATTCCAGCTCTAGGTACACAGTTCTTCCTGATCCACGTCACTCCGTTGTCTCCAATATAAGGAAAAATCCTTCCTGGATGATCTTGTTGTGTATTCAATGCACTCCCATCGGGGGACAGCTTAACACTATCCAGCAATATAGCTTTAATTCTATCAAGCCTAATCTTTTCCTCAGCATCTTCCTCAGATTCAGGTTCAAGTAAGTTGTTTTCAGCAATAAACTGGTCTGTCAACTCACATACACTGCTGTCAGAAGCTTCTGCCTCATTCAAAACAGGACCTACAAATTGCAACGGCCTCACGACAGTAGGCTTAGTAGTCTTTCTACTTCTTTTCTTTTGCGGATTATCTCCAACCTCTTCGGCTTTTGCCTTCTTTTCCGCCAACTCTTTGGCCTTCTTTGTCGCTGCCAACTCAGCCTTCTTTGCCGCCGCCAACTCTTTGGCCTTCTTTGCCTCTGTTTCTTTGGACTTCTTTGCCTCTATTTCTTTGGCATTTTTCCTCGTGTAAGGCCGTTGTTTTGGTTTCGTAGCAGTTGGTTTCGTAGCAGCTGGAGACTTCTCAAGAAAATCAAGAGGATCATCTTTTTCAAACTCTTTATTCAGATTCTTACTGACCTCAGCCAAACCACTGTCATCTACCTGTATAACATAGCGAAGACAATTAAAGATAATGATAACTCAACCTAAACATTCTGGAAAATCAGCCATAAATTTAACATAAATCAGGCATTGCCGGAGGACTGTTGACAGAGTAGTTTTGTTGCATTTTTCCTGGAATGACTGGTGGACCTTTTGGTGTCTGTAGTTTTGCCTGAAGGTCCGGTGGTATCAGGTCCTTTATTTTGAAATTTGAAAACGCATCAGTCGTGTTTTGGCCAGTTTGCCCAACACCCATGGCAAGCACGTGATCTTTCATCTGTTTGAGATCACGCTCAAAAGATCCAAACCTGGTTCCAATTCTTTCATTCATCTTCTTTTCTATTCTATCTCCAATGTTCTTCTCCAGATCCAGAGGCATATTTGCAATGTTTGTATCAAGGGTGTCAAACCTTTAGTTTAAACTAGACACCAAGTCAACGAGAGTTCTAACCGACACATCTTCCCCAGCATCTTCCTCCTCACTAGCATACTGAAACAAATACACAAACTGTCGTAAACAAGCTAACGAAAGGTTACATAAAATATAAACTCACTATACACCATATCACTTACCTTTTTTCCTTTCTTCTTCCTCTCATGTGCAGCTCCTGATCCTTCACCAGATTCACCACGCTGACTGTTGGAAATTTCCACCTTATGGACTTTCCGCTTCTTTGCGGGAGGAGATTCAGACTCAACATCTGCTTTAGCTTTCTTTTTCTTTTTCTTCTTATCACTCCCCTTAACATCCCAAAAACCTTTAACAAACTTATCCATATGTATGTCTTCGATCAGGCGATCAATTGTTGGGTCGTCTTCTTGATCTGGCCACATATGAAATAGTTCGCTGCCATTTTCCTTCATAACCATTTTACTCACACGCAGCTGTAACATAAGAGATTATGAAACCCATCAGTAAGTTTTAACTTAGCCATCACTAAACCATAACTCAGCCATCACTAAACCATAATTCAGCCATCTTAGAACATAAATCAGCCATCATAGAACCATAACTCAGCCATAAAAGAACCATAACTTAGCTATCACTAAACCATAACTCAGCCATTACTATACTAAATAATAACTCAGTCATTACTAAACAATCACTCAACCACTAATAAACCATATCTCAGCCATCTTTTAAACAATAACTCAGTTAGTAACTATCATAACACAATCAAAACCTTACCTCACCAAGCACTTTGATCTCTTCAGCAATTACTGATTCCATCGTTGAACGTGTACGGTTTCCTTACCATTGAAGCAACGGTGTGGCACCATCTTCAGCTGATGCATTCCCAAACCGATCTCCAAAGAATTTGATGGACTCATACGCCCAAGCCTGTAACACGGGTGTAAACCCACTAAGGGTGTACATCTTTCCCGTAGGCCTCAACAACTTTATGCCATCAACAAGGGCTTCAAATGTTGACCGACCCCACGAATAAGTCTTCATTGCTTCATCATCAAAAACTCTTTTCGCACTTTCATATGAAATTCTAGAGTTATGATGCAAACCATAGAGTCCAATGGCTTGAAGAAGCAACAGCCCCAACCATTTACGAGGATCAGGGTTTAACCATTGCCGGCACACTTTTAGTCCTTCCCTGAGTTCATTTAATGATGGACCTTCTCCACCAGGCACTTTCAAAAGTCTGAAAAACTCTTTGTCTTCCTCTTCAAATTCGAACCGTTATGTAGGCATTGGGTCTATGTTTAACCCCGTCACATGAGCAAATTCATTCAACCCAAACCTGATAGGTTGACCACCGACGACAAACCAAAGCTCCTTCTTATGTACCCTTAAATGGTTACATAGTACGAAATGTACTATCTTACCAGACCACACGAATGGACTATCAACTAGCTTAGAGATAATTCCAATAGGTAGAGCCTTCGTTTTATCCCACGCATCATGTCCTATTGATTCCCTAATCACAGGGAAATCTGTCATCCTGAAATTGGTATTAATGAGTCTATCCTCTAGATTAGAGTTTCTTTCAGCGTAAATTCTTGGGGGTAATCCCTTGCTTGTTCTTCAGAAATAATCGCCATTGACATCTGATAAATAATATAATTCATAAGTAAATCATAATATAAATCAGCCATAACATAAAACAAACTCATACACAAAGCATAACATAACTCAGCCACAAATACATAATTCAGTCCTAAAGCACAAAATAACTCAGTCACCAATACAAAAATCAGCCGCAAAATAAAACAAACCGTAAATCAGCCATCGAATCGAATAGATCTAACAAATCAGCCATCGAATCGAATAGATCTAACAAATCAGCCGTAAACCATAAAATAACTCAGCCGCAACATAAAACAAACAGTAAATCAGCCATCGAATTGAATAGATCTAACAAATCAGCTTTCATTAACGACGGCGACAATCAGCCGTAAACCATCGATAAAAACCCACATTCAGCCAGAAAACTCGAAAAAAAACATTCGACACATACCGGAACACGACAAAGAGAGAGAGAGAGAGAGCGACGACGAAGACGAATACGACGAAGAGAGAGAGAGCGACGACGAAGAAAGAGAGTGCAACGACGAAGAGAGAACGAGCAAAGACGGCGAGAGATGACGGCGAGAGAGTGAACAATGACAAAGTATCGCCGGCGGTACTAGGGTTCGGTGATGAGAGACGACGAGAGAGAGTTTTTTTTGTTCGCGGTTTGTGAACATTGAAAACTGTTCACTTTCCCTTTCTTTGATATAAATAAGAAAAAGCAACTGTCGATCTGAAAAAAAACTGCTTAGTGACGTGTTAAATCATATCTAATGTGTATTTTAATTTGTTGATGTGTATTTTTTTTTTTTTTTCAAAATCGAAAAACTAAACCCAAAGAATATACAATTATACCCAAGACACTAAACATTTGAGCAATTTTTAAAAAATTGGTAAATATGAATAATAAGCCAACTTTTGGATAACATTTAAGTACTTTTTTCTTAATTAAATTGGAGAAATCTTTTTGTGGATTTATTCTGCACGTCCAGCTGTTGGGACGCTTTTTGTGGATTTATTCTGCACGTCCAGCTGTTGGGACGAGTCACCGTCTACTAGTTTTTTCCAACAAAGGCCTTACCAACTTGCTCCAGCGCAATTCCAACGAAACTTATAAAAAGAAGATAAGAAATTCTAATTGACCTCGACCACCGAAATAAAATAGATACTCCATATATTCCAAAGAAATACTTCGTTTTATTAAATGGTGAATTAGGTGAGTGACCAAAAAAAGAAACTAACAAATAATATAACCATTAATTTGAAAAAATTAGATATTTAGGAGTAAGAGTAAAGTAAATTACCTTTTTGAGTTTTATAGTTTAGGGGTAATGGTGGATGGGTGGCCAGCGGTGATGGTGTACAGTGGTCCAGTGGTGGTTCCGCGGTGATTCGACGGTGTTCTGACGTAGTCTAGCGTGGTCCGGCGGTGTTCCGACGTGGTCTGGTGGTTGTCTGGCGGTGGTCCGGCAAGAGTGGCCGATGAGGGTGGCCGACAAGTGGCTGTAGGTGATGGTTGCCAGAGCGGTGGTCGCCGGAGGTGGTAGTGGTGGCCGCCGGAAGTGGTTGTAGGAGATGGGGAATGTGGTTTTAGAAGGTGGGGTTGGTGGTGGTAGGGGTTAGGGATGATGGTGGTGGCAAGAATAATATAGTATATATTATAATTTATATAGTGCATATTAGCTTTTTATGGTTAGAATAGTTAGTTGTTGAATTATAGTTTTTTTGATGTATAAAACAAAAAAAAATTCACTAGTTGCTATTGTACATTACCACAAAAATTACAAAGACCAGCAAAAAGTTGTTGATTCGTAACTGATACTTTAAGCGCGAAAATAGATACCAAAACTGATAATTAATGTGGGGTTTTTTCCACCGGTTAGGACGGTGCACCCAGATAAGATGCGAGCCTTAGTATGTCGCTGAATATACCACCGGCCGTGACTTGAGCACCAGCTCCAGGTCCTCGGACAATAAGTGGATGATCCTTGTACCTTGTTGTTGTGAATGCTATTATGTTGTCTGAACCCGCCAGCTGCGCGAATGGATGTTCTTTCTTGTATCTCCGAAGTTCAACTGTTCCCTTCTGGTTAATTGCGTCCACCACACCAACATATCTCAGGACCTGAATCAAAGTTTTACATTATTGATAATATGACAAACGAGAATGATCTTTAGCCGGATATAAGATCATCAAATTGAACAAGTTTGTGGTGTAAGATCTTACCTCCCCGGAGTTCTCAGCATCGAGCCTTTCTTTTGCTAGGTCCCCGTCGTACAGTGGAAGCTTCTCCATGAATTCTTCAGCAGAAGCGCATCCCTGAAAGCAGATTAGGAAGAACATTAGATACAGAAGATGCTAATTTTAATGATAATGAAAGGTATATGTAGATCATTTACTTTTAGCGGTTCAGGGACGAGACTTCTAATAGGAAGATCCGCGAGGTCCAATTTCAGTCCAGATTCTCGAGCGAGGATTATCACCTACACAAACAGAGGAGTTTTGGTTTCAAGAGAGAGACTACCATCATTTGCAGAACTTTGCTGTGTCAGTTTGATACGTAAGAAGCAATAACGTACCTTCCTTGCAACATCAGTTCCAGATAAGTCATCTCTTGGATCAGGCTCAGTGAAACCTGCTTTCTTAGCTTCAGCGACAACCTCGCTGAAACTTCGGTCTCCAACAAAGTTGTTGAATAGGTAACTCAAAGTTCCACTGGAGAAAAAACAAAAACAACAAAATGCAAAGGAGAATCATCAAGAATAATACCAGAAAGGAACTCAGAGTCAAACTGTAGTGGAACTGTTAACTAACAGACCTACAAATGCCCTCTATGCGTAGTATCTTGTCTCCTGTCTCAAGGAGACCACGTAAAGTGCTGATAATTGGAAGACCAGCTCCAACAGTGGCTTCATAGAAGTAATGAGTATAAGA
The DNA here is from genome assembly GCF_030686135.1 of Camelina sativa. Lineage (NCBI taxonomy): Eukaryota > Viridiplantae > Streptophyta > Magnoliopsida > Brassicales > Brassicaceae > Camelina > Camelina sativa. The sequence goes on from NC_141890.1 coordinate 11,684,211, forward strand.
TTTCCTTTGAAGATCTCTCAGTTTCAAGTACTGAGCACACACAAAAAAGAAACATCAGTGGAGTAAGAAACCAACACAGGACAGGAACATTTCCTAATGAGTTTCTCTAACGGATTCAAAAGAAGTATACTTGATGAGATGAGAAGAATATAACACCTGATCAAGGGGACCTGAGTTAGCCTTTTTATTTGGGGTAATGACGTGGATTCCCTTCCGTAACCAATCATAATAACGGCTCGCGATAACAGAGTCTGCTGTACAATCAACCAATACAGAGTTGGGGATAAAATGATTTCCATGCACTTGTTGAGTGAATTTATCCAAATTGGCCTCTGTTCCCTTCTCGTTTAGAAGTTCTCTCCATCTCGACAAATCAATACCACTGCAATAAACAACATAGGTACAAGTCATGTGGTATTAAAACAGAATGATCATCCGCAGTTTGGAATTGAGCTTAGTATTTGCCAGATAATGTCAGCTGTCCAAGATTAATGTTTACGTCATTACTACATCAACCGACAGATAAAACACACGATAACAATCAAGGGAGAGCCATGGCCACGTATGCGAAACAGGAAACTAAGTTAATCTTCTAGGATGCATAAGGATTCGGATCGAGAGTTTGGGATATTTTTCTCTCCAGAGAGAAGTAAAAATATGCTGTCATGCCATCAAGAATGGATCCGTATGTCCTACAACGTGTCAGAAACAAAGAACTGTACAGAATAAGTTATTCTTACATGTCACTTAATAGCATAGTCTTTGAACCAGTGATTCCCAAAACACGCAGATCAATGTTGAATTCTTGTTTGAGAACAGCAGCCTGGAAAACATAATTTAATGCTTAATCAGCTTCTTAAAGGATTTTGAAAATACTGAACATTATTATGAAGTTCACCTGGTCTCTCAGCTGGTCAAGTAATGTAGCACCTATTAAGCCCGGTCCTATAATTCCCATTGCTAATGTCGTTCTTGACAAGAAAAACCTCGAGTGCACAGCTCTTAATGCCTTAACGCTATCTTCACGTTTAATAACGACAGTAACATTGTACTCAGAACAGCCTTGAGATATAGCACGGACATTAATATTAGCCTGCCAGTGAGATACAAAAATAAGTACAAGGGTGCAATCAAGCAAAAATGTGTATGAGATGGATGATCCCTTATCACAATGGTTACAGTTTCAAGTAATAACGACCTTTGCCAAAGCACTGAAAAGTGTACAACTAACTCCAGGTGTACTAGCCATTTTCTGGCCAACTGCCGCTAAGATGCTACAGTTTGGTATAACCTCAATCTGAGAAAAAGAATTATACTATTGTTACTGAAACTGGCTAAGAAAAAATTATCAAATATATAAGGTTAATTAGAATACGCAGGAAAGAGCTGTGCTAGGATTAAAACAGAAATCAGAGAGATAGAGAGACCTGAGACAGACGTCCAGCTTGTAAAGCTTCACTAAATCTCGACCGCAGTGCCTCAGAAACAGCATTTACTTCCTTCTCAGGCACGGCAAAGCATACAGAATGCTCACTGCTAGCCTGGACAATGAATACATCAATGGCATAAGCCTCTGCCTCTCAAAATGAAGAAAATTGCGATAATGCTAAGGCAAGTGTTAAAATAAAGGCACCTGTGATATCATAATAACATTAGCTCCAACATCTTTTACACAGCCAAAAATGTCACTCGCAGTACCGGGTACCCCAGCCATTCCAGTACTGTCAGAATGAATTGGAAGAAGGAAGTCAACAGGGGAGGTACAAATGCCGCTTGTCAATTAAAAGAACAGAAATAAAACTCGAACAACAACGGCAAAGGTAACTTACCCTTCAACATTTATGAGAGCCAAATTGTCGATAGTTGCAAATCCTTTGACAGGAGTTGTCAGTTTAAGGTCATAATCATCTTCAGGAGGTTGACAGATTATTGTTCCCGGTGCAGAGAGATTGAAAATATTTCTTATCACAATCGGAATATTATATCGCATCACAGGAATGATGGTGCGAGGATGTAGAACATTTGCTCCAAAATAAGACTGCATGAAGTTAAATGTTTTGATCAAAAATTTGTACTTGGCATGATGAAACTCCCGAATATAGGATAACAAGAACGCTAAGTTTACCATTTCCCAGGCCTCTTGATAAGAAAGTGTCTGGAGTATTACTGCCTCATTAACTGCAGGCAAAACTTATTGTTAAAATTACATCCTAGAATATAAGGGATTAAAGGCAGAAGAATAGGACAGACCTTTGCGAGGGTCCGCACTGTATACACCATCAACATCTGTCCAGATTGTTACTTGACGAGCCCTCAGTAGAGCACCCATGATAGCTGCAGAGAAATCACTCCCATCTCTTTTCAAAGTTGTTGGAATATTTTGTGGAGTGCTAGCAATGAACCCAGTTGCAATAATAATTTTGGATGGATTTGAGGAGAACCACTTATCGAGCCTCTTCTCAGATTCACCAAAATCAGGATCGACCTGATTAGAGCTGGTGGGATTAACAATGAGCACGTCTCTAGTATCCATCCACTTGCAGTCAAGCCCAGTCTACAGTCCAAAAGAATAGAGAGATCACAAAGTGTACAGCCTCAATTGTGTCACATGAATGCAATCATCATACGCATCATTCAAACCTTTCTGACAACATATGATAGCATCTGAGCAGACCAAAGTTCTCCATGTCCCGCAACAAAATCTGAAAACGACTCTGATGCATGGCCAGCTGCAAATCAAAGATGTCAGTTTCTTCCTCTGGAATCAGACTTAAAGTAAACAGGAAACACAAATACGATTACTAATCACGCTACCTATGTAAATGGCACGAAGCATTGCTTTAAGATTACTAATATCATTATGCAAATGTGACAAGAAACTAGCGAGATCATCCCCATCGAGAAGGTCACGAGCCGTCAACCGATGCTTTTCCAGGACAGCTTCCAAGGCGGATAAATAAGAATCATCTCGTGATTGTGCCTTGCGGATTAAGTCATACATCATATCTGTGACCTTGGACATTGCAGAGACAACCACGAGTTTCCTTTCAGAATTATCATTGATTATAACCTCAGCTACATTTCTAATCCTCTGAGAGTTCCCAACACAAGTCCCACCAAACTTATGAACACTCCACATTTCACCCTTGGGAATCTGAACTTGATCCACTGATTTCTCAGTCGATACACCTGAAACTGCAACCAAATAGAGCAATCACTTTGACTACAATTCCAACACTCATAATCAGAAGGGAAAACAAAGAAGCTCATATTATATCAATCAATATGAAACAAAACAAAAAACTAACCAGTAGTAGCTGTAGCTGATAGATGAAAATCCGGAAGTTCACATCGAATCATACCGCCGCCGCCGCCACCAGTCGTCTGTCTAAACCTAGGCAATACAAGTCGCCGCCGGAGACAAGGAGGTTTCGGGACACTGACAAAGCATTGCGGCGGAAAACATCCAAATCTAATCGGAGTAGTATTCGGCGGAGAAACAGTAAACGACGGCTTCAGAGTCGCCATGTTTATCGAATATACCTGCAACCAAAACCACAGAGTTACAAGCTTCCAACACACTGAACTCTGAAGAATCAAATCGAAACTCTTCAAAACTCAACGAATCAATCGACTAAAAATACCACTTAAGTCGGCTACAACAGTGAAGTGTTAAACCCTAAATTAGCTTTTCACAGAGAAATAATAATAAATAAAGAGAAGAAGACTAACAGTGATGATTTCCCGGCGGCGCGGCGGCGGAGAAAGGGAGAAATTAAATTTATAAAAAGGTGTACGGCTTTGGTTAGTGCGGCGAAATAGCGCGAGCGATTTGAAATGTAGTCAAAAAAAAAGGTTTCTAAGAATCTGAGAGACCTCACGAGTCCACCAGAGAGAGTGAAGGAAAGGAAGAATCTCCAAGAAGCGGCGGCTTCACGATTTTTGTCTATCAACAATAAACCGCCACGTGGCTATCTGCGTTAACGACGTCCAAGTAATTAATAATCACGTTTTTTATTTTGTCTTTTATTGTGTTTTGATTAAAGGCCTTTTTGGCCCATTCAAATTAATTTACAGTTTGGGCTTATAAAAGAAGCCTCATTTTATTTTATATAAGATGTCGATATCAAGTTTTGGATTTGTTTATTCAAAGAGATTAAGAAGTTTTCTTCTTTATTATTTCATTATTTGTTCTTATAAGGTGTTTGTTCATCCCGGAGTTTGTTGTCCTTGTATCTATCACCCAAAATTCTAAACTATATGTAATCGTTTACTAAGTTATTTATATATTTGCGATAGGAGTAGTTGACAATTAAATCGGATGGGTGAGCCAATTTGATGATTTCAATTTTCTAACTAGATGAGAGCATACTATTAAAAAAAAAAAATCTGAACGCAATGATCATGTCTAAGGGTCCGAATGATAACTGCGATTTTGGTTGTGCGGAGAAAGCGGTATTACAGTACGGTACAGTTCAACTGTGGTACGTGCGGGAGAAATATATTTGCGAGACAAGTGCGGTTTGTACAAAATAAGCGATACAGAATAATGTTTGATTGGTGAAAACAAAATTGCGGTTTTAGAATAAGCGGTATAAAATAATAAATAATTAATATAATTGTAAACTATTAATTGTTTTGTGTTAATGAAAAAATATTTCAAACCTTAAATACCAAAAATTATCTAAACTATTATGTAGATATATTTTATGCAAAACTAAAAACATTATTTGTAATTTATTAACATTTGTGCTATTTACACAAACATTAAATTTTTGCTATTTACACAAACATTAATTTGTGCTATTTACACAAACATTTGTGCTATTTACAAAAAGATATATCTTATATATATCTATATATTTGATCTCTTAAAATAATATTTCTATTAATAAATTAGTAACAGTTTTGTAAAATTTATTTTAAAATAAAAATATATAACTAAGTTGGTTTTGTACACAAATTTTTATTATAATAAAATATTATTAGTGCCTTATTATAATAAAATATTATATGCACTAATAATATTTATCTTATATAGTATATGGTCAAACATACAATATATCTATATATTCTCTCGTACATGTGATTTCTGGAGAGATAGGGGGTGTAACAGATATCCACGGGCTAATTATTATTCTTTTGTATATTAAATTTTAATTAAAAAATATAACAATTATTGTCCAATGGATACTAACTGCGGTTTTATCAAAAACCGCTGGATATATATTAGATGAAATTCTGATTTGCAGTCCTGTGTAATACCAACTCTTAAAATCCGCAAAACTAAAAAACGCCTTCCTTTTTGAAAACTGCAAACTGTTAAAAAAATTGTTGAATGGTGAATATAAAGTGGTTTTCACTTTATTCTTCTCAAATCCGCTTTGGGAATGTCTCCAATCAGGCTTAAGTCTATGCATTGTATATGAAATGTTGACAAAATAAATATATTTTTTTATTATCATTAAGTAAGTTTACTTTAATATCATAAAAAAATATCTAAATACAAGGATTAAGATTATAATAATCAAAACCCTGTTTTAAAAATCCCTGCCTAGCACCGATTACGCCTCGTAAAATCGCTAGGTCAACCCTCTCTGCCTCGATTAATGAATAATCCCTGCCTAGTATCGATTATCCGTTTATACCGTCTAATATGATTAATTCCCGCTTAATTTTGTATATACCAATTATTTTTGGAACCAAATATAAATCAAATATATATTTTTTGTTATTTAAACATTTAAATTAAGAGTTTATGATGTTTTACAATAACTAATGTACAAACTTTTAATTAAAATCATAAATTTTTTTCTTAAAATTACGTTTTTATGTGTTTACCGTAGTTTTAAAGACAACACTATAACTTTATATTTTATTTGGTATTTTTCTTTTCACATAAACAGAATTATACATATATTTAGTAATATATATTTTTAATTTACTATTAATTTAATAAAATAATCCTAAAACTAGTCCCCAATTAATCCCAATCTAATTTCCGATTTTTTTTGCTAGGCGTTAGGCCTACCATAATCGTCCGACTAGCGCCTAGCGATTTTTAAAAAAAGAAATCAAAAGTGGTGTGTGTTAGTTAATTTATAATTTCAACTGCCAAATTGATAATATCTTTGGTTTTCTGTCACCATCCATAGGTCTCGTGAATGACCCACATGAACCAGCATGGATGATGTATTGATGTTGATGATGATACAAACTCGATGCACTTTTTAGTCTTTATACGTTACTTAATTCATATTCTTTAATTTTAATACAAGTAAATGTAGAATTATGTGTGAGTTTTAGCTTTTTGAGTTATAATAGTATTTTTCTTTTTTTCTGTATGGATTGTTACAAACAAAACATATAGAATATATATATATATAGTTTGTTATACTAAGTGGTAAACCTTCATTTTGACCCCCGTTGAACGAGTACTACTACTAGCTGGAAATAATAATTAAGGAAGGCGAAACAAAATACTTTTCTTAAGATTACTAAAGATAGGCGAGTTTACAAATTATTCCGATATAAGCCGGTCAGCTAATTACAGAATTGTATACTCTTGACTATTAAACTTAGAGTTAGAACCGAATTGTTTTCTGACTCTTGTTCCCAGGTTACTTGATGTTCTTCTGTACGTCTTTTCCTCGGTATTTATAGTTGATGGGACGTTTCATCTTTATGCCTTGGGATCGATGTGGTATCGCTTCAAAGCTTTAGTCGATGATTACCTTTTTGCAGGCTGTCGCTTATTGGGCTGTCCGTATTTATTGGGCCTTCTAGAAGCTTTGCCGGCCGAGTAAGGATGATTTGGTCGGTCAACGTTCCTGAGAGCCGCATTGACTATTTCGTGGGTGGGCCAAGTTGAAGGCTTATCAAGGCAGGGTGAAACTCATATCCAACAACTCCAAAAAAATAGGAATCATATCAATATTAAATCGATTATTTGAAAATTATAGGTGAAATTATAAAATTTAATATACATAAATATCCTTTTCATATCTTTGTTCAAATATATATATATTTATATATATATATATATATGTATATTTCATATATTATTTGTGCAAGATATTATTTATTTGGTTATTTAGATATTAAAAAAATAGTGTATACTCATTTCGTAACTACCTTATAGTATATACTATATACATAGATTTGACAATGAGACAGTTTGCTAGTATTTGCCATTTGGTAAACCAATTTTTTATATATTTATAACGTGTACATGAATGCATGCATATCGATGAATGATATAGTAAAATAGTATAATAGACTATTTGTAATAGTCTCATCAACATATCGGTTGGGAATTGGATGATTCATACTGATTTTGACATTTTACAAACAATTATTCAAATCACATTTCTTTTGATTGGTCTTTTTAGTAATCAAATCATAGCCGCCTAAGATTAGAATCTTCGGACTGCTTAAATCTTCGGACAGCTTAAAATCATAGTCTCATCAACTGACGCATTAAAAATAAACTTAAATTCCTTTTCGGGTATAACTAAAATTTTAATATCTCTCTAGTAATTCTAAACATAATATAGGTTTGGTTGGGATTGATCTATTCGTGTCTGTAGTGGGAGCCACTAGCATTAGCTCAGTTGGGCCGCCTACGGCTAATATCGTGTTCGTATCACTAATCTAGTTTTGAATGATAATTTTGTTATTATGCGAATAAAGTCGTGTATACTGATTGTGTTGGACTTGGATGCAACCAAACAAATACATATAATAAGGAATTATTCCTGTTTTTAAAATCTCCCTCTATATCCGATTATGCTTTATAAAACTTTTTCCAGTTTGATTAATAACTAATTTCTTCCTAACATCAGTTATTCGATTATATATGTTTAATTTGATTATAACATTCTAATATGATTACTTTTCACTTAATTTTGTTTATACTTATTGTTTTTTTAGTCAAACATAAATCAAATATATATATTTTATATAATTTAAACATTTAAATTAAGAGTTTACGATGTTTTACAATAACTAATTTACAAATTTTTAATAAAAATCATAAAAAATTATTTTAAAATTATGTTTTTATGAGTTTACCATAATTTTAAAGACAATATTATAGTTTTATATTTTACTAAGTTTTGAACTCACGCTACGCGTGGGTTTGTTTGATATATTTTGATAAAAATTATATATGATTGATTACTGTAATAAAATATTATTTCATAAAAAATTAAAATTAGTACTAAGGGAAAAAATTAAATTTCACATACATAATTTTATAAAATATAAAAATCAGTTGTGTTATAAAATCAAATCTGATAAAAAAAATCATAAATTTAACTTGACATCCGGGCGAGGCAAATCAAACTGATGACCTCACATATCATAAACCATTTTTTTTGACCACCAGAAAAACGAAACAATTTTATAATCATAAATTTAACTCGTTTTCATATTTAATTGATCGCTATCACCTATGTTTTCGTGTTTTTTATTCAATGTTTTCTTATTCTTCATGTTCTTTCTTATCATTTTCATTGTCAAATTTTGTGTTAATTGTCATCGTAACTTCTACCGTTTGATTCTTCATTGTATTCTTTTTCTTCTTCTTCCTCGTCAACTTCTTCACATTCTTCCACTGAAAAACCTTTTTTTAGACTACCACACAACTTGTTAACTCATCAAACTCCAAGAACAAAATCATTTCTTTTCTCATAAAATTTGTGAAATTCATGATTACCAGCATAGTCAACACATGCACCCAATTATTGATAATTTTATCCATATACTTATTTGATTTTAGATCCACGCGTTTAGAAACTTCTCAAACCAAAATCCTTACTTGGTTTATAATATTTTAAAAACATAATAAAATATACTAATAATTATTTATTTAATATGAATCATATGATGTTAGAAATATGAGTACACTATAAGAATATATTAATTATAAATAAATAATATCAATTATATTATATCATCAAATAATATCAACCGTATCATATTATCAAATAGTCGTAACCGTATATAACAGTAACCGCTTGAACTGTAACAGTATTTAAACGTAACCGTTTAACCGTTTGTTAAACGGCTCTAGTTAAGGTTACAAAAATTTCTAACCATAACCGATAGTTAATAAACCTTAACCGTGACAATTGTAATCCTGGTCATGCCTATGTATAGCTAATAAAACATGTGTGTTTGTCGTCCATCTTTCTTCTTTAAACCTCAAAATTTGACTCAAACATCAAATTAAGGTCTTGCGATGTCAATCCTTCTTCTTTAGATCCAAAAATAAACTCATCTATAAAATCATACACAAAAATATGTTTTACAGCTCATAAGAAATAAAAAGCACAAATGTAGATAAATAAGATAATTTATGTTTTGCATCAATATTTATAATATTTTAAACTTTTAAACGGTTTCGAAATATAAAATTTGAACCTTTTAAAAATTTTCAATATTTATAAACTTTAAAACTTATAATATTTAAAAACTTTTTAAAAGTTAAGAACTTTTAAAAGTTTCAATATTTATAATATTTAAACTTTTAAATTTTTAAATATTATAATATTTTTTTGAAACTGTTTAAAGTTTTAATTTGATCAAATAAAAAACCAGATCAAACCAAATAAAACTTTTAAATTTGGACGCCTGATAAATCAAGCTTTCATGCTCATCCGTTGTTGGAACCATATTAATCTTATTTATACTGGTTATGAACCATTGTCTAAAAAATTTATAGCCGATGTGGGATATTGTGCTTAGTTCTTTGATTTCCATAAATTTAAAATTTTTCTTTTTCTAAAAAATTCTGTCAATTTAAAAAATGTTAATGAATGACAGGTCAAATCATGATAGGTGTTTAAAGTAATTCTTAATATAGAAAATTCTGGAAATTGTATAAAATGTTAATAAGTGATATGTCAAATTTCTATTGGTTGTTTAAAATCCTATGTGGACGGCCTTAGAAGCTTATAGCTCCTACTTTTTATTAGTATAGATTTGATATTTTTTCCAATTAACATAAACAGAATTATACATATATTTAGTACTATATTTTTATTTTATTATTAATTTAATAAATGACCATAAAACTAGTTTCCGATTAGTCCCCATTTAATCTCTGTTTTTTTTGCTAAGCGCTAGGTATATCCCGACTGTCCGAATAGCGTCTAGAAATTTTTAAAACACGAGAATTGTCTAATATTTCAAGAAAAAAAACTATGGAGTTTAGGATCCAACAATATATTTTGCCCAAAAAAAAGGATCCAGTATAGCAACTTTGTGTAATTTATAACCAAAATTGTTTATAAACTATTATGATGAAGTCTTAACACATAGCAAAACTGAGAAAATTTAATCATATTTACGTAAAATTATGGGTAAGAAACTACTAGTTTAAGTGTTTAACAAAAACAAACATTAATTTTGAAAAAATTATGATAACGAACGCTATTTCAAGAGGCACAAGATATGTTAATTATTTTATTTTTCATGTGATACTAATATTTTTATTAGTTTTTTGAAAGACCTAAAATCCCAAATTATTTGGTTAGCTAGATAGTTTCTTTTTAGTTGTTCTACTTCACTTTTTTCTCAAATCATATACAATTATAAGATGTCAGTGTATTTTTCTTGTAGATATGTGACAAGAATTTTTAAATCATAAACTTGTCTGTTGCTATATATTCAAAATTCTTGGTGGCTATAAACATTCGTTAAGTAAAAGAATCCTAATTTTTATGAGTAGTACAACTAGTGTCATTTAAAGTTTTTTACTCTCGATCGTGGTCAAATAACAAAGTAATTTGATTGTTCGAATATTTTTTTTGTCAAAATTGTTCGAATATTTAACATTTATTAGTTGTAACAAAACATAAAGTGGTCCACAAAAGTGATAGAAACAATCAAAAGCCAAAAATAAACAAAAGACCCTCGTAGAACGTCTAATCGGTTTTGTCCTTAACTACTATATATATTAACTATTATTCTATTAATAGTACACAGAAAAGCCCAAAAAATTTTTTTGACATATCAAACGTACTCAACTTTCGAAAGAAACATTATTGAAAATTATCTGGACCCTCTCTTATGACATTTGTGGTTGAACATTATTATTATTGTTGACAAATCTCGTGATATTAATGGCTATACATGGGAAATGTGTATATTGTATAGTCACACTCACATATAATCATGTATTGACTATTGTATATTTTAAAACTTTAAATATGTTGGTATTTTTAATAACATTATTCAGTTCTGTTCATATCTTAATAACGAGTATGAATGGTAACCTACACAAAATTGTACAAAAAAAACTGTAAACTGAAACTGTAAAGTGTAAACTGTTATAGAATAATGCAAAACTGTAAAAAATAGTTGTACGTATCAAAAAGTTAAAAGGAAAGTTTTTGGTAATACTTTTAGTAAATTTTTTTGTGATTAGTAAATTTTAAAACTGTATAATTGTAAACCTCAAGATTCAAGAATAACAACATTTTATTAGGAAATGGAACCATTCTTACGAAAGCATGAGATATTATTTATGTACACACTAGCCCAAAGAAAAGAAAATTATGCAGGTGAGGTGGTATGTATATATTCGTATAGTACCTGGCGTGTTAGAAATATATGCAGATTTAAAAATTCAAACAAGTATATAGCATTACTGTATATACAAAAAAATGATATTAATTTGAAAATTGGAGCTAATACACAGTTCACATTGCAAGTATACACGCGTAAGGGCATCACCAACGGTGGGTTTTAATTTTTACTGTTGTAATTTTTAATAAATATATTCTGTACTGTTTATAAAATAACAACCGTTGAGATTATAATTAAAATCATCATTTCCAATGGTAGGATATAATTTTGAGTCTCTTATTTTTTAAAATCTAGCTTTTTGAATCTAATCTCATTCAACTTCATCAATTATGAATGAACAAACAACCAAAACAACATTGAGCTTTGATCCAACAAGGACAATTCATACACTTCATATTAAGGTGAATTACCTCAGTGGCTTCGACAGGCTTCCTGTTCTTGCTTGGGTTCATCAGTCTTGATGTTGTCTTGCTTAAGCACAAACATTTCGAGACTCAGTTTAACAAAAGCTTGGCTACTCTTGCAATCAGTTTTCGTGCAATGCTTTGGTCAGGTAAAGCATGCTGAAGTTCTGGCCAGCCACTCTGCATTGCAGCGGGTGACACATTTTTAGTCTCTTTCCAAAAGCTAGAAATGGTGAAACGGTGTTATAAAGAGTAAACACGAGAACATAATGTCCGAAGTAAGCATTCCATTTCAATGCAAGAAGTAAGCATTCCATTTCAGGTTCCTAATATGAAACTTACATCGACTAAGATCATCAGTTCACAAACTGAGGAGCATGTTCAATTAGGATGCAAGCTACTTAGGCAAGGGATTCACTAATGTCCGATTAGGATGCAAGCTACGTAGTCACCTATTTATATAGAGGAATCAAAGAAAAAAGAAGAGTCTAGGGTGAAATGCAAACCTTAAAGCCGGTCAGGTCAGGTACTACGTAGTTTGGCAATTTATCTGGCTGCACAACATATCTGCTCTCTCATGTTGTGCCTACATAAAAAACAATACCACAATCAAAATCAAAATCCTTTCTTTCATATTCAGAACCACATTTCAAACCAAGAGAGAGAGAACCTTAAGTTGAGTCCTTTGAAACCAGAACTTGATTTGTCTAGGAGCCAAACCCAATTCTCTGCTAAGTTGATTCCTCTGTTTCTCATTAGGATGAGGACACTCCTTGAAACTCCTATAAGTTTGATAATTCAACGATTACAAAACAGAACAAAGATATTTCTCAAAGAAACACAAAAAAAAAAAACAAATGAGGTTCAAGCTCAGGAGATAGGTTCTTAGACCATCATTAACGGCAGTTGCTCAAGTTGTTGCTCAACTAAAATTTTTTATTAAAAATTAATAAAATAATATAAGGAGAGAGAAACATAAAGAACCGTTCTCAAAATCCTTCCGGTAGAAACGCTTCTCAGCTTAATGCTACACATGTCACTTTTTTATAAGATTACACAATAAAATATTATTTCTTTCTTTTTTTTGAGTAACGGGGAAGGCAACGCCGCTAATGATGCTCTTACTATCAGAATTTGTCCTTATGTTTAAAGCCTTAATTTGTCGCGAATTCTTACTATCAGAATGAGAAACTTACTATTAAAGATAGGTTCAAGCTCCTCCGATTCAATCTCCTCTGATTCCAATCGATTCAATCTCCTCCGATTTGATTAGACTCCGAATTCAATCTCGTCCAAGTTCAATCTCCTTCAAACTACTCTGATTCCAATCTCTCCTGATTCCATCTCCAACGATTCCGACCGATACAATCTCCTCGGATTGAGAGGTTCGCGACAGAGAGCGAGAGAGAGAGGAAGAGAAAGAACACGATCAGGCCAAAAAAAAATTTGTTCTTAATAAAACTCTTTATCCAACCACGCGTTGACACGTCAGTGCCTCTTATATGAAAAGGAGTATACTAAGAGGGGGTATTCAACTAGATATTTGAATGATTCTAGAATATTCTTAAAATCACTTGTTATTCAATTGATGATTTTAAAAAATCTTTTAAAAACCTATGTTATTCAATTTGAAAATTATGGAAAATCATTTAAAATGATCTAAAATATCTTGTTATTCAATTATGGATTTATAAAACTTACCTGAAATCTAGTGTTATCCAAAATATCAGATTTTTTTTTAAAAAATGCTACTTTAAATGATTCTGCAAGACGTTTCTTTGTTTTTTAGTTGATAAATATGAGTAACAAAATCCTACCTTTTGAGGTAGAATTTTGAGGAATTTCATTAGAAAAAAAAAACAGTCATGAAATATCCATCCTCTAGCGAATGAACTATTTTTCAGTATTCACAAAGGCAATTGAATTCGACCATAACACCATTGTTGGACGAATTAGGGAGCTTGCATTTCTGAATCCAAAGGTGAGATTACTTTGCTTAAAAGCGAGATCAACCATGACAACTTTTCATCAAGACATGACAATTCATGATTATATTATCCAACTCGTACTTTGTCACAAGGTAATCTGCCTGGGTTTACTAGACCCACAAAATTGATATTTTGTATGCATTTTTGTACCAGGTGCTCAGATGCATATTCAGACACGATTTTCGGATATGCTTATAGCATTCACACCATTGATGGTGGAACACACATCGAAGATGTGAAAGCTTCATTAACCAGAACTCTTAATACCCTTGCAAGAAAGTCAAAGGGTATTAAAGAAATTAAAACAAATTATGATAATAATCGGATCGCTTCAAGAAATTTCTATTCTCTTCAAGCAATCCCTTTCTTTTCTCGTGAGTCTTTGCTTCTTCTTCTTCTTCTACGTTCTTCAATCTTTAGTGTATACTCAAATTTATAATTTTGTGGCGTTGTAATGGTTTTATTATTGTATACACAAAAGAGATCGATTCAAGAAGAAAAAGAAAAAGAAACTAAGGGAGAGGTATTGGTTTAGGATTTAGAAAGAATTTTAATGATTTTAAAAGTTAGGTAAAATATGTTGTTATTCAATCAAGACTTTTAAAAACTCTTTAAAAATTTGGTGTTATTGGTTGTGGATTTGTAAAAAGTTATCTAAAATCTTGATAAATCTAGTGTTATTGGATTAAGAGTTTTATAAAGTCATTAAAAGTTTTATGTTATTCAAGTAAAACAAAAGAATTTTGGATTGTTAATGAATTCAAATTTTATGTTATTGGTTTAGGATTTTATATCATTTCCTTCATAACAAAAATCATGAAAACTCTTTCATCAAATAGAAAGATTTTACAAGATTAGAAAAAACAAATCATCAAGATTTTAAAAAACTTCCTAAACAATCTCTTAGGGGAAGGTATTGGTTTAGGATTTAGAAATAATTTTAATGATTTTATGTTCTTTCTGATTGTTAGAATCATAGAAAATTGAAAGTTAAAAATGAAGGATTCTAAGAGATTGTTTAGGAAGTTTTTTAAAATCTTGATGATTTGTTTTTTCTAATCTTGTAAAATCTTTCTATTTGATGAAAGAGTTTTCATGATTTTTGTTATGAAGGAAATGATATAAAATCCTAAACCAATAACATAAAATTTGAATTCATTAACAATCCAAAATTCTTTTGTTTTACTTGAATAACATAAAACTTTTAATGACTTTATAAAACTCTTAATCCAATAACATTAGATTTATCAAGATTTTAGATAACTTTTTACAAATCCACAACCAATAACACCAAATTTTTAAAGAGTTTTTAAAAGTCTTGATTGAATAACAACATATTTTACCTAACTTTTAAAATCATTAAAATTCTTTCTAAATCCTAAACCAATACCTCTCCCTTAGAATCCTTCATTTTTAACTTTCAATTTTCTATGATTCTAATAATCAGAAAGAACATAAAGTCATTAAAATTATTTCTAAATCCTAAACCAATACCTCCCCCTAAATATCACATCTCATTTTAAAAATATATATATATAAAAACTCATAGAATCTCATAGAATCACATCTCATTTTCTTTTTAAAGAAAATATAAAAACTCTAAAACACAATCAAATCTGCTAAAATTCTCCTAAATCTTTTAAAATTCTAAAATATTAAAATCCTAACAAATCCTCAAAATATCAAGTTGAATAACCCCTCCAAATAAGAGGAGCTCTTCTCTCTTTTTTTTTCTCATTTATTTTTTTCCTACTTTTCCTTAAAACATCTCTTAAAATATCTCTTAAAATCTCCTTTGGAGAAAGTCTAAGTATATGTAATTAACGTGGCCTGTTATTCTCGTATTAATTAATCAAAATCAAAATTCAAAGTGTCCATCAAATCGCATTACTATATTGTATTGTAAACCAAGTTATAATGCACCGGTGGACATAAGTTTAAGGCATATTGAGTTCACAGATTAGCCCGGTCGTCGATGTCTGTCCAAATAATGACAATGTAAATCATCTAATATTGCTAATTCATTTATTTTTGTTTTATATGAAAGATATAAATTTAAAGATATTTGATAGAGTGAATGTGATTAGATCTGATCGATGTCGTGGTCAAAACTTAATCGGCGGGATTGGTGGGGGAAAAAATAAATTATGGAGTGCATTTACATGATTCGATTTTAGATGTAGGTGGCGATGACGATAATTAATCATGATGTGAGTCGCCTTTTAACTATTGACATGAATTTAACCTAATTCGATTTTTTTTGTGATAATTACTCCTTCGTTTTGTTACTAGTTTAAACTTATCAACTTCGTTTCGAACCTTTCTTTTTATTGCATAGTTATCGATTTTTGTCCCTAATCTATAACATGTTCCCTTTATTGTCAGTATTCTTATTTCGTCCTTTAAAAAAAAAAGTTATGGTCGTAGGATCGACGCTTTTGTATGTAGCGTACATGCATATTGATATAAAACAAAGATAGACGTATATATATATATAAAAATATATATACAGATATTCTTTAACAAAACAAAAAGAAGAAGAAGCATATGTAGATATCCATTACTCATTTACTCATTAGTTGCACTTGCAAATAAAAACAAATAAATTACTTTATCAAAGCAAAGAGAACAAGAACTTGTTCCAAAGTAAAATTAAAAAAGTTTGGTCTCACGTTTGGAAAAGTGAAATTTAAAGGCGAATATTGGACCCCAAAAAAAATATTTTTAGTTATAATGGACCAAATATATATTTAAGTATAACGATATAAACCTGAAAAAGACATAGACAAGAAAAACAAGTGTGAGTATATGATAATATGATACTTTTTGTGTTAAAGAAAGTATAAAATACTTCCACTTAAGTTTTGTAGTTAACCAAAAAGATTGGTTTGAACTATATTTGGTCTGACTTTTGTTTTTAGAGGATGACATAAGTAAAAACTAAACGAGGTGGAGAAAACTTACTACATTGAAAAAACTTCTTTAGAAATTTTAACCTAATAATATATATTGTTAGACAAAAATATGAAACAAGTGTGAATTGTGAATCACGGGAGCTAAATTGGTATTTGAGTCGATTCCTATGAGATAGAGTCGGAAACCCAAAGCCGAATATTAGAAAGTAAAAATCCAGATTAGATACTCCATATTAGATATTACGTGTGTGCACTTTGTTATAATTAGTTGGTTTACTTTTTTATCTCACTTTTTCTTTTTTGTCCCAGTGACTTAAGCAAACATGGAGGAAGGTGAAAAGGAAAAAGATGATAAGAAATGAGAATCCTATTATATAATGCCGATTTGCCATTATCCTTTACTCTATGCTTTTATAGTTATGAATTATTCAATAAATAAATAAAAAGATCACTCGAAAATCAGGTTAAAAGGCAAAGTGGCTTTTTTTTTCGCTTTCTATAAGTGTGGTCCACCATTTTTAATCCTTTTTGTAACCTTTTTGCGATGCTTCGCACCATTAAGTTTCATAACTTAGGGCATTAGACTTGATAACTAATATACTACCATGCTTTCGTTTCTTGCTTCTTACATACAAATATATATTACATATAGTACATTAAACTAAATGGAAGATATTTAGTTTGAATGGGTTCCACGATGTACATTGTGTATGTTTATTCGGTTGTCACTTAATCACGTAAACTGAGTTATTATTGAATATGATAGATAATGTTTATTTGCTGTTAAACACATCATGAATTTATATTTAACAAATAAAAAGTAATCTACAAACTTGTCACATGATTAAGCATTTATAGGACTTTTGAACAAATGTTTAATAAAGTGTATAATGTCATAATCATAATACAGACAAATTAGCCGTAGGTTCTGTTCAGTCTCCACTAAATATTTTTAAGCTTTGCATGTGTTTCTAAAAGTACACAAAAATCTTCACCTAATATGCCCTCCATTCTCCAACTTAGCAAGCACTAATTAATTTACTATATCTTATATCTTACATCATGATCAATATAATTATCAATTCCCAAGTCTGGATCACCACCTAATTATTATAATACACTTGTTAGATCAACCTTAATTTATTTTATTTGGTTTGTCATAGATTAACCTTTTACTTTGAAATTATATTAGATATAGTATATATATATATACATCTTATAATTGGTCTTCCTACACTCATTTAATTTATTATGTAGTCTCTCATCTTTAGCGATCTTCGTGTTTTCTTTACTTACACGTTGCTTTAGTCCGGTTGTTACGTCTTTGAAATGTCTTTTCAAAAACCTCAATATTCACATCTCCATATGCACAATGTATCGTAAGAAGTTTTCTTTTCCTGCCGTATGTATAAACTAAAAAGAAAGTACACAAAATAAAGTCATACTCAAATGTTGACGTTTCAGCAAATCGAAATGCCCTATGAAACTACAACTACAACTTTTGCAAAATCAAATTATCGATTCTTTTTTCGAATTTATTAATATGTGTATATCATTTTTAAAACATCTAACAAATTATCTAAAGCATAGGCTTTGAGATTTTAGCAATGATTAGGGAATCTGTCACCAATGCTAGGAAGTCTCAGACAACTATTGAGTGTGAATCTACTGTTCATATATATATTCTCTAATATTTGCTGGAAAAGAAAATTATTCTCTAATTTGCATTATTCAACTTTTCTATTTATTTTAATAAGTTTCTTTTGACTTCTTTAATGGTCTATAATGACCTAACAATTTTACGGAATAGACTTTGGGTGTTAAATGTTAATAAAAAATACTAGTAAGAAGAACTATTTAGAAGCCAATCATCTGGCCTTGGATAGGATTAGGATTATAAAATTTTACCCATACGCCATACCTTAGATTTTCACAAGTTAATTAAAACAATATTAAGATATATAAAGGTACTATATTTGTTGATAAACGTACATGTGTAGGAAATTATATTTTCTATGGATATAATGTAGTAGTTATTAAAATCACAGATCAAACCGAGTCAGACTAATTAACCCTCATATTTGAATCAAATTAATGAAAGTAATTACAATTGACCCGTGAATAGAAGTTCAAAAACAGAATAGACCTAATATGTGTCATCCGTTAAACCCGTGATAGACCGAGCGTGGGTGGATCAATCTGACTGACACCTACTAGTAGTTGGTGCTGATAAGGATGGACCAACTCGAGTTTTCAAAAGTTTATATGTATATGTCGTTCGTTCCACTTTCTTTCCGCATTTTTCCTTCTCTCTTATGTAATATGAATGCAAATGTAAATGTCGTTATCTGTTAATAAAGAGAAAGTATACATAACACATAGCATATAAAACAAAAACAAAAAAAAAAACAAAAAAAAAATGAAAAGGCTTAACTGTAAAAGGGATCGGACAATCTAATATAAGCAGAGAAAATAAGAATTGTTCTATTCTAGTTTTCTTTGATCTTTGAATTAATTTGTTCGAATGGGTTGAGAACTTTCAAGTTGTCAAAATCATATATCAAATTCGATTATCTAAGGAAAAATTGTTGTCGTTTATTAATAGTCACTATAACATTTTATATAGTAAAATATTTAATTTCTTATAATTTTGGAAACCTAATTTGGATTTTGGTTCAATATCTCTTGATAACAAAAAAAGAAAAATAGTTGAGAAACATAATTGCGTAACTTATCCTCAACTGAAAGAATCAATGTATATATACATATAGATATTTAAGATTAAAATTCAATTCACACTAATTGTTTAATTTTTTATACTAACTAATATTTGTTTCCATCTTGTCACGTTTCCTTCAAAGCATGAACTCGGCCACGTACGTCCACAACCACATCTATCTTGCTCGTTTGTCTTACTTATGAAATCAATATTTATTATTACAAATCCACATATAGAATATAAATTGAAGATGAATTTGAAAACGTATAATGGGACAAATAAGTCTATTTACAAATGATAAAAGCACTGAACAAGGTTCAGCATACTGATGATGTTAGGCGTAGTTGCTGACATTTGAGCAAAAATCGAGAATTATATAGACAGCCGAACATGTCGACAAGATATAAAATACAAATGAAGTTGAGAAAGAAAAAGACAACCGAAGATGTCTTTTTCTACGAGTTGGCTTATCCTCAGCATTGTTCAGTATTATTATGTTAAGGAAAACAATCCAGTTTTTAGGTCTTATAACAATTTGTTTTTTTAATAATAATAAAATCTGTGGTAAAACAGTTACCACACATAAAATCTAAATATATTATAACTACAGTAATATGTTGTCGATTCAAGCAAGATGCATGCGATTGCGATGTTATATTGAGAAAGACTGAACCGACTGGTAAACAATAACATGATTAGTATATCAGATTAAATAATGGTATAACGAAATTAAGTATTTGTATTTGTACTTATGTTATCGTTAAAGGAATGATATGCTATGTCCTAACATAACCTTATCATCATTCACCAATATTTCGACAAATCACTCATCGACAAAACATAATATGTATTGATACATAAAAAGCTGGTATGAAAAACATTAGATTCGCATCAAGATAACGTTTAGACAGTGGATATATATATTAACAACAAAAATAAAGAGAGAGGGAGATGCATGAAAATAAAAAAAATAAAAAATAAAAAAGAAGAAAAGGAAAAGTCTTTTTTGCTTGTGGTCGACCTGTCCCACACCCAAGATATCACTCTCACTTATGACAAGACCTACTTGTCCGTACTATATAAACATTATCGAATGATTCCCATTTGTATTTTTCTTTTACATTTTGCATTAAAATTCGGAAAACTAATAAATACTATAAACAAATTAAAAGCGACGAGACGACAAGTCAAGAAGCAAACAAAATTGGTGGTACCGAAACAATTTATAATCTCTTTTTTTTCTTTGGTTATTGATAATTTCACGAAGATATGACACAAAAAGGTTCTCTTGGTCCCACTTCGACGTGGCCTCAATCTTTACATCATGACCCTACACGTTTCGCACGTGCAACTTTACCAGTTACCACAAAAAGATTAATAAACATAATAGAGTATTAATTTAACTTGTAAACTAGGAGTAATGTTTTGTTCCTTATCGTTAAATATTTAATCACCGCTAAATGATCCAAAAGATAAATCACATAAAATTTTTAAAAGTATATGATTACTCAAAGTCTCGGATATGCCACGGTGCAACATGACATGGCCAAACATGAGCTTTTGCCACATGTTAGAAAGTAATTTGAGAATTTATCATGGGGGTTTAAATTTTAAAATATAAGAAAACTGAAGAAAAAAAGGAAGAGAGTTTGCATGTTTGAAAATCTATGAAATTTAGTTACAGTTATCACAAAATAAGGAAACATTAATAAGATAGATATGGTTTGACTATTAGAGAGGTTAAATTGGAATCTATCTAAACACAAATACAGTGAACTACATATCTTTTCTTCTTTTCTTTTTAGAGAAAACAGCTTTACAAATGCTTCTTATTTTTTTATAATGGAAATACAGCTTTGCACATTTTAATTATTTTTATCTTTTGAGTTTTAAAATAAATACAAAAAAAAAGATGAACCATAAAATAAAATCTAATAGCTAATGTTAATATTGTGTCATTAATTAGCCGAGTTAAACCGACATCTTAGATGGTTGATTTGTTGTTAATAAAATATACTATGTGTATATATTATTGTATATTGGGAAAATATTATATTGATAACATAATGGTGCTTTGACTAGTGAAGTTGACTGTTATCTACATTTATGTGGCTGTTGCTAAGGAAACATACATGAGTGCATCAATTAAAAAGAAAGAAATATGACAAAAAAAATTACTTTTTACAGGCCCAATATTGCGAAATTCAAGAAAGATAGTTGTATATGGTGGATTAAAAATAAATAAAAAAGCAATGTATTTGGCTTTTTGTAAATTACATATTCTATTTAAGCTCATAAAATTGTCTTTGCCAATATTCTAATTTATTAGCATATAATTCAGTAAAACTTTTGAATTTCTAAACATATATGGTAATCATAACCATAAAAATCAATATTTTATTTGACTTGATAATTATTCAAAATAAAAACAATAAATGTGTATTTATAGAAAAAAAATTGAAAATATTGACTTTTTCTCTCCCTTAAATAAAAGCCAATCCCATAGATTTCTTCACCAGTCGCCACAACTCCTCCTCCCTCTTCTTTCTCTCTCCCTCTCTCTCTCTCTCAGAATCTCTCGGAGCTTTTAAACAACAATGGCTGTTGAAGCTCATCACTCGAACATTTTCTCTCAGTTAATATTATCAAACAGGTAAATAATCATCTTTATTTTTATTTTTCTTCTTGTAAACAAAATTTTCTCTATCTATTTTTTCCTATACTAATCTTTTTTTGTGTGTGTTTATTTGCAGAGATTGTGTTAAGTTCCAACAAAACATGAATCACGGCGAGTTTAATCTCGCCGGCGGAGAAGTTCCGTTAATAACCGGAAACTCTCTCGCCGTTGATCCTTTAGCTGCAAAAGCTAACTTCAACACTTCTTACAACTTCACTGCTCCTCCAACGTCAACAAAACGCCCGCGAGATTTTCAATACCGCTACTCAGACGCTCAGTTCGCGTCTGCGGTTAAACGGAGGTCCGTAGCGTTTGACTCATCCTCGCCGTTGTCGTTGATAAACGCTGAGTTCGTATCTCAGATCCAAAACCAACAACAGACGGAGATCGATAGGTTCGTAGCGCAGCAAACAGAGAAGCTAAGAATAGAGATTGAAGCTAGGCAACAAACGCAAACGCGGATGTTTGCGTCTGCGGTTCAAAACGCTATAGCCAAGAAACTTAAAGAGAAAGACGAAGAAATCGTACGTATTAGGAACCTTAATTGGGTTTTACAAGAGCGAGTGAAGAGTCTTTACGTGGAAAATCAGATTTGGCGCGATATCGCTCAAACAAACGAAGCAAACGCTAATAATCTTCGGACAAACCTAGACCATGTTCTTGCTCAACTCGAAACGTTTCCAACCGCTTCAGCCGCTGTAGAAGATGATGCGGAATCGAGTTGTGGAAGTTGCGGTGACGGTGGTGGTGCTGAAGCGGTTACGGCGGTTAGTGGCGGCTGTAAACGGTGCGGTGAGAGAGAAGCAAGTGTGTTGGTGTTACCATGTCGTCATTTGTGTTTGTGTACAGTTTGTGGTGGTTCGGCTTTGTTACGAACTTGTCCGATTTGTGATATGGTCATGAACGCTAGCGTGCATGTTAACATGTCTTCTTGACCATTTTTTTCCTTTTTCGTTCGTTACTTTTAATTTATTTTGTAGTTATTCTTCGTTAGGATTTAAAGTCGCAAAGAAATAGCAAATTGATTCTTTTCTTTTTGTAAGTACTGGCTATAAATTAGTTTTTCGTTAATTCTTAATTTCTTATGATCCTTCAATGGAATCCAAAACTGGAAATTGCAAAAAAAAAAAAAAAAAAAAAAAAAAAAAAAAAAAAAAACACTAAATAATTTAAGTCGAAGAGAATATAATTTTTTGAAAAAAGACTTGAATGAATTCAAAAAGATTCGAAATTTGTTTTGAAAAGTAAATATTCCAGAGTTCTTTTTGAGTTGCACCGTTGTTTGGTTGCTTATTCTCAAAGTTGATCACATGAGTTTTGAATTATCTAACTCCTTTTTAATGACTTTTAGAATGTCGAAATATATTTAAAAAAACTATCTATAGATATTATAATATTGCAGTTTTGCAATATCTTTTTATCTTTCCAACCCCGCAAAAATAAATGAAACCAGAAGAATCATACTTCGCTATCAAAAATTAAGATAAACAATGAAAATGAAAAAAGAAATAGTCTGAATTCGATTGCCTCAACGACATTTTCAGTTCATAGTCATTATAGTTGTCGTGTACTAAATATTTCAAATTCGGATCATATCATGTGCAGTGCATGTCTAGACAAAATACAATACCCCCACTAAAATGGGTTTTATTGAAACTATATATATTTAATTCTGTAAACGAAATTAGAACGATGAATACGATGTGTGAATTCACGAGTTACGATGATTGCGTCCAAGAAACGTTACCATGTCTCTATCTAATAATTTAGTCTATAATTTTCCCTTAGAATATACCAAAATTAATTAATTTTGGATTAAATGGCACGTACATAAATAGTGGCCAAAATGAAACTGGTACGACTCTGAGATCATTCGTAGATAAATTATTTTAAGAAAGAGTTGAAATCACATTGTTCCATGTCTTCGTTTCTTCCCCATACTTGTTTTTTTTTTGGCGCCATGCCCCTACTATATACAAACATAGTTACTTATTTATTACCCTCACCCAAAGTTCTATGTTAATGTCACCTAACCCTAATTTGTTTATATTTTTTAATGTCACATAGTGATTTTTGCAAATAATATTGTTAATGACTAATTAGAGCTTTATCTATATTTTACTTCTACAAATCATTGGTGTATTAGTATTTTACTAATTGTTTTAGATGAATCAAAAAAGATCATGGTGGTTATTATTTGTGGAGATTTATAAAGCTTTTCCAAAGTTTGATCTTTAACCCTATTTTAAATGATAATTATCGTTTAATTTAGAATAATATCATACAACCCAAAAATAGAATTATGAACATCACACTTGTTTTTTGGAATACACCACTTTCTGACATAAACATATACTCAAAAACAAAATAAAGTTAGTGGGATATATAAACATAAAAATCAAATTTTATACAATTTCTCTGCATTTAAAATTATTACTAAACGTTTAACAAATATAATTCTACTTTTGCAGATTTTTTAGCACAATCGACTCTACTTCCCAGAAAATGATTGACAAAAATTATAGCTATATGCGAGTAATATATAAATATTAAACAGAAAAAAAAACATAAGAAAATTCACTAAGTTAAATAATTCTGTAAAAAGGCCGACTTCTCAAATGGGCTGTCCTAATTTTTCCAATCACCATCTATTATGCTTTAGATTTCTTAATTATTGGTACTCTAGATTTGAGAGATGGGAAGAAAAGCATTACTCTAGACTTTTCTCTTCTCTAGTAAAACCCTAGATCTACAATGTCGCCGTCGCCGTGTCCGTTTGCCTCTCCGCCGCCCTAGGTTTTTGCTGGTAGTGTGAGAGAGTTCTGTTTTCCTCTTCTTTTGTCGCTTAGTCGTAGTAGTAGGTAACCCAGCTCATCCTCTCCAGCGTGGCGGACGACGAGATCTCGGCTCGCCTTCCTCTCCGGTGACTGATGGTGGTTCGTAACTGCTTTGGGCGTCCTTCCTTGCAGTTTCGAGGAATCCGATCTGAGTTTTGGATCGCGACATTCCTCCGTTTTCCTCTACCCTTTCCCCGGAGACGTCAGCTGCTCGGAGGTTCATGATCGAGTCATGGTCGAGTCGGGTCTTAGTGTCTTCAGGTTGTTGGGAAGGCATCAGGGTGTGTCGGTGGCCGAGATTTGCAGACTTCCACAAAGCCGACGTCCTCATGAGAGCTTCCTCAACTTCCGTTGTCATTCCGACCAAGAAACGAGACAACGAAGCAGCTTGGCCAATCCGGATACGCACCGTGAGGTGATGATATGCTAATATGTGCTTCAATCGCTTATCTCGAATCGTTTAGCATTTTGGTCTTGTAGGATTAGTACGGAAAAGCTTAGCTCTTGCGGATTGTTTTCGTGTCTCTTGGTCGGTTCAGTCGGATGTATTGTCCGTTTTAGGTTTAGGACCGGAACATTGAAAGCCAGGAATTCCAAACTTTTCTGAGGATACGCTTTTGGGTGTTGATGCTATTGGGACAAGTTTTACACGCTGATCATGAGGATCCTATAGCTTGGATTTGATTTGATATTCAGTATTAGTTTTGGCATTCTCTGTGCTAGTATTTGCTTCGAGTCATTAGGTTACATGATTTCACTCCGAGTTGTGGTGTGTTATCTATCTTGTCGTGGTTAAAAAATGCAATGGTCATCGATTAGGTAGCGTTGGTTCCGCTAGTGTTCCAGGGTTGTACTTAATCAACCATTGCATTTGTTTTTAGTCCAATTCTATAGAGGCGAATGTAATGTGCCTTGGATTTGGTTGTAATATTTTGGTTAATGAAGAGTTGTTGTTGAGCCAAAAAAAAAAAAAAAAGATTTGAGAGATGGAAAAAAAACATGAGACGGCAAGATTACATTGAGAAGAAAAAGGAACATAGAAATACCATGAGTCGTGTGACAAATTCCCACTACAAATCTACCAAAGAGGTGTGTTATATATAGTGTGGTAGATCCATAAGAGAGAAACTCCAACCATAACACACCAAAATTACCAAATTTTGACACTAAATTTAGTATTTTGGTATCTCAACTTTTTTTCCATCACCAACCACAACAGCAATACATTTGATTTAAGATTCACTTTTAAAAAAAAATAGTTTGATAAACAATAATTTTGTAATGTTATGTTTTCACTATTTTATTGAACTTTAATACGAATTTTTAATTTTAATCAATCTGGTATTTTTTTTTGATTAAAAACTATATGAATTATATTTTCACATTATATTAATTATAGTTAACAGTTGATATTGTTAAATTTAGTAAGATAGTTTTATAAATCTTGGTAATATATTATCTTTTAGCGGACAAAACAATAATTTAAGTATATTTTTAAATTAAAACAAAAATAAAATAATATTTCTTTTCAAACGTTTCATGAACAGTGTTACACTATACTGTTCATAAAACAGTAAAAAAATTAGAAAAATTGTTAAAAATACCTATTTTGAGATACTCCTATTAAAAAATACTCCTTTTTGAACATTTTCATTTTTACCCTTTTTTACACATTTAGTATATGTTAAATTAATTTTTAAATTTTTTTTTAGGTTTGAGTTTTCTATTTTACATTTAGGATATAGTTTTGAGGAAACAGAGTTTAATACTTGGAGTTTAAAGTTTAAAATTTAGTTATTTTATACATAGAAAAAAAAGTATTTTGGAAATAAACAATATAAAATGATATTTTTGAAAAATAATATAGGAAGATGGATATTTTAGAAAATGCCCTAAAAAATTATTAGAGTATATGTTTTACCTTTTGGTTGAAGTATATTTGCACTATATTTGATATTTTACCGTTAGCTCTGAAGTTGGTCGAGAACAACTAGAATGAGAAGAGAAAGCAATCATCCAAGTATCCAACCATATATATTTTTTTTTCATACGCAAAACTTTTTGTATAGCATAGAATATCAAAGAATTAACGTAACTTCCCGACCACCATCTCTTAGTGGGCTCTATGTCCACTCCCAGTCCATGGGCACACTTTCTTTAATGGGTCTCACATCCTCTCACTATGCCCGTGAGGCCATCCATATCCGACGGTCAGTTTGCTACGTCCGAAAGGCTTTAAAGACTTGTTACCGTCCCTACAAATCACCACATGATCTTTCCCTGTGTTTTGTCCTCACTCGCACAGTTCTGACAGTCACTTTCCGGAAAGGTCACCCATCATAATACTACTCCAGCTCAAGCACGATTAACTCTGGAATTCTCTCAGATCCCTTAACCGAAAAGATAGGTGTACTTTGATGACATAGGTGACCAAATCAATTATTTTAAATTTTTCTGCATGTTCCTAAAACCGGAGTGTCATACTTAAACCTCGAAAGTTTTTTTGTTTTTTTTAAGGACAGGTGTTGCACCCGATTACAAAGCACACGACAACAACATATGAAAAGAGAATCAGGTAAAACCAGTACCCAAGATGATCGCATACTTTCGGTAAATTGTGAAATTACTTTTCGTAGCCATGGAGTTAATGGCTAGAGTGACTAGACCCGTAGCATTGCTATGGATCAGTCGAACTGAAATTTGTTGACTTACGGTTTTATATTCAAGATATTAAAACGAAAATTAGTGGTGGCATAAGTTTTTCTCTAGCTAATTTATGGCTATTTTATCGGGTCTAGCACTCTATCCACTGATTACATGACCACGAGCCTCTACATATTGTGATATGTTTACACAAATTATACCTTTGTTGTAACAGTTGGCACTACTTTGCCTAAATTATACTGAATACATAGATAAGAGAATCTGAAGACCAGACATGTAAAGTGATGGTCATATTCTTCCAAAATCGCTGGTTTTGCCAAATAATTTTGAAAGAATTATTGATATTTAACGAAAGTCCTACTTTTTATAGTATAAGCTTTCAACAGTTTTGTTTTTCCTCTCGAAAGCAATAGAACTTTGGAAATAGTAAGATATGTTAATTTTGGCAGTATTGTCTTTTCTTTTTTGGTTTTATGCTAATTTGGCAGTATGCTATATATAATTCTTATTACATGACATTCGAATTCTCGTGAGAGCTTTGAAAACTGAAGCACCTTACGTGTGTTTCGAACCGCCCAAAAGATGTATGAATCAAAAAGAATCATATTTCTTCATCCGACTAAAAATATTGCATAGTCATTATCGTTGTCGTGCAAATAAATATCTCAGGTTTGGATCATGATATCATGTGCCTTGCATGTATAGACAAAAGAAAAACAAAACCTCATAAAAGTTGGATCAGAATAGATAATGCTTCAATTCAAGTGAAGCACATTATTTGTGGAGTTTTGAGATGCTTAATAGCGGTTTTGAGACTCTAAAATCGCACATCATGCGATTGTTGTAGTACTATGGTTGTAACAGTTAATAACTTCACAAAATGGGCTGACTTCATATATGGGCCGACAGACATATGTTATCCAAGTAAACCAGAAGTTTTGGAAACCGACTGAATCTGGATTTCTATCTGGCTATTTTTTGTTTGAACTTTGACTTTGATTTTTTATTTATAATAATAATTAAACAACTAGATTTCTAGATAAACCAATAAACCATTCGGTCTTAACATTAAAACCACAATTTTTTTTTTAATTTTATATGAATACTAGGATGTATTAACGCATTGGTTCAACTGGTAGATATATTGATTCATTCAACTGAACCGGTTCGAACAAATTTTCAAATCATATTCTAAAATCAACTAGCAGAATCAACAGCTAGCTAGTAGTACTGTAATACATGATAAATTTGATAATTAAAGCAGTATGGTGGGCAATGCAAGTGATTGACAATGGACCAATCAATACCTAGTATAGTAAACATAGAAACTTATAGACTGTGATTATGATTAGTGTTCCAAGTATTGACATGCAGCTTTACCGAATATAGATTACATAGCAAAAAATATATGTTATTTTCTTTAAAATACTTATCTTGCAAACAACATTTTTTTAATTTATTTATATGAGATATACGAAAACATTACACGATCGATATTAACTATATTGTCTTGACAAAAAAAGGAAAATAAAAACACTATGAATCGCGGGACCTATCACATTTAAGTATCTACCAAAAGACATGTACCTTAAAGTGTGATAGATCCACGCAATGACACAAGTCTTTTGTAAGGTGGAGAAAAAAAACGGATAGAGGATCGAGACATAAACCTAAAACGGTTTTTAGTTCGACAATGAAATCCACATGATTCCAAATCCAAATATCCGAAGAATTTGTTAAGCCCATTTGGCGATTACAGACATTCCACCGCACCCGAGAAGAGCCGCGACGAAACACTTGACCTGCATTTTGATGCTACCTTGAAGCTTAGGTCCCATGAACTCAGCAGCTAAAAGATCGACGAGCGCCATGTAAATCAGCAATCCAGCGGAGCATGCATTGAGAAGTCCAACCGTGATCAAAGCTTTTGGACTATTATCTTGGTAAACCGTTGATAGAGCGATCCCTAACGCTATTCCGAATGGTGTTGTCACCGCGAAAAAGAATGCCATAAGAAACTTTTTCATATTCGTGTACTCAGCCTGAAATGATATTTTAACATTAGATGTTTTGTATATATTAACATTTGACGAAAAGTAATATTTTCATTTATATATTTCTATTAACCTGGAGGATGCAACCGCCAAGACCCATGCCTTCGAACATTTGATGGAAGCAAAGAGCTGCAATGAGTCCTTTAATGGTGCAAGTGTCACTAGTTGCTCCTAGAGATAGTCCGATGACCACAGAGTGAACTATGATCCCAAGTTCCAACACCTAGATATCCATAAAATTAAATTACATAGTATTTTGTAATGTATCATTTAAAATGATAAGGTCAATTATTATCCGGTTCCTGAAATTTCCATAGATATATATGTACTAACCATGGCAATGACCCGGAATCGCAAGAGTTGTGCATTGGCGGAATCATCTTCTTTTACTGGTAAGGTGACATCATTTGCTGGACCGTGGCCATGGCCATGGGGAACGATCCCAACTGCGTGCTTGCTTGTGTAGAGGCTCGTGGCCATGGAGTCAATGGCTAGAGTGATTAGACCCGACAACATAGCGAGAAACCCGGAGAAAGGAAATTTATGCCACGGGTTCTCTTCCAGACATATAGATGACAACATTTCGAAAGAATCAGGCAAAACATGCATAAAACCGGTTCCGAGAATGATCCCGGAGGCGAAACACTTAACGATAGTGAAGATGTTTCCGTCTGGTTGGAGGAACGAAACGTTACGGCTAAAGAGAGGAGCTCCGACACCAATCATGCTTGCAACGAGGATAGCGGCGATTGCTATGATTTTGAGAGGCAAAGCTTTAGCTTTGTTGACGCACGGGTTCGCTGACTCGCTTCCGCATTCTTCCGGCGCCGTTGAAGTTGCTGGGGAGATTGCGAAAGAGACAAAGATGAGTACGAGGAAGATTGTTTTCATGGTTAGTGTTGAAGTTGAAGCCATTTCTGTTTCCTCTTTTTTTTTTTTTTTTTGCTTGTTCTTTTGGAGTTTTGTATGTTTAGATTGTTTAATGCTTCTGTCTTTGGACGTACTAGATGAGCCGGTTTATATAGTAATGTGTGCCGGTTGTTTCCATGCCATTTATTCTCGATGACGAAAGAGAAGTAGTAATTTACTCGTTTGCTTCCGGTGTGAAACGAGAAAATAAAGTAATTAATAGTTCAAAAATAGTAATGAGAGAATTATATATGAAAATCACCTAGATTTTTTATTAATTATATATGATATTTTTATTAAATCACCTAGATTTTTTATTAAATCACCTAACTTCATGGACTTTTGAGATTTATATAATCAACCTTTGATAAGTTATTTAAATATATTTTCCTTGCATTTGGTAGTTTGGAGTTCTGGCTTTAGCGGATGAGTACACGTGCATGGAATTGTTCACTGCCCTGATGGAACAATATTCTCAATTATTCGGTTTCCTTATATTTATTTTGTTTGCTCATAGTTTATATGTTATATCGATAATAACCTCACCAACTGATTATATTCTTAAGGCGTTTCAGTTAGTCAACTGTCAAAATGTCTTAATTTTGTATTACATTATATTGTAACAATCACTATATATTATTTCTTCTATACAAAATATATGATGTCTAAATGAAAATTTGTATGTTTTAGAAAAGAATCTATGGTATGTTTCTAGATTTTATTTCAGTATATTTATTTAAAACAACGTTCATTTAACAAATTTGATGGAAAAACAGTTTTATCATGTTAATTATCTCCGAGTTTTCAGAATATAAATATAGTTACGTAAACATTCGAGTTTTTAGATTTGAAAAAGGCTATATATATATTTCGAAACTAACATTTATATTATCGTTTAAATGCATTCCTCATGCCGTTTGCCGAGCGGTCGCGAAGTCAACCCCATGCGTCTTCTATAGTTCTGCATTAGGTCAACTTTCACAAACGTTTACAATCTTGTACACTATTTAAGTTTAAGCTGTAGAGTTAGGTTAATACTTTATAGGATTGCTACGAGCACAACATCACACGTGACGAGCTCGTGCTCGGTGTATGGTTGCAATCCAGTCACCAAAAACACTACATATCGTACATATGTCATTATCAATTAATATAGTTACTTCTATGTGTCTATCTATATATGAATAACCATATATAACTGATATAAGTGATTTGTCAGCTGTCAAAAAAAAAAGAAGAAGGTGGTTTTTCATTTTTGAATTGAATTTCTTCATGGTTTAATAAGCATAAAACACTTTAAGTTTTTTCTGAAAGGGTAATTAGTGACAAATCGAATTTCATGAAGTGGGGTATACAGTAAATGTTTATTTCAATCAATGTTTTCATGTATTAATACGAATTCTTTTTTTTCATGTCGTTCTGAAAGAATCTATTTTGCATTGTTATATAGAAGAAGGAATAATTAATCAGATTGTTTGTCATGAAAGTAATCATCATCAGAATCATAATTAAACATAATAGTTGACAAAGAAAAATCATAGAAAAAGATAATTCTTTACATTGTCCAGTATATTCAATACTGTCCATGCCGAGTATGTACCCAATATTCCACGGCATGCCTCATTACTTAGTCAACTTCGGTTAGAATTTTCACATTTTTATTTTATTTTTTAAAGAATGAATAATAAATATGCATCAAATTTGATTTACAGTACTGTATTATTAATTTGTACGATTTAGTTCCCACGTTTTCATATGGTTTGGTCGAGCACGAAACAAAAACGTGCCAAACGCATACTCCACCGACGTGACAAAATGGTTATGTGTCGATTCGTAAACTTTCAAAACCAGATATTAAAAGTGTGTATGATTTGACAACCATAATGCTAAAACTACATTAAGCCTCATTTGATATGCTTCAACTATTTTTATTGATTTAAGTATACTCTTAAGCTAATAAATTTAAATCTTTGGAAAGAAACAGTTCACCTTGTTTCAAGATATTCAAAATTTACAAGTACTGTATTTGATATGACTAGTTGTATGGAATCAAACCTGTATGGATTTTTTGTTAACAAATTAAGTCCTTAACTGTATATACAGTTCCAGCGGAAAACTGAGATGGAATGAAATAGGGATACCTACAAATCTGTGTGCTAGTTTGAGCAATTCCATACGTACAAATTTATGTGTTTCTTTTTTGAATTTGTTATTATTGGTTTAATTATTTTAATGTACTTTTAGATACGAGTTCTTAATGTTAAAATGTTGATATTAATATGTTGTAGTTTAAATCAAACCATTTTAAGAGTATTTTGAAATTGCCATATCCGTGTAACTATAGTTTCAGACCTATCTTTTTCTCTTTTATAACTAACATGGACTATCAACAAACCTCAATAATTAATACATGCCATTCCAAAGAAGAAAGTAAACATCACATTCTTATTAACAATGTTACATTGCCATAAATAAAGATTCTTTCAAACTCTAACAATGCCATATATTGCCATGTGAATATATATCAGTATACAAATTAAAATAATGTATCAAACTTTAAAGAACCCTCAAATGTACAAAGGTGAAACTTAGAAAGTAACAACAAATAAATTAAATAATTTATTAATTGTGTTGAAAGAGTGTCTAAGCCCACAAGGCAACGACCGACATTACGGCGCAGCCGAGCAAAGCCGCCACGAAGCACTTGATCTGGAGTTTGACGCTGCCTTGGAGCATTGATCCCATGAACTCGGTAGCTAGAAGGTCGACGAGGGCCATGTAGATGAGCATCCCGGCCGAACAAGCATTTAACAGTCCAATCGTAACTAATGCGGTTGGACTGTTATCTCTATAGATATTCGACAATGCGATTCCAAGAAAGATACCACAAGGTGTTGTTCCAGCGAAAAGTAATGCCATCAAGATCTTCTTCACAGTTGTAAAATCTGCCTGTTTACATAAATTAAATACATACAAACGTAAATTTTTAATTGATATAAACTATATACTATATATAATAA
This sequence comes from Camelina sativa, assembly GCF_030686135.1. Classification (NCBI taxonomy): domain Eukaryota; kingdom Viridiplantae; phylum Streptophyta; class Magnoliopsida; order Brassicales; family Brassicaceae; genus Camelina; species Camelina sativa. The sequence goes on from NC_141890.1 coordinate 11,717,993, forward strand.
GTGTATGTGGTTCAAAAGAGAGAATATTTTTTTACATAATAAATGTATATATGTACATGTACCTGGAGGATGCAGCCACCAAGACCCATTCCTTCGAACAAGTGATGGAAGCACAGAGCTATGATGAGTCCTTTAATGGTACATGCATCATTAGTTGCTCCTAGAGATAGTCCAATGACAACCGAATGAAATAAAATCCCAAGCTCCAATACCTATTCATAAAGTTCAAGTTAGCTTAAAGATGGAAATATAAATCAATGTATGATTTGAATTAAAATACTACGTTGAATTCAAGACCGTTTAATCTTATTTTGGAAATGCACTAACCATGGCAATAACACGGTACCGCAAAAGTTGTCCATCATCTTTAGTTGCTAGCACTACACCATGACCGTGACTGTGATTGTGGCCTACAATGTGAATTGCCTTCTCTTGATCAATGTCATACTCGTCAGGCACTGGTCCAACTGTGTTCTTACCAGTATAGAGGCTGGTGGTAATAGAGTCAATGGCTAGAGTGACTAGACCGGACAACATAGCGACAAAACCCGCGAAAGGGAACCTATGCCACGGATAATCGCTAAGACATTCCGATGACAACATCTCGAAAGAGTCAGGCAAGACATGCATGAAACCGGTTCCAAGGATGATTCCGGAAGAAAAACATTTTACAATCATGAAACCATTGCCATCGGGACGGAGGAACGAAATGTAACGGCTGAAAAGAGGTGACGCTACGCCTATCAAGCTTGTCGTAAGGATGGCTACAATGGCTACGATTTTGAGTGGGAATGCCTTAGCTTTATCGACGCACGGATTGTCCGACCCGCTGTCGCAACCTTCCGGGGAGGTTGAGATCGCCGGAGATACGGTAAAGGTGAACAGGATTAGGAGAATGTAGACGAGCTTCATGACTAGTTTGGTAGTAGCCATTAGTATATAAGATTTAATTTTTTATAATAATGTATGATGTGTGATGAGATCAATGTTTTGTGTTTTGGTTTGGGTTATATAGAAGATTTGCCGGCTTCGTCTCGGTGCTGATTTGGAAGGTCAATGTATAAACTAATGGACTAAATCAATAGAAAAAAGGATAGCACTAGAGAATCGGAATCCTGATTTTATTGATTGTATGTATGTATGTACATTATCAGATAGAAAAGTTTCGAATTGTATTATCTTATCTTTGTTTAATCATCGGGTGGACCGGTGGAAGAAGCCTGGAAGGTGCGGATCATGCCAAACGAATGAACGATACATGACGTTTCGTATTATTTTACTGTAAAAAAAAAAACAAATCGAACTAGCTTTGAAATGCATTGGTTCATCATTTGTCGCTAATTCCTACTACAAAATTTGTTTATGGTTTTTGTTATTACTAAATTAGGAATCACTAATAGAATATATCTATCTGAGCAGCTCATCTATTGATATTGGGCCACATTGGTTTGTCTCAGTAGGCCCATATATTGCATCTTTCACATGGCACCACCCTCAGAAGAAAATTGCTTGCACATTGAAAAGTAGAAAATGATAGAGATTGATTACTCTAGTTTCAGAATTTCTCTTTTGTTCTATTTATTTAGTTGATTATATAGTAAAAAAAATACATAGTTTTGTTAATTTGCCTTGGTTAAATAGTGTTTCTTCATAGGCCACCACAACACAACACTGCTATAAAGCTAAGTCTCACAATTCCCATTTGAATTTTAAAGTTTAAAATAATTAAGCTAATGATTGCTGTCTCCATTTTCAAACTTGTTTGCTGCCACAAGTGTCCTTTAGTGTCTTCTCTAGCAGCAAATATAATTATTTTTAAAATTTTCATTTTTGTACTTCCTTTTGCTTATCTTTATTGAAAGGAATATAACTATTGGATGATAAAAGACAGAAAAGGAATAAAAATAAATAAAAGGAAGTTACTACAGCTTTTTTTGTTCTATTTCTCTAATGAGAGGAGACAAAGCCCATGTGCTTACTTTGATATCTTAAGCTATAATTCTTCATGCTCAGAGACTTCTAATCCAATTCGATTAGAGAGGTTCAATTATTAAAATTCCTAATTATATACTTTAATAAATAAAATACTTATTGGATTAAGAGATACTTCATTGTGGAAAAAATGTAAAAACTTACAACACAGTGCGAGAATGACAGCAAAGTGAAGCCAAAACTCAGAAAAAAAATAAAAATTAAAATTAAAAAAGAGAGAATAAAGAAACAAACAAAAAAAGCAAAACTTTTCTCTTACGCCATTCGAAGAAGGAGAGAACAAAAACTCAGAAAACAACCGATGATTCTTCTTCTTCTTCTTCTTCTTCTTCTCTTTCTCTCCACAAATCTCAGTTGAAAAATCCAAAACAATGCAAAAAAAGTAAACTTTGCTTTCTTTTTTTTTTTCGTCGAGAAAATAAAAACTGAGATTTTAAAGATGTTAGCTTATTAGTGTTTTCGAAGTGTGAATATCCCTCCACTGGTAAGAAACCTTCTGGGTTTTTAATGTTCTTGGTCAATGATTTACTTTCATTTCAACCGATCTTGTTTTATTAGTAAATCTTCTAAATTAAATTAGCTTTTTTTTTTTTTTTTTTTTTTTTGGTTTCTCTCTTAAAAACGTATGTAATAATTGAGAGAGGGTCTGGTTGGTGTTAGTGGGTCAACTACAAATCGAGCTGTTTCTTTTATAATTTTCTCTGATTTATGCTGATCTGTTGATGTAAAACTTCGTTAAGATTAGCTGTTTTAGTGATCTGTTCATTCTTTTATCTTCTCCTTTCGTTTCTCTGTATATGGTAGAATTGAGATTAGATGATACAGATCCGATTTGGGTTTCTTTTAGTTTGTTGCTAAGTTAAGAAAGTTTCTACCTTTTTGTAGTTTAGTTGGGGTTGTTTTCCAAACATGGAAGATCAAGAAGTTTCCTGTGAATGTGAGGAGCTTCTTCCATTGAATCACTTAGGAGATGAGGAGGAGTTTAGAAGCTGTTGTGGTGATGAAGAGGTTTGGTTGAAGGAGAGTGATGATGACTCAGGTAAAGTAGCAGAAGAGGAGAAAGAGAAAAAAGATGAACTTGATGATGATTTCTCTGTTAAGGTGTTCTTTAAAGGAGTTTCGATATCCGAAAGAGGAGATTCGGGTTCTGGTTATTCGGGAATTGGTGTTGTGTTGGAGGGAAGAGGAGATTTTGAGTTGATTCAGGTTCAGAAGAAGTTGGAGTTTTATGTTGAAGAGTCTGTAGCTAACTATTTAGCTTTGATGGATGGTCTTGAAGTAGCTTTAAAGAATAATTTACGCTCTGTGGTTGCTGTAACCGACTCCGAATTGCTCTTGAATCAGGTAAAGTCTTCTCTTTTTTAGCTTGTTAAAGAGACTTGCTTTTAAATCAAATGGTTTCGTACCTCTTTGTAGGTTTGAGCTCATGTTTTTATATGAATTTGCTTTGCAGATAACTCGTGAGGAGCAGCTCGAGATCCCTCTTCTGGTAGCTCTGAGAGAAAGGGTAATGGAGAAAACAAGTAACCTTGATGGGTTTGTTCTAAAGCTTGCTCCTTTCTGTGATCTTGATGATGCTCTAAGCTTGGCTCAAGTGGCGGTAGGAATCGTTTCTTGTAACCTCGATGAGGATAAACCAACTGAGAACTGCTCGATCTGCTGTGAAGACCGTCAGTCTGAGATGATGCTAACATTGAAGTGCACTCACAAATTCTGTTCCCACTGCATGAAAACATACGTCGAAGGGAAAGTACAGTCTTCAGAAGTTCCCATCAGGTGTCCTCAAGTGCAATGCAAGCATTATCTCTCAGTCACGGAATGCAAATCGTTTCTGCCAGTCGCTACTTTCAAACTATTCGAAGAAGCAAACGTGCGTAGTAAGAACAATGGCAAGATTTACTGCCCATATCCCAATTGCTCTTTTCTGTTAGACCCGCAAGAATTTCCATCATCAGGAAGGGCAAGCTCAAGCTCGTCTTCTCATGAGTCAGAGAATAGCTGCTGTGTGGAGTGTCCGGTCTGTGAGAGGTTTGTGTGTGTGGACTGTGGTGTTCCTTGGCATGCGTCTATGAGCTGTGAAGAGTTTCAGATTCTTCCGGTTGATGAAAGATATCCAGATGATATAACATTGCATCGCTTGGCGAGGTATAAGAGGTGGAGACGGTGTCAGCAATGCCGTATAATGATCGAGCTTGCTCAAGGCTGCAACCACATGACTTGCCGGTATGACACACATATATATCTATAGCTACATATTTTTTCCGTATCTACTACACATATTTGAACCTCCAAAGTTAGGTTCTTTGCTTTGTGATTCTTACTCATGCAAATGTCAAAAACTCTCTGTGTTATTCGCAGGTGCGGGCACGAGTTTTGCTACTCGTGTGGAGCAGAGTACAGAGAAGGGCAACAGACTTGCACATGCGCTTTTTGGGACGATGACGAAGATCAAGAAAACTCAGTAGAGGAAAACACAATCCAAGAAGTTGAGCAATGGCCTTGGGACACATTTAGCACAATTCCAACTGTAATGGACGCTTACTCTGAGCAAGAAAGATCTCAGCTTGCTCTGATCCAAAGGTTCTTAGCAGGTGGAGGTTTTAGTCTCAGTGATCACCATACTTCTTATCAGTCCCCACCTCCCTGTACAGAGTCATCGTATGTTGAAGCCGCAATGAAAGATCTTCATCAGCTTCCTTGGCTTGAGAGGTTTGTGTCTGTTATAAGTGATGATTACTATGAAGAGTATAATAGCCAGTGAAAGGAGTAGAACGGGTAATTTAATAGCTTTGAGGATTCGGTTTGGTTTGGTTCTGAGAGGCCAAACGAGAGTATCTCGCTCTCGAAAGAAATTGTTGGGAGGGGGGTTTTAGATTCTTGATGAACTCAAAAAAAAACAAATTGTGATGAAACTATTTGCAATTATAAAGGAAAGAGTTTGATCATCCTACAAATCCTGCAAGAAAGGTTAACGACTTAACGTCCTGACGGACTTTTATGTTCATATTTTTGGTGTTATGTCGTTTAACGTAAAGGCTAATTAAAAACACTTAAAGCCTACGAAATCAGGTTTGTGAACCGTTCACGAGTGGGTGTGTTAGTGAAGAAGAGAAGACAGAGTGCAGTTCTTTAGAACTCAAATATAAAATGATATTACCACATATAAAGTGAACTCAAACAGTAGCAACAAGAAGTTTTCGGAATGGAGATGACTTGGGGACTGTAAGTACAACGTCACACCATATAACCTTCCCACGAATCTCTTGCCCGTTGTGTCTTTCAAGTACGATCTCAGCAGTCAGCACACCAAATCATCTTCTTCTTAGTAGAATCACCACTGGAACGCACATCCTCCTCCCAGCAGACCACAATCTTTCTACCATATACTACACCGATTAATTAAAATATGTTATTTACTAAATCGTGTTTGTTTCTTTCCTCGGTAGCTAAATTTGATAATAATATGTTTTCTAAAAATGTAATAAAATTTAACATACGAAAAAAAGTTGTATTTAATAGAAATCCATTAAATAATCTATGTACCAATAAACATATCAATAAACATATTACTACTAGCAGAAAAAAAGTTGTATTTAATAGAAATCCATCACAAAAATTACTACTAGCAGAACTTATCAATAAACATATAAATCTAAAACAGTTGTCTTTGAAAAATTAATCAAAATGAACTTGGTTATCATCATATATACCAAGTAACTAAAGTTGAAGTGTGATATATTCAATTACTATACATGTTCTTCTAATAGAATACAGCAAACTTCAAATAGACTTTTTTTTTTTTTTGGTCTTCAAATTGTAGAGGGGCCTACTTATTTGGTGGGTTGCCGCATTATTTCCCCCTCTATTCTCACCATTCTCACTTTTCCAACACAGACTTTTAGCCTTTGAAAATAACAACACAAAAAGTTAATTCTTAATTTAACTACATGAACTTATGTTTTTATCCTAATTCATACACCTCCAATTGAAATTGATAATCCCAACTGCTAAACCCGATCAAACCACAAAATCGCGTTTAACCCAATCACAATCACGTTTACCCGTTTAATCCAAATAACCCGACAAATAAGACGACATCGATTCTCTTCTTCTTCTTAAACAAATGATAGGTTAGGTATTGGAAGAACATTCTTCACCGGTTTTGAATTCAAAGAAGTTGTGTTACATTATGCATTGAGGAAGAAGAAGAAGAAGAAGAAGAGAAAAGATGTCGTCTTATTTGTCGGGTTATTTGGATTAAACGGATAAACGTGATTGTGATTGGGTTAAACGCAATTTTGTGGTTTGATCGGGTTTAGCAGCTGGGATTATCGATTTCAATTGGAGGTGTATGAATTAGGATAAAAACATAAGTTCATGTAGCTAAATTAAGAATTAATTTTTTTGTGTTGTTATTTTCAGAAGCTAAAAGTCTGTGTTGGAAAAGTGAGAATGGTGAGAGTGAAGGGGGAATAACGAGGCAACCCTAGTACTTATCAATCTACTTTTCAATTTGTGTATATTTTTCAAAGCTGACGTAACTTTAAGACGCCATCGACCCACTTCACCCCAACTCAAGTCGTCCTCAACTGCTGACGACACTGCTTACGGTTTTTGTATCGTCATGAAAATTTAGAGAGATGAATTTGGCTCTTTTGTGAAATTGTTATCCAAAGTCTTTTACTATTTTATTTGGTCTTTCTTTTTGTCCAAAAAAAAAAAAAAAAAAAAAATTGGTCTTTGTTTAGGCTCTCTTCATGATCTTCCAAACAATACAATTAAATTAGTAATTTGACACGTTGTATAATCAAGAAATTAGTGAGTTCTTGTTTTGTTTTGTTCTTCTTAACATAGAGAGACAGAGACCAGTCAGTCTTGTTATTTCTCACCTTTAGCTTTAGAGATAAACTCTGATTTGTTCTCCTATCTGTTCTGAGATCGTCTTCTTCTTATTCTCAAGATATCAAGCTATGATTTTGAAGACTACCCATTTATTCAGCTCTTTCCCTTATGTTTCAAGATTCAATTAGGTTGTTTTTTTCTCTCTTTCTCATCCGCCATTTTCGTTGACTTTATGAAGCATTTCTCAAAGGTGGTCTTTTTTTCTTTCTCAGTTTGACTCTGTTCTTCACATTGATTCATTGGAAACATTGAATTCGTAAAGTTCGGATCTTTTCTTCAGGGCTTGATTAGTTTCATCTATGATCTTGTCTGTATTGTTCATACCTCAAAAAAAAAACCACAGACACGTTTTGATCCAATTACTGTTCGATTGATTCTTGTCATTGGGTTTAGATTTAGGGGTTTTGTATCCCTGAGGGTTTGAAGGTTAAAAAAGAGACTTTGAGTGATATATTCTGGAGGGGAAGACAATGGCTGCAACTGCAATGGAGCCATCTTCATCTATAAGTTTCACATCTTCTCACTTATCCAATGCTCTTCCTCTTGTTACAACAAATCATCACGCAGCTGCTAATCTTGAAGCTGTGAGTTTAATCAAGCTCAGCTCTAACTTGGAGCAGCTTCTCACTAACCCTGATTGTGATTATACTGACGCAGAGATCATCATTGAAGAAGAAGCTAACCCTGTGAGTGTTCATAGATGCCTTTTAGCTGCTAGGAGCAAGTTTTTTCTTGATCTGTTCAAGAAAGATAAAGAGAGTAGTGGAAAGAGTGAGAAGAAACCAAAGTATCAGATGAAAGATCTGTTGCCTTATGGAAATGTGGGACGCGAGGCGTTTCTGCATTTCTTGAACTATATCTATACCGGGAGGTTGAAGTCTTTTCCTGTCGAGGTTTCCACTTGTGTTGATACAGTTTGTGCTCATGATTCTTGTAAACCCGCCATTGATTTTGCTGTTGAGTTGATGTATGCTTCGTATGTGTTTCAAATGCCAGAGCTGGTTTCATCGTTGCAGGTCTGAGATCCTTTGGTTTTGATATATATATATCTGTTATTTGTATTCATTAAGATTCTGATGTTGTGTGTGTTTTTGTGTCTGTAGCGGAGGCTTTGTAACTATGTTGAGAAGTCACTAGTCGAGAATGTTATTCCGATTCTCTTCGTTGCGTTTCATTGTGATTTGACTCAGCTTCTTGATCAATGCATAGAGAGAGTGGCGAGATCAGATTTAGATAGATTCTGTATCGAAAAGGAGCTTCCTTCCGAAGTATCAGAAAAGATCAAACAGCTTCGACTTAAGTCCATGAACGTCTCCGAGGTGGCGGATAAATCGCTAGAGAGAACCGGGAAAGTACTCAAGGCATTAGATTCAGATGATTTGGAACTCGTGAAGCTTCTTTTGACTGAGTCAGATATAACTCTAGACCAAGCTAATGGTCTGCATTACGCAGTGGCTTACAGTGATCCGAAAGTTGTGACCGAGGTTCTTGATCTAAACATGGCTGATGTGAATTTCAGAAATTCCCGGGGGTATACGGTTCTTCATTTTGCTGCTATGCGTAGAGAGCCAACAATTATCATATCACTTATTCAAAAAGGAGCTAATGCTTCGGATTTCACGTTTGATGGACGCAGTGCTGTTAATATATGTAGGAGACTCACTATGCCAAAAGATTATCATACCAAAAACTCAAGGAAAGAACCTAGTAAAGACCGCTTATGCATCGATATCTTGGAAAGGGAAATTAGAAGGAATCCGTTGATTAGTGGGGATACACCTACTTGTTCCCATTCGATGCCCGAGGATCTCCAAATGAGGTTGTTATATTTAGAAAAGCGAGGTATTGACCCACTTCGATATATATATCTCATAGCTTAAGGTTTGATGAATGGTTATTAACATTCTTGTATGTGTTATTATTGCAGTGGGACTTGCTCAGTTGTTCTTCCCAGCAGAAGCTGATGTGGCTATGGACTTTGCTAATGTTGAAGGGACAAGCGAGTGCACAGGTCTTGTTTTTCCACCTCCATCAAATGTTACAACTGGAAACTTGGGTCAAGTTGATTTAAATGAAACGCCTTATGTCCAAACGAAAAGAATGCTTACACGTATGGAAGCACTCATGAAAACAGGTAAATGCTTATTAAGGAACTTTTACTTTCAAGTTCCCTTCAACTCATATCCTGACTGATTCAAAACCGTTCAACAACGCAGTTGAGACAGGACGGAGGTATTTCCCATCTTGTTCTGAGGTTCTGGATAAGTACATGGAAGAGTATATGGACGAAGACATCCCAGATATGTCGCATCCGGAGAAAGGCTCTGTGAAAGAGAGAAGACAGAAGAGGATGAGATATAACGAGCTGAAGAACGATGTCAAAAAAGCGTATAGCAAAGACAAGATTGCGCGGTCTTGTCTATCTGATTCATCACCAGATTCTTCTCTTAGAGAGGTCTTAGAGAACTCAACATAACCTGTCTTGTCCCATATGAAGTAATGCTACTAGAGATAGAGATAGTTTCATTGGGAAGAAATTAACTATTTTATAGGTTGATTTAGAAAAAGATTTAAGATTCAAATGCTCAAACCTTAAAACAATTATTTTAGGGGAAGAAACCTTAGTTCATCTTCTCCCACAAGGCACCCATGTTGCGATAAATCTTTCTCTTGCATTCATCTGTTCAGATTCGAACTCGGTTGTATTTTCTGATTCGACGTGTATTTTGCTTTCTGTAAGATAATGAATAGTCGCGAAGGCCTCTACGTGGCTGATGACGACGACGATGATGATGATGATGATGATGATGATGATGATGATGATGATGAAGAAGATGAAAGTGAAGATCTCGAAGACTTAAGACGCGCCTGTACTGTCTCCGATGCCAAAGGGACGCCATTGAATTCGGAGAACGATGAAGACGATGACTTGGACATCTTAGGAGAATTAAGAACCAATTAGCTCCACGGGTTGTTTAGCAGTGCCCTTGGATGATTTGGAGAGTGAAGACGAAGACTTCGAGATGATTCGGAGCATTAAAAGAGAATTGGTGTCCATGGACGAAGACGAAGATGGTGCATTTGAAGCCCTTGGCGTTATTCGTAAGCGATTCTCTGCTTATGCAAATTCCGGTGAGCTCTGATTTGTTTTTTCTGGGTGTTACCTTTGAAATGTTGACTCTGCTTTCAAATGATAAAAGATAGCTTTGCGGCTGGCAAAGATTACTTTGGTTCTCTTCCATTTCACAACTATGGAAGGTAGTTTAGGCTATAAGTAGAAGTTACACTCAGTGTGAAAGGTTTCGACTTAACGCATACATGTACTCTCCCTGATGGAATAATGTAGAAGGTCTTCTCGTAGTCTTCTTGTCTAGCTTATGTTTGATTGTTATTATGACACTTGAAGGGCCTTCCTTGTTTTGCATTAGGCTGTACATTTCAGTTCATGATGCAAGGGTTTAGGTTTGCTTGTCTTTAATCGAGTGTAGGCATAGTTGTATGCCTCTTTTCTTTGAACTATATTCGTGATTTCTTACTATTGTTCTGCAGATGTGGAAGGAAATTTCATGAATGATTCAACCCTGAAGAAGAATTAGCAGGGTCATGCCTCGGATAATGAACCTTCAACCGAAATATTGAGTAGATCTAATACTTGTGAAAAGCTTTCCAGATCAGGGGAAATCAGTTGTCACAGTGCCAGATTCAGATACTTCCGTTGAGCCTCTTGACCATTTGGTGCAGACATGCCAATCTGAAAGCTCAAGTTTCCCTGAAGCTGCAAAAGCCTTTGTTGATGCAATCCGGACGAACAGGTCATACCAGAGCCTTCTTCGAAGAAAACTGAGTAAAATAGAAGCAACAATTGAGCAGAACGAAAAACACAGGAGAAATGTTAAGATAGTTAAAAAGATTTTCAAACCTTCTTGCAAGAGAATAACTAAACAGGCCCTTTCTCAGATGAAAGATCCTCGTGTCGAATTGATCTCAACACGAAAATCAATGTACACACTTTGATCTTATTTTTCTTGCCTCTACTATGTTTTATAGTCATTATAAAGGTACTCTCCTCCTGCTCTTTGTTGTAGGATAATGATAAAATGACATCTCCGTTGATGTTAGGTCCACCGGAAAACGCATGTGTTGCAGATTATAGGATGGCACTAGAGAAATATCCAGTTTCAGAAGATCGCAGAAGTTGGACTACTAAGGAGAATGAGAATCTTGCAAAAGGTCTAAAACAACAAGTTCAAAACACACTCATTCGTGAAGCTCTTGAACAGTCCAGGTACTGCTTCTTCTTTTAAAGTACTATCACATTCTGGTGCCTAGTACTCTTTATACTTGCTGTTTATGATATATTCTTCTTTTTACTTAACAGTGACTTGGAAGGATCTACAGATGATATAAACACCATTCTTGAAGAGATGAAGAATCTTGAGAGCAATTGATTGGGAGCAGTTTAGGCAGTTTCTTGAGAGATAAACACCAGAAATGATTAGGCAGTTTCTTCCCAAAGTTAATTGGGAGCAATTGGATATCAAGAACCGTTCTGCTGCAGAATGTGAAGCCCGGTAAGTTCCTCCTCTAGTTGAACTTCTGATTGCTAAGATAAAATATCAACTTCTTATTTTGTATACCTCATTGTAGGTGGATGAGCTCGGAAGACCCATTGATAAACAATGGTCCATGGACTGTAGCAGAGGATAATCACATACGCTTAATTACACAAAACAAGGGTTTTACAGACTGGCTAGACATTGCGGTATCGCTAGGAACAAATAGGACTCCATTTCAATGTTTGGTTCGATATCAGAGAAGCTTGAATCCATACATATTGAGAAAAGAATGGACTGCAGAGGAAGATGACCAACTCCGTGCCGCAGTAGACTTGTTTGGCGAGACTGACTGGCAATCTGTAGCAAATGTCTTACAAGGAAGAACTGGACCTCAATGCTCTAATAGATCAGTGATCTTCATGTAGCTTGGTTGGAAAAAGATTCATATGTTTCTAAACAACTCATCAATTCAGATACATATTTGAATGGTGTTATCTTATTCCCTGCTTCTCTATACTTTCAGATGGAAAAAGTCACTTCACCCTAGCGGAACAAGGAACCGAAAGTGGAGCTCAGAGGAAGACAAACGTTTGAAAGTAGCTGTGACGCTCTTTGGAACTAAAAACTGGCCTAAAATTGCTCAGTTTGTTCCTGGACGGACGGGTACTCAGTGTCTAGAGAGATGGGGGAACCCTTTAGATCCCAAACTTAAATTTGGGAAGTGGACCAAGGAAGAAGATGCAAAGTTGGGAGAAGCAATGAAAGAGCATGGACATTGTTGGTCCAAAGTCGCTTCATATATGTCTTGTCGCACTGACAATCAGTGTGCGAGGAGATGGAAAAGCTTATATCCTCACCTAGCGCTTCTTAGACAAGAAGCTAGAAGGTTACAAAAAGAAACTACTATAGGTAATTTTGTTGACCGGGAATCAGAGCGTCCTGATCTTGTCGTAGGCGATTTTTTAGCACTAACCGAGATATCTCTTGAGCCAGAACGCAAAGCAAGGTAAGTTAATGAGATATTCCTTAGCTGTTGATTACACTCACAATGCTTTTGTGGATCTAAATTGACGTTTTTGTCGATGCAGACAGAAGAAGAAGGCAGATGCAGAATGCGAGGTTGAAGCAGTTTGTGCTGATACAGAGAGACAACCAAAGAAGCGGAGAAAAGGATTAGAGAGATGTATGTAGACAAGAAAATGAGACTGAAGACAATGTAAAGGAGAAGAAACGAAGACGAAAACGCACAAGTGTTGCAGAAACATCAAATAACAGCCCTGTGATAACCAACTGCCCTCAAGTCAAAATTGGTATCCAGAAGCTTAAGCTAGGAGGAAAGTGTCTGCATTAGTTCTTGCCGAGAACCAAGTTGCACCAAGTTAGGTTTTTTTGTTTGTGCTCTAGAAAATTTTGTAATATGATAGAAAAAATATATTTTCAATGATGCTAACAACAGAGAAATTGAGTACATATGCATTTTTGTAGCTAAGCTTTCAAGTTACGACATATTCTTTAGATCAAACAAGCATAGGCTAATGTCATGGATCTTGAAGCAGCATACTTAGCCTGAAAACTGGGTGGATTCTGCATACAGACATGAGTAAATTGCGTTTATTTAGTCAAGCCAGATTACCATATGCTCGATCGGTGGTGTTCTAAATTCCCTATTCTTGGAGGAGATACTCAATGCCATTTCAACAATGACTAGTGTCCCTAAGGGTCTTGCACTCTTAGTTCAAAACATCCTTGGTTGTTATCTTCCTTTTAAGTTTTGGAATATGTACCATTTGAAATGTACGATTGATATAAATTGAAAATTCACATGACAGACCTCTATATACAAACTATATTGCAACGGCCTAAGTTGTGAAAAATCTACTTGAAAAAGTGGATTAAAAAACTTAATAAGAGTCTCCGTTCCTTTTTTAGGCAATAAAAAGTCTCTGTTCTTATTGCTATCATTTTAAAAGAAACGTACTAGATCCAATTGGTTTTGAGTTTTGTGAATATTTGAAATGTACTTTATCAAACTGCAAACAATTTGCTTTCCTTAACCTGAACTGAAGCAGCCAATTCCACAAGTTACAATTATATATCGCTGTTGCTAAAGCGCATCTGAGTCAGACTCACAGGTAAGAGCCTAAGATAAGAGATGTGTCAGCAACAATTGTAACACACCACTATCAGTACTGTTTACTTCAAGAATGTTAGGTGTGTTTATCCGTTTACAGGACAACTGTTGCAGAGACGGTTCAGGAAAAAGGCTGCACATCTTCTCCAGTACTGTATACACAACACTTCCAATGAATTCAAGCAGTACAGGGGTAGCTTTGAACTAGCATTTTAGATATGCATCAAATCTGTAACTCAGCAGACACTTGTCGCTCTTTCACAAGCATCGGCTAACACTAATGAATCTCTACTCTTCATGCATTCTCCAATCCCTTCCATTTGTTTCATTAGTTGGCAATTCACACCTGTAGCGTTGCATCAGTACATCCTTCAGTGTCTCAGTCGTACTAAATTCAAGATATAGTGCCAATAAACTTCACCTCAGGTAGATGATTGCTTTATACTTTCCCAAATGGCTGGACCTTCAGGGTGGACATTGACAAAATACTTCACAAACCGGGCATCACCGCTAGTGAGAATAGTACTGGGTGACAGCATTGGCTTTGCTGCATCTCTTTCCCTCAACCATAAATACATTGAGAATCTGTGATGTATTCTCTGCATATCATAACACAGATATGCCGGGAACTTCACCAGACATTCAATTGGATAGCCAAGAAGTTCAGTTAAGGAATGTATCTTTTTCTCTATGACATCTTTAGACAAGTTAAGTATCATGGGAGCATGCCTGATGATTTCAGTAACCACATTATGGTTTAAACCGGCTTTCACAAGGCAATCAAATCTCTCCTGCAGCTGATCCCCCCTCCCTCGAAACTGTTTTAGAGCCTTCACCATCTCATCCGAATTTTCTAAATACCCTAGCCTCAACAAAAACGCTGTCTTCTCTGAGTATTTCCTCGAGTCTTCCGAAAGAGGTTTGCTTTTTCTCTGTCTCGTTGTAGAAACAAAACTGAACAATCTCAAAGGCTCTTTCTTTAAGATCTGACATAGCTCTTCTTGTCTAACGTTCAAACTAAGACAAGCAGTTCTAGGTGCTTGCAAAGAGCATGAACCAATAAGCTCCATGTGACTCTGCATAATCTTTGTGATAAACTGCGATTCCATTCTAATAGCAATCAAGAAATCCAACGCCTTCTGTATATTTTTTACGCATCTGTCTGACAACATCTCTGGGTTGTCTATAAATAGTCTATAAATCTCATTCACTTGAAGCCCCGCTTTAAACAACCTACCAAACAGAACATAGAATTTCTTACCGGAGCCTTCCATCACCAAAGCTGGATACGTTTTCAAAAGACTACTCAACTTCTCCTCTTTACATCCCACTTTATCAAGAAACTCTATTGTCTCCAGAATTCTGCGCCACCTATATGTTTTCTGGTCAGACAAGTACCGCCCAAGCCAGTCACATCCTACTTGTAACCCTTTCAACTTATCAACCACAGAAGACAATTCAGCATCAATCCCACCAACCAACAGCAAAGGGCTACTAGTAACTAACTTGATAACTGTAGCCTTGCTAAGACCCAAATTTTCATAATCCCTGAGTTTCGACGCCAACAAACCAGATTCATATCTAAAAATCTCTCTCGCTTCTTTATACATACGGCCAATCTTCCCACGCGGGATACCATAGTTGCAAAGAGCATGGAAGTTCTCAAACATGATACCATCATCACTCAAATACATTAGCTTCTGTGGGAGAAACGGTTCAAACTCATAAGGACACAAACCCAAACTCTCGAAAAACGGCTCAAACTCGTTTATGGGATTGTACCTAAGGAATTTAGTCAACCCTTTGGATATATCCTTGGGGTTATCATCAATCTTGGACAACAAAGTCGACATAAAACACGGAGAGTTCTTGCTTATATGCTCTGCATCAGTAAAAGTAAAGCTTCTAGTATAATGCAAGTAGTCAAAAAGTGCTTCTTGAGCTTGATTCCTACTAACCCTTGGAACTGGATTAACGAAAAACCTAGTGGGTAACTGAGACGAGTGCTGCTGTAACTCAGATTTATCCTTACGCACACAGCTTTCAACCTGAAAACTCCGCATAGTAAACGAAACTCGAGAAAGGTCGAACCTTTGAGCTTGGTTTTGACGAGAAATCGGAGATAAAGCTATATAATTGTTGAAATGTGAAATCATATTCAACAGTTTATGAACTCTTTTCTGAACTCTGCACAATAACATCGCAACCTAACAGCAAAGAGAAACAGATAAAGTTACAAACTACAAAAAATTCTCAACGCATCTATCAAAAAAGTAAGCATTACTCTTCCAAGTATGAAACTTTACCTGAAATTAAGGCTTATTGTGCGCTTGAACCAATCATTTTCCCAAAGATTCTTAGGGTTCATAGCCAAATCTCAGTTACTTTGCTAAAACCTTGTTCGGGATTAAGATCTATGTGAAAATACACAAAAGCCCCTTAAGTTTTATAATTATACAGAAACGACCGTAAGTTTAAAATGGTGAATTTGTGGAATACGTCCTTAATATTCGGGAACCTTCTAAAATGTTGTATAAGAGTTTTCAAAATGTCACACAGGTATCAATAAGAGTATCAGCAACACTTGGCCTTTAAACCAGTATAAAACATGAGATATTTTTCTCTTCTTAACACCGAATTTAATAGACTTGTCAAGTTTAGACGTGTCAAAAAGTGATAAATATATCCCACGAAATCGTGTTATTAATATGAACGTTACAAATTCTCTAAACAATATGGATCAATTGAACTATAAAAAGGACTTCAAACCCATCCAAGTGGTGATTTCTTTTGTTTTGATTATGTTTACAAGATTGAAAAGCAGAAAGAAACGGTAAGCTTTTTTTCACAAACATTTATGTTTTGTGTCTTTTTTTCTTTTCTTTTTCATAAATATGTAACTATTAAGTCGTTTAACCAAAAACAAGATATATGTAACTTTTCTTCTTAAGTCAATTTCATTGTGGTCCATGATTCATTTTGTTAGGTTATCATCTTCAAGCTAAAACGCCTACCAAACGTTCAATAACAAGTATTTTTTTAATCATAATTATAATTCTCAAAATAGTTTTTGATAAGTGCATTTAATTCAACATGATAGAAAATAGATAAGTTCAATCTCGTTCAACTTGCATAGTTGCATATGTTATGTACTTATGTGTTAAGACTTAAGACTTTAGAGGAATGAATTAGCTTTGCAAAAACCGCTTTATGTGCTCACTCGGAACAATTTCATCATGCATATAAAATAATTTTTTATTTTTTAATTTGTAATATATTCAGATTGATTATAGAGTTTTTCTCAATTTGGTCATGCATATAAATATATATACTTTTTTAAACCCTTTTGGCAGCAATGCTTTTTAAACATTAACATATATATTTGGAAAATATATAAATATATATATATATATATATATATATATATATATATATATAATTATCAATATAAGAAAGTAGTTATGGGCAAATAATTATTTTCAAATATCTTCAATGTACATATTTATTTGAGATATTTTAGATAACACCATGTGGCTTAATCTTATTCTCTGTATACTTTAATCATTTTTTAGTCTAACTTTTTTATATTTTCAAGATTTGAAACAAATTATATAGAAGCCAATTACCAAAATCCACCTACCTCACCTTTTTATAATACACAACCAAAACAATATTAATCTATTGCTTTGTATATCAAAAGTTACATTATTCCATTGATTAACTAATCTCTCTCCCTTAGGTTTTCTTGCACACACGATTTTAAAGTCTAACAAGGTTAGAATCATGTTCTGCTCCTTTTGTTTCCTCTCCCTTAATACTCTCAGTTTGATTATTATCAATTTCTTTTTAGTTAGTTAAATCTCTCGATTATTCTAAAGATAACAACAACTCGTAACTTTTTTTTTTCTTTTTTTCTTTTTCTAATTACTGCACCCTCTTGCGCCACAAGTAACTTGGTAAAAAGATCTTTTACTTTACTAGGATAATTTCTCGAAGTTTCTGAAGAAAGAACCCTTTTTGTTTTGTTTGGTCCTCTACTCGCAATCTCAATTGTCTCTGTAACGTCCTTACTTCTTCATCATTCTCTTTGCGTTTCTTCTGCATCTTTTTGCGGTTCACGTGTTGATTGCTTTTGTCTCCCATCTTTTTGTCTGTTACTAAAACTTTTTTTGCAAAAT
Organism: Camelina sativa; assembly: GCF_030686135.1. NCBI lineage: Eukaryota > Viridiplantae > Streptophyta > Magnoliopsida > Brassicales > Brassicaceae > Camelina > Camelina sativa. The sequence continues at coordinate 11,735,752 of NC_141890.1, forward strand.
TGGGTTTTCTCTGATAAAAACAGAGTCTTTCAAGTTTCTTCTACTTTGGGTATAACGAAGATTCGATAAAGTTTCATATTGTTCCCTTTGATGTTGTATAATCCTAACTCCTAGGAAAGGTTAAGATTTTCTTGGCTCATATTGTGTTTGTGAGAATGACTTTAGATAAAGACATATAAACGAAGTCTCTATCTCTATGTATTTCAGTAATGATGATGATGAAGCTTGAGGGAAGTTATTAGTCTGACGAGGAAGATATAAAACCATTCACAAAAGAGAAGAAATTGAAAACTAGAGAGAGACAACAGTCATGGAGATCAAGTCTTACCAAACTCAAGCAGAGCAGTTTGTTGAACACTACTTATTAGCAGATCCATATCTTCCATATACTTCTGTTCTTGCTGGAATCTTTCTCTGCAAATTGGTAATTTTTGCTTCACTTCACCTCTTTTCTTTCAATTATGTTTTAGAAACAGTGTAGCTTATGGCTCTTATTTGATAATAGGTGTATGATCTTACGGAATTATTCAGCTCAATTCATATCAAATCATACTCAGCTCTCACAAAAATAAAGAGAATTGAATGGAACAACAGGTGATTATACAAATGTTATATAGGTTTTTTGGTTTAGCCTTTTTTTACATGTTATGCTTTGTTTCTTATCACTTTGGCTTATAATGTAAACACGGCAGGGGGATTTCTACAGTTCATGCGATCTTTATCTCATTCATGGCCTTCTACTTTGTGTTCTTCTCTGACTTCTTTTCTGACCAAAGAAGCCATCAAGACTTTAACCTTATGGTGTTTCGTAGCTCTCCTCTTTCCAACTTTGGTTTAGGAGTACGTTTTGATCTTTTTTTCATATCTACACATGAACATTGATCAACCTATATATCTGATACTTTTTTTGTGATGTGTTTGCGCATAGGTATCGGTTGGTTATTTTCTTGCGGATCTCGCAATGATCTTTTGGTTATACCCTTCTTTAGGAGGATCAGAATATGTAAGTCAGACAACAAGAAAGCTGCTATGTGTTGTGTTCCTCCATTTGGTTTCAATTACCTGACAAATCTTGATCTTTTTCAGATTTTCCATCACTGCTTATCTGGAACAGCAGTAGCGTATTCTCTCTTCTCTGGAGAAGCTCAGCTTTACACATACATGGTTTTAATCTCTGAATTGACTACACCAGAGATTAATCTTAGATGGTACCTTGACATTGCTGGTTTGAAGCGATCAAAAGCTTATCTTATTAATGGAGTTGCTATTTTCTTTGCTTGGTTGGTGAGTTGTTTTTTTTTTTTAAACCTTTTTCAGTTCGTTGTAAATTCAGAAAATGTCTTGGATTCAAGTTCTCAACTTCATGTTTTGTTTGCAGACAGCAAGAATTCTTCTATTCGTCTACATGTTTTACCATGTCTACACCCACTATGATCAGGTAACCAAGAGTTCGGTTTATTTCTTTCCAGACCGAACCAATTTGCAAACCAAACAGTCTAGTCTTTAGGAAAAAAACTAGGAATTACTCAGTGTTTTTTCTTTTGGGGATGTTGTAGTGGTTGGTTAATTATAGAGGTAACGAATTAATGATCTATTTACTTTTGTGTGTGTGTGTGTGTGTGGGCAGGTGGTACGAATGCATACATTCGGTTATCTACTGGTTTTCGTTGTACCGATTGCATTGAGTGTCATGAACTTGATTTGGTTTGGTAAGATAGTGAAGGGATTGAAGAAAACTCTTGAGAAAAGACACTGAAGAACAATAAATCTTTTTTTTTTTTGGTTTTCTTACTTCTTAATGTAAATATATAAAGCTCTTGTGTTGAATTTTTACAGATTCAAAAGCAACAAATGGTTTATTTATTTATTTTATTTTACTGTTTACACTTACCCTAAATTGGTGTTTAAAAAAAAACCATTACCGTAAACACTAATAATATCATAGAAATTTATTAACGCTAATAGTCTCTATGCATATTCGAATTCTTCGGGTGCTGTTGTATCTAGCAACATTAGCAACATTGTGTTCAGATATGTCAATAGTAATTGTTAATGATAAAATATTTCTAAGAAAAAAATCTAAATTTAAAAGTCTCTAAAATCTCAATATGTATCACTTGGAAAACTTAACAAGATTTTGTTGTGTTACTTGAAAATATATATCTAAGCAATGCATGCAAAGAATTCTCTACAAACACAGTCATATGTCACTAACAAATGTTTCACATTAGAAATGTTCTTCAAAACTGTCATGTAGCATATGTACATGAATAAAAAATTCTAATTTTTTTACTTTTTTTACAACAGAGTATAAGATTGGCTTGTTGTCCACAGGGAAATAATTCGATTGTATTATTAAATATTAAAAATAAACTCATAACAAAAATATTGTGTAAGTTAACTGGAAAAAAAATAATTTCCCCCACTACAAATGATATTTATACTATTTATAATTAACAGTAACAAGTAAATTAAAGGTTGCTTAAAAGGAAGGATTATTAGTTTTATTTTTATTTCTTCCAAAAATGTGTATATTCCTAGTCCTAGTTTTCGTGTGATATTTACTTGCCGTGTAATATTTGTTTCCCATTGTAAATTTGTTTATAAAATATATAAAAATTATTAGCCTTTTTTTGGGTTCTCTGATACAAAAAGAGGAGGAGATTGGTTGTTGTTGACGACGACGCGTTTACACTTTGCAATTTTTTTTATTTTTGTCTCCGACTTTTTGAATCGTGTTCAATCTGAGTTTTTGAGGTGAAGGTTTAATCGTATCGACCTGTTCAGATCGATCATCATGGCTGCAGCTGGAAACAAGAGTATTAACGCCAAATTGGTCCGTCTTTTCGTCTTTCTCCTGTGCTCCCCGATGATCGTGAAATTGAATTTACAGAAACTTTTGCTATTGTGAATTTGTTTCTAATTTGGAGAATTTTTGATATGTGATGTTGAATTGGACAACTTTGAATCGGAGTTTTGTTGTTAGGGTTTTATGTTGGATTATTCTGATTTAGTTGTTTTCGTAACAGGGTTTTTAGTGATTTAGCTGCGAGATGCTTGGTTACTTATTTTGATTTTGGTTCTGTGTATTTTGGTTAAGTCTTCTTCAGGTGTTACTTGGAGATGTTGGTGCTGGGAAATCAAGTCTTGTCTTACGGTTTGTCAAAGATCAGTTTGTTGAATTCCAGGTTAATATGCCTCTTCTTCTTATTTGATCATCGTCCTGTTGTTTTTGTGTGTGCAGATGTGCTTTCTTGACTTTGATGTTTTTTGTTTATGTGTTTATAGGAATCAACCATTGGTGCTGCTTTCTTCTCACAAACATTAGCTGTGAACGATGCTACTGTCAAGTTTGAGATTTGGGATACTGCTGGTCAGGAACGATATCATAGTTTGGCTCCTATGTACTACAGGGGTGCTGCTGCTGCAATCATTGTCTTTGATGTTACGAATCAGGTAAAAGAGTTGGAAATTGATCTGTAGATGCAATTCAGTGGCTTTCTACTAATTTGTGTTTTTTAAAATCTTTTGCTATCTTCTCAGGCCTCGTTTGAGAGGGCAAAGAAATGGGTTCAGGAACTACAGGCACAAGGTATTGTCTAGCTAAGTTCCGGTTTTGATAATTATTTCATCACTTTCAGTTATTGGTAGGTAGTATCAAGCTTTAGTTTCTTACATGTGGGTTTTACTATATAAATGTTTTTGTTTGAATAGGTAACCCTAATATGGTCATGGCCCTTGCTGGAAACAAATCTGATTTATTAGATGCAAGGAAGGTGACTGCAGAGGTAAGCAAATCCTATTCTATCCTGACTGTTTTTTTCACATTGTGATGTTTTGGATTTTGCTGTCATGTTTAAAATTGAGCTATGTGTTATAGCCAAAAATCATGACGAACGTGTTAAGCTATATTTTGGATTTCTCACTTGTCATGTTTGACAGGGACCAAACCATTAGGTGACATCTCTTTGTTGTAAAATTACGATGTACCTTAATGACACTAACCTGACAAATCAAGCCACCTAAACAGACCCCACCCACTCAACAATTCATAGTATAGGAGTTTTTTATAGGTAGTTAGGTTTTCATCAAGCAGTACAGAGCACTTCTCTCTAACATCTTTAGAGACAGATTTAGTTGTTTTCAAAGAGACTTACTTAAGTTATCATCAAGCAGTATCAACCGCTTTCATAATTAGCTTTCGAGAATGGTTTAGATGTTTTCATATGACCGTCCTTACTTATCCCACTATCCAGTGTTTTTTGTTCATATTTTACTCTGTTATGCCAAATGCCAAAAGTGTAGATAGTATCATTTCTCAACGCTGAACCTATTGAAGACTTTGAAATGTCTGTTAGAATTATTGTTGTGCGTTTAAGTTTAATTTGAGACTTGCAAGGGCAGTAAGAAAACATATGATTTGACATCTCTGATGACCAAACATCTTATCTTCTGTGTGTCAGATGTAAGCATTCCTAATGAAGTAGGCATTATATACATAGACAATATATGCACTCCTTAATGAGTGAAGAATAGCTCGTTTCTCAAATTAGAATTTTTCAACCACACTGAGCATACATGTTTACAACACTTCTGAATCTCACTGCTTAGCCTAGTTCCTGATATCTCGCACTCTTGGTCCTTTGCAGGAGGCACAAACATATGCTCAAGAGAACAGTCTTTTCTTCATGGAAACTTCAGCGAAAACTGCGGCTAATGTCAAAGAGATATTCTATGAAATCGGTGACCTTTCATTACACTCTGAGAATTAGTTCAAACAATTGTTGTTTCTTGCATTAAACCCTAACATACTTTTAATTTTGACCGGTACAGCAAAAAGGCTACCTCGAGTACAGCCAACAGAAAACCCAACAGGAATGGTTCTCCCAGACAGGGCCATGGATAGGGCAGTGAGTTCATCTTGTTGTGCTTAGTTACATGTAATGGCACACACTTCTCTTAAAAGAGATCTTTTGGTCAGTCACTTCGAAGCTATGGACTTCTGTGTTTGCGTCTCTTTGCTTTGTTTTTGTGTATTGAGATTTGATCTCTTTACTCTTCTGTAAATAAAATCTAATACTCCAGTAACTTAGTGCGTGAGAGGCTATGGATTCAACTGTCACAACACAAAAGCTTCGGAACTCTTAAATGTCTATTGTTCGAAATATTAACGCAAACATTGCCGACAAAAAGGAAAGCAAGCTTTGTCACTTTGTGTCATCGTCAAAAGAGGATTTTTGCTAACTGTTAAAAGTTCCTTAGATTATAGAAAAACTTTAGCTTTGAAATTCAACATACTCTATAATATGTAACTTTGAATGAACCATGTATCACGATTTTTTTGTTCTTTCTATAAAAGCTTAATTTTGTGAATATTTCCGGTAATTTTAATAAAGTAAAATTTTACGTTTCTTAAGAAAAGGAAAAAACAGAGAATCAAAATCTTAAGAAGCGGTATATTTTTTACCCCAATTTTATTTTTTTTTGTTAAATTAGAGGTATGGGTTCAATAGTTGTTTCCGTCAAGAGATTTAAAAAAAAATATAACTTGTGTTCTTTGTTAGGGTTAGGGTTAGGGTTCATAGAGCGTCGGGATTCTTGTCCTTGCGCCATCTGTTGTTCGTTAGTTCGATTTGAAGTGTGTTGATAACGTTTAATCAAAACATGCTCACAACGATAAAAACAGAGTAAACAGAGGAAAGCGAGATAGATAACAGAGTTGATTATTGATAGAAATGTTCCGATACAATGAAACAACGCTCACTGAGGAACGCAGAATTACCTTCTCACCTGCAAGAGTCTCCGAAGAGATTCTCCAGCAAAACGATGAGGAAAGATAGTTCTAGAAAGTTCTTAAAAGGGTACAACTCAGAAAATGCATAAAAGATAAAGATGAGCTAACACTGCTCTTATACTGCCACCACATTTACAGTGTTAACCGTTACTTGACGTTGACAGCCTGCAACTTTTGCCACCTGTACATTGACAGCTTGATTATTCCTTCCTCACGCGCTCGTCACTCTCTTATCCAAAACCATAAGCTCCACGTGCGCTAAATGCCTCATTTGCTATATCATGTGTTAAGGAAGGATGGCTCACAATTTACTAAAGGGACTGTCAGTGTTCCCTATGAGAATCTATACGCTTGTGGAAAATCCTGCATCGGATCCAATAATCTCATGGGGCAAAGACAACAACAGTTTCGTCATCTGGAATCTTGAAGAGTTTATTCGTAGATACATTGTTCACAAGTTCGATTGCAACAGATTCTCACAGTTTCACGCTGATCTTAGGCATTATGTAAGTTTTCTCTTTACACCTCCCAGAGATTTAAATTAATTAGAAATTGTGTAGTCGCTTTATCTCTCGATCTTCGTCCAGTTTCTGAATCTTGCTGCTATGTGTTGCTACTTGGTAGGGCTTTAGAAGAATCAAGAAGGGATCTGGGGAATTGGAATATGGACATGAAGATTTTGTGAGAGGCCAACCTGAGCGTATGAAGACGTTGACGCTCAAAGCTTGGAGGAAGAGCAGGGCCAAGTTTGAAGTTAAAGAAGCTGCAGAGGAAATGCGACGTTTACAGATTTGATCAGATTCAGAATCATATCTCATCCTGCTGCCTGCTTGCATGCATTTATATGAATAACCTTTTCCATGAGTTTGTTTAATGATTAAGTTACTTTCTTTGTATAATAATACTTTTAGTAGTGGCTGGCTTTGATGCAATATATTTGAAGTTACATGTAATGATGGCACACACTTCTCTTAAAAGAGACCGTGTGTTTGCGTCTCTTTGCTTTGTTTTGAGTATTTGAGAGTTGATATCTATACTCTTCTGTAAATAAAACTTACCACTCAAGTAACGTAGTGCGTGAGAGGCTATGGATCCAAGTCATCCAACTGTCACAACATAAAAGTTTTAGAACTCTAAAATGTTGTTGTTTTAAAAATTAACGCAAACATTGACGACAAAATTGAGAGCAAGCCTTTGTCATTTTGTGACATCGTCAAAAGAGGATTTTTGCTAACTGTTAAAAAGCCATGAATGTTTACTAATTGTTTAAGTTTTTTGTTTGGTTTTAGATTATAGTTACTGGTTATTGATTTTTTTATTTTTGCTATAAATTTAAAAATTAATAAATAAAAAATGTAAGGCCATTAATTGTTTACTAGTTTTAAGTTGATTTTGGCTTTTTACATTTTAGATTTTGGATTTTGATTTTTACTATAGATATTTAAATTAATAAATCTTGTTAAAAAAAAAAGGTTTCCACAAAAATCATAAAATTATGGTTTTTAGTTTCTCTTTAAAATTTGAAGAAAGCACTCAAAAACTAGTTTTATTAAATTTAAGGGAATCTAATTAAAAAAAAAATTCTTGAATGGTGAAAAATTAGATTAAAAAAAACAAATTGAAGGAAAGAGACTTTTAAAAACTTTAAAATTACTTTTAAGGAGTGTTAAATAAGTTAAAGTCTTGAAAGTCCCATTGTCCCTTGCCAATCACCCCCATAATTCCCTTTAGCAATCGCAGCCCTTAAATTTTGGTCATATAAATTTTTATGGTTGATTCTACTTTTTACCCTTTTCTTCTTTCAGAGTTTGGGTGGGGTTTGATATTTGCATTTAGGGTTCTTATTAAAGCGTCAGATCTGGGATTCTTGTTCTCGCGCCTTGCGTTGTTGGTAGTGATATTAAAATAGGACTATCCTGTCCATTTAGATCTGTTCGTTTTGGATCCGTTTATACTTTGCCCGTTTATATCCTGTCCGTTTAGGTTATGTACCCGTTTAAACTCTGCCTATTTATTTAGCCAGTTTAGACCTATTTAGATTGTTTTTTATTTGCTTTTTTTTTTAAAAAAAAAACTAAAGATTTTATTTTTCTGTCTCTTCCTCCTCATTCCCATTAATTTCTACGTCTATGTGACAATCTTTCTCATTCATATCTATATATTCACTTTGAGCATTAAGCTTTGCTACCAAATGTTCAGTTTGTAAGTCCATTTTGCAAAGTTAATAAAACAGATTTGTAAGTGTTTATGAGTCATCAAATAGCGAAAAATAAAGTATGACATCGAAACTATGTAAGACATCGAAACCAAAATAATAATCTAAGAAAGGTGAAATAAAGAAGCTAAACTTTGCGGCAATGCATTGATCTAAAAAATAAACCCAATTATAAGATCTCCAAGATGTTAGAACACATGAATCAATAAATCAACACCCAAAGAGCAAAATAGTAGATTACCCTTTAGACCCAAAATAGCGATATAAACAACATAATAACAATGAGGATTTTCAATTAAAATACTAGATCGTGACACCAAAATTGCTGGATTCCACAAAAACAAAATTCATATTCATGGGCATGCGCAAAGAGCCAAAGAAAAAAAAAACTTAATCCTCTAAATCAAATTCTAGATTCTAGAGACAGCGAAATATGAACATTTTGAATTTACCTTAAACCTTAATCGACGTTAATGGCTGCGATCAGATGAAGAGGTGGAAGAAGGGCATCACTTTTATCAGTTTATGTTAAACGACATCGTTTGGAAAAAAAATCAAGAGAAAAAATATTAAACGGGCTACCCGTTTAATATTCATCTGACCCGTTACGCCCGCGGGTTTAAACGAGTTAACCCGTTAAATATCCTATTATTTTACAGTGTTGTTAAACAGGTCACAGGCCTTATTTCTATAACAGACCCGTTTATGCCCGCGGGCTCTGAGCCCACTTTAACATCACTTGTTGTTGGTTAGTCCGATTTGATTTAGTTTTCGTGTCTGAGTTTGTTCTCTACTTGTTTGCTTAGCTACTTTCTTTCCTTATTGATGTTGTTCTACCTCTCTCAGCCAAAAAAAAAAATGCAAAGTGATTTCTGTTTTCCGGATGTGATTCTGTTTCTAATTTGGTACTTTTGTTTTGATGTTAATTAAAACTTCACACACATTGCTTTCTCAACAAAATATGCGTACAATTTTACATAAAAAAATTTAATTTATTAAGTTTTCAAATTCCTAATTAATTATATTTTATATAATTAATTTATAATTTTGTTTAGAATATTTTTTTTTCTTCTTACGTTTTATACAGTTTAGAACATAATTACATTAAATTTGTTATTAGATAGAATATAAAATTTTAAAATACTTAGTTTTGTTTTCAATAATTAAAAAAGGTATATATGCCTATATGGTATGTTAGTGTATATTTTTATGTGTATATAATTTTTTTTTTTGGAATATTAAGAATGTGTTGTAATATGTGTAATATTTTGTAATTCATACATTAAATAATTTAAGTTAAATTTTCAAACTATGACTACAAATGTATAGTATATGAAATAAACTAATAGTTTTAGTGTTGGTTCTATAGTACAAACCCTCCATGCTAGGCAGATCACGCAACATGTTCAAATATTTTTAATACGCAAAAACTCATCACACGAACTCCGTGAAAGTAAAACATAGTGTGTAAGATTAAAAATCACTTTTTATCAAATCATTTTTTCAAATTTTTATCAAGTAAAGAACAATACTTAGGTTCACCTCTTCATTCACCTCCTTGTAAAATAGGAAATAAAATTTGTATACATTTGCAATTATGTTTGTTACCTTTTAAAACACTTAGTTTCTAGGGGTGAACCTCTTCATTCACTCTTTATAAAATAAGGAAATAAAATCTGTACACATTTATTATAAAATTAGAAATTTAAACCGCTCTTTTATAAACCCAAAACGATATATAATTTTGTTGTAATTGTAAAATCTAAACCCTAACTATCTCATTTGTAAACCCAAACCATCTCATTTGTAAACCCAAACCGACATATACTTTCGTTCTAATTGTTAAATCTAAACCATAACCATCTCATTTTTAAACCCATACCGACATATAATTTCGTTCTAATTGTAAAATCTAAACCCTAACCATCTAATTTGTAAACCAAAACCGACATATAATTTTGTTCTAATTGTAAATCTAAACCCTAACCACCTCATTTGTAAACTCAAACCGACATATAATTTCGTTTTAATTATAAAATCTAAACCCAAATTCTCATTTGTAAACCCAAAGCGATATATAACCTCGTTTAATTGTAAAAATCTAAACCAAGACAATATTTAACTTTTTTAAAATAAAAGTATACAGAATTTGTTTCTTTAATTAGTTTTGCTTTTTAATTTAATTTTAATTTCTTTTTTTTAATAAAATATTAGATAGACCATTCTGATTGATTGAGAAGGAATGGGTGAATACAAAGGTTCATCCCTAAGGGTGAACCTAAGTATTTTTCTAAAAAAAATTGAATATAAGTAAAGTTAATTTGTTTATTAAATTAATTATTTAATGTTAATGACATGCACGTAAATAATTGCCAACTTCAGTATTTATTTTATAAATATCTTAAAAAATGTATATATAGATTAGTGCATGCGTGGGAGGCTATGATGAATCCAACTGTCACAACACAAAAGTTTTAGAAATCTGAAATGTTGTTGTTTTAAAAAATTAACGGAAACATTGCTTTTTGCGAACTGTTAAAAAGCCATGAATGTTTAACAGTTAAACAAGTTTTTTTTTTTAAAAAAAATTTTTGGATTTTGGTTTTTTACTATAGATATTAAATAAACTGACTGATTGGTAAAAAAAAATGACTATAAAGACTGTTAAATAATTGAAAGTCCCTTGGGCCTTCCTTGCCAATCATCCCCATAAATTATCTTTAGCAATGGCAGCCCAAGCCCATAAGAGGCACTGCACAGGAAAATTAGGTCATACAAATTTTTAATGGTTGATACTACTTTACCCTTTCTCTTCTTTCAGAGTTTGTTGGGTGGGGTTTGATATTTGCGTTAGGGTTCTTATTAAAGAAAGCGTCAGATCTGGGATTCTTGTTCTCGCGCCTTGTGTTGTTGGTTAGTCCGATTTGAAGAGTGTGTTTAAGGAGTGGGGGATGGCTCAAAATTTCCCAAACGGATTGACTTTGTTCCATAGGAGAATCTATAAGCTTGTGGAGGATCCTGCAACGGATCCACTAATCTCATGGGGCAAAGACAACAACAGTTTCGTCATTTGGAATCTGGAAGAGTTTATTCGCAGAGACATCGTTGACAAGTTCGATTGCGGCAAATTCTCAGAGTTTCGCTCTGAGCTTAGGCATTATGTAAGTTCTTCTCATCTAATCTAATCTCCGAGAGAATAAAATTAGAGAAATTGTCTAGATCGCTCTTGGAGTTTTTAATTGAGTCTTGCTGCTATATGTGGTTGCTACTTGGTATAGGGCTTTAGAAGAATCAAGAAGGGATCTGGGGAATTGGAATTCGGACATGAAGATTTTGTGAGAGGCAAACCTGAGCGGTTGAAGGCGATGATGCTCAAAGCTTTTAGGAAGAACAGGGCGAGATTTTTGGCTGAAGAAGCACAAGAGGAAATGCAACGTTTACATATTTGATCAGAATCATCCGTCGTTTGCTGAATGCTATGAATAAAGTTTGTTTGATTAAGTTGCTTTCTTTCTTTGTATAATACTTTAGTAGTGGCTGGCTTTGATGCAATTTGGGGTTTCCCCACAACGATATATCTATAACATCTACTATATATATATATATATATATATCTGTAACATCTATTTATTTATCAACCTATGGGGTTTGGAACTTGCCACTTAATGTAATCGAAAGCTTCAACTTTTAAGAATTTTTTATAAGTGGCTGCAAACTGCTTCCGGTGTGAAGCTTGTATTTGGTTTATGAGGACTCGTCAGATGTGTAAGACTTTTCCCCATGGGAAGCAAGCAGCAGGTAACTCACTATAATGATCTCGATTCGTTATCATCCGAGAAAGTTATCATTGCCGTTGTTGATTCTGATTAAAAGGAAACCATCTTCTCAAGAGAGTGATGGAACATCAAGGTTGGTGGTGGATGCTCGGGTTGAAGAGTTGAAGAATATTCGGACAGAAGAAACAGAAGCGTTTGCCACCAAGCTTCTTGGGCCGGTTAAGAAATTCATCAGGAAAACTGTAAGTTTAAGTATGTATATGTGTTTATTTATGAGGTTTTCATATAATGTATCTGTTTAGGGTGTATATAATATAATGTGCAAATCTGGGGATTTTACTAATTTTTTTTTTTTTTTATAATGGATTTTGGTGTTTTCAGACTACCACTAGAGACCAAGTCAGAGCTATGATAAGATGCCTTAACAAATGCATAGAAGATTTTAACACTTCTTTGGGGAATGAAGGATTCGTGGTTGATGTCACAGTTCCTATACCGGAAGCTGATGATTCCGAGGCAAGATACACCGATGAACACAGGCGTATGGCACTTGAGCTATTGCAGTACTTGAAGGGACATACTCTCGAGTCGTACCTTACGTCTCTAGACCCTCAAGTGCCATACTCTCGAGTCGTACCTTACGTCTCTAGACCCACCACCTACTGCCTTGACCGATGATGCGATACGCGTTCTAAACGTCGTTCGAAATGATGTCCGCTCTTGTGATAGACTCATTGACCGTGTGATGATTGACGGGTATGACTGCAGATCTGCAGCTACTGGTGAGGATTCCAGTGAAGATGAGTGAGGAGGAATTTTGCTACTCTTGTTTGTTTGTTTGTTTCTTTCTTTGTTTGACGTTTAATGCTACTCTTGTTTGTTTGTTTGTTTTAACTAGCTACTCTACTCTGTTGGTTTGTGTTTTAATTAGCTACCTAAACTTGAAAGTGTTATGCTACTTAGCTTGAGTATTTCATCTATCTTGTAATCTCCCTTTTATTATTGTTTAAATGTGTCTTGGATCATGCATCTTCGAATCTTGTGGGGTTCGCTTATAAGAATATATTATCTGGTCCACATTCATGGGGTTCTTCAAATTTGCAACCTTTTAGGTAGGGTATTATTATATGATCTAGACGCCACTTGTTAGTATTATGATACTATATGACTTCAAGGGTATTATTGTATATGAATGCAAGACACACGAAATAAAATAAAATAGTAGATGGGGCCAGTGCAAAACAAAATTTCAACCATGGAAAATCACAAAAGCGACAACAAAACAAAGTGCATATTTTTATGTTTTCATCAACAACTGTCGAGCTTTTTCCTTTCCTGCGGATATATCGTTTTCTTGGTCCAACTTGGCAGCAGAACGCACCCGGATTCCATGCTATTGTCATTGTTGTTGGCCCATTCGCACATAGAGAGAGAGAGAGAGTTGAGGATGGATAACGCTTTTTAGCTTTTCTTCTTAGCTTTGTCACAAATTCAACAAAAGCAGAACCTGCATACTTTCCACTGTTCTTCTTTAGAAGCCTGAGACTCTTGATCTGCACGTTAGATCAATAATTGTTTCAACACAATAGAGCTAATGTTTAATCCCCTTGTAGGGTCTTCAACAAAAATAATCCTAAACATGAGACCTTAACTTCCGCAATTGCACAGAGTTCTTCAAGAATGGCAGTATGTTTTCATGGCTTGTAACTGAGCTATTCAAGAATGGCACATATCATCATTTAATCAAAAGAGTGTGTACCTGTCCAAATGGACTGAAAAGCTGTCATAGTTTTTTCTTGGCTGCCTTAAAAGCTACATGTAACTTTGTACAAGTTTTTTCCATGTCTGAACCTTTCCCAAACTTGTCACTCCGCTTGTTCCAACAGAATCTCAAGATCAAAGCATGCCCATCCAGAACAGTTCCCTGCAAAAGAACACGAAAGTGTCACTGTACTTCATTATAAGTCCAATCAACTTTTCACAGGGGACTCAATTATTAACATACTTGTAGATTTTTGTAGACCACTGGCTTCTATAGAGTCGAATTCTACAAAACCAATAACCGCTTGAAAGAGTCTTCCTATACTTTACATGCTTTATTATCTGCTTATAATGGAAAATAAAAGATTACTAAAACAGACTCACAGTTAAGTGCACATAATGTGTCAGTAACGAACACGGACTTACCTTGACACTCAGAATCTATCCCTGCTTCACAGCCCATATATAACCCCACAAGGTAAGCCTAAAATCAACTTTTAGTTTCCCAAGATTTTCTCAACTATCTTGTGAGTTCGGATAGCTCAATACAACTCAAAAAAAGGAAGAATATATGTTTAAAGCTATTATAGCAGGACATAACTCATTTATATCTGGATCGATTTCAACCTGCTGCTCCAAGTCGACTCTACTCAAATCATTTTCTCCAACATCACTTTTCTTTTCATTGTTATCAGGAAGAGTTTTTGGCTAAAGAATATTTCCAGGAGCCCACTCCAGATACAAGGGAGCATCTCTGTAATATAATAGGGAAATGTAATGAATCAGTTTGGTTTAACAAGCAACATCATTTATTTCCAAGAAGCACGTTAGGGAAAGAAATTTATACAGAAGTTGATCTTCCCGTCTTATTTAATAAACATCATAATTAATGTTGGAGCTTACTTGTAACGCTTGAATGCCATTCACTTAATAGCTGCGCGTGCCTCAGCCGGCACAAGAAAAACAACCTGAAGGTCAAGTGAGTAAGGGCAGGTGAGAGAGCAATTAAGTATCTGTCCAATATACTGAAATAGCACACATGGAAAGAAAAAAACCAAGGCCATCATCGTCTTAATCAGAGGGAGGACAATTTTGTCTAGACTTCCAAATTTTTTCAAACATTTGAGCCAGTTCCTCCTTTTCAGTGGAAGAAAATGGCGAATTTTTTACTAAGAGGATATGTTTGCTTCGGTTCTTCTCATCACCTTTCCCTGTGGCAAATTCTTCGTCAAAAGAAGTAACATTTCTCCCGCTTTAGCAGGGGCTTCTTTGGTCTCCGCAAATCACTTTTGTTTCTCCCAAAGAAAAGCAAGGCGGTCAAGTAACTCACTCTTGCTTACACCATATGTGTTTCTAGAATCTACAACACAAAAAAAAGGAAAAGAATAAAAACATGAAGCAAGCAAAAAAAAAAGGCAGGTTTGAAAAACATTAATGGGTGCATTCTATTCTATAAACAAGAAAAACATAACAGTACCGGGTCGGAATGGATAAAACAATTCCAAGCCGCCTTTGTATGGTTACAGCCAGCTTCAGACGCCTTTTCTTTGTTCCTCTCTCTTTTGCTTGAAGACCAAAACTTAGGAGGGACTACTCAGACACTTGTTTATCAGACGTTTTACAGTGCTTGGCTGGCAAAACAATGGCCCCTGGAAAATTGAGTTATCTAGTTCCTCCATTGCCCCGCTGCATCAATCATCCAAAAAAGAACAAACAGCTAAAGATCAACATAAGGCTACTTGTCGAAAAGCATATATATATATATATATTAAGACCTCAAGGAGTAGCCAAACAGCACAAAAGTCAAAAACCAACATACACGGCTACTTCTTTGCAATGAATTTGCGAAAATGTTCCATAAGATTTAGTAGTAACAACAATAATCAGAGATGTAATAAACAAGAAAAAATCCAGTACCTTACCGGTTACTGTCACTGTCAGCTTTTGTGTTGCCATCGGCTTCTACTACTTCCATGGCTGGAATCTCACCGTTCATCATCTTAATTAACTCCACCAGCTTCAACATTGCCATCAATCGGAAAATTTACGCATGCCCAGAATCATGACCGCCGTCTGAATGATATGAATGATAGAGATTTTTTTAGTCTGCCGCCACCAACGACGAAGAAGAAGAACTCTGGATTGCGACATCTTTGGCGGATATGATTACATTTAGATAAAAGTAACAGAAGACAATGACAGGCCCAAACCCAATAAAGGCCCATCATCCGAGAAATATATAAAAGTATCAGAAAGAAGATGAGGAGGAAGATGAGAAAGATGATGATGATGATGATGATGATGATGATGATGATGATGAGCGCTGAGATCCATAATCTAGGTATTATGTTGTGTTAACTTAGATTAATGTTTAATTTAAAACCTACATGTGTTTTTATGTTTGTGTTAACTTAGAGTTATGTTTTGTTTAAAACCTAAATGTTGTATGTGTTCTCTATGTTGTTGTAATACATACAAATGTTATGTTATCTCCCACGGTTTTAGTCTACGTTTTTGTTTTTATTATAATAAACAAATCATGAGTATCTTTATCATACATCAATGGGATAGAGTGGACCACTAAAAACAACAGAAATTATAAAAGCATGATCTTGTGGGGTTGCTTGTGAATTTGATTCGTTTGACTTGGGTTTTTGGGCATCTATCTATGTTTCTAATAGTAGGAACTAGGAACTACAACATGGAAGCTTATTTTAGTATCATTGAAAAAATTTCTTATATAATAAATAAACTCTGTTGAAAGAAATATCTGCCAAACGCCTAAAATCTAGATAGCTCAGTTCTCAAGACTAATCCTTAATTATAAAGTGTCTGTTTGAATCTTTTACGTCGTGTGTTTAACGCTCGTCCGTTCGATTAAGGCTTCCAAGGGCGTTCTACTTTTTCCAAGATCACCAAACATCTAATTAATCCTTTTGTGTCTCAAATAGCATCTGGAACATATGCATCCATTATGAAGTAGACAGAATATGCATTCACAACAACAATGAGGATATGCTGCATCAGTTTTGGATCTCACTTGCTTAGCCTAGTTCTGATAAACCTTATCAAATACTTTTTCTTTTGACCAATACAGCAACAAGGGTATTGCAAGTACATCCTTTAGAAAACCCAACAATAATGGATAGGGCAGTGAGTTCAACCTTGATGTGTTAAAGTTAATCTCTATGACACACACTTCTCCTAATAAGGGATCTTTTGGTCAAACACTTTGTTTGTAGTTATAACTTATGGGCTTTGTTTGTATCTCTTGGCTTTGTTTTGTGTTGACATTTAATTAACCATTGGAAAAGAAAAAGAAAAAGAAGTTGTGTATATAATTAAGATATCTCTAGCTACTCTTTTGTGCTTAAATCTAATATTGTAGTAATTAAGTAAATTATCCAATTTTCCAAACACATTTAATTTCCTTCCAAAATTTCTCCAAATTATCATTTTTATATGTTATTACAAATTACAACATGTTCTACAAATGGAGAGATCCATTTTGGAAAAAAATATTCTAAAAAAAACAGAATTAATTATTGTAATCTGTTATAAAATAGAAAAAATATATATATTAATTACAAAAAATACTTGATTTTATACGGCAAATAGGAAATAAAGATTGCAAAACAACATGAGACTTGTGAAGAAGATGATGAATGAGATGAGATGTCTCACCTAAATGTTTGTTTTAACTTATATTTATGTTGTGAGAATGAGGAAATGGTGTGAGCTACACAAAGTATAGTCCAATACATTTGTACATGATTAGTACATGGTCACACATATAAACTAAATTAATATATGATGCCTTCGGATATGCATAAAAAGTTGGTGCAAGAAGGATTCGAGGTAGATGATTTAGTTTCTCAACCTGTGGCAGATGATTACACCAAGGAACATGCACTTGGTCTTTTCGAGTATTCGAAGAGCCATACCTTGGAATCCTATCTCACTACATTTCCGCCGCCTACTGCTATAATTGATGATGCTCTTCGTGTTCTAAAACTCACTAAGGATGATGTGCGTCATTGTGATAAGCTGATTGATCGTCTTATGATTGAAAGATATGACTTTTAGAGATGACAGTGGGGGTGATGAGGGTGAGGATGATGAAAGAGTCAAGTGATGAGACTGTTAGTAAATGGGGAGGATTTGCCTACGTTTATAGACCTTTTTGTTTGTTATGTTTGTGTTAATTAACCTAGATTTATGTTTGTCATGTTTGTTTTAATTAACCTGAATGCTACTCTACCCGTAGAGTTATGTTAGTTTTAATTAGCCTAAGTGTTATGCTACTACTCTCTGGGTATTTTATCAATCTTTTTAATCTCCTTTTTATTAATACTAGGGATCATGCCGTTTTTATAAGAGTATTTTTTTTTTTTTTTTTTGTAATTTGAGATTAATTTCAATTAATAAATGTCTTAAAACAATTACATTAATATTTTGACATATTTCTGAAATAAAGTATTTTGGCAAAAAAATGTGTTTTATAATAAATATTTGGAGAGGATAAATTTTTAGTAGTAAAAGTATTACATGTTCATATTTGAGTAGCTTAAGTATTAGCGTTGTATATAACGTAAAAGCTTTCAATATGATATAATCACCTTTTACTGTATGTTGATGATAATTTGGATATGTGATGATAAAAGAGTAGATGAGTTGGATTTGTATAATTAAATGAACAACTTACTTTTACACATGTCTATTAAGCGTATTCTTTTTTGCAGTGGGATTGTTTTAGAGCACTTATACAAAACATAGCATGCGAGCATAACATCAGGGCACAGAAGGAACGAATGAGAGGTATTAACCCTGAGCAGTTTAATTTGGAGACATCTCGTACTTCGAATTGAATTCCAACACATTTAAATGCTGAGAGAAAGTATATTACAGAAGGGGAACCATAAGTAGAGGTACTGAGGTAAGAGATTTCTTTGTTCTGCATCGTTTGAGTTGATGGAGAGCAACTTCCCAGGCCTTCCATCTTGCACTGTAGGAGAAGATGTCTATGATGATGTGACTTCCATGTTTTGATTTAGAAGACTGCAGCCTAGCATTTAGTTTTCTCCAAAGTTCGTAGACCAAAACTTGTAGGAAGAGTTTACAAATGAAGTTGGGCTTCCAGTTAGTCAGTGGTGCTTTACACCATTCAAGTATATCTTGTCAATCTGTTGGTGGTGACAAGAAACCATAAATGGTGATTAGTTTTTCCTAAAAGAAACCATATAGTTAACGAAGAAACAAAAGTCGGCGAAATCATAAAATTGTAGCTAGCTTTATATTTCTTCTCTTTAAGCCAACATTGGTAAGGCTCACTTGCATCTCCAGACCTGCATTCAACATATCAAAACACCATCTGATGCAAAAAAAAAAAGAAAAAAAAAAGGATTTTATCAAAAATCCAAACTGCAACTATTTCGAAAACAGGCTTACCAGTTACCATGCTGAAACAAACTTTCAATAACCATCTTACAGTTGACTTTGTGGAATGTCCTCTACGACACTTTGTCTGTATTTTCCTTTGGAATCTATATATGTGCTAACCCCAAAGCCTGTAGGTTGTTGATTTCTAAAGCCGCTTATCACTACAAAAACTGAAAGAATCACGTTAAAATATTGTGATGAAAGATAAGTAAGTATAGTCTTCCAACCAAGAAAAATTTCATGAGTAATTCTGTTTTGCCAAAGAACCGAAAGTGAATATGATAAACCTAACATTGTGGTGAATGATCATAATATGGGAAGCATGTTAAGTTATTATACACATCAACTCTTACCTTTAGTAATTACTATGCTTTGAAAATCTGACAATCGTCTCTGCTTATATATGTGGCAAGTGCATAAAACCCAACGATTCACAGAAGACAAAACGTTTACATACTAATTATGAACCAAATTCTGGCTACACAATATATTGCCTGCAACATCAAACCCAATTAGAAAATCAGGCGATTCTGATTTCTAATTTTCCAAAGGTTTAAGAAAAAAAACAGAGACCATATATGAACAGACAAAACTGACAAAAGACCCAAGTAAAAGATGAAACTGAAAGATGGAAGGAGTGGAAATACCCATGTTTAAGTATGCCTATGGTGTTAAGAAAACATCTTGAGTTTAACGTAAACTACTTGAGTTTAACATCTTGACTATGGTGACAGACAACCGTAGATTAAGGTTCCCAGATCTGCGATGTACAAACTGTTGCTCTCTGGCCTCTGTCTCTTCTCTCTGCACAGAAGAATACTGATATCAGGCTGGAGGGACGCCATTGATTTCGGATTGAAAGGAAAAAAGGTTGGAAGTGATGGAAGTCATAACAGTAACTAAAGGCTGGAGGGTTTTGAGAAGTCATAACGCTTCGATTCTCTCACGTTTTGACTTTTGAGTAGTAAGATAGGGAGATACACGTGGAATTTGATTTGAGAATTTAGCTTTCCTTATGCTTGCTTATGTGGCATCTTCATAGAGGTTTTTAAAATAGCTGATGTGGATAGGCTGAGGAGCCTCAATGGACTCCTTTTATTAGTAAGTAATTTTAAATGTGGGCTCCTTGGATCATGCATCTTGTGGCAGTTCGCTTGACAAGAATCTTTAGTATTTGGTCCACCTTCATGGGATACTTCAATTTGCTTATTAAAAACATAACAAATTGAAACCTTAAAATATTGTTGGACTTTAGTAGGGTATATATTACTAGTATATGATCCCAAGACACCCACTTGTTAATTCAGGTAAGGTATATTATTATTATATGATCAAGACAAGACACCACTTGTTAGTTTGACTTGAGGAGGTATATGGTATTATATGACTTCAAGACACAAATATATAAATAGTAAATGGGGCCAGTACAGAATAAAATTTCAACCATGAAAGATCCCAAAAGCGACGACACACAATGCATATTCAGCTATTATTCTCTCAAACTTCCCTGTGCTTTCATCAACAACTTTCAAGCTTTTCCTTTTCTTTGCATAATCGTTTTCTTGGTCCATCTTAGCAGCAGAATGCTCACGGATCGCTTCCATATTATTGACATCGTTGGCCCACTTGAGCACCTGAAAAAGGGGCAGATAAGAGAGTCGAGAATGCATCCAAGGATGCCAAATGACCAGACAAGAGTACAACACAAGACTTACCAAATGGTGTCCATAGAAATGGGCGCTCGATAATGCTTTTTTAGCGTCCACTACAACAAATATGTACATTGATAGCAGACGGATATAGCTCATTTTCCGTCACTGCTATGAAAGATGAGATTTTTTTTCGCTTACTTTTTAATAGCATCTTATTAACGCTATGATAGGAAAATTATGTAGCGGGAAACAAAAGTGACTTTTGTCCGCCAATACTTAGTGAAATTATTCACTTAATCGCCAAATAAAAAAAAAACCCAAAAACTCGACACACTCTCTCTCTCTCTCTCGTTACAACCTAAGCTCAACCTAAGAAGATTTCTTCTTCTAAATTCTCTGTGTGTGCTCAAATTCTTCTAAATTTCTTATCAATTCTTCAGTTTTATCGCCGTTTGTGAAAAGCCCCAATTTCGCCGTTTGTGAAAAGCCCCAATTTCGCCCTAAATCTCCATATCCATCGCAATTGATAGCTCGAATCCATTTTTGAGGCATGTCTTTCTTCTTCCTCCTAATTTCGTTATTTGTTTCGATTATTTGTGATTTCAAACAGCTTTTGATTTCGATAAGGGTCAGATTTAGTTATCTGTTTTGTTAGGGTTCGATTTATCTAGATTTATTTCGTTATCTGTTTTTTAGGGTTCGATTATTTACAGATTTTGAGAATGTGGAGTTTCGAATCCATCTGTTTTGTTAGGGTTCGATTATTTACAGATTTGACTCAAAAATAGCTTTTGGATTTGAGTATTTGCGCCTTCATAAACTGAACGATTTTTTTTTTTTCCCAAGTGTTGGTGATTGAAATGTTGGGGAACTGAAGCTTCTCATTTCTCTGTACTCACACAACAGGTTAGTATCACTCAACCAATAGTTAAACATTATTATTACACACGAATATTGGTGATTGCTATGTTTTGTCCTTTGAGTCTGATTCGTATAAATAGTGATTAGATTAGTGAGATTTTACACAGTTAGATATTGGTTTAAGAGCATCTGTATGTGTCTGAAGTAGTGCAGTATTGTCTGAATTGTTGCTTAATGTGAGCTTTGTATAATATGTATCTCTATTTTATCTATAAAGGTTAAAATTTATATTATAACATATAATGTTGGACAAGGCATGGGTGCATCTATGCAGGTAAGGAATTATATTTCATAATTAGGTTTTATTTTGGGTTTGGATACTTTAAGATGTTCTTTTAGTTATGATTTTTTTCTTTAATTATCCATTGAAGAGCTGATCCTGGTTATAAAAGTGGAGCTTGGAAATTTGTAAGGGATGTGTCTGCGGCTTTAGGTGACATAGAAATGATAATATGTCCTTGTAAAGACTGTCGTAATGTAGTACGACAGTTAAACAGTGTTGTGGTTGAGCATCTTGTAATAAGAGGGATGGATGAGGCATACAAGGTGCATAGTGATTGGTATCATCATGGAGATGTGAAGTCAGTAGATGAATTTCAAAGTAAACCAACTCAGTGGAATGAGGAAGTTTTTGAGTTATATAAAGCTGCTGAATTTTTTGATCAAGAGTTGGCTTTTAGAGGTGACTTAGCTGACCAACCTGTGGGCGACTTAAGTGAGATTGCAGAGGGTGAGGACCAACAAGAGGATGAGTTCCTTGCAAAGATCCGGGATGCTGAAACCCCACTATACCCTAGCTGTTCAAACCACAGCAAGTTATCGGCTATTGTGACTTTGTTTAGGATTAAGACACATAATGGCTGGTCGGATAAGAGCTTCAATGAACTGCTTCAGACATTGCCAAGCATGTTGCCAGATGGTAATGTCTTTCACACATCATTGTATGATGTCAAGAAATTTTTAAAGAGCTTTCATATGGGATATGAAAAGATCGACGCATGTGTTAATGATTGCTGCCTCTTCAGAAAGAAGTTAAAGAAGCTTGATAAATGTCCCAAATGTAATGCTTCACGGTGGAAGACTAATAAGCGGACTAATGAGGTAAATGGCTAGCATATGGTCCACGGTGTACTATTATGGGAGAATTACTGACATCATATTGTTGGACTACCATGTGTTCTATGTGCCGATATTTAGATGTAACTGGGCAGTAAAAGGTAATGGAGTTAAAGTGGAAGATGGGTTCACACTTGTTAACTTAAATCAGAGCCAAGTAAGCTTTCAGAAGGATCCGTATATTCTAGCATCTCAAGCAAAGCAAGTATTTTATTCAAGTGAAGATGGATCAAGTTGGTCTGTTGTTATGAGAGGTGCTTCAAGAAGATATAGTAAAGAAGATGTTCAGTCTGGAAATGCAGATATAATTGGTCCATTGCCAGTAGATGTTGACATGGATACTGAAATGGATGAAGCTGAATATGCTAGATCTGATTGTGAAGGCATATATGTGCAAGAGTAGATTCTTGATTCATTTATATATATATATATATATATATATATATATATATATGTTTTTGTTTATGGTTGATGTTTGTTGAATGTTGTAGATTTTATGATGTATTCTATTATATAAGTTCTACGTGATTAAGTTTCTGTTCTAAGTGATTAATTTTCTGTTTACGCAGGTGAATTAAAATGGGTGGAACTAAAAAGAAGGTTGGAGGGAAGAAGGGTGGAGGAAAAAGAAAGAGAAAGTCTAAGGATGATGACGAACCTGAGTTTATTTGTACTGTGGAGGCCCAACCTGTAGCAACAGAACAGCATGTGGAGGCCCAACCTGTAGCAACAGAACAACATGTGGAGGAAGAGGAGCATCATTCCGAAGAACCACAAACTCAACAGCAACCAGAAGAACCAGTAGGAGAGTTTGTGTTGTCTGAAGAACATGAGCAGCCTGCTACGCGTAAAAGAAAACGAGGACCAACAAAGATGAAAAACCTAGCCAAGGATCCATCTGTTAGAGTGAAAGTTGATTACAATGTACTTGGAGTAGCGGTTGGTCCAGGGTCAGTCAAGTTGGCATCATATGTAGGGACATTGATGCGAGAACACATCCCTATCAACATACCTAACTGGAAGAAAGTGAGTCCAGATCTTAAAACACTTCTCTGGAGATCTGTTCAGGTAACAAGAATTTTTTTTTGTTTTTAAAAAGTCTCTCAATTGAACATGTTTACTTTTATAGTTATGGTGTGAGTGTAAGTGAATGCAGGCAAGGTTTGAGCTTGATGAAGATTGGCAAAGGATATCTGTGATTCACCAGATGGGACATTTGTGGCGATCACACAAGTCTGTCACGGTGAAGGCTATAAATTTGGCTGCAAATAACCAAGAGAGGATGAATTTGAGACCACCAAATATTGGTCCTGTTGATTGGCAAAAATTTGTCAAACTCAAAACTAGTGCTGCATTTAAGGTAATTACTTGTGATTATAATTGTTTAGTAGTTGATTGGTGATTAGTAATTAACATGTTTCATTATTAGGCCGTGAGTGAGAAATATAAAGCAAAAAGAAAGAATCAGATACCTCACACCACTAGTCGTAAAGGGATCAGCAGACTAACAGAAGAAATGGCAAGCATATATACTACAACTATGTTGTTTATTATTATACATAGTGCTTGTACTGTTACTGAAATTTTGTTTTCTGGAACAGAAAGCTGAAAGTGAAGATCCTTCCAGCGTGACAAGACTAGATGTTTGGATCAAGTCTCGCACCAAAAAGGATGGTACACCAGTAGATACGAATGCAGCTGATTTGATTGTAAGTCTGAATAGAGTTGTACACCAGTAAATAGTGTGTTATCGACTAGTAAAACCTGAAACTGTCTTTATGTTTTTCAGCAAAAAGCAGCTGAAATTGGTGGAAGTGATGCTCCAGCATTTTTAACAAATCCAGATGAAGATCACCTCGCCAAGCTTTTAGGACCTGACAATTCTGGTAGGCTGAGGGCAATGGGTAGAGGCATGAGTAAGACCAAATTAGCTTGTTTACAAATGCAGAGCAAGTGTATGGCTGAAATGGAAGAGCGGCAAGTAAAATTAGTAAAACAGGTCAATGCCTTGGAAAGTGAACTTGGCAGAATCAAGAATCAGGTTAGATACTTAAGAGTTCTCTACTATTCATCAGCCAGTTAGAGTAATATAAATTGATGTTATTTTTGTTTATGTTACAGAGACCAGAAGCTGAAATGGATGAAAACTCAGCTGCAAGAGTAACATATTCTTACTTCTTTTCATATCAGCTAAGTGATTCTTCTTAGTGTCGTTTATGATTCTTAGTTGCTCATGAAATTGTTGCAGAGTGTAAACAAAAGAGCACATCCTAAGTGTGTGTTTGTTGATTGGTCTGACATTGATGAAAATGTTGGTGAGGGTCGGATTCTTTCTTCTGATCCGGATGACATAGTGAATGACTGTCGTCTTGGCCCTTATGATCTCAAAGTGTTAGTTGAAGCTGCATATAAACCAGATGCATTTCTATGGAGACCTGCACAAAAGATCTTTCATATGAAAGAAGCTGTTGGACATATAATCGCATGGCCAACTGATAAGTGTAGACTGGTAGACAACAACATCCAAATGGAAGACATTGCCCCTATGGTATTTATAATTTCTAGCAATGTGTTAGCAATGTATTACCCCTGTCTATAATGCTAATTAATTATATTGGATTTGTTTACTGATTGTGTTTAACAGGGTATACAAGGAAACAAATGTAAACTATTGGATTTGTCTAAGGGTGACGTCATTGTTGCTGAGGGGCGTTGGGAGACACAAGAACCAAGTGCGTTGGTTAACGGAATTCCTCTTGGACCAAAAGCAGTTAAAGTATTTGTGGATTCAGTAAAGCAGCCTGATACATCACTATGGAGACCTACAGCTGAAATGTCATTTCTTGAGGACTGTTTGATGGCTTACGTATCTTGGCCCCTGAGTAAGGTTGATTTTGAAAATCCCTCAACTCCAACTGGTCAGAATGCTACATCACATGCTTCTTTGTCTGCATCAAAGGCCAAGTCTGCAGCCACAGCTTCTAAGTCTGCTACAGAGTCCAAAACTTCAGCAACAGCTTCAAAGGCTGCATCGCAGGCCAAATCTGCATCTATGTCTTCTAAGTCTGCATCTGGTTCTGAGTCTCCTGTTGATGATGCAACGGGTCCAATATCACCAATAAAGAATACTTTACCATCACAGTCTCCTCTCAGGAAGTCTCCAGTAAGTGTTTTCATATGTTATGAAGTTGTTTTTGTTAATTATATGATGACTGATGGTTTATATTGTAAACATGGCAGCGCATTAATAAAGTTATTTCCAAGGAGAATAAGAAGTGCAAGTTGATGGATTTAACTGAAAAGAATAGGGTTGTGGCTGAAGGACGATGGGGAACAAATGATCCAGAACATAAGGTTCACTTTACTCGCTTGGGTTCTAATGCAGTTAAAGTGTGGATAGATGTTGTGAAGGTGAAAAATGTAAAAGTTTGGAGGCCATCCGATGAAATAGAGATTATTGAAGATGCACTTAGCTCCTGCATTGCTTGGCCAGAGAACAAGGTCATTATGTCTTAAACTGATGGTTTTATTGTGTAATGTTAAGTACTTGAGATTGCTTGTTTATTTTGGATGTTCTTGAGACTTTGATGGTAAACTGATGTTCTTGAGACTTTTGTTATGTATTTTGGATCTGAGACGTTTATTAATCAGATTTTATGAGATTTTATAAAACAGGTTATGTGTGCTATAATCACATATCAGAAAATGCTATAAAAGTACAGGTAAACGTTATGATAAAAGAATATACCATAGCACAGTAAACAAGATAAAACAGCATTTCGCAACAGCTATATTAGATATGTATAACATAGCACGAAAAATTAAATATTGTATAAATTTTTGCAAAATTATAATCTTGATAATACAGCAGTTTATTAGAGCTATGCTATAAAACTATAACATAGCACGAAAAAACAAATGTTGTATAAATTTTTTCAAAATTATGATCTTGATAATATAGCAATTTCTTAAAGCTATGTTATATTTTTATAACATAGCATACGTAATAAGTGCTATTGTATATGGGGTACATATAATAACAGTGCCCTAAAACAGCGCTCATGAAAACGCTATCAAAGACCTATGATAGCGTTTTTCTCTGGTTAACAATGTGCATATTTGTTGTAGTGGTCTAAGGCTTCTTGTTGCTTTGTCAAAAATTCAACAAAAGCAAAACCCGCATATTGCCCGGTATTCCTCTTTGGAAGCCTCAGACTCTTGATCTGCATAAACAAGAAACCGCAACATTGTTAGATGTTTTTGAAAAATGTTATCCAAATCCAACTTGTTTGCACATAATTTCTATATTGTTCCAATGCCAGAGAGCTAATGTTTCATCCCCTTGTAGTTTCTCTAACAAAAAGACCAAAACTTCAGCATTGTACGAGAGAATGGCAGTATGTGTTCATGGTTTGTAAAATAGAACTAATAAGCTGTCCCCATAACATAATTCTATATCCTGAGATAAGTGTGTACCTGTCCAAATGGACTGAAGAGCTGTTTTAGTTCATTCTTGGTTGCCTCAAAAGCTACATTTTTCACATGCAACTTTGTCGAAGTTTTGTCCTTGCCTGAATCTTTTCCAACCTTGTCACTCCGCTTGTTTTCACAGAATCTCAAGATCAAAGCATGCCCATCCAGAACAGTCCCTTGCCAAAGAAGAAAGTGTAACTATACTTCATCTACTCCATTCAACTTTTAAGTTTCCAAAGAGACTTAACTATAATATACCTGTAGATCTCTGTAGACACTGGTGGCTGTCTGACTGTCTGTACAGAGTCGAATTCTACAAAACCGTAACCGCTTCAAAGATTCTTCCCATACCTGTAGATCATGCTTTATTATCTGCTTATAATGGAAAATAAAAGATTAGACTCACAGTATAAGTGCACATCATGTGTCAGTAACGAACAGGAGCTTACCTTGACACTCAGAATCTTGCCCTGCTTCACCAGTTCAGTCAAATGCTTCTTCAAACTCTCATCAGTTGTCTTAAAGCTCAGATTCTTAATATAAAGGACATTTGACTGAAATATAATGGCGTTATTTAAAGGAAATGTTACGAACAGACCAATTCAAAAGATACATATGCAACTTTCTTTTGTCTACAAAATGGATCAGAAAACAAAGAAGAGGATATGTTTGCTTCGGTTTTTCTCATCACCTTTCCTTGTAGCAAATTCTTACCAAGAAGTAACATTTACTCCAGCTATAGCAAGGGCTTCTTTGGTCTTCGCAATCACTTTTGTTTCTCCCAAAGAAAAGCAAGGCGGTCAAGTAACTCACTCTTGCTTACACCATACACCCTGACTATGTTTTTCTAGAATCTACCCACAAAAAAAAGGAAAAGAATAAAAACATGAAGCAAGCAAAAAAAAGGCAGGTTTGTAAAACATTAATGGGTGCATTCTATTCTATTCTATAAAAAGAAAAACATACAGTAACGGGTCGGAATGGATTGGTCTTGGTCTTCAAGCAGGGATGGCTGAGAAATACCCAAATAATACACCCTAACCGATGTTTGTCGCATAATTTATATTTGATTTTGCATGTCACCATGCAAATTCACTTATTCATGTAGATATTTATACAATATAATTTGTGTGGTCATATGTGAAGTGAAACTATTCGTGTAGCTAAGAAGAATCATTTTTATTTTGTTTAAACCTGAATGTTATCCTCCCAATTTAATGGGATTCTCTATTATACAAATCATGAAATGTCTTTATATTGCTTCCAAGGAAAAAAAGAAGACAATGATAGGCCCAAGTCCAAAAAGGCCCATCAGCCGCGAAATATATACAAACAAAAGTTTTGCGACATGATGAGAGTTTTTTTTTTAGGGTTGATGAGATTATTCAGAATTTGGGGGGGGGGGGGGGTTTGTTAGATATTTTATAGATCTGGGGATTCTTCGTGTTGAGAACGAGGAGGAGGAGGGGATGGCTGAGAAGTACCCAAATGGAGTGATGGGTTCGTTCTACGTCGACATATACGAACTTGTGGAAGATCCTTCATCGGATCCATTAATCTCGTGGAGCAAACGCAACAACGGTTTCGTCATGTGTAGTCAGGAGGAGCGAATCCGCAGTAAGATTCTTCTGCCATTCTATTGCGACAAACTCTCTGAGTTTCTCTCTGAGCTCAGCTATTATGGCTTTAGAAGAGTTAAGACGAAGGCTGGTTCTGGGGTAGTATTGGAATTCAGAAATGAAGATTTTGTGAAAGGCCAGCCTGAGCGTCTCAAGGACATGATGATCAAAGCTTCTAGGAAGCGCAGGGCCAAATCCAGAGCTCAGCAAGCTGCCAAAGATGCTGTCGATCGCCTCCAATTGCAACGTTTACGTATTTGATCTGAATCATCATCTTAATTAACTCCACCAGCTAGCTTCAACAATATGGCCATCAATCGGAAATTTACGAATGCCAGAAATCATGACCGTCTTAATGATATGATAAGATATTTTCAATCTGTCAGAAGAAGAAGAGAGTTTTTTTTTAGGTCTTTTTGTTTTTCCTTCTATAAAGAAAATTTTTCCATAATATTGTTTAACATTAATATTTTCCATCAAAAAAACATTTACAAATTAGAAAACATATTTTATTTATTCGATTTTTCGTAATATTTACTCTTTAAAAAAAAAAAAACAATTATCCATTGAATAATAGATAAAAAAAAAGTCACATTATAAGGGATTCACATACAATCAACAAACCCAAGATATCCTTAATAAGGCCATAAGGGTAATCCTAGCTTCTTCTGCAATAATAGGATCAGCCAAAGTATTAGCACTTCTACTAATCTATATATATATATATACATTTTTGAAGTGAATTTTGGATTCTACCTTTTAATTTTACATATTTAAATACTTATTTAAAAAATTAATCCTTAAAAAAATTCCATCACTTCAAATTTTGTTTCCTAAATACACATTTCTAACGAGTAACGAATAACATGCCGTGGGTCGGAAATAAACAGATCAAACCGAAAGACAATATTAAATGAGGTTTGTCACATAATTTATATTTGATTTTGCATGTCACCATGCAATGCAACTTCAGTTATTCATGTAGATATTTTATACAATATACAGTAATTTGTGTGGTTAAACTAATCGTGTAGCTAAGAAGAATCATTTGTTATTTTGTTTAAACCTGAATGTTATCCTCCTAATTTAATAATGTCTCTAACTCTCTATTACACAAATCATCATCTTTTATATTGCTTCCACAATTTGAGAAGGAAAAAAAACAGAACACAATGGCAGGCCCAGGTCCAAAAAGGCCCATCAGCCGAGAAATATGTACAAACAAAAGTTTTGCGAGAATGATTGATCAGAGTTTGTTTAGGTTCAGAATTTTGGGGGGGGGGGGGGGGTTTGTTAGATATTTTATAGATCTGGGGATTCTTCGTCGAGGGGATGGCTGAGAAATACCCAAATGGAGTGATGGGTTCGTTCTACGTCGACATATACGAACTTGTGGAAGATCCTTCGACGGATTCATTAATCTCGTGGAACAAACGCAACAACGGTTTCGTCATGTGTAGCCAGGAGGAGCGAATCCGCAGTAAGATCCTTCTGCCATTCAATTGCGGCAAACTCTGTGAGTTTCTCTCCGAGCTCAGCTATTATGGGTTTAGAAGAGTTAAGAAGAAGGCTGCTGGGTCTGGGAAATTGGAATTCAGAAATGAAGATTTTGTGAAAGGCCAGCCTAAGCGTCTCAAGGACATGATGCTCAAAGCTTTTAGGAAGAACAGGGCCAAATTAAGAGCTCAGCAAGCTGCCAAAGATGCTGTCGATCGCCTTCAACTTCAAAGTTTACATATTTGATCTGAATATCACTTCATCAGCATCCTACTTGCTCCTGCTCCTTTTTTTTTTTGTTTATTATAAATAAATATGGGTTTGTTAGCTTAGTTAAGTTGCTTTCTTGTTAACAACACTTTAGTGGCTTGGCTTTGTTGTGATGATGAAATTTGGGAAACGATTGTAACCTCTCTAGTAGTATTAGTTATGTTATCTCTTCATTCGAACTTGCAACTTACTAGTATAGATTTAATTGAAAAGAAATCATATTCTTCTTTGACTTTGTCTTGAATGTTCCAACAAGAACATTTTAATTATTGTAGTAACAATCACAAATCTTATTCCCGTGAAGATTCTACTTGGTTTATGAGCAAGAACCTTGGAGGACTCATCAGAATCTACAGCAAGATTTATATGTTCATCAATTGTTTGCTTATGTAATTTAGCTACTTTCCCTATCCGAGATTTATGTGTTCTTCTATCTTCTTAGTCTTCGTTTGAGTTTTTTATGTCTTCTTAGTAAATGGGTTCAGCAACTGCAGGCACAGGGGTCTCATCTCGGTTTTGATTATTCTTTGTTACTTTCTGACTTCCAGTTGCAGCTACTGTCAAGCTTTAGTTTCTGTCTCTGTGGGTTATATATTCTTGTGTGAATAGGTAAGCCCTAATATGGTCATCATGGCCCTTGCTGACAACAAATCTGATTTGTTAGATGCAAGGAAGGAATGCAACTGCAGAGGTAAGCAAATCCTATTCTCTCCTGACTGCTTTTTTTCATTGTCATGTTTGGATTTTGCTATCAAGTTCAAAGTTGAGCAATGTGTTATATAGGCCTTATTAGCTGATCCATCGTGACATGACAGAACGTGTTAAGCTATATTCTGGATTTTTCACTTGTCATGTTTGAAAGGGACCAAGCCATTAGGTGATATCTCTTTGTTGTAATATCACATTGTACCTTAACGGCACAAGACTAACCCGAAGAACCGAGCCACCTAAAAAGACCCCACCCACTCAACAAATCATAGGATAGGCTTTTTTTGTATAAAGAGTTGGGTTTTCATCAAGCAGTACAGAGCACATTTCTCTGACCAGCATTGGAGGATGATTTAGTTGTTTTTAACACGTAGTTGTCATCAAGCAGTATAAAGCCAGCTTTTCATAATGACTAATGTATCTTCATATGACCTTACTTATCCCACTTTCGATGTCTGTTTGTTACTTTCTTATGTCAAAAAGCCTAGATTTTACTAGATAGTCTCATTTCTCAAGACTGATATTTTCAAGTGTCTGTTACTCTCATTGGTGTCTGTGTGTTGTGTTAACGTTCAATTGCGGCTTGGAAGGACAGAAGGAACAATTTCGCTCTACTTTCCAGATGATCAAACATCTGATTCCTTGTGTGTCCGAGAGCATCCGGCACATATGCATCCTCATGGCATTAATAACTATAGACTCTATATGTATCCTTGACGAGCGAAGGTTGTTAGCTCACAACCACAGGTCCACAGTGATCAACACTTTTGGATCTCACTGCCTAGCCTAGTTCCCCACTAAACCCTATCAATACTTTTTCTTGACTGGTACAGCAAGAAGGCTACCGGAAGTACAGGCAACAGAAAACCCAACAAGATTGGTTCTCTCAAATAGGGCAGTGAGTTCAATCTTGTTTAAGTTAATCTGTATGGCACACACACTTGTCTTAAAAAGAGACCTTTTGGTCAGTCACTTACGAGTTATGGACTTTTCTCTGTTTGTAGCTCTTGGCTTTGTTTTGTGTGTTTCAAATTTAATTAAGCACTGGCAAAAATGTTGTAAAGGAACAAGCAAAGTTTTACGGAAGCCCAACAACAAATAAAAAAAAGCCCCGTAGCCCAAGAAAAGAAACTGGTCAATTGGATTATACTAGTATATATAAATTTGGACATATAGGGTTTGACAGTTGTGGAAAGCTCCCTAATTCGACGGCAATGTCTCAGGATAGTGATGATTCATCAGATTCACAACCTCCTCCTAATGTAGAAACATTGACAGAGACTTTGACGGAAGAGACGGAAGCTTTTGCCACAAAGCTTATTCAAAATGTGAAAGCATTTGTCAATAGCACTGTAAGTTGTATTAGACTAAAAATAATTCACTTTTTTTAGTTTATATATGTGTGTATTTCAGGTTTTCATATAATATACCTTTGTTTTCAGACTACATCTAGAGATGAAGTAAGGGCTATGGTCAGATGCCTCAAGATTTGCATCCTAAAGTTTAACTCCTCTTTGGGGGAAGAGGGATTAGCGGTTGATAACTCGGTGGTTCAACCTAAGGCCAAAGACTCGGAGGGAAGAAACACGGACGAGTATAGAGAAAACGCAAACGAACTTTTGAGGTTTCTGAAGAATCATACGTTGGAGTATTATCTAACTGCTTTGCATCCTCTTCCTACAACTGCAACTAGCGAGGCATTGAGAACTCTCCGCGTCATCAGATCCGAGGTGCGTGACTGTGATATTCTAATCGATAGAGTGATGTTTGAAGGTTATGATTGCATAACAACAATAGAGGATGAGGAAGAAGAAGAAGAAGAAGAAGAAGATGATGAGGAGGATGAGAAAGAAGATGAAGATGAAGATGAAGATGAAGATGGTGATGGTGATGGTGATGGTGATGGTGATGGTGATGATGGTGATGATGATGATGATGATGATGATGATGATGAATGAGGAAGATGATAATAAGGAGCTGAAATGCAAAATCTAGGTATTATGTCTCTGTTAACTTAGATTAATGTTTAATTAAAACCTATATCTGGTTTTATATGTTTGTCTTAACTTAGAGTTATGTTTTATTTAAACCTAAAATGTTGTGTTCTCTATGTTGTTGTAAGACATGCAAATGTTATGTTATCTCCCACGGTTTTAGTCTACGTTTTTGTTTTTATTATAATAAACAAATCTTGAGTATCTTTATCATGCATATCAATGGGATAAGAGTGGACCACTAAAAAATTAACAGAAACTATAAAAGCATGATCTTGTGGGGTTGCTTGTGAATTTGATTCGTTTGACTTGGGTTTTTAGGTATCTGAAGATATCTTTGAAAATATTCTTCTATAATAAATAAATAAATCTTGTTGAAAGAAATATACGCCTATAACAAATAAATTAAGACTAGAGAGCAAAATTTTTAAACATGGAGAATCACACGAGTCACACACTACACTAGGCTTCTTGATTTGTCACGAATTCAACAAAATCAAACCAGACCGGAAGTCTTTCGGGTCACTGAGTCAATCGGTCGGATCGGTTGAACTACGAGTCAATTAATTTATTGGGTTGTTTACATTTTATGAATATAACATCTATTTTTCTATAAATATATGGACAAAAGTGAACATACATAGTTAAGTACTAAAAAACCGAAAATTAAACTTTTAAATAATTAAATAAAATAATAAGTATGTGATTATTTTATAAATAACAAAATTTATTTTTTAATTTGGTTTGAGTATGAAGTGTGACAAAAATAAAATATTTTAATTTGAACTAACCCGCCGGTCCGACCTACTGGTTCAACAACCGGTTCATAGGTTTTAGCGGGTTTTTTCGGTTTTTTATGGGTTTTTATTTGTTCGGATTTCTAGAGGTAATCCGGACCAGAATACCTACCAGATCGCGGTTGGACCGGTCCGACCGTTCTGTCCAAACCCATCGCATATTTCCCCGATATTTCCCCGATATTTCCTCATTGCCTATAGAAGACAATGACAGGCCCAAACCCAATAAAGACCCATTAGTGGAGAAATCTATATCCCCTATTTAATATTTTGAAAGTACATGACTTTTTTTTTGTAAACTATATAATAGATACATATATGATTTTTTGGTTATAGACTTATGACATTCATGATTTAGATTTATCATAATATACAGGTTAGTTTGATTTTTGGTAACTAGAGATAATATGCATTTAGTTAATTATAATAACATATAAAATCAATTATAGGTAACATTTAAAAGATAAGGAAATCTTCCAACCTAATTAAAACAAACATATGTGATTCTTCTTTCACTTTTATCTGATTTTATATTTAACTTATTTTAAATTATTATATAATATATTTAGTTAATAAAATTTATGATTTTTTTCTCCATATGATGTAATTTAAACTTTTTTAAACGGACATATATTGCTCAATTGATAAATAAAAAATGTATAAAATGTCTCAACCATATTGCCTAAGAAAACTAGACAAAGATTCAAAGTCATACTATAAAAAAAATGATCAAAATGATTCTGAATACGAATGAGCATGAACTTTGATTTATCGGACATTGAAATCATACTATAAAGTCATACTTCAAAGTTATACTATTAAAACCAATATAAATTATTCAATCTATAAAATATTCAAGCTTTAATAATATTATTCTTTAAAAAAAATATCTATTCAACTAAAATTTTGACTGTATAACAAATAAAAATTTGAATATTTAAATTCAATTTCATATATTTCTTTTGTTGAATTGTATAATTTTATATATTATAATAAACTTTTTAAATAATTTAATTTGAAGTATTTTAAAAATAGTTTAATTTGATATTTTTAAGAATATCATAAATATATGATAGATCAAAAATTTAAAATTATAAACACTCTAATTTGATTTGTTATAGCACGGGTCAATAATATGTCACTATAATATGAAAAAATTTCAAGAAATATGATTTCTTGCTAGAGCATGGATTGAAATTTCAAGAAATACAATTTCTCAGATTAAATTAAAATTTGGAATAATGTTGTTTGGTAGAGGCTTTCTCGGTCAAGATGATTTTGACAAACATATGTTACATATTTGATCCTAAAATTAATATGCGGTATATTATGGGTTAAGTTATAGAATTAACAATCAAAATACAATATATAATTTTAAAAACTAAACAAATCAAATAAAATTAATAAACAAAAAATAATTGTTTTTTAATAAATAACTTAACCCGCAGTGTACCGCATGTCAAAATCTAAATCTACTAGACTATTTTACAAAATAGATATTATTTCATAAGTCATATTCAGAACATGATTTCATGGCATAATGTTTTATCCAAAAAAATAC
The DNA here is from genome assembly GCF_030686135.1 of Camelina sativa. NCBI lineage: Eukaryota > Viridiplantae > Streptophyta > Magnoliopsida > Brassicales > Brassicaceae > Camelina > Camelina sativa. The sequence continues at coordinate 11,771,345 of NC_141890.1, forward strand.
TTTTAAAACAAATAAAACAATCACATATATAGTGATTTAAATAAAAATTACAAAATAAATAGAAGAAATTTCAACCCGTGCTCTAACACGGATCCAATTCTAGTAAGCAAAATATTTCGACATTCTGAGAGTTTGTTTAGGGTTGAGGATTCTCTTTCGGGATGGCTGAAAAATACCCAAATGGATTGATGGGTTCGTTCTACGTCAAGATATACGAACTTGTGGAGGATCCTTCGTCGGATCCATTGATCTCGTGGAGCAAACGCAACAACGGCTTCGTCATTTGTAGCCAGGAGGAGAGAATCCGCAGTAAGATTCTTTTAAAATTCAATTGCGGCAAACTCTGTTGAGTTTCTCTCCGAGCTCAGCTATTACGGGTTTAGAAGAGTCAAGAAGAAGGCTGGTTCTGGGGTACTGGAGTTCAGAAATGAAGATTTTGTGAGAGGCCAGCCTGAGCGTCTCAAGGACATGATGCTCAAAGCTTCTAGGAAGCGCAGGGCCAAATTCAGAGCTCAGCAAGCTGCCAAAGATGCTGTGGATCGCCTCCAACTTCAAAGTTTACATATTTGATCATCTTACTACTCGTTTTTTTGCTAATGTTATTCAGTCTTGTGAACTGATTCATTTGAAAAGATTTCTTCTATAATTAAACTCTGTTGAAAGAAGTATATTAAGACTAGAGAGCAAAATTTAAACCCATGGAGAACAATCACAGTAAGCGACTCATATAAATAACACCAAACTATAGAGGAAGGGTCTCCTACTCAGCTATTCTCTCAAACTTAATGCTGCTTTCATCAACAACTTTCATGCTTTTCCTTCTTTTTGCATTATCGTTTTCTTGGTCCATCTTGGCAGCAGAACGCTTTCTGATCGCTTCCATGCTATTGTCATCTTTGGCCCACTCGAGCACCTGAAAAGAAGGGCAGAGATAGATGAGTCGAGATCGGATCCCAAGGATGCCAAATGTACAAACAGGCTTCAGAGATGAGACAAGAGTACAAAACAAGACTTACCAAATGGCGTCCGTAGAAATGGGTGCTGGCCAATGCTCTTTTAGCGTTTAAGGCTTCTTGCTTTGTCACGAATTCAACAAAAGCATAACCAGCATATTGCCCCATATTCTTCTTTGGAAGCCTCAGACTCTTTATCTGCATAAACAAGAATCAGGAATATTGTTAGATTCTTCTGAAAAAATATTATCCAAATTCAACTTGTTTGCACATAATTTCTATATTGTTCCAATACAAAAGAGTTATCGTTTCATCCTCTTGTAGTTTCTCTAACAAAATGAGCAAAACTTCAGCCATTGCACAGACGTGTACGAGAATGGCAGTATGTGTTCATGGTTTGTATAATAGAACTAATAAGCTGTCCCCATAACATCATTCTATATCCTGAGATAAGTGTGTACCTGTCCAAATGGACTGAAGAGCTGTTTTAGTTCATTCTTGGTTGCCTCAAAAGCTACATTTTTCACATGTAACTTTGTCGAAGTTTTGTCCTTGCCTGAATCTTTTCCAACCTTGTCACTCTGCTTGTTTTCGCAGAATCTCAAGTTCAAAGCATGCCTATCCAGAACAGTCCCCTGCCAAAGAAGAAAGTGTCACTGTACTTCATCAACTCCATTCAACTTTTAAGTTTCGAAGAGACTTAATTATTATATACCTGTAGATCTCTGTAGACACTGGTGGCTGTCTCTACAGAGTCGAATTCTACAAAACCATAACCGCGTGAAAGAGTCTTCCCATTCTTTACATGCTTTATAATCTGCTTATCATGGAAAATAAAAGATTAGACTCACAATTATGTGCACATCATGTGTCAGTAACGAACAGGAACTTACCTTGACACTCAGAATCTTTCCCTGCTTCACCAGTTTAGTCAAATGCTTCTTCAAACTCTCATCAGTTGTCTTGAAGTTCAGATTCTTAACATGAAGAACATTTGACTGAAAATATAATGCATTATTTAAAGGAAATGTTACGAACAGACCAATTTAAAAGATAGAACTATATTTGTCTACAAAATTGATCAGAAAACAGATATATATAACGCCGATAAACATAATTATATAGTACCTCACCTGAAACTTACAAGATAGTACTAAACCCGTATATAACGCCACAAGGTAGTACTAAACCCGTATATAACGCCACAAGGTAAAATCTAATTTAGTTTCCTAAAGCTAATCAAGATTTTCTCAATTACTTTTCAGTTCGGCTAGCTCATATCCACTCCAAAAAAAACATATAATTTCATAACGGTTCACATCTATCATAACTGGACATACCTCAGTTACATCTGGATCGATTTCAACCTGCTGCTCCAAGTTGACTCTTCTCACATCATTTTCTCCAACATCATCACTCTTCTTTTCATTGTTATCAGACTCAAGAATATTTGCAGGAGCCCACTCCAGATACAAGGGGCCATCTCTGTAACAATAGGAAAAATGTGATGAAGCAGTTTGGTTTTGACTAGCATGATCATTTATCCCCAAGAAGCGCACTTTGGGGAAAGCCTAACGGATTGTAGACATTTTATACAGAAGTTGTTCTTCCACTCTTGGTTTAATAAACATTAAAGTTAATTTTAAAGCTTACATGTAACGCTTGTATGCCATTCCCTTAATTGCTGCACGTGCCTCAGCCGGCTCAAGGAAAACAACCTGTAGGTCATGTGAGTCAGAGCAGGTTAGAGAGCAATTAACTATCTGTCCAATATATTGAAGTAGCACACATGGAAAGAAAGATACCAAGGCCATCGTCTTCGTCGGAGGGAGGACAATTTTGTCTAGACTTCCAAATTTTCCAAACATTTGAGCCAGTTCCTTTTCAGTGGAAGCAAATGGCAAATTCTTTACTAAGAGGATATGTTTGCTTCGGTTCTTCTCATCACCATTCCCTGTAGCAAATTCTTCCAAAGAGGTAACATTTACTCCAGCTTTAGCAAGGGCTTCTTTGGTCTCCGCAATCACTTTTGTTTCTCCCAAAGCAAGGCGCACAGCAGGATCTTCAGCTTCACGGTCAAGTAACTCACTTTTGCTTACACCATACACCCTGACTATGTTTTCTAGAATCTACAACACAAAAGGGAAAAGGAAAAAAAACATGAAGCAACTAAAAGCTAGATTTAATAAACATTAACGGATGCATTCTTTAAACAAGAAAAACGTACAGTATCGGGTCGCATGAATAAACTATTCCAAGCCTTTGTATTTCCACCAGCTTCCGATGCCTTTCTTTGTTCCTCTCTCTTTTGCTTGAATGTTTTTGGCAGGTTAGAAGTGTCATTCCTGTTGAGCAGGGCCATGTTAAACAACTAATGGAAAATCTGGTTCACAAAAATATCACAAGTTGAAAGATCGAAACTTAGAAAGGGTAGGCCACTGACACTTGTTTATCAGACGTTTCACGGTGCTTGGCTGGCAAAATATGCAACAACCGGCCCTGGAAAATTGAGTTATCTAATTCCTCCATTGCCCTGCATCACCATCAAATGTTTAAAAACCTGAACTAACAGCTAGAGATCAACATAAGGCTACTTCTTGAAAAGCAATTATTCAGACCTCAAGGGGTAACTTACAGCAACAAAATCAACATAAGGCTACTTCTTGCAAAGCAATTACTCAGACCTCAAGGGGTAACCAACAGCAAAAATCAGCATAAGGCTACTTTTTGACATGAATAATACCTTGCCGCACATTCCGGAATCGGGTAAAGGATGTAGGCAATTCCTTTGGACCTTTTCGTCTCCTTGTCAAGAACAAGATGGACTTCTGATATCTCACCAAATTCGCTAAAATGTTCCATAAGCTCTTCTTCTCTATTGCATGAGATTATTGACAACAATCAAAGATGTATAAGATTAATAACAGATAGATAAACAGAAATCAGGGTATATAAAAACAGCAGAAGATGAACAAGACAATCCCGTACGTTGCAGTGTACGGCAGGTTACGGACGAAAAGGCGACCAGTGTCAAGAACATCATCACTGTCAGCTTTAAATTCTTGAGCCCCCTTGCCATCAGCTTCTACTTCCATGGCATCGCCATCATCATCTTTATCAACTCCATCAGCTTCAAAATCTCCATCAATAGGAAAATTACGAATATCAGCATCATGACCATCTTCACCAGCTTTACCATCATCATTCCCCCCAAGATCATCATCATCAGCTTCATCTTCATCTTCACTACTATCAGTTTCACTATCACTGTCCGAATCCGACAGATTTTTCTTAATCCTACTCTTGAAGTAATCCATATCAGAAACATCATCAGTGGGAGCTACAGCGTTGCTCTCTTCAGCCTTTTCAATATCAGATGATCTTTTAACTTTGTTAGGCTCAGCACCATTGGAAACCATTGGCTCATCGGCTTTCTTCACCAAGACCTTCTCTTTAACGGTTTGTTCAGGGGCAGGAGGAATGGACACGTCATTGGACCAGATTTTCGACTTACCCCTCTGATGAACCTCAAGAAATTCCTGGAACTCAGGATCATCAACCTCAGGTTTCCTCTGTTTGCCTCCTTTAGCATTACCACTGTTTAAAAGTTCACTAGACGATTTTTCAAAATCCTCATTAACTTTCTCTTCTTTCTTACGAGAAATACGACTCCATGGACGAGGAGCGTTCTCATCTCCGACTTTATGAGCAATCTATAAAGCCAAAGGAGAATGAATCTAAATTACAGATTCAAACTAGTACACACAGGTGAAAACAGAGCGTAAGTTTTCAAAGTACAAACCTCAACAAAGATACGAGAAGTATCAAGAAAAGACTTGTTGAAATACTTAATAGCTTCTTGAGCTTCGTCAGCACTACGATATCCAATAAAAGCAAATTGTCTACTCTTACCATCACTGCAAACCAAAAAAAACAGAGAGGGATTCAAATTAAACCAATCAATAAAGGCACGACGTGAGAAGGATCGAATTTGGATATAGTAGTAGTAGAAGTATTACATGGAACGCATCAATTTGGCGTCAGTGATTTCTCCTTTCTGTGAAAAGACATCTCGAAGTTGATCCTCTTTCACATGTTTGGGCAAATTCTTAACGCATATCCTCGACCTGGATTTTTTTTTTTTTTTTTTACAAAAGAAAGAAGAAGATGAGTTTCTAACATTGATTGGTTTCTACGAAACCTCAGCTTAACACCCAAAAGAAAGAAGAGTTTATTTGGGAAACCCAATACTTACATTATATGGTTTTGAAAGAGCTTGTTCTTGCAACTGTAGAATTGAAGGGGGGATTCCGAAACTAATATGATTCTAAGAGAAGAAAAAGATGACCTTTGTTTTGTTGTTGTTGTTGTTCTAATTGAAATGTTTGCAAACAGTGTCGGAACGATATATATGATAGCGAGTTTAATCTGCCGCCGACGACGACGAGAGAGAGAGAGCAGCGCGAAGAAGAAGAGGAGAGAGGGTTTTTAGGTCTTTTGTTGTTTCTTCTTTAGGTCGGCCTTTAGATAATGAATAATAACCGAACCAATTTCAGATTTTGAGTAAGTTAACCAGTACATAAAATTTGATTGAAAACTCAAAACTAGCAATTTATTTGTTTTGATTTTCTTACAGGTCTGTTTTGAATTTTTTTATTATACTATTCGGCTCTTAATTTGACAAAAATCCGCCTGATTTTTGTAGATGACCGGAATGGTCAAGAAGCTAACCGATACATTCAGAAACCAATAATGACAAATTGACAATCGGAAGTTGGAAAGAGGTGGACTTTTTTAATCTTAATATAAAACAAAAAGTTACAAAATCACCTCGTTCCCTAATGTACATTGACAAATCAGTTGACCCCTCTGTTTCCTAATGTTATCAAAACTTAAGTATTGACTTGGCTCTAAATAACTTCTGTCAAAAATTCTTGTCTTCCCTACATTATACAAAGGGAATGCAAACAATAGAGTTCCTTATATAGTCCTATGGGATGGTCTCTCATGGATGGAAACCTGATTTAGTTTCTCATCTGTTGGATACACGTTCCAAGAAACAGAAAAAGAAGATATAACCAACATCGTAAATACAATGAGCTTGTTTCGCACCATGGTTGGGATTCAAAGTTGCCAAATATCTCTTGTAGACCCATGAGAAAGTAATAAACCAAAGAGAGATCATTTTTACCTCTCTTGGGAGTGTCTTCTTGGCTATTGGTCAACATGACTATGACTACTTCCTCCTCAGTTTGTCTTGTGACCTTCTTCAACATTCTCACTGTTATTTTGTCGCCTCTTTCCTTCTCCTAACTGTTTTTCACAGGGGCTTCCCATTTTTCTCTTCCGGCTTGGCATTGTTGAAGAAACATCATCTACCATTTCACCTTCCTCAGTATTGCCCCCCACCAAGTGCTTTCTATCAAGAATCTCGCCATGTTCTGTACGATTAATTTCGGAGCTCTTGTTTTGTATATCTTTGTCATCCTCAACAGCTAATTCCACGTCTTCCAGTTCTCTTTCGATCAAGTCATCATCATCCACCAAATCCTTTTTCTTCGTCCTTTCACCTTGGAACTTCTTGGCCTCTAGTTTAGCAGCCTTCACCTTATCCCTAAGCAATTTTAAGTCTTTTGGGGACTGGCTGACCGGGGCATCACCTGTATCAACAACTCTAGATTTATCATCTTCTGGAAGCTGTGCACCTGCTTTCTCTGTTTTTTCCTTCCCAGGTGCCTCAACTCCCGACTTAGCCTTATGTGCTGGATGATTTTCAGTACGCAGGCTATCTTTCGTTTCTGTATCTCTTTCCCCCTTCTGCTCGGTAATGACACTACCCGCCTCACCACTCCCATTATCATTGCTCCGGTTTTGTGTAGCTTTTGACAAACCCCCATGATTATCAGAATTAGAATGTTCATGAGTTGGGCGTGCTGATATTGGCCTAGACCCAACATGATGAGCTGATCCTCCACCTACACTACTTTCGACTTCGCTTCCTTGAGATGCAGGAACACGGTTTTGCTCATACAGCTCAAGCATTTGGTTGCTAACGTCTGCAGTATACAAAAGACAGTAGCACTTAGCATCAGATCCAAAATAACGAATAGAAGTCAAACAGAAACGGTGAAAACAGTCTCATAAAATTAATTCGATGATAAAGATAGTTCTCTCACCCTCCAGTTGTCGAGGTGTGACGTTAAATTCTTGCCACCAAACCTTCTCTCCATCTGATGGTAATTTCACTTTAAGGAACTTCGCAGCAAGAAAAATTGCTCCCGCCGCAATGTGGTGAGGCTTAAATTGCAGGCATAGTGACGTCCGCAGACTGCAAGCATCTTTTTATTGTATGAAGACGAAAATACAAGGCAGATAGATCTATCTGAAGCTTTTCAAGGAAACAGACTTTTAACGTACCCATCGTTAACAAAATTCCATGCAACTTGGGCCAGAGCATTCTGTGCGACCTTAAACTTCTTTATCGCTTCTACAAGAGGTTTATACGGATGATGAACATTGAAATCAAACCCCAGCGTAGAAAGTACAATCTTTTCTCCACTAAGTATAAGCTCTTTTTGTTGCTCATATACTTCCTGCAATTAGCAGAAGAGGATTGTTCACAAACATGCAAGCACAATCCTAGGGTTCGTACAAAATTACTGTCATCGTGAAATAGAATATGCAAGAAAAAAAGTGCGAATTCACTTTTACTAACTTAACAGGAAGCAATGGAGTAGAGAAGGTTTAGAAGTATTCGAACCTTTTGCTTGATCTTCTGTGCAGTAGTAGGATCCTTCTTGTGTATTATCTCATAAGAGACAACAATAACATCTTTTAACGGCCTTGGAGTTTCTTCAACTTTTCCAGCAAGGAACATGCAGACTGTAGCAATCGTCTGGGTGTGCAGGGAGAAAAACAAGGAAAGAGGACTCAGTAATAATCTTAATACTGTTCTGCTCTAATCTCTAGAAGGATAAATATGTACAAAGAACTAGATGCATTAATACCAAGAACGCTTAATATATATCATGGCAAAAATCATCAAACGAAGTCAGTGTACATTCATCTACTGCATCAGCTAGTTTTCCTTCTATATATACAAAGTAAACTGGCAGAGAGATGGAGACAATGAGTGTAAATAGACACCAAGGACAAGGAACTATCTCAACGCTACAAATTCATGCAAACAAGACACCAGCAGACTGGCTCGAACAACAAAGAGTACGCCCATGTCTACAAGTATTCAACTACATCCGGTGCAAAGAAATTATACTCACCCTTCTGTCATTCCTAGCATGTGACTGGCGAATGAAGAATCGGTGACAGAATATTATTGCTGTAGCTATTGTAACCTGAGGACTGTATAAGAAAAAATATATTAGCCACTTTCATTGAGAGAGCCAAAAGTGAAAGCTATCAATGCAGGTGAAACCATGTCTATATGAAGACAATTCACACCGAATACTTTGTTCACCACTATATACTAAATTTTGCATATAGTGGGATATGCAACCCAAGTGAAATCACCAGTTTCACCTTTTTGATGCCAATAGCTGTAACTAGATTACCATAACCTAACTGACATCTACCCCATCAAATTCTATATAGTTTCAAAATTTTGATCTACAAAACCTACAAGTAAAGTGTAATGGTTGGAGGATCTATCATGCTCTAGACAAAGCCCGCAAGAAGTAATCAAATCGAAAAAGCACCAAAATCTAGATATATAACCCAAGATGAACCTACCAGTTTCACGTTTTTGTTGCCAAACTGCCAATAACTTGACAAGATTATTCATGCTCTATCTATGACATCAAGTACTAAAATATTCAGAATTCGATCATATGGAATCTACATGTAAGGGGATCACTATAATACTATAAGCAAAATAGAGGCAGTTATCATGGTTGGAGAAACTATCATGTCCTAGACCAAGCTCGCAAGAAGTAATCAAACAAATGGAAAACGCAACGCATAAAGCTGAAATATATAGGCCAGAATATTATACTTACACTTTCAATCTCATGCCTAAGTCCTGCAGAAAAGTACAGTATGACTTGCGGAAATATGTTTCCTTCTTTAAGTCAATACTATCCAACCTCGACGGAGAGTTTTCTTCAATTTCTTTTCTTCCAAAATACCAGCGGGAAACCTCGTCCTGCTTTTCATTAGAATTCTTGGAGTAAGATGAAATGCCACTCTCCCCGTATGAACAATCTCCAGCTAATACTCCAGCCATTGCTATCTTTCAAACCAGGTCTAGTAAAAGTAGAACCAATGAAACAAATGAATGTACAAAACAAATGAAAAGGTAGAAATCTAATAGATGTAACTAATTTTGCTAAATCCATGAGCTGAGATTTATACCTGGTCACGTTGTGTTCCCAGCAACTGAAGTTTGATACTAGCAAAGAGGGATCTTAATCTCTATCGTCAAAACTAAAAAAATGTAAGCTCTTCAGGAATCTGAAAGGAATGGGTAATCATCAACATAACTCAATGACGAATACTCAGAATAACTGGCATTAAAGGAAACACATTCACATACTCTAAATGAGAGCAAGGGCAACACAATGACATGAATCATGAATAAGAAAAAAAAAAAAAAGCTCCTTTGGCAGGAAAATAGTGTGACTTTGAGAATCATGTAAACGACCCAGTTCCTAACTAAGCCCACGCATCCAGAAAAAGGAAAAAAAAACATAGAAATCGAAAAACTTCAATCGCCATAGAGCTAAATTAGAGAGAATCAAGCCAATTCTACATGAAAATTTGAACTGAAAGATGCAAAAGTTGGTGAATCCGTCACAAACGAACGAGAAAACGTAGAGCAGATCTGAAAGATGCAAAAGTTTGTGAAAATCACCAAACCCGAAAAAAAAAACAAATTACAAGCGAAAAGATGAAAAAATCGAGAAAACGAAACAGAAAACGAAAAAACCAATCGGAAACAGATAAAAAAAATCGATAATTACGCACCAGATTATGGCTTCTTCGACGGCGAATTGAAGCTAAACGCGTCGAACCCGTTCGTCAAACCCTAACCCTAGAGAAACGCGAGAAAGGAAAGAACCCAAAAAAAAGGAAGAAAGGGGAAAAAACAATTGGGATTTTTAACGAATATCCCGATTTACCAGTGATATATGACCCCAAGTAGGAGACTAAATCTTATCTTTTAATTATTTTGGGGGTAAAAGTGAAAACTTATGAGAATGAAGGGACGAAAAAAAGGAAATATCTTTACCAAAAATTGGAAACGTAACCAATTTAAGTGAACCAATTCCGGTCAAATTCTTCGTAAACCGTAGATAAATTCGAACTAAACCAATTTATACGTAGCAGGCTAGCAGCAGTAAAGCACACATACATATAACAACAAAAAACCAAAAAAGGGTTATGACATTTCATAGATCAAACATTGAAGATGACAGAAGGAAGAACTGACTTTGTTCCACTGTACGTTTTCCTTCCTTCGTAGTCTAGATGCAAAATATAACTCTAATCATAAAAAAAAAAAGCTGTGATTGTTGTTAAACTTCTAAATGTCAATTGTTCTTACTTCACACCTTGATTCCACTACTTGCCTCTGCATAGTCATCTGTCCTAAGCTTCTTAAAAACCCTCTCCTCTACTTCAGAATTTGAAATTCCTCTTGTAGCTTCTTCTGACTCCCTGACCTCTCTTTTCCCTCTTTCTTCTGCTTTATTTGCAACATTTCCGCTCTTGAAACTACCCATTGTTGATAAAGAAGAGTCTTTCCCACAAGAAGAAGCACCATTTGTGTTCTTGTTTGTTGCTTGCCGTGCTTCCTCTTTCTCAGTTGCTGTTTTCTCTTTCTCAGTTGCCTTAAACGTCCCACGGCAATTTCGACAAAGCACGGACTTGTTAAGGAAAAAAACCCTCACATACTCATATTCTGCCCTGCATTTGTTGCACATTGTCCAAAAGGTACTGACTTTTGAAGTGGGCTTATTGCTTCTAGATCTACCGCTAGAACTTGGCTGGTTTGGTGGTTGTTTCGGCTGGTTTGGTGGTTGCTTCGGCTGGTTTGGTGGTTGCTTTGGCTGGTTTGGTGGTTGCTTTGGCTGGTTTGGTGGCTGTTTCTGTTGGTTTGGTGGCTGTTTCCGCTGCTGTGGGGACTGTTTAGGCTGATTTGGTGGCTGTTTAGGCTGGTTAGGTGGTTTCTTTGGTGGTTGTTTCTGCTTCCGACTCCTTTTTGGTTTAACTTCGTTGAGCTTCCTTTTCTGATCATAAGCAATTCTCTTAACCTTATCAGATAATAGACACCAAGCAGCCAAAACAAGCTTAAACGCACCCTCTGCGCCTTCACACTTGTTCTTGTCAGGATGAAGCAAAAGAGCTAGCCTCTTATATTGTTTCTTAACTACATCCTCATCAGCCAACGGATCAACACCAAGAATCGCATACCAATCAAGGTCTCCTCCAATGATTTTGTTTCCAGCCGAGATATAAACATCGATCAACATCATAACTTGTTTCAACCCATCAAGCTTTGGATACAGATTCTGAGCCTTGGTTGCTACCTTTTTCGCCCCGTTGTAATCATTCTCCGCAATTTTCCTCTTGGCAATATCCATTGCCTTTATAGCTTCCTCCTTGTTGCATTCCATTGTCTTTTTGTTCTTCAAACGATTTTGCCACCTTGGCTCTACGGGAAAACCAATCCGATGAGACAAAAGAAAAAGGATTCAGAAGAGTGTAACACAGAAGCAAAACCACAATAAGTTACTTAGCCATAATAATCAATCACTAAGTTAAAAAGCCAATTCTCTAAAGCCACAAGATTAATCAATCACAAACAAGTCTGAAGCAATCTAAACAGAGAAAAAGGATACACAACACCCATTAAAGAAGACTCTCTTGTAGACTAGTAACATCTTTGATTCAACTAGGCACAAAACCATACATGCAAATCACCAATTGAATAAGAAACAAGTCCGTGGCCCAAGATTTCTCAAGTTACAGTATCTAAATCTACAAAACATCACACTAATTACAAACAGATTGCCAGAAATCAAACTGAATATACTTAAGGGATACCCAATTTAAAAAAAAAAAAAAAGATCTTTGGGATTATCGTACAAAGCCAAAATCATCATACCAAATAAGTAAAAGTCGGATTTTGATGGAGACCCACTTATTAACCCAGCCACATTCGCGGTTCAGTATCAGTAATAGTATCACAATACCTTAAAACGGTGGAGGCGACGAAATCGGAAATACGAAGAGACCACCGGTGTGTGCGTGTGAAGAAGAGTAATTTAATACCCGACGATGAAGCCAGGAATGATTTAGTTTCCGGTTCATAGAGAAAAAGAAGTGGGTCAAAATTAAAACATTTTAGAAATACAATGACGGAAAAGAAAGTATTGGTTTTTCCCTCTCTCCCTTTCCCGCGCATTCTCCAAGTTAGGCCTTTCCATGAAAATTTCAAAGATTGGTGATTTATTATTAAGCAACAGATCGATCGATCAACAATGCTAAAGTAAAACCTTGTGTTGCAACACGAAATGTAATCCCTTATATATGCAATGTAAACAACAATTTTTCCTTTATCATTCTTATTTTAATTTCTTACTAAACTACATAGGTTTTGCAATATCATTCTTCATTCACCACTACTTTTTGATCTAAATGACTTGTAATTTTACACATATCACTCTTATCTTCTCTTATTCAATTAAAACTTGGATCATGGTTTCACACGGTTGTATCTAATATCTATACCATACTACTACTAGTACTCTCCGTGACAGCTTTACACTTTTTGAACTCACTTGACTTTTGCTTCTGTTGTTGTTGTTGTTGTTACAGTGATTCTCCCTGATAAGCTCTCTTCTACTGACACTATCTCAGAATCCTGCACCAGATATTAAATTTTGAAGTCATGCCTATCTTACGAGCCAATGACCACCAACCTGAGCTTTGTCCCTCGAGGTTAAAAAGCAAGTATCTTGGGCTTTTTTTTCTTGGTATAAGGGATCATCTAGACTCAATCCATCAGGGCTGCTTGATATGCATTCAATTCTAATAAGTCCCCCTTTGCCAATAATTTTTGTTTCCAAACTCAGGTTCTTCAAAAGGTTTCTACTTTTGATCCTATTGGCTTGCGAGTAAACAGCTTCCTGATAGTATGAGTTATTTCGAATTCTTAAAAAGACAATAAACAATAGAAAACGTCTTGGTGTATTCAAGTACTAAGATTAGTTCCATTACAGATCATCTACAGATTAAGAGAAAAAGCTGAATTATGAATTGAGACGAAGAGAACGAAAAATACAAGTTACATGATTACTAGAGATACTTCGATTATTTACCTTCATCTGACTAATCTAGATTACAGAAAAAGGTTCACTACAATAAACACGATTTTACAACTTCTAAATGTGATTGTTAGTCTTAGTTCTTATTTCACATCTGTCATCGGCATCTGAAAAGCCTCTGAGCTTCATAAGTAGAGTTGGGGTCTCTTGTTGCCATCAGCTTATTGAAAAGCCACTCTGCTTCAAAAGTAGAGTATGCATTCCCTGTTTTCATCGGCTTCTTGAATAGCCTCTCTGCTTCAAAAGTAGAGTTTGCGTTTCCTCTTTTGAATAGCCTCTCTGCTTCAAAAGTAGAGTTTGCGTTTCCTCCTTTGAAAAGCCTCTCTGCTTCAAAAGTAGAGTTTGCATCTCCACTTGTCATCGGCTTCTTGTAAGGCCTCTCTGCTTCAAAAGTAGTGGAGTCTCTTTTCTCCTGATTCTTGGAAAGTCTCTCTGCTTCACGTTTTTTCTTCTGTTCCTCAAAATATCTATTTAATTTTTCTTGTGCATCCTTCTGTTTCTGCGAAGAAACAGGCTCGCGTGGCTTCGGTGTTTTCTGTTTCTGCGAAGACTCAGGCTGATGACGCTCAGGCTCGCGTGGCTTCGGTGTTTTCTGGTTAACTTGTTTCGATTTCCTTTTTTGGTCATACACGCTTCTCTTAACCTTATCAGATAACAAATCACAAGCTTGTAAAACCAGTTTAAACGCGCCTTCGGCACCGTGAAACCTGTTCATGTCCGGATGAAGCAAAAGAGCTAACTTCTTGTAACGTTTCTTCACAGCTTCATCATCAGCCATAGGATCTACACCGAGAACTCCATACCAATCAGATTCTCCGTTGATTTTGTTTGACGCAGAGATATAAACATCGATGGTCATCAACACTTGTTTCAAACCTTCAAGTTGCGGATACAGACGCTCCGCCTTGTTCACGAATTTCTTAGCCCCATCGTAATCACTCGCTGAGATTTTCTTCTCGGCGATATCAATCGCTCTTCTAGCTTCGTCCTTGTTACACTCCATGACTGACTTTTCTTAATCAAATTCAGAGAATCGCTTGCAAATAACAAAACCCTAGTTTCTGAAAATTGTTAACAACAAGCGAGAGCGATCGTGGTATGAAAAACTAGGGCGAGTCCAGCGTATATATAGACTACGCGACGCGTTTTCCCCTTTTCACAATGTTGGATTGGAAAAAAGGAAATTTTCTTATTTTGTTTTGTGGGGTAAATTAGGAAATATTAGTCTTTGTTGTTGCCATGTGTCTTAATACTAATTAGATACAAATAAGGATTCCAAGTCATGAAAACCTGATTTCCTTGAATCAAAAATATCTACAACAAATCTTGAAAGTTGAAACCACACCACAATGTTTAAGAGAAGTTAGGAGACACTATACATTGACAACGGAAGGAGAACTTGTTCTTGTCTAAAGATGAAAACATAACCATAACATGTCACAAAGCATCCATGAAAGGCTAAAAAGCAGAACTCTGCAACTTCTAGAAACGTGTAAATAAGTTTGCATGAACATGTAAATAAGTCAGGTGGTTTCTTAACTATTAAAAATAAATGTTGGAATAACTGTTTTAATTGTATGTATAACAGATTATACAAATCCAATATATAGGGAAATTAGGTAACGATATGTAATTAGTTTGCGTAATGGTAGCTAAATTTGTACAACTAATTGATCGCTAATAATAATCACGAAATTAGTGGATTATGAATAATTTCAAGTATTAGAATCTGAATATTATGGATTGCAAATTAATATATTTTTAAAAATAGATGAAAAGATCCAAGTAAGATCCATATCCCTCTGTTCATGATCCGATTATCTTATCCTAAATCTGAATCTTATTTTCTCCAAAGTAGTAATGTTTGGGAGAATTTAGATTAGGAGTGTTCAGACCAACTTCTCCTTATTGAGAGAATTTCGATAACTGTTTAAGTGGCACATTTTGTAAATACTATGAGGAATTTCAGACATTTTCAAGATGTACTTCACTTTTAATAGTACTAGAATTGGACTCGAGCTAGAACACGAATTGAAATTCTTTTTATTTATTTTGTAGTTTTTATTTTAAGCACCAAATTGCGATTTTTTTATTTGTTTTAAAAGTGTTTTTCGTTTTGTATGAAATATTATGCCATTAAATCATATGTTGAATATGACTTATGGAAATAACATCTATTTTGTATAGATTTTGACTCACGGTACACCGCAAATTAAGTTATTTGATAAAAAAAATTTGTTTGTTTGTTAATTTTCTTTAAATTGTTTAGTGTTTAAAATTATATCTTGTATTTTGATTGTTAATTCTATGATGTATAACCCACAGTATACCACATATTAATTTTTTGTTATATTATTAATTTAATCAACTTAATTAGATATGTCTATTAATTTAATATTCATATTATTAACAAAATAATGAAATAATATTTTACCCATGTAGCACGGAATTAATGAAATTTAAAATTTATATTAGTATCTACTCAAACATGTCATGCCACATAACCCCGTCGTGTGATTTTTTTAACTCGTAGTACACCGCAGAAAAAAAATCGTAAATGTCTAAATATATTATTAAATTTTAATTTTTTAATAAAGTTTATTTTTCTTGAAATTGAAATACTTATAATATTTAAACTTCTTAGAAAGTTTAAATATTACTAATATCTTAAACATTTTATAAGTTTAAATATTACTAATATCTTAAACATTTTATAAATTTTAAATATTTTAGTTATTGAAATATTTATAATCTTTAAAAAGTTTTAAAATCTTAGATATTTGAAAATTTTAAAAGTTATTAAAAGTTGAAATTCTTTAAAATAAAGAACCGTAATAAACCACATAAAAATTTAAAATTTAAATGCGTGATAAATCAAAGTTCCTGCTCATTTTATTTGAAATCATTTTGGTTTTTTTTTTTATAGTATGATTTTGAATTTTTGTCAAGTTTTCTTAAGCGATGTGAAACATTTTATACATTTTTTCATTCGTCAGTTGAACAATATATGTCTGTTTAAAAAATTTTAAATTACATCATATGCAGAAAAATCATAAAATCTATTGACTAAATATATTATATATAATTCAACATAATTTTAATATAAAATCAAAAAAAGAAATTCACATATTTTTGTTTTAATTAGATTGAAAGATTTTATTCTTTTTTAAATATTACCTATAATTGATTTTATATGTTACTATAATTAACTAAATTCATAATATCCCTAATTACCAAAAGTCAAATTAACTGGTGAAGAAGAACAATCCTCTGTTCCGACCAAAAAAAAGAAAAAGAACAATCCTCTGTTCCTATTGAATAATATGGAGAAATAATCAAATAGATAATAAGCATTTGCATAAAGTTTGTAACACAATCATTTCAGAGGCATAAATGTTACACTCCATATGACAAGTTTTGTCTATAATTAAGGTCGTTTGACGTCGATTTCAGCCATTTCAGAGCCAGCCGATTGACGTCGCTGTGCTCGATGCCACTGTTGCGGCCTTCTTTGTTAAGGAAGAGGTTGTTCAATTTATCTGCTATTTGACTTGTCAATTTTGAGTGGCTGGGACGAATCATTAAGTATATTTTGCGGGTTTTGTTAATTGTTTGAGTGTCTTCTTCTTCTCGATTGGGTGTGTGTGTAAAAAGAGTAGAAATTAGGAGCGTTTCCTTGTTAGGGTTTTAGCTCTCTGTACGTTTTTGTTCTCTAAGACCCTTGTGTTTTTTTTTTCTTTTCTTTGTTTGGTAAATAAAAAAGGAAAAATAAATTACACTTTTAGAAATTGTTCTACAAGATACTTGCTTTGTTGCAGGAGTCCTGGGAACATGGTTTAGTGGTGGTGTAGCGGTTCCACTTGCACTTAGCTAATCCAGAAGCTGAACTCTTAAGTATGTGATGAATGATTCGGTATGAAATCTATTTGTCTTCTTATTTTCTTGAAGTTTAATTTCGGTTATGGCCACTCAATCTTCAAGAAACTCTTTGTTAGTTCGTAAAGGTATTCTTCTTGATCTTAGTTTTGTGATCTCTGCATTTTGATCCATATCCAAGCTCTTGGTTTTTTCTGGCATCAGTTGTTTTCCCCATGACCAAAAAGGGTGCTCTATAGAATAAAGTAGAAATTCTATTAGAAGGCCTAGCTTTTTTCTGGTTGGCTCTGTTTTCTACCGTATTCTTTATTCAAGCTTAGAAGTGTGCCTTTTATGCTGCTCTTTACTATTAAGTAAGAGTTATTAACATTTTCTTGGGTCTGTAACATCGTTGTTTATGGTTTCTAGGATATATTTCTGTTATTAAGCACAGAGGACCATAGTGAAACTATTGCAGCAAAGAGTGGCGCTCAATATCATCTAATTCCTCTTGTTGTTGACTCAACTTCGGAAACTGTTGCTAGCAATCAGCTTCAGGACAATAGTATTGTAACAGAAGGAAAATTTCTAGGTAAATTCTGAATAGTCCTGACATGAAATTAATGATGAACTTATATTTGAAGCTACACTTTTAATTTCTGCTCCCATACATTCAGGCAATTATTGGTCTGTCTTTTCTGCATTACATCAGCCTTTATTTGTGCAGATGAACCAGCATTGATTGTCTACACTAGCGGTACAACTGGTAAGCCAAAAGGAGTTGTCCGTACCCACAACAGCATCATTTCCCAGGTATATATCCGAACTCCATATGTAGCTCACGTCATGTTTAAAATCCTTTCAACCTGCATTAGAATGTTGCCGCATATGTTAAAAATTGTGATCTTCTTATGAGCTTTAGGGTATTTCTCTGTCTCTCCAGTGAGTAAGCGAAATTATGATGCACCCCTTTATAAGTTATAAGCTTTTATATGTGCAGGTTAAAATGTTAACTGAAGCTTGGGAGTACACATCTGCTGATCATATTCTCCACTGCCTCCCACTACATCATGTTCATGGGCTTTTTAACGCTTTATTTGCTCCTCTTTACGCGCCATCTTCGGTAACTTATACTATCAGTATTTACTTGAGCTAGCTCTTTCTAAATACATTTAACGTCTGAAAACATCAAGCTCGTTATAGGTTTTTAGTTGATGTTTACATTCCTCTTTGAAGATTGATTATTTGCCAAATTTAGTGTTAGCGGAATCTGGCGTAGATGTCCCGTTAATGATGAAAAAACTGACGACGCCATAACTGTATTCACTGGAGTAAGTCTTCGTTTTTTGCTTTTATTCCTTCAAAATAAATTCTAATTCATGAATTAGTTGTCCCTGCGTCAAGTTAAGCGTTGATTTCAAGTTGTATCAGCCTTTTCTTGAACCAATATAGCAACCTTATTTGTATATGTTAACTCAGGTTCTTCAAAAGGTTTCTACTTTTGATCCTATAGGCTTACCAGTGTTTGCGAGAAAACAGCTACCTGATAGTATGAGTATGAGTTATTTCGAATTCTTAAAAGACAATAAACAATAAAAAACGTCTTGGTGTATTAAAGTACTAAGATTAACTCCATTACAGATCATCTACAGATGATGAGAAAAAGCAGAATTATGAATTAAGACGAAGAAAATAAAAAATACAAGTTACATGATTACTAGAGCTACTTTGATTAGTTACCTTCATCTGACTGATCTAACCGGTTCCTTATAACAAACAGGATTCTACAACTTCTAAATGTGATTGTAGTCTTACTTCTTATTTCACATCTGTCATCGGCTTCTGAAAAGCCTCTGAGCTTCATAAGTAGAGTTGGGGTCTCTTGTTGCCATCAGCTCCTTGAAAAGCCACTCTGCTTCAAAAGTAGAGTATGCATTCCCTGTTTTCATCGGCTTCTTGAATAGCCTCTCTGCTTCAAAAGTAGAGTTTGCGTTTCCTCTTTTGAATAGCCTCTCTGCTTCAAAAGTAGAGTTTGCGTTTCCTCCTTTGAAAAGCCTCTCTGCTTCAAAAGTAGAGTTTGCATCTCCACTTGTCATCGGCTTCTTGTAAGGCCTCTCTGCTTCAAAAGTAGTGGAGTCTCTTTTCTCCTGATTCTTGGAAAGTCTCTCTGCTTCACGTTTTTTCTTCTGTTCCTCAAAATATCTATTTAATTTTTCTTGTGCATCCTTCTGTTTCTGCGAAGAAACAGGCTCGCGTGGCTTCGGTGTTTTCTGTTTCTGCGAAGACTCAGGCTGATGACGCTCAGGCTCGCGTGGCTTCGGTGTTTTCTGGTTAACTTGTTTCGATTTCCTTTTTTGGTCATACACGCTTCTCTTAACCTTATCAGATAACAAATCACAAGCTTGTAAAACCAGTTTAAACGCGCCTTCGGCACCGTTAAACCTGTTCTTGTCCGGATGAAGCAAAAGAGCTAACTTCTTGTAACGTTTCTTCACAGCTTCATCGTCAGCCAAAGGATCTACACCGAGAACTCCATACCAATCAGATTCTCCGTTGGTTTTGTTTGACGCAGAGATATAAACATCGATCGTCATCAACACTTGTTTCAAACCTTCAAGTTGCGGATACAGACGCTCCGCCTTGTTTACGAACTTCTTAGCCCCATCGTAATCATTCGCAGAGATCTTCTTCTCGGCGATATCAATCGCTCTTCTAGCTTCGTCCTTGTTACACTCCATGACTGAGTTTTCTTAATCAAATTCAGAGAATCGTTTACAAATATCAAAACCCTAGTTTCTGAAAATTGTTATCTTTACAAGTTACAACAAGCGAGAGCGATCGTGGTATAACAAGTAGGGCGAGTCCAGCGTATATATAGACTACGCGACGCGTTTTCCCTTTTTCACTATGTTGGAAAATTGATGTATTAGGAAAAGGAAATTTTCTTATTTTGTTTTGTGGGGTAAAATAGGAAATATTAGTCTTTGTTGTTGACATGTGTCTTCAGATGATGTAATATTGGGCCAGATGGGCTTTCTAAACCGCCGTATGTTTTCTTGGGCTTTTGCTCAGTTGCTATGTGTAATGTTTATATATCAATAAAATCTTCACTTGTGGAAAAAAAAAGGAAATATTAGCTCTGTGACTTTGTAATTACTGATTTCATAATCCATTTATTTAAGTAGTGGTAGATATATGATATTCTTAATATCGTTTTACCTGATTTTTACTAGTAGATATTATTGATTTGAGATGTAGAACTTAAAAGAGTCAAAAGACTCAAAATAATAATATGTCAGTTGACAGTTGTAAACCTGTGGTAATAGTTCACTCTAATAAATTGGAGTAAAACAGTTGTGAAAACACACAACTTATATAGTATACAATATTTAGTATACACACAAGTATTTTTATATTTACTAACAAGATACAAATAAGGATTCCAAGTCATGAAAACCGGATTTCCTTGAATCAAAAATATCTACAACAAATGGACACTATACATATTGACAACGGAAGGAGAACTTGTTCTTGTCTAAAGATGAAAAGATGACCATAACATGTCATAAAGCACCCATGAAAAGCTAAAAAGCAGAACTCCGCAACTTCTAGAAACATGTAAATAAGTCTTCTCTTATCTCACATATGTAAAAATCAACTCTGCAGCATGACTCCTCAATTTCTCTTTTTTTGTTATATATATTTCTTGTACCTGATTTGCAGCATTACCACTAGATTGGTATCGAAAACCAACTATTCCAGTGAAAACTAACCAATGATGGAGAATATCTCTATCAATAAGTACCATCACCTGTGTTTTGTGTGGCTTTTAGTTTTACCTAGCTCTGATCGGTTTGGAGCGCTCCATTGTTGAGGAGATGATGAGAGGTTGACGACTGGCCTCAAGAAACCTGATTACGGAGTTTTCTAAAGTTTCACTATGATATAATTGACTCTTCATTTCAGTTATCCTAGTGTCAAGATATAGATGATAAACTCACAACTGCAAATATCCGTTTCAAAAATGAATAGAGGATGAAACAGAGTAATAACAGAGATATATCAGGCTTGATAGAGGCTTATAATAATAGAGATTGCAATATGTGATTTTCATCTCTTTACATCACCTACTAAACTACAGAGGGTCAACAATACTCACCGTTACCTTGTTTTAACACTAACTCTTATCCAACTCACTCTTGAATAATGGTTTCAGACGGTTCTATCAAAAGCATACTAGTCTCTCAGACATATCATCAGAAGCGGAATGGAGCAAGAATACCTACCTGCTGAGATCAACCTTTGGAACACAGAAACTCATGCAAAAGACAAATTAGACCGCACAGCAGGAAACAAAGCCGTGGAAATAATGAATGTTACTTATAGGTCAAGAAATGAAAGAAGAAAGATGTATTAGTCTCGTACCTTCCTAGCAAAGAGAAGTGTCTCCATAACTATTCTTTAATTTGCAGTACCGTTAAGCCAAATTTCATCAGATCAAATCAAAAAACCATTACTGATTCAAAAAAACAGAGAAAAAAAACAGATAAATTTTTAATCCTCATGTCTTACTTGTTATGTCGCATCTATCAACAAGTCTCTCTGTTGTAATCTTGATAAAAAGCCTCTATGCTTCCTTTTCATCTCCTCTAGCAGAAGTAGCTGGAATAATCTTTTCTTGTGCTTGATTTGCGCTATCAGAATCTGAAGTGTTCGAAGAAGAAGCATCATCACTTGTGCTTTCGCTTGTTCGTTGAAACTTGGCACTAAATCTGTACACTGGCCTCCCATCGACCATCTCTGGAATGATCTCGGTCGCAACGAAACACTGCCGGCAGTTTGGACAACACAAGGTCTTGTTAAGATAACGTCGAGACTTCACAAATTTACAATGTGTGTTGCACGTCTTGTTTTTGCATACTGTCCAAAAGAAAATGACTTCCTTGGTTCCCGTGGATTCTCCTGTTCCCATGAAGAATCAGGATCAGGCTGCTCAGGCTCAGGGTCAGATTTGTACCTGGACTCGTACTCGTGTGGCTTTGGTGGATCCTGCATTCTGCTCCTTTTCCGTTTCCTCTTTCTATCATACGCAGCTCTCTTATCTTTGTCAGATAATAAATCCCAAGCTTGTAAGACCAGCTTAAACGCGCCTTCCGCGCCATTAAACCTATTCTTGTCCGGATGAAGCAAAAGAGCCAACTTCTTGTACTGTTTCTTCACCGCTTCATCATCAGCTAAAGGATCTACGCCGAGTATGCCATACCAGTCAGCTTCTCCGTTGATCTTGTTTGATGCAAAGATATAAACATCAATCATCCTCAACACTTGTTTCAAACCATCAAGGTTTGGATACAAATTCTTAGCCTTGTCTACGCATACCTTCGCTCCATTGTAATAATTCTCCGAGAGTTTCTTCTCAGCAGTATCCATTGCTATTTTGGCTTCTTCCTCGTTAGATTCCATTGTTTGTTTAATTTACTTTCTCTACGAAAACAAATCAGAAACAGAGTTATTGAATCAGTTCGGTGGATATAACAAAGTTATCGAATGGAGAAACAATTAAACCCTAGAGACGACGCAAGAAACAAAACAAGAGAAGAGAAAAATATATTTAATAGGACTTGCAATACAAGCAAAGAGCGAACGCTTGGTGTTTTGATAATATATAAGCAATTTTTATTTTTCCTTTTACAAAAAGGATATTGATGGGAAAAAAAAAAAAAAAAGAGGAAATTACGTCAAAGAAAAATAATTAAATTGGAATTGGAGTAATAAAACAATTGTGAAAAGCAGAACTATTCATTCATATGTGTACAATTTCCTAATGCTAATACTAGAGGGAGGAAAAAAACAAGATTCCTTAAATCAAGAGGAACTACCACAAACATTGAACCTATATATACACCACAATGTTTTAAGAGAAATTGTAAGGTTACTCTTTGACTATATGAAAGGAGAGAGCTTCCTCTTGTTCCACTCTACTTTTTAGTCTACAGAGATGAAATAAGATTCATAACATATCAATATCACAAATCATTCATGAAAGGCAAAAAAGCTGTAAGTCTTACTTCTTATCTCACATTCGTTCTTGGCTAGCTTCTCAAGAATCCTCTCTGCAGCAGCAATCATTTCCTGCAACTCTTCAAGTCCTTTTTTGAACTTTCTTGACCTTGTTTTACGACATTTTCACCACCACTAGAATTGGCCGATATTGAACAAATTTAGTGAAAGCTAATAGCTCAAAGTGACAAATGATGAAGAACACAACTCACTTAATTAGTACCATCACATATGTTTTGGCTTTCTGATTGATTTCGGCCACTCAATTGTTGTTGTTATTGAGGAGATGCTGAAAGGTTGAAGACTGGCCTCACGAAAGTACTTGCATATGGAGTTTCCGCGGTCGCTGGAATTTGGTTATAGTTGTAATCATCTCAAGTTTAACTTCTAAATCAGAATTAAAAACCTTTACTCTACATTAAATATCTCAGCACATACACAACACCTTTAACCAACATCAATGCTTTTACTTTAAACTGTGCAGTGTAGACCTATATATTTAACTAAAACTGAACTCAATACCAATTGCAATAATGATATTATAGCTGTTAGAAGACTGATTGATCCAAACAATTGTTAGAGTTACCTTTATAGCAAAGAGACCTGTCTCCATTTCAATTCTTTAATTTGCAGTACTGTAAACCCAATTGTCATAAGATCAAATAAAAAACAATTACTGGCGCACAAAATAGAAAAAATTTAAGAGATATGGAGTTGTACTCCTATTGTCTTACTTTTTGCCATATAGGTTCTCGAAAAGCCTCAATGCTTCGAGTCTCGAGTTTGGATTTTCTTTTATCATCTTTTGAAAAAGCCTATACGCTTCGTTTGCATTTCCTCTAGCAGCAGGTGGAGCAGTAGCAGGAACAATCTCTTCTCCTGATGACTCTTTTTCTTGTGCTTGATTTGCGGTATCGGAAGCTGAAGCTGTAGAAGAAGAAGCATCATCACTTGTGTTTTTGCTTGCTGATTGAAAACTGGCACAACTGAATACTGGCATCCCATTGACCATCTCTGGAACGATCTCTGCCGCAATGAAATCCTGACGGCAGTTTGGACAAGTTCGGATCTGGTTAAGGTTATTACTAGACCTCACAAACTCACATTGGGTGTTGCATCTGTTGCACATTGTCCTAAAGGTAACGATCTCCTTTGGTTTCCTTGAAGATTTAGGTTTAGGCTCTGGCTCTGGCTCTGGCTCAGACTCAGAAGACTCTGAAGAATCAAACTCGTACCCGTGTCGCTTTGATCTGCTCCTTTTTCGTTTCAAAGGTTTTGGTTTCCTCTTTTGATCATAAGCAGCTCTCTTAGCTTGGTCAGATAACAAATCCCAAGATTGTAAAACCAGTTTAAACGCGCCTTCAGCTCCATGAAACCTGTTCTTGTCCGGGTGAAGCAAAAGGGCCAACTTCTTGTATTGTTTATTTACCGCTTCATCATCAGCTAAAGGATCAACACCGAGTATGCCATACCAACCAGATTCTCCATTGATCTTGTTTGATGCAGAGATGTAAACATCGATCATCATCAGCACTTGTTCCAAACCGTCTAGCTTTGGATACAACTTGAGCCTTTATAGCGGATTGTTTCGCTCCATTGTAATCATTCTCCGAAAGTTTCCTCTCAGCGATATCAATTGCTCTCTTGGCTTCTTCCTCGTTAGGGTTCATGTTGTTTACTTTCTCTCTACAAAATAACAAATCGAGAAAACAGATTAAATAAATCTGAAAAGAAGATACATATCAGAAACAGAATTGACACAATTCGGTGGATCTAATAACAGAATTCATGAAAGAAGAAACATTGCAAACATCAGAAACGTCTAATAGATATGTGAAAAGTCTCTGATTTATAGAGATCCACTAAAAATAAACCCTAGAGACACGCGAGATATGATGAAAGAATAGGAGAATTATATAAAACTTTCAATACAAGTAAAAAACAAAACGGGTGGATTTTTTTTTTTTTCCTCAACAAAACTACTTATTTTCTTAAGATTTGATTTCACGCAACATTGATTTTCTTCCATAAACTTATCAAGTATTAAATTTTTGATAAATTTTATTGTAAATTATTACTAATGTACAGAATGTAAATATTTTTTTAACCATTTAAAGTGTCACTGTTTGATTTTTTTAGATATCTCAAAATTAGATAGACAATGATTATAAAAATTGCATGTGTAATATTTATTCATGGATATTAAATATTTATATATATTACTATTTTCTAATATTTTCTTAAAATCTATGCAATAATTAATACACAAATGATGATTTCTTAATGTATAAATTTTGGATAACTTTTATTGTTAAATATTACTATATTTGGAATGTAAATATTTATTTGACCATTAAATGTGGCACTTTTAAAATATTTTAGATATTTTAACATTAGATAGACAATGATTATAAAAATTGCATATATGATGATAGACAATATGCTTCCTTAGCTTTAAAATCTAGCAAATACTATTATTGATATAAAATATTTTTTTTATTATTTATTTTTTATTATATTCTTTAAAATCTATCAGTAAATGGAACTCCATAAAAAGTTTAAGACGTACCATCAGTCATCAAACTTGTAAGGAGAGTAACGTTGATGCATCTTAACTTCTGCATATGTTTGGATTGGTTCTGTTTCCTGTTCTTCCTTCAGTGAGCATAAGAAGGAAGAGCATAAGTGGAGAGAAAGGGAAGAGAGGCACATATTTACCTTTACAAAAGTGCAGTGTGGTTAGCAGCAGATTGAGATGAATGAATTCAATGAAAAAGAGAAACAGATTTGAATCAAAGGTTAACTCGAAGCAGCACTGTAAATTCAAGTTCCATAAGACTAAATAAAAAAAAACTATTACTGATGCATACAAAGAAACAAAAAATAGATATAAACTAACTACTAAATCCAAATGTCTTACTTCTTACTTCACATCTGTCATGTGTTCCTTTAAAAGCCTCTCTGCTGCAAGAGTAGAGTTGGCATTCAATGTTGTCATCGGTTTCCTGAAAAGCCTCTCTGCTTCAAAGCTAGTGTACTTAGCATTCAATGGTGTCATCCGTCTCTGTTTCTAAAGCAGAGTTTTTATTTCCTGTTGTCATCTTCTTGTAAATACTCTTTGCAACGTTTGCATTTCCTCCAGCAGCAGCAAAAGCAAAATCAGCAGCGATCTTTTCTCGTGACTCGGGAAAAAATCTTTTCAGTGCGTCTCCACTTGAATATGCAGTCTTTGGCTTTGCGCTAGCAGATGCAGATGCTGATGCTGAGCTAGTAGAAGAAGAAGCATCACTAGTTGTGTTTTTGCTGCTTGATGACTTACCAAAGGGAAGAAAACTCGATGTGATGACTGGCCTTCCATTGACTATGTATGGAATTATCTCGGTCGCTTGGAAATTCTCACTGCAGTATGGACAAGGCAAAGTCTTGTTAGGAGAATTAGACCTCAAAAGTTTACAAAGTGTCTTACATCTATTGCACACTGTCCAAAAGATACTGGTTTCCTTCTTGTTCGATGAAGAATCAAGCTTAGGGTTAGGATCAAACCATCTTTTCATTCTTATGGGTGCAGCATTTGCAATGTTAGATGCTGAAGTTGAGAAAGTGCCTTTGCGCATTGGCTGATTACAGGGACTCATTATGATGACTGGCCTCCCATTGTGTGCCACTGGAATTACTTCGGTCGCAACAAACCACTGACTGCAGTTTTGACAAGTTAAGGCCTTGTTAAGATACTCCCTCTTAAATTCCCAATATGTCTTGCATCTGTTGTTTCTGCACACTGTCCAAAAGTTACCATAATTCGTTGTTTCTAATGAAGAATCAGGCTTAGGTTTAGTCTCAGTCTCAGACTTAGGCTCAGGTTTAGGCTCAGTCTTAGGCTCAGGTTTAGGATCAGGCTTCTTATGCTCAGGCTCAGGTTCAGGCTTCTTACGCTCAGGTTCAGGCTTCTTACGCTCAGGCTCAGGCTTCTTATGCTCAGGCTTAGGCTCAGGCTTAGGCTCAGGCCTAGGCTTAAACTCAGACTCGTACGTATAAGAAGAATTTGGCTTATGTCGCTTTTCTGGTTTATGATTAATTTGGTTTGATCTCCTCCTCTTGCGATCATAAGAAGCTCTCTTAGCTTTATCAGATAATAGATACCAAGCTTCTAAAACCAACTTAAACGCGCCTTCAGCACCATTAAACTTGTTCTTGTCCGGATGAAGCAATAGAGCTAACTTCTTGTAACGTTTCTTCACAGCTTCATCATCAGCCAAAGGATCCACACCTAGTACGCCATACCAGTTAGGTTCTCCTCTTGATCCGTTGATCTTGTTTGATGCATAGAGATAAACATCGATCATCTTCAAAACTTGTTCCAAACCGTCGACCCTTAGATACAAGGCCTGAGCCTTTATAGCGATTTTTTTGGCTCCATCGTAATCATTCTCCGAAAGTTTTCTATCGGCAATATCCAAAGCTCTTCTAGCTTCTTCCTTATTAGACTCCATGTCGTTGAGAGAGTTTTTTCCTCTACCGAAACAATTTGAGATGCAAAAGACAAAAAGACAATAGTTCAGAGGATTGTGTACGTACAGAACCAAAACAGGAAATCAAAGCCACACGAAATATCACACAAAATCAGAAACAGAGTTCGGTGAAAATAACAATACCCATTGAAGAAACTTGTCGCGAAATCTCGTGCTAATCAGAAAGAACCCTAGAAACGCCGCCAGAGAAGAGGAAGATATTAACAGAGGTAAAATAATGGTTTGGTATCACTCCGTATCATGTAATTTTATAGGGCTTATACGAAACGAAGATCTGATTTCCAATTTAATAAACCAATAAACCATTGGGCGAGTCACGCGTGTCTTACACGTAACACTTATGGATAGAAGAAAAAAGGAAAAATTATTAGCTTAGTGTGAGTAATAAATTATTATTATTTGTCACAACAATCTATATATATATATATATATATTTTAAGACATTTATAAAATAAATATTTAAGTTGGCACTCGACACTAAATAATTAATTTAATAGAGAAATTAAATATTTGATTTTTTATAGAAACTAATTGTTTTAAAAGGTAACAAACATAATTGTAAATGTATACATATTTTATTTCCTTATTTTATAAGAAGGTGAGTGAAGAGATATTGTTCTTTAAAAAATTAAAAAATTGATTTGATAAAAAGTGAATTTTAGCCTAACATAGTCATAGTTTTAAAAATTAACTTATAAATTATTTAGTATATGAATTACAAAATATTATAAATACTACAACACATTCTTAATATTCTAAAAAAAAAAAAAATTGTATACACAGAAAAATATACACTAACATATATGATAATACCTCTGTTTAATTATAGAAAACAAAACTAAGTGTTCTAAAAATTTATATTCTATCTAATAACAAATTAGGTTATAAATTGTATAAAACATAAGAAGAAAAAATATTATAAACAAAATTATAAATTAGTTAGATAAAATTTAATTAATTGAGAATTTCAAAACTAAATTGTAAATTAAAACTATTATTTAAAATATATTAATTTGGTACACTGCCGGTAAAAACCTAGTTAGAATACAAAATAGTTCAGGCCTATGAGACCCATCGGCCATAGTGATGATCATCGCTCTGGCTTAGATTGACTCTCGATGAGCCTCATTCGATATCAGAACTTATACACTTATCTGTGGAAGCCATATATCTCTGGAGACAAGGTAGGTTGATTGCACAACGGCTACACCACCGCTATTTTCAACTCTGCTTTCTTGATATGTACGTAGGATTAGATATATGCTTTCTCTCCTAAAGCTCAAGCATTTTTGGCCTCGGATAAATAACCCGCAGCAACAAGGTCTTTTGTGATCTGATTGTAGATTACTTTTTAGGTTTTTTTCTTCTTTCTGATCTTGATTTACTTGACAGAAGAGGGGATTCAAACTTCTTACTCCATCTATATATATCTGTTTCTTTTTGTGGAGATTTATAAATCCAACAATTACATATGATTCATTACGGACAAACAAATTGTTTACAACAAACGTTTGTTTTTCTTGAATATGTGTGGCTTAGAGAAGAAAAGCAGCAGAAGCTGTCCTGTAAAGATTTGAACAGGTTCTTTAAACATATTTGGTGTCTTTGTGGTATGGATACTGCCATGAGCATCTTTGTCTGATGATGATCTTGCAGGGGACTTATCTTATATTTTGTTGTCGAATATTTTGCTATATCACATGTGTCTCTGTCTAAGTTTCAATCTCATTCCATCAGTTATTGTTGAAGTAAAACAGAGCTAAAACAAGAGAAAAACAAGACTTCAGAGTCATGAAACCCAATTTTCTTGAATCAAAAGGATCTACCACAAATCTTGAAAACTACACCAGAGTGGTTAACAGAAGTTAGGACATCACACATTGACGGTGAAAGGAGAACTTTCTCTTGTTCCACTTTAGTTGAGTCTAGAGATAAAGAAAAAAAGAAAAAAAAAAGAAGGATCCATAACATATCATAAAGCATCCTGAAAGGCAAAAAAACAGAACTCAGCAACTTCAAGAAATTTGTGATAAGTCTTTCACTTCTTATCTCCCATTTCCCTAGGCTTTTTAAGCACCTTCTCTGCCCTCGGCTTCTTAAGAACCTTCCCTGCAGTAGCAAGTGACTCCCCACGTACTCTTTTCAAAATTTCTTGCGCTTGATTTGTGGCATTTATGCTACCAGAAATTGGCCGTTACTGAACACTGAACAATTCCACTGAAAATTGTAGGTATAACTAACCGATGATGAAGAAAAGTTCTGTGAATAGGTACCACCACTTGTGTTTTGGGCACTCCATTGTTGTTGTTGTTGGAGTTGAGGAGATGATGAGAGGTTGACGACTGGCCTCAAAACATTTACCTGTGGAATTTTCACGGTTGCACTAACAGATGGTGAAGAAACTCTGTGTGAAGAAGAGGCTCCATTTGTGTTTTTGTTTGTTGTTTGACTTTTGGCACTTGCTTGTGGAGTTTTCTGAGCTGCAGATGGAGAAGAATTTCTCACAGAAGAAGAAGCTCCATTGGTGCTTTTGTTTGTTGCTTTATTTTGGGAGCTGTTTTGTTGTTGTTGAGGAGATGATGAGCAGTTTACTGGCTTCACAACTTGTGTTGCACTGAAAACCTGACCACAGATAAGACAATGTACGGGCTTTATATGACAAAACCCCGTCACATATGGACTTTGTGTCGTGCATCTATTGC
This sequence comes from Camelina sativa, assembly GCF_030686135.1. NCBI lineage: Eukaryota > Viridiplantae > Streptophyta > Magnoliopsida > Brassicales > Brassicaceae > Camelina > Camelina sativa. The sequence continues at coordinate 11,801,788 of NC_141890.1, forward strand.
ATATTGTCCAAAACAACATACTATCTGTATGCTGTTTTGATGAATCAGCAGGGGCAGGGGCAGGGGCAGGGGCAGGGGCAGGGGCAGGAGCAGGGGCATAACTCCAAGGTTTAGGGCTCAGATCCACACGGTGTCTAGCATTTTGATGCCCGCTAGAAGATGATGGTTTGTGTGGATTTAGTGGTTTGGGCATCCCACAAGCAGGCTTATGATTACTTGTAGCCCCAGCACTCGGATACACACTTCCTCTAGCACTTTGATTCCCGTTAGAACATGCTGCTGGCTTGTGTGGATTTGGTGGTTTTGGCATCCCACTAGCAGGCTTATGATCATTTGTAGCCCCAGCACTCGGATCCATTCCACCTCTAGCGTTTTGATTCCCATTGGAAGATGTTGCTGGCTTGTGTGAATTTGGTGGTTTTGGCATCCCACTAGCAGGCTTATGATCACTTTTAGCCTTAGCACTCGGATCCACACCACCTCTAGCATTTTGATTCCCACTATGAGAAGCAGGCTTGTGTGGATTTGGTGGTTTTGGCATCCCACTAGCAGGCTTATGATTGCTTGTAGCCCCAGCGCTCGGATCCACACCGCCTCGAGCATTTTGATTCCCGTTAGAAGATGCTGCTGGCTTGTGTGAATTTGGTGGTTTTGGCATTCCACTAGCAGGCTTATGATCATTTGTAGCCCCAGCACTCGGATCCACACCGCCTCTAGCATTCTGATTCCCATTATGAGGAGCAGGCTTGTGTGTTGTGTTTGGCGGTTTCTGCATCCCGGTATTTGCATCTTTCGACTTCCTCTTTTGATCATAACCACTTCTCTTGACCTTATCAGATAACAAACACCAAGCTTGTGAAACCAGCTTAAACGCTCCTTCCGCGCCTTTAAACTTGTTTTTATCAGGATGAAGCAAAAGAGCCAACTTCTTGTACTGTCTCTTCACCGCTCCATCATCAGCCAAAGGGTCTACCCCGAGAACTCCGTACAAGTCAGCTTCTCCGTTGATCTTGTTGGTTGCAGAGATATAAACGTCGATCATCATCAACACTTGTTGCAAACCATCAAGGTTAGGATACAAAACCTGAGCTTTGTTTGCAAATTTCTTGGCTCCATTGTAATCTTTCTCTGAAACTCTCTTCTCAGCGATATCCATTGCCCTTCTAGCTTCATCCTTGTTACATTCCATGTTGGAGAGCTCACTGTAATAATTAGGGGAGAAAGGTTAAGAGGAATGTTTCCATACATATAAGAGTTGTTTTGGTAAAAAAACATCAAAGTACCGAGTTCAATGTTATACGAAAATGGTTTAACCAGAATATATAATAAACAGTACTTTTTTTCTACAGACGGAATCTAAATTAGAGGATTGCTGCTAAACACCTAATTCGATAATCGAAACTCAAAAGAAAACAGAACAATAAGATCCTCATGACAAGACCATTCAACATAAAACAGTTAACAAAAACAAAAAAAACATTGCTAAGGCACAAGTAAATGTAGATTCATGCAATGCAAATTTTATCATACCTTTGGTAAGGACACAGCGAGACAAAGTAAGAAGCAGAGGAAGAAATGGGAAAATGAAAGGACTTATGTGTTGTGAGACTTAAGTATGACTCCAAAAGACAAGAAGCGTACCCTACACGATTTTTACTTTTTCAATTTTTTCTTTCTGTATGGAAATAAAATGAAGTCATTGAAAGTCAAATAATAATAATATTGCTAAATCCTGTTATGAATTTATAAATTATATAGGCAACTTTCGATTCTTTTTTATTTATATGATTCAACGAGATAACAGGTAAATTCCTTAATTTTCAAATTATATTTACTTATTCATCTTCAGATATTCTATTTCTAAGTTCAGTATGATTTCATAGTTATTGGAGTTTAAGATATAAGGCAAAAACAAAGAAACTTTGTACATGCATTTACTATTTACAGATTCTTAGGGTTAAAACTAGTGGACAGAGACAAGATTTATAAAGTCATGATGATCTACCAAAAATCTTGAAACCAAAACCATCGTGTTTTGGAGAAACATAAAATAAATTGTCTCTCCAAAACTCTTTTACTTATAAGCTCTTCCCAATAGTCGTCTCTCCAAAACCCAGTTCTTCCAATAGCTTGTCAGCTGAAAATCCAGACCAATATTTCACCATCTTCAATTCTTTCATATATCACTGTCATTCATCAGAGAGGCATCAGCCATCAATACCTGAGTTGTTTGCATCTAGAAGCTCACTGTGTTCTACACTCCTGTTGTCATCAGGGTTCATCAAGCTTTGTCTTCTCGTAATGCTATCCTCTTCTTCTGCTTCTCTTTTACTCAAGTCCTTCTCATCCATCAAATCCCTCTTCTGTATATCTTTGTCAAAGGACTTCTTATCTTTCTCTTGTTTAGCATCATCCACCTCCTCTTGAAGCACTTGCAAGTCTTTCTCCAATTGGCTGACCGCAGCATTATCACTTGTCTCAACAATTATAGTATGAACAGAATGGTCATCTCGATTCTTTCCAGCTTCATTTTCTGATTGCTCCTCTCCAATTTCTTCAGGCCTAGACCCCTCGTGGACTGAATGATCATCGCTCTGGCTTAGATTGACTTTCGATGAGCCAACTTCGATATCAGAACTTGGACACTTATCTGTGGAAGCCATATCTCTGGATAAAGGTTGATGCACTACAGCTACACCACCACTACTTTCAGCTTTGCTTTCTTGAGATGTAGGAATATGCTTTCTCTCATAAATCTCATGTATTTGGCCTCGAATATCTGAAAACGCAAATGATAAATAAACCGCAACAACAAGGTTTAGAGCCATCAAACTCGTAAATTTTTAAGAAAAAAGATACACATACCCTCTAATTGACAAGCTGGGATATCAAAATCTTGACACAAGACCTCTCCATATGATTGCAAGTCCATTTTTAGGAGCTCAGCAGCAAGGAAAAGAGCACCAGCAGCTATGTGATCAGGCTTATACTGCAGGCAGAGCGTCGTCCGTCGACTGCAAGGAACTCATGATTGTGTGAAGAAGGAAAAGCACAAGGCGTATAGAGAACCATTAGAATTCAAAAAGCTTTAAAGTAACATTTTTAAGCATACCAATCGTTGATAAGATTCCATGAAAGTGGGGCAAGATCGGTCTTAGCATCGTCAACCATAAATCTCTTAATTGCTTCGACAAGAGGTCTATAAGGGAGACTAATATAGAGATCAAAGTTTAATGTATAAAGAACAAGCTCCTCTCCACTCAATACAAGCTCTTTCTGTTGCTCATATACTTCCTGCAAAAGTGAAATAACATTTATGTGCAAAAGAAAGGAAAGAATAAATCTTTTCAAAAACCTAGTAAAGTAAACAACAAAGAAGAAATGGACAAGGAGAGTTGTAAGATCGGTATTATGAAAAAAAAAAAAACCTTTTTCTGAGCATCAGAAAAATCCTTCTTGTGTATAATCTCATAAGAAGCAATAATAACGTCTTTTAAAGCCACTGGAGTTTCCACAACCTTCCCAGCTAGGAGCATGCAGACTGTTGCAATTGTCTGGAGAGCAAATATAACAGGCAAAGGCATAAGTACCAATCTAATTGTTCTTACTGCTCAAGAAGAATACATCATCGCAAAACAAGCACAAATTTATTAACCGTGCACATCTATCCAAACCGGAAGAGACAGAGAGCTTGATCTCTATCACAGAAAAAGACAGTTTTATCTTGAATAAAAACAGGTAGACTCATCTGATTAATAAAGTAAGTAATACGCTTTGACTAGAACTAGCAAAGATGATGAAATAGAGGTATCTTAAGAAGCCAGGATGTTTTAAATCACCAGACAGACAGCTATAGGCTAAAGACTTATAGTCACTCAAAACAACACATACTAAAAGACATATATATTCCTTAGTAACCATTTCGTTCACCAAACTAAACTCACCCATCTGTCATTCTTGGCGTGCGATTGACGAATGAAGAATCGGTGACAGAATACCGTAGCAGTGGCTATCGTTACCTGGGGACTGCGTTGAGAAACTTATATCAGCCCACATTCATCAAAGGAGCCAAAATCGAATAGGCTTGTTACATTAAGATGGAGCTATGCATACATAGTGAAGACAAAATGGAAATAAGTATACCATTAATGGCTTTTAACTCTTAAGATTCATGTTAATAAACATACCAAGATACAAGGGTGTACAAATCACATACTAAAATTAAACTAACTTAGAGTATCAATGCCCCAGATTGACGAGTACATCACATAATAGAATATATAACAGACCAAAGCATATCTGTCAAAAGGATACTAAGATGGTGAACTTACGAAATACCAACACAATACAGAAACGAAAGCAGCATAAGAAACACAGGTAAGGCAAAAAGAAAGTTACAGTTTCAATCTTTCGCCGAGATTTTCCAAAAATGAACAGTAAGAGTTGCGTAGGCTATTTTCCATGTTCAAATCAATACCATCTCGCCTCGACGGTGAGGTTGTTTCGATATCTTCTCTTGTAAAAACCAAGGGATAATCTCTTCATCATGGAGATTGCTCGCGACTGACGAAACATCGCTGTCATTGCCAGAAGCATTCTCATCCAAATCCAATGCTTCATCCATTTGTTATGTAAAACAGTGATGATCTTAGTCTTTCGACTATTACACAATTTCTGAAAAAAGGAAAACAGAGTAATTAATTGTGATGCCTTTAACAAGTTAATGATAACAAAAAGACTTCAACTTTGAAAACAAACGCATTACAAAGGGTCAAATTGGTTTCGAAAGAAACAGAGACAAAAAGAATTAGTCTTGGGCGATGCAGAGGTAAAGATTGCAAATTTCAATGAATGAATGGTTAAAAATTCATGAAACGATGACCCATGACCCATAAATGAAAATAAAACAAAAATTGCGTAGCAAAAGCCTCAAAGTCGGATTCAGCAGATTAAAAGATCGATACTTTACCTAAAACAAATGCAATCAACGAGAGAAAGAAACTCGTAAACGAAGAACCCTGAGGGGAGGTATTGGTTTAGGATTTAGAAAGAATTTTAATGACTTTAAAAGTTAGGTAAAATATATTGTTATTCAATCAAGACTTTTAAAAACTCTTTAAAAATTTGGTGTTATTGGTTGTGGATTTGTAAAAAGTTATCTAAAATCTTGATAAATCTAGTGTTATTGGATTAAAAGTTTTATAAAGTTTTAAAAGTTAGGTAAAATATATTGTTATTCAATCAAGACTTTTAAAAACTCTTTAAAAATTTGGTGTTATTGGTTGTGGATTTGTAAAAAGTTATCTAAAATCTTGATAAATCTAGTGTTATTGGATTAAAAGTTTTATAAAGTCATTAAAAATTTTATGTTATTCAAGTAAAACAAAAGAATCTTGGATTGTTAATGAATTCAAATTTTATGTTATTGGTTTAGGATTTTATATTATTTCCTTCATAACAAAAGTCATGAAAACTCTTTCATCAAATAGAAAGATTTTACAAGATTAGAAAAAACAAATCATCAAGATTTTAAAAAACTTCCTAAACAATCTCTTAGAATCCTTCATTTTTAACTTTCAATTTTCTATGATTCTAAGAATCAGCAAAAACATAAAGTCATTAAAATTCTTTCTAAATCCTAAACCAATACCTCCCCTAAGCCTTAGAGCAGCGGGGAGTCAAAAGAATGGGAAGAGAAAGAGCGAGCAAGCAAAGCAGTACTACAACACTCCGCTCGTTTCTGAGAAGTATATGTTGGGGGACAAAAGTAGAAGATTTTGATAATAAGAGGATTAAAAAGGAAATAGCTTATCTTTAAAAGTGTGTATGCTTACTTGGCAAAACCTATAACCAATATGATTGAGACACGTGTAAATCCAAATTAAAATTGAAAAAGGAATTATGGGAAATAAAAATTATAAATAAGCTTCGCCGATCTCGTTTTCATATCAGGCGGCGTGTAGGTTTCTGTTATTTGAACCCAAATTCTCACCGGCGACATTGGGTTCTTTGCAACATTGGGTTCGTGAAGATGGTAAATTTTTCTCCTTTCCTTATTCGGGTTTTGATCTGATTCTCGATTAAATTTTAGGGCTGTTGTGATCTTTTGTCAGAAATTACTATTGTTTTTCTTATTGAATTGTGTGTCGCTCTGTGATCTAGATAGGAAAATAAGCCAGTAGAAACTATCTCATATTTGATCAAAGCATGGTTCTTTTAACATATATTGGTCTCTTTTGTGGTATTGATATTGCCTGGAATGACATAACTATATAGATTCCTACCTATGAGGAGCTTTGTTTGATTTGTAGAAATCTGAAGCTTTGCTTAGTAACCATGTTTGTATGTCAATTTCAGGTGGGGAAATCAGTCAAATTATCCTCGAAAGACGTTACACCGGTTAAACTTATTAGTCGAGGTTTAGTATCTGATTCAGTTGCTAGAAACATCAAAGTGTGCCGCAACAAAGGGGACTTATCTGATATCAGTGATGCTGAGGTAAAAAAATGTCTTCTACCTTAATGCTTAATTGATGCTTATTGTAGCTCTCACAAATTTTCCACACATGTATTCCATTAATCTTTAGCATCTGTAGATCCTTCTTAAGAAGTATATAATTTTGTTCCTGTTGATTTTTGTCTGATTTGAATCCCGTCTATGGTTTTAGTCTCTGTAAACTCAACACTTGTTCCTGGATTGTGGCGAATCAGCGTTTTGTTAACATGTAAGTCCATCACGTGTTAATTTAGTTTCACTTAATTCCAACCGTGTAACCTAGTCAAAACTATTTTCTTGTGCTTGTCTTCCGGTTTTTGACATTCTGCTCTATTCTATAATGTTTAATTATATCTATGAAGCTTATGAGCAAAGGCAATTTCTGTACCTTGACTTTGATGGTTATTGCTGCTCATCAGGTTGCTGGTTATCTAAGTAATAAAGAAGAATTCAATTTGAAGAAGAGAGCATGGGAATTGATGAACCCTGAATACCAAAAGGTTTTTGTTCTTAACTTGTCTTTGATCTTCTTAATTTCTGTTAAGTCGTTACTCACATGCTTCCATTGACGTTCTTGTTAATGATCATTCATTTTCTTGATTCTCAGGGAAAGAGGAGGAAAGTCGCCAATGAGAAAAAGAAGGATCCTGCTAATAAGACTGTTCCTAGTAAGAAAGCTTTTGCAACCAGAACCCTAAGCAATGTAGAAACTGAAAATACAAAGGTCGGTGCTACTATTCCTTCAGCTCTCTCTCTCTCTCTCTCTGAAACAATGTCTATATATATTGCACTTTTGTTTCTTTCAGATTTCTTTGGATCTTCCTTATTTTTCATCTGTAGTTAAATGTATCGTCTGACATAATTTTTTCTTGTCTTATTTCATGCAGAGACCGAGTTTGGAAATCAATTACGATGCCTTGGATAAGCTATTTGGTGATGTAAGTTTACTCCTATTTCTAACAAGTATAATGCTGTGTTGCATTCATAGAATTGAAAGTTGAAGAGATATCAGCTTCATGTTGCTAGAATAGGCCTCTTGTTTCTCTGCCGAGTCTCTTATGTGTATTCATATCTTTGTAGGATAACTCTCCAAAGAGGGATAATCTAGAGAAAGCAGTCGGTGTTGGTGACCAAGTGGAATATTCAAATCATAGCAGTGAAGAAAGCCTTTTGAAACCACCGGGTTCTGAGGAAGAAGAACCAGCCTGGAGTGAGGATTACAGTAATGAAGATGCGTATAGAGGAGATGAAGAATGCTATGGTAATGAAGATCTTGAATTTGAAGATGAAGTTGAACAAGAAGATGACGAAGGGATTATTTGGTGATCTCATCTTATGTTGTGAAGTGATCTCAAAATGTCTTCTCTACAATTCTTACTCAGAACATTTGGTTTTTTGAAGTCTATAGTGATCTCTACATCTCTTTATTTGATTCATTATCTGCAAATACATTCTTTTCGTTGCAAATATTCTCCTTGGTGCAATGTGAATAGAGGAGACGCATAATGCTATGGCCATGAAGATCAAGATGAAGAAGAAGATAATGAAGGGTTAATTTGGTGATCATCTTACATTGTGAAGTAATCTCAACATGTCTTACTTTAAAATTTGAAAGTTATATTTTCTTTTTCAAAATCTTGAGATAACTATAAAGGGATCTCATGTCTTATTCAGATTCTTCATCTTCCAATCTAACAAAAAAAAAAGCCTTAACAATTTGTTATGCTGATTCATATGGTTCACAACGAGTGAGTGGCTCTATCGCTTTGTCCTCTGCATATAGATTCTTCTCTTTGCAAACATTCTCTTGGGTAAAATCAGCTGAGAAGGTGAAGCAGCGAAACAAACTTGGGTTATATATTAGCCTCTTGTTCGCATGGCTTGCTCTATGATGAGCCGCTGGAGTGTGGAACGTTTAGCTTCATCTGAATCTCATTCTCTGGATTATCTCTTAGCTCCTTGAGTCCTTTTACCACGTTTTGAGCTAGATCTTCATAAGCTTTTGATACTATAGAACCCGGTGAAGAGACAACCACAGGAACACCTTCATCAGAACCTTCTCTGATCGTCATTTCCAGTGGGATCTATATATAGGCAATTAAATAGTATTTAATGTAAGGCCACAGAGAGAATGAAGAAGGCTTAAAAGCATTGAAACTCGCAGTAACAAATCGTTTCTGGCTTAAATTATTTACCTCACCGATAAGTTTCAAACCCTTCTTAGCAGCAGTGCGGCGTGCTCCTTCTTTCCCAAATATGAAAGAAGGTTCGTTACAGTGAGGACAAACAAAGCAACTCATGTTCTCCACAAGTCCCAAGATCTAGCAGAAAAATGCAGAAAGGTTAAGCAGCTAGATCGAGATCTATATGTTTCCCAGCAGGCAAAGATCACAAAAGAAGATGGCCGTACAGGTACTCTAACTTTGTCAAACATGGAGATTCCTCGATTAGCATCAGCAAGCGCAACATCTTGTGGAGTTGATACAATAACAGCACCTGGAAACAAAATCCCACTCTGATAACTACACATTTTTTCTCAGATAAGGCAACTCGGATATGCTACAACGAGATCAGCTACCTGAGAGTTTCAGGTTTTGAGATATGGAAATTTGAGCATCACCGGTTCCAGGTGGCATATCAACAACAAGAATATCGAGATTTCCCCAATCAACTCCTCTTGTCATCTTAGCAAGAGCACTCATTACCTGTAACAATACCAGAAAGCTTGCTTACTGAACGAAATCTTTTTTTTGTTTGCATAATAAACTCTAAAAAGGATGTAATAAGAAACACACCATAGGACCTCTCCACACAAGGGGTGCATCTTTTTCAACAAGAAGTCCCATTGACATGCATTTAACTCCATAGTTCTCAACTGGAATCATCTTCATATCTTCAAATACAGATTACAGTAAAAACGTAGATGATGTATATAAACACACAACATGCTAATTCTGTTGTTAAAGGTATGTGGCTATCTATCTATCTATCTACCTTGGTTAACTTGAGGCTTTTGATTGATTTTCATCATGATTGGAACAGATGGTCCGTACACATCCGCATCAAGCAACCCAATCTTCAGTTCACATTTGTTGGCCAATGCAACAGCTAAGTTAACTATATACATCAACCCCCAAACTTCTCACATTAGCATTTTGACAAAAGCCAAACACTTTCAATCTCAACACACAAAAAGCTTCAGTGGAAAGACAATACCAGCTGTGGAAGACTTTCCGACTCCGCCTTTACCGGACGCAACGGCGATGATATCTTTAACTCCATGTAACTTGAGCTCCGTCGTCCTCCCGCCGCCGCTAGCAGAGCTCTGCAATAAACGAAAAGGCGAGATATAAAAAAAACTCCAATCTCACACTAATTAAGATAACCCACGAAAGGAACGAGATTTAAGGATCAATGCTTACGAATAATTTATAGGCAGAGACGGAAGCTGAGTAGAGTTCACGGCGGCGGAGTGATCGCAGAATCGCGACGGTGGCCATAGGGAGGAGAGAGAGAGTGAAAGTGGTGACGAGGGCAGTTTAGGAAATGCGAGTGACTAAAGTAAAGGTGTCAACTTTTTTACAGAGAGAAATACAAAACAGAGAGATTGGGAACACAAAGAGAGATTAGATCCTTTTTTTTTTTTGGCTTTTTTTGATGTAAGTTTTGCTTAAGAGTGGGAAACACAACCACACTTTGATCTCTTTTTGGATCTTAATTCTGTGATAAGAGTGTGCTTCATTCGAATCCTTTTATTAGTCTATTTTATGTTTATTTGTGTATGTGTTGCTTCTGCAAATATGTAGAATTGGTTTTGAACACTAACTAGTTCACATACCATTTTTCAATGTTTCCTTAAGTTGAAGGAATTGTGAATGACTCCATCGTGTTTGTTCTTGTATTCTTTAGTTTACAAATGCTTTTGGAATTGTATCTAACAGTAGTATAGATGACAAGTCAAACTGTTTTTGCCAGCCAAAACATATAGTTCATAAAATGATATAATCCAATTAGTAATATTACAACAGTACTTAACTCGATCAACTTGAAAGCTTTGACTTGACTTGTTTCTATGTGACAAAATTAATCTCTTTACATTTCTAAGACTCCATAAAATTCATATATATATAACGAAATGTTAATGATTAAGTCTTAATCATAAAACGGAATTTATCAGTTAAACATAATAATTCATTCTGTTCAATTTCATGTGACCATCTGACTTTTTGATACACAAATTCCTTACTTTGTACTATCTAGAACGCATGATATGCCCATCATTGCTAGTTTATGTTTCTTGCATTTCTTATTAAAAAAAAAAGTCAATACCATGCATTTTGCAGCTACATTCCCATATAAATTCATAACCTCTGTTCCCTTCCTTTAGACAATCTATATAATTCGCCTGGTTTGTCTAGGCTTAACATTTGTTTAGTTCAAAATTCAGAGATTGTAAGCGATGATCCTTGTATATTTCTCGCTACCATTGCTCATATTCTTGGTGTTCCTATGCATCAGCGGTTGTGTAGGATGTTTCTACATGGGACGTCAGCAAGGTATAACTAAAGTCGGTGGTGGATCGACAATGCCAACCGCTTACCCGACCACACCGCAAGCCAACCAAGGTTACATCGCTGAGCTCAACCTTACCCGCCTATGTCATATGCTGTCTAGTCATTATGTTCCCAATGGGCGGTTAAATCATTTCAAATTTATTATAGACCGAAACTGTTTTTCTTTTCTTGTCTTTTGTTGTTCTGTGGTTTAATTTACAGTTTGATGATAACATCATTTGTAATAATCATTCGACCTTTACGCAGTGCCACAAAGGGATTTGATAAAACTGAGACAACATATTATAAGTCTGTCCAAGGATAAAGATATATAAAAGAACAAGCTAGAGTGATGATTCATAAAGTGAGTTTTGATAGATCCTTTGCTAAAGCTTTGTCCTTCTCCATAGCATCCCATAAAAAGCTATCCTCATCTGCGGGGACGCACTTCTGGTGAAAATCCTTGAAACGTAATAGGTTTTCCTGTGACAAAACTTTCCAATCTCCTGATTTCAATCTCAACAGTAAGCTCAAGTTTACCTCTCACAAAATCATCGTTAGCATACTCCTATTGTTGTTCAGAGTTCAGACATAAACTTAAACCCAAAGGTCTTTAGCCGGGAAGCAAAAAATTGAAACTCGGTTACTCATACCTTTCGTTTTCTATTCAAGACCCGGGACCTCTAACTATGGAGGTAATACTCACATCCAGGATTTCATCTCTTATTTTACCATTTTTTCTTTCTTCAATCCGTGAGTGGGACTGACCTCGAATGGTCACAAGAGCCTCGCTAGATGTACGCTCAACAGTGTCTGTAACCCGTATTCCCTGGAAACCACGGTCATTTTCATCTGGAGCATATAACAAACTCATACCACACCTTATCACCTTGCAGCATTCTACTTTCCTTTCAGTTTCATCGGTAAGGTAGAATTCAAAAGAGGCGCTAGTAGGATGACATCTATTACTGTCATTACTCTTTTCCCTCCATTCAAAGACTGGCACACTACAGTTGTTATAACTGATAAACACATGATCAGATCTAAGTTTCCGTGGTTCATGGCAAGATGATCCACATGACTCGTTCCATCCCCCAAGACAGAAACTAAAGCTGATAGACTGACCGTTTTGATTTTTGAACTCGCACTTGCATCTTACAGATAAACGGTTGGCATGATGACCTTCATTATCCTTGAAGGAGACAACAGCAGATAAGGAAGCTCCAATAAATTTACTGTTACACCAGTGTGGAAGCAGGTCGGTTTCTATTGAAGATCCCATTCTCTGATAGCAGAACCATGAGGGTATGTCATTTCCTGGAAAACAAACAGCAACCAGAGGCTCTAGAACTAGTCCCTGCAATGAGTTACAAATAAAATCATTTAAGCAATGAGCTTACGATCGAAGTATCACCAGAACAACAGAGTGAAATGGAGTTGGACCTTATGATTATGTTGAAGAGATGTCCTTGCCAGTAGTTGACTCTTGAGTTGGGCCTGCGCAACAATAGCTTCCTGCTCAGATCGGTTCAGCTTGAAGCAATCCGTGAAAATGAAAGTAGTATGCATCCTATCAGTTACTAGGGGAAGTGTCACTGGTTTTGCTACTTTTTCCAGAGAAACACACCCGTGAGCATCTACATACTGTAGACTAGATGGAAGCACTGGAAGAGAATTGAGCTTGCAGCAATGTTTCAGGTCAAGCAACCACAAGCAATGAAGTTTCTTAATGCTTTCAGGTAGAGTCTCAATATTGTTTCTGCTTAAGCATAGACACCGTAACGAGTGAAAGGAGCTAAATTTATCTGGCAATTTGTCGATATAGCTATTCGTGAGATAGAGGTCCGATAAAAAGGAGCTGCCTGAGAAAGGCAACAATATCAACCCAGCGGTACCTTTGATGCTAGATCCACAGAACGAAAACATCTTGAGTTTACTCAAACAAATCTTTTCAGGTGTCTGTTTGATGGTTGTTCCATCCATAAGAAAAATCTCTAAGCATTCCATCTCCTCTTTGATGGGTGGAAGACTCTCCAACGCTGAACAACCAGAGAGAATCAGTTCTTGAAGAGATTTCAGCTTGCAAAGATCGTTGGGAAGATACTTCAACCTGCGACAATTCTTGAGATTCAGCAAAATAAGGTTGCGAAGACTCCCGATGTGTTCAACAATTTGTTCAATTGCTGAGCCTTCCAAATAAAGTGATTCAATGTTTTCTGATATAATATGAAACTCCTGAAGGTTTGAACAGCCACTGAGGATCAGAGTCTTGAGAAATTTTAGATTGATTCCTTCTGGGAGACTTTTAAGGCTTGTGCACTCTCGAAGGTTCAGGTAAATAAGTTTGTTCATCTGTTCAATTGATGGTCCCAATAGAACCAAACTCGTACAGCCTTCGAGATCCAATCTTTCAAGATTTTTGGCCCTGGACAAACCTGATAAATTCAGCAAGTCTTTTGACCAACTGAGGTCGACCCATCTTAAATTTTCTGTATTCTGTGGCATGAAGACAATGATTAAATAACTAATCAGCACAAAAACTAAATAACTGATCAGCAAAAAATAATATATAGCCATAATGCACCTTCTCATCTTCCCACAGTTGTTTGATGTGGCTATAACGCAGATTAAGATCGACAAGTTCCTCTGGATTGAAATCTAATGGCAGGCAACCGTATGGATAGCCTTGCCAGTGAAGGTACACAAGCTCATCTGGAAAGTGATCAAGCCCTTTGCAGAACTGAAATTTATGATCATTATCACACCACTGAGAACAATGAGAATTGTGGAATTTCAGGAATTTGAGATTCGACATCCTCATGAAAACATCAGGACTTAGCTTGATCCGTTCGATACTAGACATGTTGAAGAAGATGCCTCTAACACATTCAGTTCCCTGGTAGCAAGAGCAAGAGATTAAGATACAGGGAAAGGCTAAGAGAAAGACCATATTAAGTGTAGTTACAATGTACTATAGCAAATGAATTAATGAAATATCTTTGTAGCTCACCGTTTTCTGCTCCAGCACATAGCGAATATCTTTGTGGTTCCATAACCTACTACGTTTGCCTGCCCTTTTGATGGATGACTCATATCCTATTTCCTTCCCCATTGTATGCATAAGATCATGCATCTCAAGCCGATTATAAGAAATGGTTACCATGCACTTATCTTCAAGCTCCTTCATCACAGCTGCAGCATTGACACGGTCTGATTTCAGGATGCTCGAAACGAAATCTGCATTTTCTGATCTGAAAAAACAAGCTATGTCCAGAAATATGCGCTTCTGTTCATCATCCAGTTCTTCATAGCTCCTTTTTAGCACTTTCTGAATCTCCTTGTCTGGCATTACTCTTAGTCTCTCCCATTTCTCCACCCAGTACGTCTTTTCCTTCTGACATAGACCTGAACCTAACAACTTCAAAGCCAACGGATGCCCTTTAGCATAGTAAACAAATTTATTTGATAGATCCATAAATTCTTCCGTGGGGTAAAGGTTGCCCGAAAATGCATCTAGGCAGAAAAGCTCCATAGCTTCCCTTTCATTCAATCTTGGAACTACATATGTTGCATCAGCGTTTTTCAGCAGCAGTTTCTTGTCTCTCGTAGTTATAACAATCCTACTTCCTTTACGGTACATCTCCTGCTGTCCAATGAGAACTTGTATTTGATTTTCTTCAGTCACATTATCCAGCACAATAAACAACTTCTTGTTCCTTAGAAAATCTTCCAATCTTCCATGCGCTCTGACATCCAAATTCTCTTCATCCAATAATTTACAGAGAAGTTTCTCATGCAAATGATGTAATCCATGCCGTTTCGACTCATTGTCAATGTCTTCAAGGAAACAGTACCCATCGAATAGACGATGGTTTCGTTTGTATACGCTATCAGCAACCATGGTCTTGCCAATTCCAGCCATCCCAAGAACTCCAATGGTACGGTTACAGGTTGCATCATCAAACTTCAGTAACTCCTCCAGCTCCTTTGAACGTGATTCAATCCCTGGAAACCCACGTATTTCACATGGAGACAAAGCATTCAACATCCTGAAAGTTTCCCTGGCTATTTTGTCAACAAATTCAATCTCCGGCCTGCCCAAATTGCACGATATCCCATCAAAATGTGAAGTTGAACAAGAGGATCAGTTGAAGAAGAAATGTGCAATATCTACTCTAGATTGTAGAAAACGTTTATGGAAACCGTTGAATGCATTTTAAGAACAAACACACTATTCCAAAAGTACTAAGAAGAAAAAAAAGATCCCAAATCCAAAAGAAGGAAACGTCGGATCTGCTGTATTACCTTTCCTTAGGAAGCACAAAGCCGAGGATATTGGAAGCAGCCCTCAGAGCTTCCTTCCATGCCCCAATTTTTTTGAACCCATCTCCCTTGAAACTCTCCTTAGGGTTTAGGAAGGGAGCTTCAAAACTCCCCTTCTGATTCTCCACATCAAATTTCTTGACGTTATAGAAGATTGGTATAACCCCATGACCAAATTTATCCCTGCACTGCATTATCTTCCAGAGTTCCTCCAAGCACCAGGTGGAGTTGGCATAGTTCTCCGAGAAGACAACGATTGACATCTTAGATTGCTCGATCCTGTCAAAGAGAACTGAGATGTCCTTGCCTCGCAGGAGTTTCCCGTCGAAGAAAGCATCAATACCTTTTCGGTGTAGGGACTCGAGAAGGTAAGAGGTGAAGGTATTACGCGTGTCCGCGCCTCTGAAACTCACAAACACGTCGAACTGGCGCTTCGAGGGATCCGACGGAGAGGAAGATGAAGGAAAAGCCATTAAGGGATTGCGATGATGCAGTTTTCTTGAAAGTCTTCCTGTTAAGTGAAATGGAGAAGACGATGACTTTTAGGCGTTGAACAACGAACAACGAATCTCTCCATGAATCAGCACAGCTTTGTTGACTTTTTAAAAGCCTGACCTTATAAATGTTATTTTTATCCCACTCTCACGTTTAAAGCATTTATTTAACTCTATTGGATTCACTCGCAGTGGACACAACCATTAAAAAGAAGCATGTCCATTCTCAGCAACCCGTCCACATAATATGAAGATTGGTCCGCTAGTAAGCACAAAGATGATCATATTCATAAATCCAATTTTTTACCTTGCAGGTTGAACTAGTTTATTCCCACAGGTTGCATCTTAAAAACATCCCGAAGCCAGTTGCTTTCCAATGAAATATCCACAGCTTTTCTTCCTAAGTGTTGCAACAAGAATCCATCTCGCACCACTTATGATGTTGATAATGCTCAACAGAAAGCCTCAACCTGTAACAGGCCGAGAAAGTTATAGAGACGGTCCACACAAATGAAGAGGGATAATTTTTAAGTTGTCAACGTATACTTCAATAAGTATCTTACTAACCACATATTTGACTCTGGAGAGCTGATCTCCATGTATAAAAACACTTGAGAAATCTGTTAATGAAAATTCAAATTCACCTGCCAACAAAGATTGTGGGGCATGAAAGAACCAGGTAACATGAGCCCCCAAATCCAAGTGTTTCTTTTCGTGATCCAACATATAAGCAACAGTTTGTCATGACATTCCACGAGGAAAGACGATTCTCAGACCAAAATTATTAATTGTTGAACATTACAGACAAAATGTGTGAAGAACTCAATATGCCAATAGACTTATTTATGGGCATAACAAAGACATCCTTCCAATAGGACAATATGGAAACCATAATCTAAACATAACATAAACAGTGAATTTCCTAAGTCACAACAATGATTTCTATTTAAAATTGGTTTCTTATTCCAACAAAGAATATGGTGCATAATCTAACATCGTAATGTTGATACCAGGTCTTAGCGTCCGAGCAAGTTAAGTAATCAGAATCTCTCTTACATGTGTTCTGATATCATGAACTCCCAACCTGAAACATGGATCATAAAATTAGCCACCGAAAAGGCCAATCCTTAACACAGCGGTATCTCTATCCCAAAAGGAAAAACAACTTGGCAACTAGGACATCATGCCTCTTTACTTGCCTTATAATTAGATACAATGCAATATTGATTAAATGCAATATTGATCAAAAGCCAAGGAATGATTTTTCATTTAATATTTGGATACAATGCAATATTGATTAAAAAGCAACTAACTAGGCTCTCCTTCCAACTAGTCTAGTAGTTGAATACCTGGTTAACTTATGCAGTGACTAACACCATCTGTCCTTTATCTTGTGCCCCATCTCAGATCCATTTCTCCTTTTATCCTCTGCCCAGATCCCTGCTCCTCTCAGTATCATATCTTCCAACAGTGAACCACCTTTTGTTTCTCTTGGAGAGATCTTGTGCTTCCGGTTTTTACAAAATCACGCTTCTAATGCCCAATCATATGACTCCATTACGCTTCCAAACTCACCTCTTCCGCTTCCGAAGTGGAAAAAGTGACAGAAGCGGATACGGTGATCTCACCAAAGTTTCCATGCCTTTTAGCCCGAGACTTGTGCAGCCAGACAGGTTCAGCTCGACAATACATCTCAAGTTCTCTATACCAAATGGCAGTTGCTGAAGCCTTCTGCAGTTCTCCAGATCTAGCGTACCAAGTTCAGTGAGATTCTCGATTGACTTTGGAAGTTCTCTTATGGCGGTTCCAGCTAGATATAACTCTTTCAAGTTTGGTGCAAAATCCTTAATCTCCTCAATCTCTGAGCAGCCAGATATATTAAGAAGCTTGAGAGATGTTAAATCCACCATGCCAGGCAGACTTCTCAAATGAGAACAGTCTTTCATATTCAAGGAAATAAGCTTCCCACAACGAGGAATAGATGTGCTAACGTCGAATAGACTCTCACAACCTTCAAGATCGATATGTTCAAGGGTCAGGGCTTCTGATAACATCAGGATATCAGTTAAGTTTCTGGAGTGACTCAGATTGATCTTCTTTAGCTTTCCGAGATTCTGTTTACAACATCAATAATTAAGATAAGTCATCACATGCAAGCTTATAATTCATGTAAGCAGCTCAAAACACTGTAAAGTCAACACTTACTTTCTTCCCTTCCCATAACTTCTCCATGTTACTATAAGGCATGTGTACCTCTACAAGATTCTCAGGATTAAAATTTTGAGGCAAGTATTTCAGAGGATAATTCTCCCAGTGAAGAAGTCTTAGCTCATCAGGCAAAGTATCAAGGCCTTGAGGTAGACTTAGCTTGCATTGATTCTCAGAGGTTGAACAGTAGAACTTCAGCAATCTAAGTCTATGCATCTTACCAAACACAGTAGGAGTAAGCTCGCAGGTCAAGTCAGACGCATCGAGGGAGATGCCCTCAATTGCTTCTGTTCCCTGACAAAAACGATCACATAAGTAGGGAAGCCTCAGATTTTACAACATAAGAACGGATAAATATGAAGTAACTGAAGCGTCAAAAAAGAATGAAACACATTTCGACGTACTGAATTGTTTGTCAATACATCAGCGATGTCGTTAGAGTCCCACAATCTACTACGTTCCCATGGATTTTTGCCTTCTCCGTCAACAATAAATCTACCAATGTCTTGAAAAGGAATAGGGATCTCTATCCTATTTTCCACAATGCTAATGAGCGACTCGTCAATGAGCTCACAGATTGCCAAATATGTAAGAAATCCGCAAGCATCAAGTAATTGCACCACATCATCTTTGTTCTCCCCTCCGAAAAAACACGCAAGGTCCAAAAATATATTCTTTTCGTTTTCATCTAGTCCATCAAAGCTTCTCCGAAATGCTTCCTGAATCTGAGTTGGGGGATTTCTCCGCAAGCTGTAAAGATGTTCCACCATATTGTTTATATACTGCTTTGATACAGACGAAACCAAAACTTTGAGAGCCAATGGGATACCACTACTGCAGCTCATTAGCTCTGAGATTACCACACTTTCTTCTTCTATATATTGTTTGCAAAGATAAATAGATTCAAACTCGTCTAATTTTTGGATCTCGTATGGCTTTTTAACCTTACACTGTATAAGAACTTGTTTTCTCCTAGAGGTTAAGATGATTCTGTGTCCATGAGAAAACCATCCAAACCCTCCAACTACATATTCTGCATCTCTGGCATTACTCACATCATCGAGAACAACGAGAATAGCTTTATTTTGGAACCAGTCCCTCATGAAACTCGATTTTGTCTCACAAGCGCCTATACTTAGTTTTTCTTCTCCAAATACTTTAGAGAAGAAATCATCACGTATGTGTCTAAGCCCTTTGCTCTGAGATACTAGATGAAAGTCTTGCAGAAAGTAACACAAGTCATATTGTGGAGCCAGTATTTCAAAAATCTCTCTAGCAATGGATGTCTTACCTATTCCTGCCATGCCCCAGATTCCCTCAATTTCCACATCTGAAGGCTGGGGGTGATCTAAGAATGCTAAGATTCTGACCAGATTATCGCTATCTTTCAGATATAGCCTTAAGCATGCGCTCCTTACAACTTCCTTGGCGAGTATAAACTGGGTCCTGAAAACAAAAACACACAGAAAAAGGAATTAATGCCACATTATTATGGAAACTCCTCCGAATATTTGAAATGTCAGTAAGCAGATTCCAGAGATTACAAAGTGACACATTGTAAAACTAGTTTAAGAGAGAAGTCAATATACCCATATGTCCATAAATGTCCACCGATGGAGGCCAATTCAGCAATAGCAGCCTTCCATTTCTGAACTCTGTCTGCTTGGACATATTTCCGATACTGCAGCTGTACTAGTTCAAACTGGTCTTCCAAGTCTGAAAGCGTTACCATAAAATATACAGGTATAACTACAAGGTCTTTTGCTTTCCAATGTTCCATGATTGCCACCAAATTGTCCAAGAAGTGACTGCTACGAGCAGAAGTATTTGAAAGTACCATGATAACAACACTACATCTATAAAACATCTCCAGGTCGAGGTTTCCTCTTCCGGAGAGATTAAATGTCCACGGAGTGACCTCTTGCTCCTGCAACTCTGTTAAAATGGATCTGATGAAAGATGTTTCCTCTACATCAAGGATGTCATTGCAGGAAAAGGCTAATATGCATTCTGTTTCCCCAGAAATTCTCCTCACCATCTGCAGGTATCTTATCACAGCCAAGCTGCGGAAAGGATTGTCCTTGGGTTTTATGCCACTCCTCTCACAAGCAGCACTGAGACGGCCAACAAGGGCATTGGAGTCACCCAGATCCTTCTGCACGCAGAGAAAATCAATGATGTCTTTGGCTTTGCAACCAGAGAGAGTCAATCCATGGGTGCGGAGGAAGCTCCTGAAGGCGTTGCAATCAACGGTAGACTCAGACTCAGTAGTAGTAGTAGTAATGGTGCTCCCTTCACCTGAGAAAGCTTTTCCCTCAGTATGAAATCTGTTGGAATATTGACTAGGGGTCCCGAAATTGAAATTTTTGTAACCGAAATCACCAAACTGATGGGACTGAACGAGGCTCATGTCGCGTCTATGACTCCAATCTATGTAAAGTTTCCATCTTTCGGACTCATCTCCGAGTCCTCGTTCGAAAGAGACCATGTCTCCTGCCTCGAGCTTTTTTTCTTTGACGAAACGGCTCCATCCTTTGGTCATCACGTAACTCCCCAGAGTGTTCCAATACGAGTACCGGAATCTCCACATCTTGCCGTTTTTGTCTTGGAAACTCAACAACGTGCCGTTTTGGTTGTTTGATGAGTATGGTCGGAAATGCCTCTCCGCGTCTTGTCTAGGGAGCACGAGTCGGTTGAGTTTCCCGACGTCGCTTGATGTTACCACTATGTGGAACATGTGTTCTTTCTTCGGTGCTGGAACCGTCATCATCGGAAGCTCCGATGTTCCAAGTTAATTCCTTTGGAAAATCTTGATTTTATGAGATGGTTCTTGAATCAAGAAGATTGAATCTCTTTGTTTTGGTTCTTGACAAAAGCTTGCTCTTTTTTCTTGATGTATATATATATATGTGATGGGGTCTTAAGTGAATCTTGATCAAAATTACTCCTTTTTCTTCTTGTCCTTGGACTAAAAATCTTTCTCCTTTTCTTGAGATGTGTCTTGGTGAATCTTGATGGTGTTTTAATCTTTCTCTTGACCTTGAATTGGTGAATTGTTACCGTCGTTTATTTCAGTTTGAGATCTTCAACAAACCTTGCATTAAAAAGAGGATACGAAACTAAAATCCAGCCACAATTATAAGAAAGGGGTTGCTGAATTAATGAAAAAGAGCAATAAAACTATCTTTGACCATGAAAAGTTTGAGGACATATCAAATCTCTATAATCAATCAATCGACAGCAAACTATATTACTATATTACATAAGAACTATCTACTCGTTGACTTCAAATGAAATCAAAGAAGGGATAAGAGTAAGACAAAACTAAATCAGACTTGGAACTCCAATTGGGTTCTTGCCAAATAAGACCGGTTTCTCTCTTTCTCTTTATAAGGATGAAAAAAAATGGTCGCTTGAGATTCTTCAAAGAGCTCCAAGACTCAAAGAAAGATAGCCAATGAATGATATGGTTCGGGTCTAACTTTATGACCAAAAAAGCCATAACTTTGTACTAGTTACAATGTTTTTAATTTTTTTTTTTTACTCTAGAAAATCATCTTTTTTGATACAAAATAAAATCCTAAAACATCAAATATTCTGATATAGAGAGAGTAGTAATTTTATTTCCAGAAATTGATACGCGCATCCATCAAGGCGTGTTAATGTTTTTTTTTTTTTTAAAAAGGAGATATCATTTCATTATAAAGCACAACCTGGCAACCGTTACAGGGAAAAGTTAAGAGTATTTTGAAACACACTTAATGTAGAGAAACAACCCAATACTTAAGAAAACTATGGAATTTGAAAGTATGAGAACCAAAGGCTAAGGTAAGTGTCTTGAGTTGTTGTGGGATTTCTTTGATGAGTATGATCCAGTCCGAGCAGTCTTCGCCTTATTCGAAACTGAATTTCTTGTTGCAGCTGATTTTCAGTTCGGGTTGAGTCTGTGTGTAAGCGAGAGTTGCGTTCCCTCCATAGGTAATAGATCAAAGCTTGGAAAACCATTTTGCAGACTGTATTGAGCTTCCTATTTGTGGTAGGATTCCTTATCCAGCTTAAGCAGTTAGAAAACATTGGGCCCGGGCACGAAGCAAAATGAGAGAAAAAGCCTGACCATAGATTCTGGGAGTAAGGGCATAGAAAGAACAAATGGTCCCTTGATTCGCTGCCAGTAAGACAGAGTAAGCAATTTGTTGGGATTGGGAGATTCCACCTGGATAGCCTGTCTCTTGTCGCGAGTCTATCCTGAACCGTAAGCCATAGGATGAAAGACATCTTTGGGATGTTATCTTTAAACCATACTTGTGCGCTCCATTGAACTGGGGGTCCAGGGGGATATAAGTGTCTCCAAGTTCTTCTAGTCGAGAAAGTGCCTTGAGATTGATTCGGTGGTAACTTCCATAAGAATTGATTGGGACCACCTCCATGGATTGGAGGCTCCTGACCTTGAAGGCAAGAACAAAGGAGGTGCAGAAGGGGATGTCTTCCCCTTGAGATCATCCAATCACCGTTGATTGTTGCTTCACTCACCTTAGCTAGTAGACGGATACCAGTTACCCTTGGACAGGAATCGCCCAGTATTTCCAGTAGAGGGCCTAAAACCAGTCCAATTGTCATGCCAGAAGAAAGCATCAGAGCCGGAAACAACATTGCAAGTGACAAAAGGACGCGCCAGTGGCCTGAGTTTCGCAAGTTTTCTCCATATCCAGCTTCCAGATGCACGAAAATCTGCATCCCATAAACTTTTGTCACGAAGTAAATGCTGCTTTACCCAAGAGACCCACAAAGAACCTGCTTGCGAGAATAGGAGCCAAATCAGCTTAAGACCAAAAATTTGATTCCACTCAACCAGCCTTTTAAGACCTAATCCTCCCTCGTTTTTTGGCTTACAAATTTTTTCCCAGGAGACTTTTGCACCACGGGCTGAAGAGGCAACACCTTTCCAAAGGAAAGCATTACAAATCTGCTCCAACTTCTCCAAGCATTTCGTTGGTAAGAGAAATATTGAAGCCCAGAAATTTATGGTACTATTTATAACTGAGTGAAGCAACTGAAGGCGACCAACAAAAGAGAGGTGTCTGTTAGTCCAGGATGAGATTCGACTCTGAATCCTGTCTATTAGCGGTTGATAGTCTGTTACCGTGAGCTTGTGTGGAGTCAGGGGAACACCCAGATAGCGCATTGGGAGGGAGCCGTAAGTGAGATTGTGTCTCTCGGCCAGATTATTGATGGTGTCTCTTTGGTTGCCATCCAAGTATAAGCAGGTCTTTGAGAGATTTATCCCCAAACCTGAAACTTTTTTGAAAGTAGCAATGATGTCCAAAATTCCGGCTAAAGAGTCTTCATCACCATCAAAGAAGACCAGAATATCATCCGCGAAGCTGAGATGAGTGATGAGAGGGTTTGCACATTTAGGATGAGTTCGAAACCTACCCAGAGAAGCACCTTCATCAAGCTGTTTAGAGAGAATATCCATTACCAGAGTAAACAGTGGCGCTGATATCGAGTCTCCTTGTCTTAGCCCTTTCTTCCCCGGGAAGTAACCTACTAATTCTCCATTTATACCAACTGAGTAGGATGGAGTAGTGAAACAAGCTGATAACCACTGAATAAAGACCGGAGGTAGTCCATATGCTATTAATATGTTGTTGAGAAAACCCCAATCAACATTATCAAAAGCTTTGGATAGGTCAATTTGTAGACAACCTCTTGTGACAAGTCCATCTTTGTTAAAATCAGTGACTAACTCTGAAGCGAGGAGAACGTTTTCGCAAAGCAACCTACCCGGAATGAAGGCTACTTGGTTCCTCTGGACTGCACTTCCTGTGAAGACTTTAAGCCGCTTGGCAAGAATCCTTGAGATTACTTTGTAGATGGTGTTGCAGCAAGCAATAGGCCTGAACTCACTGAGTCTCTCTACTGTAACTGTCTTGGGAATCAGTGCAAGTATCATTGCATTCATTTGCTTCAAGAGTTTGCCTGTTCTGAAAAAATCTGTGACCGCTTCTATTAGTGCAGGTCCCACTAGTGTCCAGGAGTTTATGAAGAATTCAACAGTGAAACCATACGGCCATGGCGCCTTGCTCCTTGGTAGTGAGAAGAGGGTTGAGGTAATCAGTTCAGGACTCGGAATTGAAGTGATAGCCGTAGATGTATCCTCTGAGCATTTGTAAGTGGTCAATTCTTGGATTCTAGCGACTGATAGTGGTTCAACTTGCATGTTAACCAAGCCCAGCAACTGTTGATAATAGTCCACAATCATTGTTATAAGGAGACCCTTGTCCGTAACCCTTTCGTTTGCCTCATTCAGTAGGGAACATACTTGATTCCTTTGTTGATGTGTTAGAATTGATTTGTGGAAAAAAAACTGTATTTGAATCCCCCTCCAAACACCATATAACACGTGATTTCTCTCTGAGAAAGGATTCTTCTGCATTTGACAGGATAGACCATCGACTTCTAGCTAGTTGTTCCTCTTCAAACAGAGCTGCTGAATGAGTTGAAAGAATCTGAGTTTGAATAGCGCTGAGCGCCTGATAATCTTCCGCTGTTCTGGCCTGAATGTTACTAAAGTTGTTTCGGTTGAGAGCTTTGCATGCAATTTTTACTTCCTTGAGCTTCTGACAGAGAGAGAACATACTGTTGCCCGGGACGATAGGAGTGTTCCAAGCTGCTTCGACAATGTTTTGATAGTCTGGGTGAGTGGTGAAGAAAGTATAGAATTTGAAAGGAACTTTCCTCCGATTTGCTTCTTCCGAGGTGATTACCAAGATTGGCGTGTGATCCGATCCTCCAAGAGCATCATACAGAGCATTCGAGTGAGGGAAAGCCGCAAGCCAAGCTTCATTGATGAGAGATCTGTCAAGCTTTCTTGTAATTGGATTTGATGGCTAGTTGTTATACCAAGTATGATTTGCTCCTCTGCTCGACAAATCCAGAAGGTCACACGAGTCTATACACTGCTGAAACTCAGCCATACCCTGTAGAGGCAGAGGATATGGATGAAGGGAGTAGTGGTCTGTTGCATGTAATATTTGATTGAAGTCCCCCAAAATGAGCCATGGAGAATTCCGTAGCAGACTATTCTGATGCAGCTCTACCAAGTTGCTCCATAACTCCCTTCTTGCTACCATACAGTTACGGGCGTATCCAAAGGTGATTGAGAAAGTCTGCAACGAAGAGGGGTCAAAAACTCCACAAGAAATCATTTGATCCATCTTCTTGTAGACAAAAACCTGAATTGCCGGATCCCATACTATCCAAATTCTCCCATTTTGAGTATTAGGTAAATAGTTATACTCATACCTCCATCTGGGGAAGTTACGAGCCAAAAGGATGTCCGCGTTTTCTTGCTGGACGTGTGTTTCCAAAATACCTCCTATGGAAGGTCTACTATTACGAACCCAATGCCTGAGCTCTTGTTGCCTATTGGTTGAGTTTAAACCCCGCACATTATAACAAAATTTTTTTAACATCATCATCAGTGGGCAAAAGGTTGAAAGCACAGCTTTCAAAAGTGATGATGGGAACGACCCTTCGCTGGTGGCCGTCCACTTGTGGAGTGCTTGCTAGTCTTCTGGCTAGCCTTCCTAGTGGTTTGAGTATCCGTAGGCTTAAGAGGACCCGGATCAATACCTTTCCTGCCTTTTGCCTTTGATGACTTCGGTCCAGGGGGAAGAGAGTTTTCCTGTGGATTCAAGCTAGATAGCTT
Source organism: Camelina sativa (assembly GCF_030686135.1). Classification (NCBI taxonomy): domain Eukaryota; kingdom Viridiplantae; phylum Streptophyta; class Magnoliopsida; order Brassicales; family Brassicaceae; genus Camelina; species Camelina sativa. Next base: position 11,827,572 of record NC_141890.1, read on the forward strand.
ATCCATTCCATTGTTGATCTTATCCGTTTTAGTAACTCCCTTTCCTTCCGCAGCAACTGGTTTAGTGGTTAGCGGGTTTGGAGACCGCAAAAGTTCACCTGTGTCAACAGTCGGCCAGGAAGTCGATTGTCTCTTAACCTCCTGCCATTCATTTGGAGAATCATTCGAAGGAGAATCGAGATACTTGTGTGTGGAGGTCACAATAGCCAGTGAGTTATTGAGAAGCTTTGATGAGGATGCCAGGGACTCCTTTTGCAGGGCTTCAGAGCTAGCATTGGGTGTTGCGGTTTCTTGTGGAATTGGAATCTCAGCTACCAAGTGCTTCTTGACCTGCCAGGTTGGAGTCTTTACTGGGATAGAAATTGGAGGATTAGATGCATTATTGAGCAGACTTGGATGAGTGGGAGCTTTGGTTCGAATAGCAGTCTGAGCAGGTATGTCTGGGGCTGAGGGACATCTATGGTACAAGTGGCCAAACTTGTTGCAGTAATCACACCTTGGAGGGAGACGGGGGTATTCCAACCAGATGCGTACCTCATTACCATCATCATCCTCAACTAGTACTGATTGAGGTAGATCTTATTTAAGCAAAATCTCCACTTTAATTCTTGTGTTTGAGGAAAGAGGGGGAAGCTGGTGCTTCTCAGTATGAAGAGGCTCCCCAATGCCTGAAGCGATAGTACTGAGGCCTGGGAGCGAGTAGAGCTGAGGGGGAACATCTTTGAGAATGACCCAAATTGGCAATGAGACAAGCTTCAGAGATGTTAAAGAAGCTGTTGGAGACCAGGCAGTGACTATGAAGAGACAGTTCCCTGCTTGCCATCATCCAACTTCCAAGACCCACTTTCGGATAAGCTCAGATGGTATGTAAATGAGGACAAGACCATTTGGGATACAGCGAATATTGATCCTGCCTTCCTTACCCCATATGGGATTTAGATCGACAAAGATTTTTCCTGCTGGGGGTGGAGTCTTGTGAAAGTGGGCGACAATGTGGTCCTTCAAGGTGTCTGACGCTCTGAGAATGATTGATGCTGGCGCACGAACTCGAGGTGTACCATCTTCAGTGAATCTTGGTTGAGCTGCTTTGTTTAGGTTACGCAGTGCCGGATTGAATCGCTCTGCCCACATAAGCTGGGTGTCGTCAATTGTGGGAGGAGCAGGCAGAAGATTGGCGGCTAGAGATTGTTCTGCAGGATTATGAGTAGTCAAATTCATGTCGGGAGTAGATGGAAGAGGTGATTGAGGAGTCTCTGAAGGTGGTGGCAACGACGGATCTGAGACAGAAAAGGTCTCCTTGGATGATTAGGGAGGTGGTTCCGGTGGATCTGAGGTGGGGGTTGACATTGCAGAGGGAAGGGGGATTTCTCAACGGTGGCGTGAGGCCAAACCGTCGGTGTAGAAGGGTTTTGCCTTTATCACACTTTCTCTCTCTATCGCACTTTCTCTCTCCCGTGTTAATGTTGGTTCACGGTTCACCTGCTTTTTCCACATCTACTACTATTTATTTAACACATCGAGATTGAAAGAGAGAGAGAGAGAGACATCTCTATCAAAGGAGAGATTGATCGGGCGAGGAGGCTACAATGTTTTAAAATTGAATACCCTTGATCAAAGGAAAAAGAAAACAACATAGTACTTAAATATCAATCTGAAAATATGGCCTCAAGTGTTTTGGAAAATATGTTCTCGTTGGGCGTTGGCAAATGTTTCTCGCTTATAAAGGTGCGGTCATGGTGACTTTTCTACACGCACAATCACAAACTCTTCGACAGCTTACTGGTGGGCCGAATTGATCGAAGGCACAATGATGAAAGTGATCTAACCAATCTCGACAGTAAGTTTCATGAACCAGATCACGATTCACTTGTTGTAGTCACAATCTCGCTTCCTTTCTTTCCTAGTTCATTCATGATGACCCTTAACAAGAACTTCTATCTGTGTCATCGAGAATCCTCATCTGCGAGCAATTCCTCTAAGAGCATCCCCAGCAGGCGTTTTAACCCCATTACATTTTTTTTTTTTTTGAATATAATGTTAAATTAATTCAAGAAAAATAACGTTCTCTTTACAACCGGTCTAGTGTGTTCTGAAAATCTGAGAGAATAAAAACAGAGCAAAACATTCAAATTGTTTCCGAATTTTCAAAGGTCCTAATATCCTCTAGATGTTAGCCAGCCCCGTATAGCCGCTGCATACCGCGTATCCCCCTCCCTCTGAATCTCTAGGAGCTTATTACAAACCTGTCTGTCCAGCAAAGCTAGGAGCTGAGTTGTCGGGATGGTTGATGTGCCATGCCGTCTCTCATTCCTCTCTCGCCAGAGAGAGTAGACTCAGATCTAGAAGCAATAGCGAACCAAAAAAATGTAATCCGATCATTTGAAGGCTGTGTGAGTAGATTTGTAACCATACCCCAATCCGTGGAAAAGCCACGAGGAAGGAGAGAAAGAGCAAGGCCTGACCAAACCTCTGCAAAATAGCTGCAGCGAAAAAACAGATGATCCCGAGTCTCCCGGTGGTGAGAACACAGAACACACAACCTAGGTGGACCCGTATGCCAGATCATCATCCGATCAGCAGTCGAGAGGCGGTTTCTCATAGCAAGCCAAGTGCAAAAGGAGAACTTTGGCGTAACATGAGGAAACCAAACAATTGTGTGCCATGGTACCTGAGGTGAAACAATGCGAGTGTGGTGCCAAGTGTCCTTGGTAGAAAAAGTGTCGGAGAAAGAGTCCCCCTTACTTCTCCACAACACTACATCTAGTCTAGAATTGTCCCGACGTTGCAGCTGCTGAGCTAACGCACTCTCAATGAGATTTAGCTCAGACTCTCGATGGCGTCTTAAACGTCGATGACGCCAAACCTCAGACAAAGTAGCAGAGAATACCAAGCGCAATAATTCCACGACGCCCTATTCGGTCCATAATACATCCCAGCGCATACCACTTATCAAACCAGAAAGAGGTCCGCAATCCATTCCCCACTTCGCACTTACAGAGCTCCCTTGCGACTGTCCTGTATTTTAACAATTTACGCCATATCCACGACCCCGCAGAAACTGTCCCACTAACAGACAAGAAAGATACACCCTTGAGCAAATTATATGACACCCAAGTAACCCAAAGGGAGGAGCTATGCGAAATGATTCTCCAGATCAGCTTCAAGAAACAAACATTATAAGCCTCTTTTAAGGATCAAAGACCCAAACCTCCCTCTTCCTTTAGCTTGCAAATATCCACCCAAGCCACTTTTGCCTTATGCGTATTTAACTCTTGACTAGACCAAAGGAAAGCAGAGCAGAGCTTATCAATTTCCTTGATACAGTCTCGCGGTAGGCGAAATGCCGCCATCCAGAAATTTGTAATGCTCCAAAGGACTGAGCTGACCAAGTTTAACCTCCCCGCAAAAGATAAAGAGCGTGAAGTCCAGGTGTCTATCCTTTTCCTGATTTGAACCAGTAAAGGTTGATAATCAGCTACAGCGAATCGCTTTGTGAGCAAAGGTAGTCCCAAATAGCGGACCAGGAGTTGACCTATTGCAAAAGGAAACCGATCACAAATATCCTGGTAGACCGCCTTTGTGATACCCGCTAAATAGAGTGAGGACTTCTCGAGACTGATCCTGAGACCGGAGGCTTTAACAAACTCCTCAAACACTTTGATGATACCATCAATTGATCTAACCTTCCCATCCGTAAAACCATCAAGTCATCCGCGAAGCTGAGGTGAGTAAGGCCCATTGATCGACACCGAAGATGATATCCAAAGCTTCTAGTGGCTGCAGACTTGTCCAATTTCTTAGAAAGAACCTCCATACAAATGACAAACAAATAAGGTGAAAGGGAGCAACCTTGCCTCAAGTCGTGATGGCTACCAAAGTAGCCTGCAAGTTCCCCAGTAACTTGAACCGAGAACGAAGCTGTGGTGACACACAGAGTGATCCAGTGAATAAACTCCGGGGGAAAAGCCAAAGCATGAAGAGTATTTATCAAGAAAGACCACTGAACTGAGTCAAAAGCCTTGGATATATCAATTTGTATTGCAAAACGAGAGGGACCCATATCCTTATGATAATCCTTCACCAACTCTGTAGCCAACAAGACGTTTTCAATCAACAACCTATCCTTCACAAAGGCAGATTGATTCCCAGAGATGAACTTAGGCAGCACTAACTTGAGCCGGTTAGCAAGAATTTTCGAGATCACTTTATAGAGCACATTGTAGCATGAAATTGGTCTGTAATCTTTCATTTCCTTGGCCTCAATTTTCTTGGGAATGAGTGCAAGGATAGTAGCATTCAATCCCTTAGGAAGAAAACCTTTAACAAAGAAAGAATGTACTGCAATAATCAACTCAGGACCAATAATACCCCATATAGCTTTGTAAAATTCCACTATATAGCCATCAGGGCCCGAAGACTTATCCCGTGGCATTGCAAATAAGACTGTCTTGATCTCCTCCGCCGTGACAGACTTCTTAAGCATAGCGACATCATCAGTTGAGCATCGAAAAGGAAGAAGGGATTGGAGATCATCCACAGTGTTACCCTCATAGTCCTCAGGACAATGTTGAAGGAACATCTTAAAGTGCCTCTCCGCTTCCAACTTGATGGCATCCCTAGAAACCACCACCCCATTTGGACATTGAATTTCATATATTGTATTGACAATCTCTCTAATCGTGACAACACGATGGAAGGCCTTATTATTTTTATCTCCAACAGCCAGCCAATGAAGCTTAGACTTCTGCTTAAGGTACTTCTCTTCCAACTTCGCTACAAACTCCCATCGAGAGAAAGCAACACTCTCCTTTGCCATTAACTGCTGAGACGGGGCTGCCAAAGTGGCCGCATGTTTCTTACAAAGATCCTCATAGGCCTCCTTCGTCCGTTTAACCAAAAATTACACATCCTATCCTTTGCCATAGCACGAATTAGTGCCTTTAAACCTTTCAATTTTTTAGAAAACTGAAAGAGAGAGGAAGTAGATAAGAAGATAGACTCGGTGCTCTGCCAATACTCGGAGACCATAAGCCTGAATTCCTCAAAATCTTGAACTGCATTAACAAACTTAAAAGGTTTATGCTTCCGTTCTCCCTCTACTGATTCTGACAGATGAATACTGCTGCATAAGTGGTCTGAGCAACCACCTGCATCAAACACCGTATATGAACGTGGAAAAGATTAAGCCCATGTATCATTAACCAGCACTCTATCCAGCTTTTTAGAAATCAGATCACCATCCCTGTGGTTACACCAAGTGAACAGTGGACCATGGTAAGCCAAGTCTACTAAAGAGCAATAATTGACGAAATCCTTGAAATCTTGCATTGCAGTGGTAAAGCTCGAAGCGTCTGCCCTAGAATTCTCTTCAACATCCAACGTAACATTAAAATCACCCATCATAATCTACGGCTTGCTGCGTATAATCGGAGAATCATAGTGTGCTTGCAAATCATCCCACAAACCTCTCTACACGTCATCAAAATTTGATGCGTAAACAAAAGAGAAGAAAAACTCAGTAGCCTCACCCTCCAACTAAACCGAACAAGTGACAACTTGATCACTTTTAAAGAATGGCGTTAATCGAGCTGTGGGCTTCCACACAACCCAAATACGACCAAGCCGTGAATATTCATAGTTTGTAATAACCGACCAATTCCAAAAAACATCATCAAACACTTTTGGAGCCTGTTGTTCCTGTACTCGAGTCTCCAAAACACATCCAATCTGAAACTTCTCCCCCTCCACCCACTTCTTCATCACGGAATGCTTAGATGTGGTGTTTAAACCACGCACATTCCAAAAGAAGTCCGACATACTTAATGCTTCTTGGAGGACCGCTTCCTACTGTACACACCCGGATTAGCATCCTTGGTGGGTAAAGCAGAAGATTCAGATTGTTTAGTGGAGCCTTTCCCCAAACGTGAAGGCAGCTTCCTGATTGAATTATCAACTTGGCTTGATACCCTCAGACTCGGGGCAACAACACCACACTTCTTAACAGTAGGAACAATCTCTCCCTCTTCATGATCTTGACATTGCAAGGCCGTATCAATTCCTGAGCCCTCCTGCTCTGTATCCCCTGTTTCAGAGAGTAGAACACCATAACGAGAAGGTGAAACTACTATTGATGTTTCCACCCGAAGCTCACCCCCTCTACTTGCTTTCGCCGGTGAAACAACAGACCAATCCTGCTTTGCGGAGCCGACTGTGGTGTGGTTAACCGCCTCCTGCGAGAGAGGCAAAGCTCCAGCTGAATCCCTTGTCGCGATGACCTTATTTGCAGAAGGCGTCCCTGACTCGGCTATAGTGGTAGCTTCAACATTCTGAATTGCAGGTGAACCCTCTTTGTCAACACTGTCTGAGTTCTCCTGGAGGGTGCTCGTAGTGGACTTCCTCTTACAGTCAGCAGTCCGACGTCCCCACTTCAAACAGCCTGAACAGCGAGAAGGAAGCCAAGGGTAAATAAACTGAACCTGAGCATCAATACCCAATTTAGAGGTGAAACGGTATGTTGCGGGCAACTCCTTTGACAAAGTAGCTGCAACAAACACCTTAGCTTCTTTGAAACTGGAACATTGCTCCGTCTCCGGGTGGAGGCGAATGGGTGTCCCCACTGCACTCGCAATAAAATGAAGACCCTCCCTCGAGTATAGTTGATGCGGTACATTCTTCAACGTGACCCACAACAGAACCGTTGAGATGACTACATCCTCCTCCACGATAGGGGATCACTTGGACATGACCATAGGGATATCAACGATATTCCACATACCCCGCCGCAAAACCCTACTTCAGGTCTGCTCATCCTTGAATCTGAATTTAACTGTGGTAGAATTCACTTCAAAAACATCTATCCGAATGGATTTTTCTCCCAAAGACCAGATCTTGTTAACAATGACCTGGATCTTGCCTACATGAGGCGCAGTGTCTAAGAACTTACCTTGAAGGAAATCATCCCACAGAGGCACCGAATTCTGAACCAAACCATCAGGGATCTCGACACGTGAATCCCCATCAACCACTTCAACATGTAACGTGTGACTTAAGTTTGAGAACCTGTTCTCAACTGCCCCTGCATATGATTTAGGTTGACTCTGAACTGGCAAACCGCTCGGACTAATATGCTCCACCGGAGGAAGAGGAGGCTCCTTCTCCGGCACCAACATCCCCCTAGTAAACCTCCTGTCTCGCGGCTAAGAGAAGAAAACCCTAATTGCCTACCCGATCGCCCTAATAAGACCAAATAAGGAAAGTCCCCAGAGAGTTAAACCAAATAAGGAAAGTCGCCAGAGAAAAAAATCGCGCTAGACATTATACTTTAGTATTTTACTTTACTTTATATCTCTGGTAGTAAGCAATGACTCGCCAAAAAAAAAATTCCAAGTCTCGGAAGAATTCATTCATAAAAGTCTTGCTAATGCCGTGCAGCCCAATGACTCCGACTTCGCAAATTACGTATCTTTTTTTTATATTTTACAAATGCATTTAGTTAAAAACTTTAAACTGACTACGCCTCCCATCAGATGGTCCTTCTATAAACTGGTGGTCTCTTTAGGTGTTGTACATCTTGTATTCTAAGAACATTAATCTTTTTTCTCTCTCTGAAATTAATATTTACGTCTAAAATATACTGCTGAACTCTTTCAAAAACTTCTATCCAGTCACTTGTACCTCTTACAAACTCGGAAAAAAACAAAGATGATAAAAAACATTGCTGGTAAGTGAGAATATCCAAACAAAAAGAGAGAATATTACTTTATAGAGATACTTTTCGCTTCCAAACTTTTGGTACAACCATAAATTGATATAATATTCATCCGGGCCAAGAACTGTAATATGCCTGCGTCCAACCATCAGAATTCTCTTTTAAGTTTTATGGAGTAGCTGAACAAAACGCGGACTTGCTTTCCAGGATACTAAATTGGTTTGCTTTCCACAAATTGTAATGTAACTCGGTGAGACAATAACGTATCATATCTTGTAAACGCCCGTTGGTTGCAGAATGGTTCACTGGTAATGGAGGCAGAAGGAAGGAGTTTGTTACCTGTAAGTTAAATCTACAGGACACGTAGTCCATCTTCAAACCCACACTCTGAATATTTTTACTTTTAACCGATGTGCGAAGAAAAAAATTGCTGTACAATGACGACTTCATCACTCAGCTTCGCCTCCTTCTCTGAAGTTTTGTGCAAAGAATTCATCTAGTTGTCCCCAGTTTGGGATGTCGGATTGATTGGCATTGTCAGATGGTAATGACCGGATACATTTGAGGATAAGCTCAATGTGAAGCTTCAGCCTGATTAAAACGAGACAATATTTATTACAGAAGCTAAGTTGGTTATATTTCCAAAGGATATGAAGTTACCTTTTCTTTGCCTCTGGAGAGCTTATCTCCAAGTTCGTAAGCGTTTGAGAGGTTTGTGTGTGGATAATTAAAATCACCTGCCTACAAGAATCATGAATCTGTATTAGGGAGACTAAGTAAAAGAAGTGACTTTTTAAAAACCCAGGAGATTGGTTCCTGCCTTATGCATTTATAAGAAAGAAACTATAATGTGCTGCGTCATACCATAAAGCTAACGTAAAGTGAAGCAGCAGTATTAAATAGAGGCATGATGGGTAACAAGGGTAAAGAGCAGAGAACTTTGAAAAGTCCAGCACTGATCTATAAAATCTCGATTGCTCAGATCCATAATGTAAAATTAATCACAAAGGTTAATGAGGTTTCTGCCAATCTCAGGTTTTATTGCCCATGCATATGACTAAGTCTCTCATTCGTCAGACAGTTTGTTTTTTAAAACTTGACTCGGCTTCTAGAGACATCTGATTGGCTCAATACGTCAATTCTAGTCCATATTTAAATGCCCTTATCTTTCCGATGAAATCTGTAAATATGCTCACCTGAAGATTGCTTGAACATCGGCTTCATGCAATGTCTCCGACAACACACGGTGTAGGTAGCCAACTTCCTGCAAAATTAAATCCACATTATATAAACCATCTACTATTATCTCTATAAGATTAGTGAATGAGAATAAATCACCCTTGTGAGTGGCCATGCAAACTCTTTAGTTTGTTTGTTGGTGTCTGGAGGTCTGTTCCAGCCCTCGACAACTTTGGGCAACCCATGAAGATGCGCCAATAGTCTTTCTCTCATTATCTGAACCAGTTTTGTGTAAATTTCATCTCGATGAATCCTATAATCCTGAGAATTGGGTAGAAGCTGAAGTTAATGGAAACGAACATTAAAACCGCAATCCTAACATTTTACAGGCCATTTTCTATACAAATAAAATAACCAACTGGTGAATATTTTTCAACTACTTCCTTATCAGGTGCAAAACGACCTCCAAAACCTTACGGCCTGTAAAATTGAAAAGACAAAAGCCAGAAGGCAAAAAGAGAAACATACCTGAGCAACTTTATCAAATTCTACTGACAACATAGGCTTTCGAGTCTCAGGTACTTTTGAAAACAGAATTCTTCTCGTTTCTTGGACCACAAAAGAAAAATAATGTTATGCAGGAACCCAATATATATAGAAAATGAGCTGAAAAATTGAGAGACTAAGCTGATCATCTTAAAAACAAATCATCAGGACATGTAACGACCAGAATAAACATCATTAGCAAGCTCATGTTAAAAATGCTTGGATAACCCGAAGGAAAACACTTTTACAGACTAGAAGAAGAAAATGATGTCAAGACGTTAATCCAGCTGAATAAATTATGAGTGCAACGGTGAAAATATAAAATAACTAAAGAAAAGCACCTACCAAGAATAATAGTGTATGTGAAATCGATTACTTGACTTGCAAGCGCCAAGTGTTTTGCCTTTATAGACTTTAAACCAGATACCTAAGGCATGAGCATGCCATTGAAAAGATCAATATTAGTACATTACATCTGTTTTGCGTAGGAATCAAATTCTTTTATTTTTAAAAAATTCAATAGCAGAAGTAAGAACGTGAGGTGATACACTTGTTAATATACAGGATCACAGGTTATTATTAGAAATTCAGTAACAGCTAATCAGCGATGAAAACTATTTTCTTCATATAAAACATCTTTTTGTATACCTGCATAGCACCAGCACCCAGAACAAGTTGGCATGTCCGAGTGTTGAAAAATCTTAACACTTCAGCAACACGAAAAGCAACTTCCGAGGACAAAGCTGGCAAAGAATGGTTCATATCAATGTACTCTGCCAACATCTTGAGCAATATTAACCCACTGCAGACATAAACGGAATTGCCTCAGCATAACAAATAAATTATAGCCTGGATAGCAGCCAAACATAAAGCAAGTGAAACCTAGCAAACAGTACAAATACTTTGAGAGAAAACTGCCCCTCTCAGGCATGTAAGACAATAAAAGTCTAATCTGGTGAATGGAAAGTGGAGAAAAATATTCATCAACCAACTTCAAATTACTAGAGAAAAAGGAATATATAAACAACATATTATGCATAACAAGAAAACTAACCAGTTTACCATGTGGTAACCAACTCCTTGATAGAGAAGGTTAGATTTTCCGTGCGCCTTCTGATTACTTTGATTATTCGGAACTGAAGATACACCAGCCTTGCTTCTTTCAAGAGACACAGGCGCGACAGTGGATTTTACTTGTGAATCATTGACTGCAGGACCTTCACCAGATTCAGATTTTTCATTTCGTAAATTAGTATTTTGATCTCCAATTCCAGAAGTGAGAGACCCATTGGGAGGTAGCGAATTACTATGGTATGTTTTATGATCAGCATCAACTTTTCTAGAAATCAACTCCTGGGATGCAAAAAGAGAACTGATTATTGATTGGAATTCTTCGGGAACATCTATCTCATCCCATGTTTCTTGATCAAGCACAGCTTTCAGTTTTGTCATCTACAGTAAAGCAAAATACAAATTAGAATAATGACCAGAACTCTGGTTAATGAAAGAGACTATAAAAATAACAGAATGTGCACACCTATGCGATGAAGTCAATATAGTTCAACACTACTTGGTTATAAGTAAGTTTAACATTATGCTAGAGAAAGTACGATGGCTTGGGCATATTGCTTTTGGTATAACTTTTTTCTGCCACTTTTTCACCACTTTTCTTTTTCCGTAAGCCATGAAACTAAACAAAAATGTGAATGTGCTTGCTGTGAAACTTATAAACGTATATAGGGAGACTAACCCGGGCTTCATGCTGGGAATCTACAAAGGCTTTGGCTTGTGATTGCAGCGTCCCACGAATACTAGATCCCAACCGTCCACCAATCTGTTAAGTTACGTACAAATATCATGCAAGAATAAGCAATGCAATTTCTTATCTATATTATGAAGAAAATTTTAGACCAAATACCTTCTCCGTAGATGTTATAAATTCTTGGGTCAGATCATAAATGCTCATGAACTCCTGCAACTTCAGTTTTGGATGAAGAAGAGCACGAACTCCTAGTAGCTTTGCCCACCTAGCATGTGTAACCTCACAAGCCGCAAAGACAGCTTCTGTGTTTTCTCTCAAGACATCGGCCCTATATCAATCAGAATAATGCCTAATTTAGTTCTAAGCATAGAGCAAGGGCCTGTGTCACACAAAACAGCGAGAATTAGGAAAAATGCATTTAAAAAAAAAAAAGAGAAACTAAGAAACCTGAAGTTTCTTGACATGTTCATCAAGCTTGATGCGTCACTTGATTTTCCCTGCAACGGAAGAGTCTTTGAGGTAGCCTTACCCAATGGAGAAGACACTAATGACCCGCCTTGGAAACCTGTTTCCTGGGCTGTTTCAGCTGCTACAGCACCAACAGCAATTGCAGCTGCAACTGAATCAGCTGCATAATGTCCATCGATATTGCAGAGGATCCATTCAATTGCTTTTTTCACTTCCGAAGCCCGGACTAGATGTGCCTGCATTCACTAAATGAAATGAAATCATATTACATCTTAATCAAACATCTAACTGTTCAGAGGGTGAAAATTTCCAAACCTCTATTATATGGTAGATGTATCAAAACCAAAATAAAGAGGCCGCCAGAGGTTTAATATAAATAAAACAAATATGTCTAATTTCCTATAATACTTGTTTAAATCATCAACAATTCCATAATTGATGCATATATTACCTGAACAATCTTAAATATAGCAGTTAGGAGATTCACAAATGCCTCAGCTGACAGAGTCCTCAATTTGTTCGCGAGAGATAAGCCACCACCTGTATACACACTAGGAATAAGCATGGTTCCAAGAGAGACAAACGACCACCGAAGTGGAATACATTATCCTAAGAGAAGATAATAAATTTCTATTTCATCCTTAAAAATAAGTTTCCAGCCAACATTCTTTATCAGTTGGCCACTTTCCACATAAATTACGTCCAAGTCGGGTCTCAGATCAAATTAGAGATTAAAAAGAAAACAAGCAGATGGGAATATACGGTAATATTACTTAAAACACAACTGCTAAAACAAAATCCAATGCTGTTGTTTATACGGGGTTGAACTTGATGAGAATGTGTATTAGATACACTTTCAAATACAAACTTCTGTTCAACTACGTTTATATGCACAAACTAAGTTGCATGAGATTCCACAGATATAGTAATAACAGTTAAGATCTCACCATCAACATCTACAGAGCGCTCCCTATGTGAAAACTCAGATTCGAGCGATCTTGCAACAAGAATTGGAAGCAACTCCGCAACTGCTTTTTTGATTGCATTTTTCATTTCGGATGTGAGTGCATCACGATACATCCTCAAAATTGAGGGGAACTTTGCCTACAAAAACAGTTCAAAGAACAACACATGAGAAGCTGAATTCAGACTATACACTTAATGAGCACTATGAACCAACAATAAAGACCAGAAACAGCATAAACGAAGAAACTAAAACAATAAAGGATTGTCAACTTCAATGGTAACATATGTTGAAAAATAATCCGGACCGGTCACTCACTGTTCTTAGCAATCCAATAACTAGAGGAAGAAGCCGATCACATAAGGTAGAGGTATCCTCTTCTTCTAGCTGAGCCTGTAAAGGTGTAAACACAATATTCAGAATTATGCTGGTCGTTGTTCCAGTTCTTTTTCTGATAATCGACACCACTTCTCAGAGTTTAGGTACTTCTATTAAGTTTTCCACCAACAATCGAGCTCCACAGTACAAAAAGAAGCGCCCATATATTCATTAAAATATATACAGTTGCATCTGATGAGACTTACTTCTTCCATAGTCTTCCCGTTATATGAAATGGATCCCCGTATTTTTGCTGCAGATAGAATCAGTACATCTATCTCCCCAGTATCATGTATTGAGATACGCATGAATTCTGATGTGAGAATACTGCAAAGAAAAATCAGCGAGCCATCAGACGCTAGACCAAATAAACAAATAAAAGAAAATAACAGAGAAAAAGTTACAGGTAGATAACTAGATAATCTCTTTAGTCTTAGTCATTTCCTGTTTGTTAGAGGCATTTGTGCGTTGATTATGAGCTGCAGTACTTTGTTTTTTGTTCATGAACAGTTTCATTGATTTCTAATAAAAATTTTAGACGGCAAAAAAAAAAGAACTAGATATAGAAAGTGAACTTATATTATACGAAATCTTCACGGAACGCACTACCAAAGAAAATCAATATACTAAACATTTAATTGACACAAATGCCTACAGGTTGTACACGTTCTACACCTTTGAAGGTAACAAAATATGAATGAATTAAACAAGTAACGAAGAACAAAGTACATTTCAGTGCAAACCAGGATTCATCATGAAAAGGGAAATTTATTTTTAGCCAGCAAGGCATTAATGCCAATGCGTGAAAGACACAAGTTAAGGGGGAAGTTTAAGAGTTCAGAAGTTATGATTGATTACTAACAGGATACTACAAGCCTAGATGCATTCATAGCCATCAGACGGTAAAAATATCCACCACAGTTATAAGCTTAACATCTCAACAAATGGCCCAAGAACGGGAAAGATGAAACGGATTGATTCATAAAGAAACAGTGACTTTCGCAAATTATAAAGAAAATATCTGTTATAGATAAACAGAGCTGCAAAACCCTGCAAACATTTTTCCAAATGTCGACTGCTTTCACAATCTAAGAAAATTTCAAGAGGTTTATTAGTGAAACCCAAAACATAGTCAATAGATTACATTTTCACCACTTCTCTATAATTGGATTCAGAATTAGATGGCTTTTTTGGTAAGGTACTTGGCACAGTTAAAATCCAACTAAGTCTCCTTATGTTCCCAATCAATCCATTCTAAAAGAGTATTACAGACAGACAGACAGACTGAATACAGCCTATTTTAGTCTCTAATCATAACCTGAGAAGAGACACACCTGTTTATGGAATCTATGGAATTAGTAACATGATCCCGAAGATGGCGGAAGCAGTGCAGACCAGTTAACTCATCCCCAGCCTAAAGAAGGTGGAAAACCATTTTAGTTTCTTGAGAGAGAGCACCCTAATCATCTAAAAGTATCCAACATCAATCACAGATCAACTTACCAACAAGTTCTGAAGATCGTCAGTTATGTCCAAAGCTCCAGCACAATCTGCGGATGCAACAAGCTGAACAATAAAGAATCAAACTTCCATCAAGAAAAAGAGGAAAACACACAAAAAGTAGCTAACTTGACAGTAGTCTAAGTAAAAGTAAATCAGTAGAGAAAAATTTACCAATTTGAGTGCAGAGAGAGCTTGGTTAACATACAAAATAAGTCTCAATTTACGTTGCAGCTCCAACATATTAATCCTAGTTGAGCTCAGCTCTTGAATCTGTCGAGCTGAATCTACCAAATTCCTGTCCAGGAGCCGAATAGTCTCTTTTAACTCACGAATCCTACTACAACCCTCAACAATCTTCACATTCAGATCCTGTAACTGTCCCTGCGCCTCAAAGAACGAATCAGACCTCACAGAGATCTCCTTCACAAGATGCAGCTCCACCACATCAAGATACTGTGACAACTTCTCTTGAAGCGCTAGATTCTCATTCAAGCTCGAGAAAGGGCAAGCAGAACGAAATGTAGCTCCGTCCTCAAGAGCAAAATCCTCCTTAAAGTAAAGCGAAGGAACCTCACGCAAGCAAGCAGCTAAACCCGAGACATGGCTCTCCTGATCAAACCCAGAGCTCTCTTCCCTCGTATGTTTCCTAATATCCTCAAACCTACCATGAGACTCAGAGATCGAAGAAACGTAGCCATGGAAGTCGGATCTGGTAAGGTCCGAACCAGGGAGCTTCGTTGAAGCAACAGGAGCGAACTCAGAGGGAGCTACAAATGTCGATGAAGACCACCAACCAACCCAAGACGCATCGGAACCATAAACACCAGACTTACCTCCATGTGGATTGTTAAGGATCGAAGAAAGACTCTGACTACTTGCATCGGAGATCGATTTGGTTAACGATAAAGGAGAAGACGAAGACGAAGAATGGCCAAGATCTAAGCTCGATCGGCTCGAATTGCCAATGGACCTTCCCATTAGGGAAGGGTGTGAATCCATAAGACCTTCACGAAATCAAAATCATGAACCAAAATCACAAGTTGATCTGGAGAAGAAGTTGAATTTTCAAAAAAATATCAGAAGGATCTTTGGGGATGGATCGAATCGAATTTGTATGTGTTGTGAGAAAGGTTTGGTTTGGTGATGAGAGTTTGGATCTGGAGACAAGTGAAAAGCCCTCTCTGTTCTGGGTTCGATGGTTCGAGAGAGAGGTGGTGGTGGTGTGTGCAGTGCGGGGTTTCACTCCGGAGATTTAATCGACGGTTGATTAGGTATCCACGTCATCTACAAAAAGAAGGATTAATGTTTACTTTTAGTGCAACTCTATTGCAGAAATATTTCATTGACATTTGTAGACTTTGTAGTAATCGACCTGGATCTTTACAAACATCATTACAAAAATGATCCAGCGCTTTTTTGCATATATCCTTTTCCACTGCAATGAATCAGATAGTTTTCAAGTTACATTCAAAATATATCAGCTTAAACCTAGTTTACCGATTCTTTTACCACCTAACAAAAACTATAGAAATAATGCTTGACGGGTTTCTTGATTCTTCATCACCAACCATATATATCTGAATTTTCTTCTCCCTGCTGCTTTGAATCATTGGTGTTCCTACCAACGGTTGCTTGTGTTGTGTCAGACACACATGGTGAAGTCCCAAGTAAAGACAAAAGTCTAAGCGTATTCGATTGTGGTGTCTCAGAAACCATGGAAGATGTGTTCTTGTGTATTCTAAATTTCTCACTTGTTGAAGAAGATCCAAGTGAAAGAGATAGTCCTAGCGGATTCATTTCCGGTGTTTTGGAAGCCACGGAAGATGTATTCTCAAGGACATGAGTTTCTTTGTTCCTCGGATGATGAAATTTACAAACATAGCCAAATTTGCAGTCGCCTGTCTTCATGTAATCTTGGCATTCTGGTTGGTTAGGTCTTTCTGGTAAAACATGATATCCCCAGGAAGACTTGTAAGAGAAATCATTTACCAAGGTAGAAGCTGAGCTATGCTGAACCTACAGAATGAAGCTAGCAGATTTAGAATGAGAAGAGAAACAGAGTCTTTTTAAGCAAATAAGATATCTCATTCATATTGAGTTTGATTAAGTTCAACATGGAGGCCAGAAGCTTACTAGCATGTATTTGCCAATAAATTACCTCAGAAAGGCTTGTGGCTCTAGAGACCCTCTTCACCCCCTTCCTTTTTCTTAGCCTTAAAATAACAGACTCAATAACTCTCTTCAATCGGCATCTCTTATATGGTGATGTTATATCCTCCAAGCTAGATAGATCCCTAGTATCCATGGAAGAAGCAGGACGTTTTGTGCTAAGTGTAACAGCAGCTTTCAGGTTACTTATACTCGGTGGCAGGTGCTGAAGTCTTTTACAATTTTCCAGATCTAATATAACAAGTCTAGTGAGTTCCTTGATTGATGATGGCATCTCTCTAATTGCAGTCCCGGCTAGATATAGCTCTTTCAGGTTTGGTGAGAAATCATGAAGGTCCTCAAGATCTGAGCAGCCAGATAGATTAAGAACTTCAAGAGATTCTAGATGAACAGTGGCAGGCATTATCCGCAAATGAGAACAATCTTTCAGACTCAAGAAAGTAAGCTTGTGATGATGAAGAATAGATGAGTTAACTTTAACCAGACTCGTACATCCTTCAAGATCAATATGCTCAAGGTTCGTCGCCTTTGAAAGCCTTGGGAATTTAGTCAACTGCTGGGAGTGACTTAGAATGATCCTCTTTAGCTTCTCGAGATTCTGTTAAGAAACAACCAATATGAGTCACCGACTACAAACTAATTACCTCATGTATACAGCAGACTACACTATAATGTCAAGATATACCTTTGTTCCTTTCCATAGTTTAGTCAAGTTGCTATATGACATGTTCAGTTCTACAAGGTTTTCAGGATTGAAGTTCCGAGGTAAGGATCCAAGAGGATATTTTTCCCAGTGGAGTAGCCGTAGCTCATCAGGGAAAGAGTTAAGACCTTGAGGTATACAAACCTTGCAATGGTCAGAAGTTGGACAGTGGAGTTTGAACAATCTAAGTCGATACATCCTCTCAAATACAGTAGGACTCAACTCAAATGCTATGTCAGACGCATCCAAAAATATGCCTTCAATTTCTTCTTTCCCCTGAGAAAATTGGAAAAGATGTTCGAAAACATCAGCTTTCTATGTGAAGAAAGGAGCATAAGCGGTAATCTAAAGTTTTCATAAAATCAATAGTCAATAGATACACATTTTCGAAGACTTACTGAATTGTTTGTTAGCACGTCAACAATGTCATTAGGATCCCACAATCTGCTACGCTTGCCTGCCTCAATGTTTTCTTGACAAACAACAAATCGACCCGTGTCTTGAAAAATGTTAGGCATATCTATCCTGTTATCAACAAGGCTGATGAGAGACTCATCAATGAGACCATAGATTCCTAAATCCGTAAGAAAACCGCAACCATCAAGGATGTTTACCACATGATCTTTATCCTCCCCTCTAAAAAAACATGCAAGGTCCAAAAAGATGTTCTTCTCGTTGTCATCTAGTCCACTAAAACTTCTTCTAAATGCATCCTGAATCTCGACTGGAGGATGTTGGCGCAATCTTCTCAGATGTTCTTCCTCATCATTAGCACAATGATTTAGTACAGACGAACCTAAGACTCCCAGAGCCAATGGAATGCCACTAGCGTAGTTCACCAGCTCCGAGATCGATGACATACTTCTACTCCAATTTTCTTTAGTGGAAAAATAGCAGCAAACGCAAAGAGATTCAAACTCGGATAGTTTTGGGATTTGGTAAAGCTCTTTGGCGTTACACTGTACAAGAACTTGCCTATTCCTAGATGTAAAAATGATTGTATGTCCACCAGAAAACCAACCAAACCCTCCAAGCAAAAATTCTGCATCTCTAGCATTACTCACACCATCAAGAACAATGAGAACCCTTTTATCAAGGAGCCTACCCCTTGTGAAACTTAATTTTGTATCACATACGTCTGTGAAAACTTTTTCTTCCCCAAAGATTTTCGAGAAGAATTCATCACGCAAATGACTAAGCCCTTTTGTTTGACACATTATATCAAAGTCTGGCAGAAAGTAGCAAACGTCATATTTCCCAGCTTGTGTTCTGAAAATGTCTCTAGAGATGATAGTCTTCCCTATGCCAGCCATACCCCAAAGTCCAACAATATGTGGGGCTAAAGATTGAGAACAATGCACCAGAGACAATATAACCTCGAAAGGATGCTTGATTCCGTTAGTTTCAGAACTGAGCAGGAAGCAAACATCTTTGAAGATATCCTTGGCAAGCATAATAACTTGATGCCTGCGCATTAGGAAACATCACAAATACAAAGTACCAAAACAACATACTTCTGATAAAAAGGCTCTGCTGCTGTATTGCTTAAGTGTTGGATAGGCAAATCTTTGAAAGGACTTTTTTTTTTTGCAAAGCATATGATTCCGTATAAATGTTGGCAGAGCAAAAGAAAAAAAAAATGTTCTGATCTAATAAAGATTGTCTTTATTTAGAAAGAAACTAACAATATTCCATTAATTTACGAAAGTCAGAGACAGTCACTATATCACACAGATAGAAGATGATGGCACAGTGAAAGAAGAGAGAAATCAATTTACCTCTTCATATAGTGACATCTATTGATGGAAGTTAATTTGATCATAGCCGCCCTCCATTTCAAAACTTGAGATGCCTGGACTGAATTCTCAAGTCGTGAGAATGGTTTTTCAAAATAACAACTCTGACCACTGACGTCCTCAAGACTAACTTTAAAAAACACAGGAATAAGCAGAAGGTTGTTTGCTTTCAAATAGTCCATGGTCGCCACAAATCCGTCCAGACACTCTGTGGAACGAGCATAGTTCATCGAGAAAATGATAACAGCAACCCGAGATCTGTATAGCATCTCAGGACACCCATTCACTATGCTCCTAGTTATATCATATCTCAAAGGAGCAAAGCCACGGAGACACAACTCATTGAAGATGTAGCTGATAAAGTATCTCTCCTCGGAGTCTTGGTCGTTGTCACCACCACAAGAAATGAGTAAGACAGGTTCAAACCCTGTGATGCTATGCCCGGGAAATTTTAGCTGGAGAGGAGTTTCAACTTCCTCGGAGGGTGTGACCGAGTTTCCAAGAGAAGCTTCAACGCTCTTCTTCTTCTTCTTCTTCTTCCCGCCAGAATCACTGCTGAGGAACTCACTGAAAGCTTCCCAGTCTTCTTCCATTGATTTCGAGGATCGATGTGTGGTTTCTTTCCAAAATTTTGGTTTCTCAGATCTTCATAAGTAAGTCAACTCCACTACTCATCCTCAACCTCCCGATATCATTTTTAAAAAAACAAACACCTACTCTCAGATCTTCATAAGCAAGTCAATGAATTTTTTTATTTATTTTTTTTGGTTTTAACCCCAAATTTGTTCTCAATCTTCATTTCCTAACCTTTTGTTTTGTTGTCATGGCTGCTTCTTCATCGTCCTCCAAATTGGATCCATCTCGCCGGAAATACGACGTGTTTCTCAGTTTCCGAGGTGAAGACACGCGTCATTCCTTCACTAGCTATCTCCGAGATTTTCTACGCCGGAAAGGGATCGATGCTTTCATCGATGAGAAACTCCGGCGAGGTAACGATCTCTTAAAACTTCTCGAAAGGATCGAGCAATCAAAGATCTCGATCGTCGTTTTCTCAGAGAACTACGCGAATTCCGTTTGGTGCTTAGAGGAACTCGCGGAGATCATCGAGTGCAAGGAAACCTTCGGTCAGGTGGTTTTACCGATCTTCTACAAAGTTCCGACATCTGACGTGAAGTATCAAAAGGGAAGATTCGGAGCTCCGTTCGAGAGAGCCGATGAGAATTTCCCTGGATTTGAACACAGGGTTCCGGCATGGAGAGAAGCCCTAAGAGCTGCTTCTGAAATCGCCGGCTATGTACTGCCGGAGAAAAGGTACCCCTAGTCCCCCTAATAATCTCGATTTTGACTTTCTGAGTTTTGATTGAACTCTGGTTTAGGGTTTTGGTTATTCTCGGTTTACTGTTTTAAAAGACTAGGGATGTATTCAACTTGACATTTTAGGTGATTTGCATAAAGTTATAAATTTTATGTTATTCAATCATGGATTTTAAAAAGTCTTCTGAAATTTATTGTTATTGAACTGATAATTTAAAAATCTACTTTAAAATCCACTGTTATTCAAAACAGTTTGTGGATTTGGATTTTAATAAGTTTCAAGGATTCTGGAGGATTTGAGAAGATTTGTTTAGTTAAAAATACAAAAATCCAAATCTCATGGTTTTATGTGGGATTTAAGAGAATTTTACCAAAAATCATATCAACTTCCTTAAAATCTATCAAAATTCCAAATTTACTAAATCCCATAGAATTCTCCGAAATCATTGTTTCGATATATCCCCGAGATGTTGGGTTGAGTAGTTTTCATTGAGTTCCCCGTCTATGATTTGGTTAGATGGGTTTGAGATTCAATTTTATTGGTTAAGCCTCGGTTTACTGTTTTATACGTACTGATACGACCTAGATGGCTAGATATAACCACTGGTAGATCAGTGTTCACTATCTTAACTATGCGTCTAATGCAAGGAAACTACTTTCATGATTCATGAAGGTCAATTAGTAGTCCTTATTTTCTTTCTCTTTTTTCTGTTTATTTGTTACAATTATTTCCTTATTATTGATGATACATTTGGCAGCCCGGAGTGTGAGTTCGTTGACAAAATTGCCAAAGAAACGTTCAAGATTCTAAACAAGTTGTCTCCATCTGAAATTCGAGGCCTTCCAGGGATTGAGTCGCATATGACAGAGCTGGAAAAGTATATGGAATTGAAAGAGACAGTTGTGTGCGACTTGTCGGGGTTCTTGGGATGGCTGGGATTGGTAAGACCACTGTTGCGGACTGTTTGTATAAGCGAAACTACGGTGACTTTGATGGTTACTGCTTTCTTGCAAATATTCACAATGAGTCAAAACTACATGGAGTAGATTATTTGCAGCAGAAACTTCTCCGTAAGCTGTTAGATGAAGATAATCTTGATGTTGGAGCTCCTGAAGGAGCACACGAAGCCTTGAAGGATCGTCTTCGGAACAAGAAACTGTTTATTGTGCTCGACGATGTGACTAACGAAAACCAAATAACACTTCTTATTGGGAAAGGGGGAAAGGAGCTGTACCGAGAAGGAACTCGGATTGTTATAACAACAAGGGACAAGAAACTGCTAGAGAATGTTGTGAATGAAACATATGTGGTTCCTAGATTGAGCGGAAGAGAAGCTTTGGAGCTTTTCTGCTTGAGTGCATTTTCTAGTAATCTCTGCGCTACAGCCGAGCTCATGGATCTATCAAACAAGTTTGTGGATTATTCGAAAGGGCATCCATTAGCTCTGAAATTGTTAGGTTCTGACCTATGCCAGAGAGATAAGTTATATTGGATTAGGAAATTGGAGAGACTGCAGAGAAGACCAGATGGAAAGATTCAAGAAGTCTTGAAAATGAGTTATGAGGAACTATGTCCGGAAGAACAGAGCATATTTCTGGATGTTGCTTGCTTCTTTAGATCAGAAAAGTTGGATTTTGTTTCGATGATTCTGAGCACTTACCATATTGATGCTTCTAATGCGATAAATGACCTTGTTGACAAGTGCTTAATAACCGTTTCAAATAACCGGCTTGAGATGCATGACTTACTGCTGACAATGGGGAGGGAAATTGGCTACGAATCATCCATCAAAGAGGCAGGTAACCGCGGTCGGTTATGGGAGAAGGAAGATATTTGTCGCGTTTTAAAGTATAAAACGGTGAGCCAGAATATTTCATTTGTTCTTACGAATTTGATTCTTCTAGTACTATAGTTTCTTAATTATTAACTTTTCTTTTCCAGGGGACTGCAGAAATTAGGGGCATCTTCTTGGATATGTTTAATGTAGAAAGCATGAAGCTAAGTGCTGATATTTTCACGAGAATGTTGAGTCTCAAATTCCTGAAAATCTACAATTCTCATTGTTCCAAGTGGTGTGAAAACCATTGTAGATTTCGTTTTCCGAGTGGGCTTGATTGCTTTCCAGATGAGCTGGTGTATCTCCACTGGCAGGGGTACCCTTTGGATTTTCTGCCATTGAACTTCAACCCGAAGAAACTCATTGATCTTAGTCTGCGTTATAGCAGCATTAAGCAACTATGGGAAGATGAGAAGGTACAACCTTAGCGGTACATTCTCCCATTTTATCAGATTATTGTGTGATCCAGTATGTGATTATTATATTATTTATGTTGCAGAACACCGGAGAGTTAAGGTGGGTTGACCTCAGTTATTCGAAAGACTTACTGAATCTATCTGGCTTGTTTGAAGCTCGTAAACTTGAGAGATTAAATCTTGAATGCTGTACAAGTTTAGCCAGATGTTCATCAATCCAGCAAATGGACAGTCTTGTTTCAGTGAATCTAAGAGATTGCACAAACCTCAAACGTTTTCCAAAGAGCATTAATCTTAAATGTTTGAAGGTTCTTATCCTCAGTGGCTGTTCAAACCTCAAGAAATTCCCAACTATTTCAGATAACATAGAATCTCTATATTTGGATGGCACAGCAATCAAACGTGTTCCTAAATCCATAGAGACTCTACGGAACCTCGCTGTGTTAAATCTAAAGAAGTGTTGCAGGTTGATGAGTCTTCCTGACACTATTTGCAAACTGAGTTCTCTTAAAGAACTTATTCTCTCCAGCTGTTCAAAGCTAGAGATTTTTCCGGACATCAATGAGGACATGAAAAGCTTAGAAATTCTGCTCATGGATGAGACTGCTATCAAACAAACACCCAAAACTATGTGTATGAGTAATCTCAAGCTGTTTTCGTTTGGTGGATCTAAAGTCCAAGATTTCAAAGGTTTGGAATTGCTGCCTTTCTCAGGCTGCTCTCAGTTATCAGACATGTATCTCATAGATTGTAATCTGTACAAGTTGCCGGACAACTTTAGCTGCTTATCCTCGCTGCAGTCTCTATGCTTGAGCAAAAACAATATCGAGAATCTACCAGGAAGCATTAAGAAACTTCATCATCTCAAGTCTCTTTACTTGAAGCATTGTCAAAAGCTCATTTCACTGCCAGTGCTTCCATCAAATCTGCAGTACTTGGATGCTCATGGCTGTATCTCACTCGAAACAGTAGCAAAACCTATGACGCTTCTTGTGATAGCTGAAAAGACCCATTCTACTTTTGTATTCACAGATTGCTTCAAGCTAAACCGAGATGCACAAGAAAATATTGTGGCTCATACTCAACTCAAGAGTCAAATACTGGTGAACGGATCTCTTCAACGTAATCAGCATAAGGTCCAATATCTGTTGCTCTGTTATTATACCAGTGTCATTGCCTATCAAATGTCTTTCTTAAATGGTTTTTTCGGTTTCATTTCAGGAACTAGTTTTGGAACTTTTAGCTGCGGTAAGCTATCCAGGAAATGATTTGCCATTATGGTTCCGCCATCAGAGAATGGGATCTTCAATGGAAATCAACCTGCCTCCACACTGGTGCGATGATAAATTCATTGGACTTTCTCTCTGCAGTGTTGTCTCTTTCAAGGAATATGAAGATCAAACCAGCCGGTTCTCGGTAATATGCAAGTGCAAGTTTAGAAACAAAGACGGTAATTCCATCAGCTTTACTTGCAATCTTGGAGGATGGACGGAGTCATCTGGATTATCAAGCCACGAAGAACCAAGACGACTTAGCTCTGATCATGTGTTCATCAGTTATAACAACTGTTTCCACGCCAAGAATATCCATGATCTCAATAGATGTTGTAACACCACCGCTTCATTCAAATTCTTTGTTACTGATGGCAAAGCCAAAAAAATGCTAGATTGCTGTGAGGTGGTGAAATGTGGGATGGACTTGTTTTATACACCCTACGAGAGTGATTATAGGTTGCAGGGGTTAAAAGAGAAAAACCTCGTGAAAGCGGTGTCTGGAAAAGAAACAGATCTCAATGAAACCACCAACGATGAAGCTGCTTTGGCCAAGAGAGGCCGTTTCTGTTTACAAGAAGAAGAGCTACTGAATAGGAAAAGAACAAAGGAAGAAATCACTTTTTTCTGATAACGAGTGTTCTGTAACTTCTGTTCATAGTTGCATGGAGCCAACAAAGCCAAATCTCTGTAATTAACTAGTTGTAGAGAGCTGATTTGACACGATGAGTGGTTTCAGACATAGGTTGTTCATCCTTCAAAGAGTAATGATATATGACCAAAAGTGTTATTTTTTATCCCTCTTTCTGATACATATGGCTACTTTGAACTTTGAAGTATTAATTAGTACTTCACTTCTAACTATAGTTTAATCTCTGCTCATGTAAGACAAACTTCACCTTTATAATACAAATGATGCTTGCGAGTTGAGATAATTGAACACGACTTATATTGATTCCCCCATTACCAATCATCAAATTTACACAGCTTTTCATCAACATACGCTTACTTTCTTCCTGCTCTGTATCAACGACGCCTTTACCAGAGGTTGCTTGTCTTGCCTCAGACACAGTCATTTGGCTTTCTCAGTTGATGTTTCCAGAAGCTTATCCGACGGTAGACTCAAGAATGCAGATCCAAATGAATCAAATCTCAGCATATCCATGTGCGGACTCTTGGAAGGAATGGAAGATGCGTTCTTCTAGTACGTTAACACCCACATCGGATGTTAAAACGGACAGGACTCATGACGCCGTTTCTTCTGCCAATATATAATTTGCGCACACGTTATTTCTATCATAAGAGATGAAACGAATCCAGTAAGCAAAGGATCACGCACCCACACAGAAGCTGAGATAAGAACAGACATCAGGTTTTAACTTCCTTGGACCCGTTTCAAGATAGTACGGATGTGTTTTTGTCATTAACTTGAACAAGATGCATTGGTGAATAGCTTTATGATGACGTTTAAAAGAAAGAAACTGATTGCTAGTTTATGAAGTGGCTTACCGGCCATCGCGGGAAACCTATGGGGGTTTAGTAAATCTCAGGGACAGGGGTTCTCAGTCACAGATGAATAAATTTCTTTACAAACACTATCACATTTACGCTCTCCGGTGCTCATGTAATATGCATATTCAGGTTGCCCAGGTCTTTCTGGGAAAATATTTCCTGGATGCATTCCCCAAAAAAGACTTGTAAGAGGCATCAAGCTCAACCTGCAAAATGAAGCTATCTGGTTTAGAAGAGGAGAGACGTCTTTTAAGCCGCTAAGAAATCTCATTTGTAAAATATTAATCTGTCAACTCAAGATAACTGAATCCTTTCCCAGTAAGAACCCAAAAAACAAAAAAAGGCAAAAGAAGAAGAGAAAATCAGTTACTGAAGAGCCAGAAGCATTATATAACAAAAACTACAAATACTAGCATGTTACCAAATAAATCAACATCAACATCAAAAGTGGCATCAGAAGCCTAGAGACTGTTAAATCCCCCACACTGGTTAATGGTTAGAGGTGGGATTAACTGGTGCCTTACAAAGTCACATGGGCACCCTCACCTTTAGACGTTTTTGGGAATGATTGAAGCCCTAATATGGGATATCTTCTTCTTATCAGAGACACTATTTTCCCTTTTCCTTTTTCTCAAGCTTAGGATAACAGATTCAATAACTCTCTTCAAACGACATCTCTTATATGGTGGTGCCAGATGCTCCACGCTTGAAATCTCCTCTAAATTCATTGAAGAGGGACGTTTTGCGCCATGGGTCTTATCACATGTTGTCGTGGTAATTAAATACACTGCGCATCTTTTCACCGTGCAGCTATCATCTAGAAGTTTGTTCTGCCAATTGACAGGATGGAATTCGAAGGTAAGCCAACCAGCCAGGAAATCATGGTCAATTCCATCAGCAGGATGCATTTTCGCATTGCCAAAAACAAACATATGATCCTTCCGAACAGTGGGAGCTTCCTTTGGAGCCCAGCAATGGAAAATTCTCTCTAATCTAGGTGAAAGGTCTCTTCTGGCTTTCCTGCATATGCACTTGATGCCAAAACCAGCAGCATTGCGATAATTATCCCGAAATTCAACTACTACAGATAAAGTAAAGCCTGAGAGAGTCCTAAGCATGCCAGAGGTTAGCTCTATCATTACAGATGAACCAGCTTTAAAATTAACTGAGAATTCGTGACCCGCATAGGCAGGTATACAGATGCTGAATGCAAGCGGGTTGTTGTGTTCCTGTTCCAGTGAAGCAACAAAAAAAAACTATCAAATATGTGAAAAGTGCAAATGAAAATGCATGTGAGAGAGAGAGAGAGGGAAAATACCTGTTGATGCCCCTTGGCCATGACTTCAACACTATCTAGAGCTCTTTTCATATATTTTCTGAAAAAATCTGGGGACAACGCAAAGCAATTACTGAATGTGTAGTGCCTTGAAAACTGCTCGAAGCTTAAAGTGAATGACTTAAGAGCCACACAGCCATGTGCATTCAAAATTTCTAGACTAATGGGAAGCTCTGGTAATGATGTGAGATTTTTACAATGGCGTAATCTGAAGCTGTGTAGTTTACGAAGCTCCTTAATGCTTTCAGGAATTTGGCTAAAAGAGTTCCCACCAAGATCCAGTGCCTTCAATGAAGTAAGCCGGCATAACTCGTCAGTTATATCCACCAGGTACGACTTACACAGAAACAAAGTTACTAGGGCATATAATCTTGACGCCAATGAGTGTAGAATTGATGAGGGTAACGGAGTAATAGTGACCCATGGCCAGCTTTCTTGTGGTATTCCCTTGCTTGATAGATATTCAAATGCCGATAAAATTTCTTCTAAATCATCTCTGTAAAAAACAAGTACTGTAAATATCTGATCTTAGTTGCAAATATTTTAAGGTTCATAAGAGTTTTAGAGCCATCTAACCTTGATTCTTGCATAGCAGAGTGAAGTTTTAACGGCACATATTCTTCCGTGGTTATCTTTCTTTGAAGACGTTGTGAATCTCGTAGAAAGAATGTGTCAGGAATTGGAAGATTTCTTAGATTTGAACAGCCAGACAGCTTAAGTGTCACAATGACTTTCAAGTTACTTATACCCGGTGGCAGGTGCTGAAGTCCTTTACAATTCTCCAGATCTAATGTAACAAGTCTAGTGAGCTCCTCGATTGATGGTGGTATTTCTCTCATAGCAGTACCAGCTAGATATAGCTCTTTCAGGTTTGGTGAGAAATCATGAAGGTCCTCAAGATCTGAGCAGCCAGATAGATTAAGAACTTCAAGAGATTCTAGATGAACCGTGGCAGGCATAATCCGCAAATGAGAACAATCTTTCAGACTCAAGAAAGTAAGCTTGCGATGATGAAGAATAGATGAGTTAACTTTAACCAGACTCGTGCATCCTTCAAGATCAATATGCTCAAGGTTCGTGGCCTTTGAAAGCCTTGGGAATTTATTCAACTGTCGGGAGTGACTCAAAATAATCCGATTTAGCTTGTCGAGATTCTGTTTACAAACACGAACAACCAAAATGAGTATTCACGTACTGGTTATTACTTCATGTATGCAACAAAATAATAATGTAAAGACATACCTTTGTTCCTTTCCATAGCTTTGTCATGTTGCTATATGGCATGTTCAATTCTACTAGATTTTTAGGATTGAAGTTCCGAGGTAAAGATCCTCGAGGATATCTTTCCCAGTGTAGTAAACGTAGCTCATCAGACAAAGAGTAAAGGCCTTGAAGTAAAGAAACTTTGCAATGGTTTTCAGAAGTTGGACAGTGGATCTTGAGCAATCTAAGTCTATGCATCCTCTCAAATACAGCAGGACTCAACTCAAATGACAAGCCAGACATATCCAGAAATATGCCTTCTATTGCTTCTGTTCCCTGAAGAAAAAGGGAAAAGAAGATGAGAAACATTTTACTGAAGAAATGAACATAGGCAGCAATCTATAGTTACAGTGAGAATAATAATTATAAATTGTGTAAGACTTACTGTTTTGTTTGTCAGCACATCAGCAATGTCATTAGAGTCCCACAATCTGGTACGCTTGCCTGCGGCTTCGTATTCTTGGCAAACAACAAATCGACCCATGTCTTGAAAAATATTAGGCATTTCTAACTTATTATCTACAAGGCTAATAAGAGACTCATCAATCAAAGCATTGACTCCTAAATCTGTAAAAAAACCACAACCATCAAGGATTTTCACCACATAATCTTTATTCTCCCCTCTGAAGAAACATGCCAGGTCCAAAAATATATCCTTCTCGTTGTCATGTAGTCCATTAAAACTATTTCGAAATGCATCCTGAATCTCGATTGGAGGATGTTGACGCAATCTTCTAAGATGTTGCTTCTCATCATTAGTACATTGCTGTCGTACAGACGAACCTAGGACTCGCAGAGCCAATGGAATGCCACTAGTGTAGTTCACCAGCTCCGAGATCAATGACATCTTTCCCTTCCATTTTTGTTCAGTGGCAAACTGGCAGCAAAGGCGAAGAGAATCATACTCGGATAGCTTCGGAATTTCGTAAAGCTCTTTGGCCTTACACTGTACAAGAACTTGCCTATTCCTAGATGTTAAGATGATTGTATGTCCACCAGAAAACCAACCAAAACCTCCAACCACGACTTCTGCATCTCTAACACTACTCACACCATCAAGAACAATGAGAATCTTTTTATCAAGAAACCTATTCCTTGTGAAACTTATTTTTGTATCATATGTGTCTATAAAAACTCTTTCTTCCCCAAAGATTTTTGAGAAGAAATCATCACGCAGATGACTCAACCCTTTTGTTTGACACATTAGATGAAAGTCTGGCATAAAGTAACTCAGGTCATATCTCTGAGCTTGCGTTCTATATATTTCTCTTGTGATAGCCGTTTTCCCTATACCAGCCATACCCCAAAGTCCAACAATCTGTGGGGCTGAAGGTTGATGACAATGTATTAATGGCAAGATACTCCCTAATAGAAGCTTGATTCCAATTAGGTTCCTGCCGGCTTCAGAACCAAATAACAAGCTGACATCTCTTACAATAATCTTGGCAAGCATACACTCATCCCTGCGCAAGAAAAAAAAAGAACACCAGACAAAATTTAATTAGCCAAACAACTTTCTTTATAAATGCTCTGTCCAATGGCAAATATGTTAAGACAAATCACTAAATGGATTTCCTGGTTAATTAAGCATGTGTGCTCTAGTATATACTTCCGACAAATGTTCACCGAGAAAACCATAGACATGTAAAATGGCCTAATGGGAGAAGAGAGAAATCAATTACCCCTTTATATACTGCTTACTTTTGTAGACAAATAATTTATTTATGGCCTTCCTCCATTTATAAACTTGGGATGCATGTACTGAATTCTCAAAAGAGCCAGGAATTACATTAAAAAACACAGGCAGAAGCGCAAGGTTGTTTGCTTTTAAATGGCCCATGATCGCTGTGAATTCAGCCAGGCACTCTCTGGCATAGTTCATCGTGATAATCATAATACAAACACGTGAACTGTATAGCGTATACGGATCCCCAGTCATTGTGCTCCTGTCTAGATCATAGCTACAAGGGGTGAAGCCACGCCGACATAACTCATTATAGATGCAGCTGATGAAGTATGTCTCCTCAGAGTCTTGGTTTTTACCACAAGAAATTACTAATATAGGGTCAGACCCTGTAATGCTATGCTCAGGCAATCCTTGCTGAAAAGGAATTTCCACTTCCATGTGTTTCTCTCTCAATTCTAGCTTCATTTTGGATGTAGCCGGTGATGTTGGATTCAGAACTGCACTTTGAGAAGAACTTGCGGGAGCAGCGCCAGCGTTGTGCCTTCTGCAGCCAATGAAGAACTTGCTGCTGTCCATATGGTGTCGTTGGAAGAAAACAGAATCTCCAACACTAAGCTGATTTTCCTTAACGTACCTGCTCCAACCTCTGGTAAATTCACACTGACTCCCGATGTTGTGGTATGAGTAGCCAAACAGCCATCCTTTGCCATCCTGGTCCTCAAATCGAATGAGGCTCTCGGTACCTCCCTGGAAGTTGGTGAAGGGAAAGTAATTCCTGGCGTCCTCATCGGGGATGATGAGAGAGTCAACGTTATCCATATCTTTGGTTTTTAAACGCATCTCAAAGAGATCCTCCTTGTTATGGTGACTGAGCATGTTCTTGACAAATTCTTTTTGACTAGTCTGTTCTTCCGCAAGCTCCATCAAGAATGTTCTTACAATTTGGTTGTCAAAAGGATTTTCCTTGTGGCTTCCTAATATTCTTTTGAAGGTGTCGCCGCTGAAGCTTGTAACGACGGCTTCAACTTTGTCAGTGGGCAGGCGCCGGAGAAATTCAACGGCGTCGTTGGAAGTGCATTCAGAAAGAGAACGCGGAGGTTTGCTGTTTTTAAGAAATTCAAAGAAAGCTGTCCAGTCTTCGAATGGGTCCCTACAGCCAACATCTGCGGCTTCGAATTTTTCATCGGTTATCCCTGAACCAGAACAACTATGGCTTATCGGAGAAGTCACCTCTTGTAGGTTGCTTACATCCCTGTAATGAACAAGGACAATATGCTCGTATTCCCTGATATAAAGAGCAATAAACATTATGTTCACTTTTGAGAAATAAACAGGAGTAACGTATATACACATAGTATGAGTACATGAACTCACGGATCTAACATCCAGTAGATACGCCTCTGAAAAGTGGGATTGTGCTCTCCATGCGCATAATAACAATTCAAGGCATCGGTGTTTCCCACCTGTTCATAAACACGTCAATCAAAGAGTCATTAACAAGCTTAAGAACAACATACCTACAAGTTGCAAACACACAAAATCTTGGAGATTGGAATAGTCATTAATAACGTTAAGAACAACAATCTAAAGTTTCAAAAGACGATATTTGGAGACTGGAATAATCATAACAACTAGCAAATTATCTAAGATCATGATAAAAAAAAAAAAAACTCAAGTCATGATAACAAGTACGAGCACAATAATAACATCTAAGAGCATTCAGCAACAATGTGAGAAGTCTCTGAGATCATAGTGCACTATCCTGATA
The DNA here is from genome assembly GCF_030686135.1 of Camelina sativa. NCBI lineage: Eukaryota > Viridiplantae > Streptophyta > Magnoliopsida > Brassicales > Brassicaceae > Camelina > Camelina sativa. The sequence goes on from NC_141890.1 coordinate 11,859,153, forward strand.
CCTTAAGTCGTTCGTGTGCTTCTGCAACAGTTCTACCATCCTTTTTTCTCCGCCAGTGATGGCCATCTTTACGGAATAATTTAAGAACCTTTCTATTAAAAAGAAACAAAGACCCACCTGAGAGACATGAGTTTAAGAAAATTGATTAAATCAAAACCAAACCAGTAAAGTCAGAAAAAAAAAGTCAAACTTACTTGTAGGCCTTTGAGGTGCCGTAAGTGTAAGCGTCAATCTTTCATGATTCTGCAGTATGAACAGCACCTCGGGAGGTTTCAACCACCGGATCTGAGCTTCTTTATGCAGAGTACTAATTCCATATTCTGAGAAAAAAAACAAAAGGTTTGAAACAATCATTAGTCATCGAAATACACAAAGTTTGATACTTTCGAGGCAAAAGAGGAAAATGGAGAAACCCTCAACAAACTCACCGGATTGCATAGCCATTGGGGATGAGACGTGGTCGAATTGAGGTAGTAATAAACCTATTCAAAGACAGAGATGAGTCACACTAAACCAGTACGAACGACAAAGAAGACGAAGAAAGGATAAATACAAAACAAATAAAAAAGAAAAAATCATTAGACTTGACCCACTAAGACGACTCGCACTGTTCACAGTCAATCGCATTTTACAACCTCAACTCCTAACCACTCATTTAATATCCATGGCTGCTGCTTCTTCATCTTCCTCCGCGTCGGATCCATCCCGCCGGAAATACGACGTGTTTCTCAGTTTCCGAGGCGCAGACACGCGCCACTCCTTCACTTGCTATCTCCGAGATTTTCTACGCCGGAAAGGGATCGATGCTTTCATCGATGAGGAACTCCGGCGAGGCAACGATCTCTCAAAGCTTCTCGAAAGGATCGAGCAATCGAAGATCTCGATCGTCGTTTTCTCAGAGAACTACGCGAATTCCGCGTGGTGTTTAGAGGAGCTCGCCAAGATCATGGATTGTAAAAAGACCTTCGATCAGGTGGTTTTACCGGTCTTCTACAAAGTTCCGACATGTGACGTGAGGTATCAAACTGGGAGTTTCGGAGCTCCGTTCGAGAGATCTGAAGAGGTTTTTCAGGGATTTGAACACAGAGTTCCGGCATGGAAGGATGCCCTGACCGCTGCTTCTCAAATCGCCGGCTACGTTTTGCCGGAGAGAAGGTACCTAAACGATTTGACTTTGAGTTCTAATTGAATTCCGGTTAAAGATATGGTTAAGTATCGGTTAATTGTTCTAGAGGATGTTGGGTTGAAAATTAGTGAAATTCCGGTTTAGTAATTGGTTGAACCTCGGTTTACAGTGTAAATAGATGATGGGTTAAGCCACTTCTTGATTAATCAATCATCACTATCTTCTTTACTGTGTGCCGCAGCAAATTTTAAAAATGACTAAACTATGTTTCATTGCATTAAAGGAATAAAACCAGAACGTTAATTGGTCTCTAGTTTCATGAAATTTGTATAGCATTTTACTATCTTTGTTGGTATTCAATAATAGAGTTCTTCTTCATACCAATTTATGTGCTTTGTGTTGTGTCTTACTGTTTCATATTCTAATGAAGCCAAATTATTTCATGGAGATCAATCATTTGCCTTTTTTTCGTTTACTGTGAAACTTATCTTGATAAAAATGATGCATTTGGCAGCCCGGAGTGTGAGTTTGTAGACAAAATTGCCAAGGAAACGTTCAAGGTTCTAAACAAGTTGTCTCCATCTGAAATTCAAGGTCTTCCAGGGATTGAATCGCGTGTGATGGAACTTGAAAAGATAATGTGTTTCGAAGAAAAGACTTGTGTGCGAGTTGTTGGAGTTCTTGGGATGGCTGGGATTGGTAAGACCACTGTTGCAGATTGTGTGTATAAGCGAAACTATGGCCACTTCGATGGTTACTGCTTCCTTGCAAATATTCACAACGAGTCAAAACTAAACGGAGTAGATCATTTGCAGCAGAAGCTCCTCCGTAAGTTATTAGATGAAGACAATCTTGATGTTGGAGCTCCTGAAGGAGCACATGAAGCCTTAAAGGACCGCCTTCGAAACAAAAAGCTGTTAATTGTGCTTGACAATGTGGCCAACGAGAATCAAATTAGACTTCTTATTGGGGGAGAGGGACAAGAGCTGTACAGAGAAGGAACTCGGATTGTTATAACAACAAGGGACAAGAAATTGTTAGAGAAGATTGTGAACCAAACATATGTGGTTCCTATATTAAGCGGAAGAGAGTCTTTGGAGCTTTTCTGCTTGAATGCATTTTCTAGTAATCTCTGCGCTACAGCCTAGTTCATGGATCTATCAAACAAGTTCGTGGATTATTCTAAAGGGCATCCATTAGCTCTGAAATTGCTAGGTTCTGATCTTTGTCAACGAGATAAGTTATATTGGATCAGGAAATTGGAGAGACTGCAGAAAAGACCAGATGGAAAGATTCAAGAAGTCTTGAAAATGAGTTATGAGGAACTATGTCCGGAAGAACAGAGCATATTTCTGGATGTTGCTTGCTTCTTTAGATCAGAAAAGTTGGATTTTGTTTCAAGGATTCTGAGCACTTACCACATTGATGCTTCTAATGTGATAAATGATCTTATTGACAAGTGCTTGGTAACTGTCTCGGATAACCGGCTGGAGATGCATGACCTACTGCTTACGATGGGGAAGGAAATTGGTTATGAATCATCCATCAAAGAGGCAGGTAAGCGTGGTAGGTTATGGGACCAAGAAGATATTTGTCGCGTTTTAAAGTATAAAACGGTGAGCCATGTGTTTCATTTTGTCCTTACGAATGTGATTCTTCTACTGTAGTTTTTTTTTATTTAACTTTTTTTTCCAGGGGACTGCAGAAATTAGGGGCATCTTCTTGGATATGTCTAATGTAGAAAGCATGAAGCTAAGTGCTGATATTTTCACGAGAATGTTGAGTCTCAAATTCCTGAAAATCTATAATTCTCATTGTTCTAAGTGGTGTGAAAACCATTGTAGATTTCGTTTCCCGGGTGGGCTTGATAGCTTTCCAGATGAGCTGGTGTATCTCCACTGGCAGGGGTACCCTTTGGAGTATCTGCCATTGAACTTCAATCCGAAGAAACTCATTGATCTTAGTCTTCGTTATAGCAGCATTAAGCAACTATGGGAAGATGAGAAGGTTAGCGGTAAATTCTCCCATTTTATCAGATTATACTATAGTGTGCTGCTGTGATCAAGTATGTGATTATTAAATTATTTATCTTGCAGAACACAGGAGAGTTAAGGTGGGTTGATCTCAGCTACTCGAAAGACTTACTGAATCTATCTGGCTTGTTGGAAGCTCGTAAACTCGAGAGATTAAATCTAGAATGCTGTACAAGTTTAGCCAAATGTTCATCAATCCAGCAGATGGACAGTCTTGTTTCGCTGAATCTCAGAGATTGCATAAACCTCAAGCGTCTTCCAAAGAGCATTAATCTGAAATATTTGAAGGTTCTTATCCTCAGTGGCTGTTCAAAACTCAAGAAATTCCCAACTATTTCAGATAACATAGAGTCTCTATATTTGGATGGCACAGCAATCAAACGTGTTCCTGAATCCATAGAGACTCTACGGAACCTCGCTGTGTTAAATCTAAAGAAGTGTTTCAGGTTGATGGGTCTTCCTGACACTCTTTGCAAACTCAAGTCTCTAAAAGAACTGATTCTCTCTGGCTGTTCAAAGCTAGAGAGTTTTCCGGATATTCATGAAGACATGGGAAGCTTAGAGATTCTGCTCATAGATGATACAGCCATTAAACAAACTCCCAGAAAAATGTGTATGAGTAATCTCAAGCTGTTTTCGTTTGGTGGATCTAAAGTCCAAGATTTCAGGGGTTTGGAATTGCTGCCTTTCTCGGGCTGCTCTCAGTTATCAGACATGTATCTCACAGATTGTAATCTATACAAGTTGTCGGACAACCTTAGCTGCTTATCCTCGCTGCAGTCTCTATGCTTGAGCAAAAACAATATCGAGAATCTACCAGGAAGCATTAAGAAACTTCATCATCTCAAGTCTCTTTACTTGAAGCATTGTCAAAAGCTCATTTCACTGCCAGTGCTTCCATCAAATCTGCAGTACTTGGATGCTCATGGCTGTATCTCACTCGAAACAGTAGCAAAACCTATGACGCTTCTTGTGATAGCTGAAAAGACCCATTCTACTTTCGTATTCACAGATTGCTTCAAGCTAAACCGAGATGCACAAGAAAATATTGTGGCTCATACTCAACTCAAGAGTCAAATACTGGTGAACGGATCTCTTCAACGTAATCATAAGGTCCAATATCTGTTTGCTCTGTTAGTATAGCAGTGACATTTACATGTTATTCTTAAACGACTTTTTTGGTCTTATCATTTCAGGAACTAGTTTTGGAACCTTTAGTTGCTGTAAGTTTTCCAGGAAATGATTTGCCATTATGGTTCCGCCATCAGAGAATTGGATCTTCAATGGAAATCAACCTGCCTCCACACTGGTGTGACGATAAATTCATTGGACTTTCTCTCTGCACTGTTGTTTCTTTCAAGGACTATGAAGATAGAACCAGCAGGTTCTCCGTAATATGCAAATGCAAGTTCAGAAACGAAGACGGTGATTCCACCAGCTTTACTTGTAATCTTGGGGGCTGGAAAGAGCAGTGTGGATCACCTAGCCACGAAGAACCAAGAAGACTTAGCTCTGATCATGTGTTCATCAGTTATAACAACTGTTACCATGCCAAGAAAAGCGATGATCTCAACAGATGCTGCAACACCACTGCCTCATTGAAATTTTTTCTTACTGATGGCAAAGCAAAAAGAAAACTAGATTGCTGTGAGGTTGTGAAATGTGGGATGAGCTTGTTATATGCACCGGACGAGAATGATTATAGGTTGCATGGGTTACAAGAGAATAATCTCGATAAAGCTATATCTGGAAAAGAAACAGATCTAAACGAAACTGACTTAGATGAAGTTGTTGTGTCCAAGAGAGGTCGTTTATGTTTTCAAGAAGAAGAGCTACTGAACAGGAAAAGGATAAAGGAAGAAGTCTCGTTTTCTAATTACGAATGTACTGTAACTTCCGTTCTTAGTTACACGAAGCCAGCAAAGCCTAATCACTGGACATAACTAATTTCAGAAAGTCGATTTCTACCTTATTAATGGCTTATTCTTGTTCTAAATCTACCTCATTCTTGGCTTGATCTCTTAATTTGAATTGTAGAATCAGCAATGTACAGAGTCTCTGAAGTTTCAAGTCAATTTGGCTACTCTTAAACAATTTTCAAGAAGAGATATTGGGATCTCTGTGTCGCAGACATATTTTTTCTACAAAGATTGAAACCGTTTCCTCTGCTGACTGTCTCCTCAGCACAACAAACTCAACATCAGATCTTTCTATTTTTTTTTTTTTTTTGGTATTTTTAAAATGTAAAAGCTTAACTTTGACTTGTAATAAGATTCACTGAAACTTGAAGTAAAGTTCCAATGCGAACTTATTGCGATTTAATCTCTGCACAACACTCATCAATAAAGAAGATTCTTTGAAACTTGAAGTAAAGTTCGAATACAAATGCATTACCAGATTTGCCACCTAGCTCGCATATGTTAACTTTATCCACAAGCTTTGATATTATACACAACAAAGTATCCTTTTCCATGCATTTGTCATTTGATTTACGTCTTCTAGTAATAAGAAATAAGAACAAGTATAGCCTAAAAAGTTCAGAAAGTCAAATGCTTGAGTTGTAAAATACCAAAAAATCCGCACTAGAAGAATGAAAATCACACAATCAAAAGTCAAAAGTGGAAGCCAAACACACTAAACAATATAACTATTTGCTTCAAAGCTAACCAATGTTTTAGACCGTTGACCTTAGATTATAAATTCATCATTCCTCATACGAAAATAAATACTATTTTAAAACAAATATCATGAGAATTAAGAGTGTTCACATAATGATGTGTTGAAAAGTCACGCAACAAGTCACATGAATATTTTTCCCATACATACAAACCAAAGTAACCCCACAAGATTAATTGAAGCCTCACGTTTCTTTCTTGGTCATTTTTACGTTACCAAACCCACTGAATAAACAACTTTAATGGGATCGTCTCCACTTTATCATTTTACTTATATTGTAAGCTTATAATTAAAATCCCCAAAGATGAAAAATGATGATTTGCTTTTTATGTATCCTTTACTTGAACAAACAGAACCACCACAGCACCATATTTTGAAGAAGAAACAAAAAGCAATGGCTTCACAAACCAAACTTAAGAAACCAAATTCTCATTTTAGTCTTTGTACTTTCCTCTTCTTCACCGTCCTTTTTACAATACCGGCTCTCTTCCTCCTCCGCAGCTCCTCTTGCTCCTCCTCCACAGTCGCAGTCTCCTCTTCCTCTGAAACATACCAGCCACCGTGGTCTGGCGACCTTCAAACCGCCCAGTTTGCCTGGAACCGCCTTGCTTTCTCCATAACCAACCCTCCCAAATCCCTAAAACTCGCTGTTTTCTCCCGGAAATGGCCTACTGGGCCCAATCCCGGCGGCATGGAACGTCATGCTTTAACTCTCTACACTGCTTTAGCCCGCCGTGGACACCGCGTCCATGTTTTCACCTCCCCCTTAGACCATTCCCCTGAAACCAACAAAATCACTCCGGTTTCCGACCAAATCTTATACCCTATAATCCATTCTCACGGTGACGCGGAGCCTGGAAAATGGCGGTACAACAAAGCATGGCAGCTTTACCAAGAAGAGAACAAGAAAGAACCTTTCGATGCGGTTCACACCGAAAGCGTGGCTTTACCTCACTGGATTGCCCGGGAGGTTCCAAACCTAGCAGTCTCATGGCACGGCATTGCGCTAGAGAGCTTACAATCAAGCATTTACCAAGACCTGATCCGTAAACCAGACGAACCAAGATCACAAGGCTTCAATGCAAGCCTATACGGTGCCGTGCTTCCCAAGATACTTGACGAAATCAGATTCTTCCACAACTACGCTCACCACATCGCGATCAGCGATAGCTGCGGAGAAATTCTAAGAGACGTTTACCAAATTCCTGAGAAAAGGGTTCACGTGATCCTCAACGGAGTTGATGAACACGGATTCACATCAGACAAGAAGCTACGTTCTCTGTTTAGGTCAAAATTAGGGTTACCAGAAAACTCATCAGCGGTCGTTTTAGGAGCCGCAGGGAGATTAGTTAAAGACAAAGGACATCCATTACTCTTCGAAGCTTTTTCGAAACTAATCGAAACACATTCTAATGTTTACCTCGTAGTAGCTGGATCAGGGCCATGGGAGAATCGTTACAAGGAACTAGGAGATAAAGTTTCCATTTTGGGATCTCTAAACCCAAACGAACTCAAGGGTTTCTACAACGGGATAGATTTGTTCGTGAATCCAACGCTTAGACCACAAGGACTCGATTTGACGTTAATGGAAGCGATGTTGAGTGGTAAACCAGTGATGGCGTCGAGGTACGCAAGCATAAAGAGGAGTATAGTGGTGAATGATGAGTTTGGGTTTATGTTTGCGCCGAATGTGGAAGCTTTGACGGCGGTTATGGAGGTTGCGGTGGCGGAAGGAGCTGATAGATTGGCGGAGAGAGGTAGAAAGTGTAAAGAGTATGCGGCGGAGATGTTTACGGCGAGTAAGATGGCTTTGGCTTATGAGAGGCTTTTTCTTTGTATTAACGATCAGAAATTTTGTATCTACCCATAATTAGTAACTTACTCAAAGTACTTTTATTTTACCATCAGTAATCTTTTTCCCCCATTATTGGAAAAGTGTGTCATAGCAAAATAAGAAAAGTCATCAGTTACATATGCGACCCCGCCCCATACGTAAGGAATCAGTCATCAGTTACATATGCGACCCCGCCCCATGCGACCCCGCTGTTCCTGCTTGTAATGCTGATGAGTGTCCTGATGATGCAAGCAAGAAGAGCGCGATTGGTGTTGGTAGTAACGCGATTGCTAACCACCCGGTTCTCGCAAAATAAACCTTCCTGCACAAATAAAAACATTCACAACTCTGCAATCAACCAGTAGAGATTATAAGACTAATCACAGATAGATACAATACTTACGCTCGGATATAATCCGGTGTTGCAGAAAGCAATCTTCCAAAGAATGAGAAAGAGGAATAAAGTGTAACAAGAGTTGTTGTGGTTGAGCTTTGTCCTAAAGACTGAGCAATCTGTCCGAGGTTGTTGCTGTACACAAGTCCAATGGTTCCACCGCAGAAGTACGTGACATAGTATAACCAGAAATCTGATCTGCGTAAGAGCAACGACAAAGAATGTTCGATTCCCAAACTTTCAAGCTGATCTTTTGTAATAAGCTTCCCGCAACAAGACTCATCAATATCATCTTCCTCAACAGCTACTGTCTTAACAGGGTTTTGCTCCACATCTTCGTTCAGCAGTTGGTAGCTTTCTCGGTTTGCTTCATGCGCAAGCATCCCTTTATGCAACTCAAGCTCATCAGGATGAACAAGAATGAAACCGGAACCTTCAAGACGGAAACTAGTGTGGATTGTACGGTGATACCAATTCCGAGCGATGACTAAACCGGGAATACATAAAGGGAAGATCAAAAGAACGATTGCACCACCAAAGAGGAGACGAGCAGAGGTCAAATCAGAGGAGTTCGATCCAAAGAGAAGGAGATAAACACCGTTCAAAGCAGCGAGTATGTTGAGCACTAGAAACATGAGAGAGTCACGGCGAACTCCATCTGGTGGAAGTGGCTCAAAAGGCGGTTGGCGAAGGATCGGGATGATTGCGGTGAAAGATACAATGAGAGGTATAAGAGCGTTTAAGAGAAGGTACAGCTCTGGAGAAGCCGGATTGATTGCGTTATACGCTAGAGTATATAACGCGGCGCTTACGCCATTGAAGCTCACTGTGAGAGACAGAGCAAGTGATCTGTTTGCGGGGAAGTTACTAATGCAGAGCACAAAGCAGACTGTGTTGAACCAACAGATACTTAAACCAGCAAGTAAGCAACAGAGAAACACCTGCACAGATCACTAGCAAAACTTTAATAAACTTAAATTAAAATTCTTGCAGAAACGGCAAATTATTAAAGGTTGCATATATAATCTTCACTCCAAAAGCTAATCTTAACATCCAAGAAAATAGTATAAAAAAAAAATCAAAGAAATAAGACTTAACTAAGAGAATTAAAATTCCCATTTAATATTTGTATATTTATTTTCATTGTTTTGTTTCAGTCACAAAAATCCTCTAATTCCCTTGCTCATCCGAAAAAAGACGTTTCAGAAAAAGAAAAAGAAAAAAAGATCCGGTTGTCAATCAATTATATTAACTACAGGTATTATATGATTTGAATAAATAAATGAAACTGGGTCCATATAATTTAAAATTTGAATATTACATTTCCTGTTTTTGACGTCATAATTTAAATATATATGTATAAAATGAATTAAACAACCATCAAACACGAGCCAACAAGCCCTAATAAACAGTCCAAAATAATATTGCTACTTGCTAACCAACTAATTATTTAAAGTTCTAAAATAATGCATAAGACAAATCGACGAAAACAAAGAAAAGAAAAGATTCAACTACCATTCTACTCTACCAATCAAACATCACTCAATCTGAGATTCAATATCTTATTTTCGTCCCATTTTGTGACAATTTCAATAAAAGTAATAATATATCAATTCTTTATTAATTAACCCTTAAAAATTAGTTCTGAAGTTAATTAAATACAAATATATATCGACCCTTAAAAAGTTAAAACGTTACTAAACTCATAAATAAACTCTTTTAACAATGAAGATATCACTTGTAGATTATTATTCCAACCTCTGGAATTTATTGTTTTTCTCCAAAATTTTTTTATTAAATAATAAAATCAGATAGTAGTGGATGAGTGACGTTACCATAATATAAGGTAAAGAAATGAAATGAGTGATGACGAGCCACTGAACTCCGTAACCGACGAAACCCATAAAAGCCGCCGCGAAAAGCACCGTCCAAAGCGGGAAATACATAAGCGCAAGACCCGATGACCATCCGAAAACTTTCCCTAGATCCGAAGCTACGGCTAAGTAGTTTAGCTGCACCTGCGTTATCCCAAGAACCGATTTCAAATCTGACGAGTAAGCTGAGAAATCGAAGTTCGTCCCGGTGAAAGCTTGAATCCATATCGTTGCTACCAGAATCATCCATTTCCGTGACTGTCCTCCCATTCTCTTTAACTTTTTTCGCCGGCTGGTGGGGTAAAAGAGAGAAACGTAGAGATTTTGTGTTTTTGTATGGTAGGGAGAGAATTCGAGTTTTCTTGTTTTTGTGACTGAGCTTTTTTCTCTTTTGGTGTGTTTACAATTTTGATATATAAAACAAATTATTTTGTTGTCAAAGAAAAAGAAAAAGAAATCAATTCGTCTATTTACGTGGCGACTCTTTTGTATTTTCTTGAATAAGATATGTTTGGTTTTATAAGTTTAGATTTTTTTTTTTTTTTTTAATAATTGTAAAGACACCATTTGTCTTTGAAGATTATTAAAGAATGGCTATTAGTATAAATTAGTAACAGTTTAATCACACAATATGATAATTAGTCAATACGTAACAACTACACTTTCTTTCTTTTTTTGGCAGCTATGCACTTATTTATTTGTTTTGTAAAAAGTGCATATACTAACTTCACTTTTAATGTTTTGTTTTCCAACCAAATTGGTGAACATTTTGATTACTCCATAAATCTTACTATGTTAATTGAGAAGTACAAATATGAAACTAACCTTAAAATGTGTAAAAAATTACATTCAATTGCCATTAGAAAAACTTAATTAAGATTAATTAATTAAATAAATAAATATAATTAATTAAAACACGAAAATTGAGGACAAATAAAATAAAATAAATTGTAGAAAATAAAATAAAATCTATTAGAATCAAAACTAATTCGTACTTTAAAAAAAATTAACCGCTAAGATTTTAAAAATCTAATCAAATAAAATCTATATAACTACAAATTTCATCAAAAAACTTTTCGTTAAAAATTTTTCAAAAATTAAATCGATTAAAATATATAATAGTTTCGTTTAACGGCTTAGATTTTAAAAATTAATAAATAAAAATAAAAGATATATATATAGTATCTTATCTATTTAAAAAAGTTATATTTTCTTTTAGCCACCGTTATTTAGGAAAATAAAACTAAGTTGAGATTTGAATATATTTAATACTTGAAGGAATCTTCACTAGCTATATTTAGTTGCTCTTTTAAAATATTAGTGATATCTTTTTACAAACTTCACAACTATAGTAAGATTGCGTTTAATTGACAAAGTTTTAAACAATTTTATTCATTACATGCAAATGTTTTATTGACAGGTTTTCAATAAATATTTTTAAAATATAAAAATTTTAATATAACTAAACCAAATTTTTAATCACAAACCTTTATAAATAACATAATAATAAAATAAATTATTAAAAAATTTCATCAAAAGAAAAAGTTCAGCATGCGGTTTTCCACGGGTTAGTACCTAGTATGTTATTACGTATTGATACATTTGATGCATTATTAAACAACCGGAAATCAACTAAAAATTTAATTTTATCTTTTTCTCCCTTTAATAAAAATTAATTGTATCTTATATACTTTCTTAAACTGTTTCTATTAATTAGGGATTGAGAACTGAAATCCGAACAAAGTACACTCAAGAGATAAAAATTTAAGCATGTATTCCTTCTTTATTTGTCTTGTACTAATATGTTTAATTAGTGATTCATTCAACCACTAGATATAAATATAGCTGGGGTTTTTAGTTTTATAGTTTACTACAAGTGTCGGTATCTTTTGAAAAAATACATTTATGAACAAGATATGATGTTGCATGCCATGGTGCTATCTGTGGAGCATGCGAGGTTACAGCTTATTTTGTGAGATGTTTTTGTCATTTAACATGTCTACTGCTAGTCTACTTGCTATAAATCATAAATACGTACGATATACTACGGTGCTACTATAATTGTTGGAATCTCTGGTTAAGTCTGATTTCACGTGAATCGTAAGCTAAAAGTTTATTCCAGACAGTAATGACATGACATGATGCTATAGATTATCATGATTAGAACATCATGACGCACCAAATAATCTCTACAGTGAAACTAATACAGTTAATTTTTATGAGTGTGATTGCATAATTAATGAAAGGAACACAATAATTAAAAGTTGTGTAAAAAAAAAAAAAGTGTATTTATGTGAAATATAAAAAAACTAATACTCAAGTTTAACAATAGGCTCAAATGTCGTAGCTTTTAGCCCATGTGATATAACTAATGGGCCAATAACAGGCCCATTTATTGAGATCCCGTTCGTGTCCCCCAAGACTGACTGAACCCTGGGTTTTTGCCCAAATCGCCTCCTCACGAGAAATTTCTCCGTCTTGTTCACAAGTCTCTCTCTCTCTCTCTCTCCGATGGCGTGGCTCAACACCATCTTCAATTCTTCTTCTTCGACATTGATCAATGGCAGCTCTTCTCTATTTCCCTAAAATCTCTTCACGAATGACTTCTTCACGTCTCCTCTCTCTCTCACCCATGGATTTGAGGAGGAGACTCTCTCGCGCTAGCTACTTATTCACTCGCCGCCTTAAATCCCCCAAGAGAAGCTTCCACACAACTCGATACCTGCAACAGTACGTTCATCCGCCGGATAAATCGGAAGATCCTTCCTCTGATCGGCAGCATTTGCACCAACGGTTGTCTTCAGTCTTGTCTAAGAGATCTCTAGATTACGAGCAGTGTAAACAACTCATAACTGTTCTATCGCCTCTCGAATTCGATAGGTTGTTTCCTGAGTTCCGATCCAAAGTTAATCCGAAGACGGCTTTGGATTTTTTCCGATTAGCTTCTGATTCGTTTAGTTTCTCCTTCAGTCTCCGTTCTTATTGTTTATTGATAGGTTTATTGCTTGATTCGAGTCTGTTGTCCCCTGCTAGGGTAACTTTGATTCGTTTGATCAATGGGAATGTACCTGTTTTGCCTTGTGTTAACGGTGGTTTGAGAGATAGTCGAGTTGCGATTGCGGATGCAATGGCGAGTTTGAGTATGTGTTTTGATGAGGAAACCAGAAGGAAGATGTCAGATTTGTTGATTGAAGTTTATTGCACTCAGTTCAAGTGTGATGGTTGCTATCTAGCTCTTGATGTGTTTCCTTTTCTGGCAAACAAGGGTATGTTTCCATCTAAGACGACTTGCAACATTTTGCTGACTTCTCTAGTGAGAGCTAATGAGTTTCAGAAGTGTTGTGAAGCTTTTGAAGTTGTTTGCAAAGGGGTTTTCCCGGATGTTTACTTGTTCACTACAGCGATTAATGCGTTTTGCAAGGGAGGGAAAGTGGAGGAGGCCATTGAGTTGTTTACAAAGATGGAAGAAGCTGGTGTTGCACCAAACGTTGTTACTTACAATACTATCATTGATGGGTTGGGGATGAGCGGAAGGTATGATGAGGCATTTATGTTTAAAGAAAAGATGGTAGAGAGAGGTCTGGAACCAACTCTTATCACTTATAGTATTCTTGTCAAGGGTTTGACCAAGGCAAAGAGGATTGGTGATGCTTATTGTGTCTTGAAGGAAATGACAGAAAAAGGTTTTCCTCCTAATGTTATTGTATATAATAATTTGATCGATAGTTTAATCGAGGCTGGAAGTTTGAACAAAGCTATTGAGATAAAGGATCTCATGGTTTCAAAAGGGTTGTCTCTTACATCGTCGACGTATAATACTCTCATAAAGGGATACTGCAAGAGCGGTCAAGTAGTTATTGCTGAGCGTCTTTTGAAGGAAACGCTGTCGATAGGTTTAACTGTAAATCAGGGATCCTTTACATCTGTGATTTGCTTGTTGTCCAGTCATCATATGTATGACTCAGCACTTCGTTTTGTTGGAGAAATGCTACTGCGTAACATGAGTCCTGGTGGTGGATTACTTACTACATTGATTTCTGGTCTCTGTAAGCATGGAAAACACTTAGAGGCAGTAGCACTTTGGTTTAAATTTTTAAATAAAGGCTTTGTAGTAGACACGAAGACTTCAAATGCTTTGCTTCATGGCCTCTGTGAAGCAGGGAAGCTGGAAGAAGCTTTTAGGATTCAAAAGGAGATATTAGGGCGTGGATTTGTTATGGATAGAGTGTCCTATAACACTTTGATTTGTGGATGTTGCGGAAAGAGTAAATTGGAGGAAGCTTTTACTCTCATGGATGAAATGGTTAAGAGAGGACTTACGCCTGACAATTATACATATAGCATATTGATTCGCGGGCTATTTAATATGAATAAAGTTGAGGAGGCCATACAGTTTTGGGGTGATTGTAAACGGAATGGCATGCTTCCAGATGTTTATACATATTCAGTGATGATAGATGGATGTTGTAAAGCTGAAAGAACAGAAGAGGGACAGAAATTGTATGATGAGATGATGAGCAATAACGTGCAGCCAAATACTGTTGTTTACAATCATCTAATCGGAGCATACTGTAGAAGCGGAAGGCTATCAATTGCATCGGAACTCCGTGAAGATATGAGACACAAAGGAATTTCCCCTAATTCTGCTACATATACTTCACTAATAAAGGGGATGTCGATCATTAGCCGTGTTGAGGAGGCAAAACTCCTCCTCGATGAGATGAGGGTGGAGGGTTTGGAACCGAATGTCTTTCACTATACAGCACTTATTGATGGATATGGTAAATTGGGTCAGATGGTCCAAGTTGAATGTCTTCTGCGTGAGATGCATTCGAAGAACATACACCCAAACAAGATTACCTATACTGTGATGATTGGTGGGTATGCTAGAGACGGGAATGTAACAGAAGCTTCTAGGCTTCTAAATGAGATGAGGGAAAAAGGAATTGTTCCAGATAGTATCACATACAAGGAATTTATATATGGATATCTTAAGCAGGGAGGTGTATTGCAAGCTTTTAAAGGCTCTGATGAAGAAAATTATGCAGCGATCATTGAAGGATGGAACAAACTTATACAGTAGCTGATGAGTTAGTAGAAGAAAAGGTTTCTATTCTGGTCCTCAATTTTCCTATATTAGTTGCTCTGGTTGCTTTAGTTTATTAATGTAAATTTTCTGATTTGTATAGTTGTGCATCCTATTCTTGCAGTTGAAAAATTGAGATCAGTGGCGTTCTCGGTTTTGATGGTCTTATTAACGCCTGGGCTCTACATCTTCTTAGAGGAACACGCTAGGATGTGGAGTTCACTTGGTCAATGCATATGGTCCATTGCATCTTACAAGTAAGTTAGTGTGTTCTACTTGGTTCTCCAACCACATTCACTTAACAGCTTCGGCCTGCTTCAATCTTAGGGAGAAAGTTGTTTCTTTTAGCATCATAGGCTATATGGGTGTATGATTTACAAATCCACATTACTGGTGCACGTCAGGTTTATGATTGAGTGCCACAGAATCAAAGCCATATGATAGATTCTGGATCCGAGCAAGCATATCAGACAGCATTCCTGAAAAGACTATACAGGTACAATAATAAATACACAGCTTTGTGCCTTGAGTATATTGCCGCTTACAGTTTTAAAGCTGTTTGCTGTATCCAAAACCCTTTACTTATGTTACACCCTTTTTAGCAGATTCAGTGAAAGATGCATACATCATGGACAGTCAATTAGAAGTTTACGCATGGAGCTATGAGAGTGGATCAATATATGGCTCTTCTATATACAGGTCACATAAGTGTAAAAAACTCCTTCTTTTACTATAGCTGTTTGGCTGAAAGTATTGTTCTTTCTCTTTTTTTTTTTGTGCTTCAGAAACCTTACGCCAGTGTCATCGGAGTAGTTTAGAACTAATTCTTGCCTGACGACACGTTGCTGTGGAAAATTTCCTCAGACGTGCAGAATTTTTGCCCACGGGTCGGAGAGTTTAATGGATTGATATGAAAGGTAACATTTACGGTATCAACTAATCTAACAACAACATTCACCGTATAGTAAAGACTGTCGGTGGGGTTATCACTGTTTATTTTTCTTCTATGCAATTCTTTACTTTTGTTAGTTTTACAGTGGGGTACATAAAAATAGAAGAAAGAATCATGAATTAAATTTGATTGCTTCCACTGCTCTCATGCTTTTTTTTTGTTTTTACTTCATAGTATTGAAGATACCCTAAACAGAGATTGTTTTGAGAAGATTTTAAAAGCCAATATGAAACCTGAATATTCGAATATTATGATCAGTAAATCTCCAAAAGGACTAAATGTGTTAAGAGTTAATTTTTGAGTCCGATACTTAGGATACTTGCAGATCATCGAACCTAACTCATGGTTTATGGGAATATTAATATCGAGTTTTGCGAATGAGATAATGAGAAATGGTAAACTGAGAGTGGGTTACCCGAAACGCTGGGATAGTTGAAACATGAAGATGCATAACATAAGATCACCGCCTTTTAGTGAAAAGAACAACAAAGGAAACATATTGATACCAAAACAGTTCGCATGCACGTGGGTATGGACCATTTTTCTTTACTAATATACATCAAACCACCATTTGATCCCACAGCTAAATTCCATATTTCAGTTCCTTAGATTATGGGTTTCTTCCTTGTTTTTTATTTCTCAAATTTTTATATTTTTTTAATAATGCGTGGCTCATGAAAATTATTGTAAATTCCTTATCTATTAAAAAAAAAGTGTGTGAAGTGGAAGAGGTAAAGTCACTTGTTTAGTCGAAGAACATTTCATTTTCATCCAGCTCTCATGGCCCCTCTTCTTTTCTTTATTTACCAACTAGATAAGGCCCGCACATCATGCGGGTTTAAAAAGTGTTAAAGAAAATAAATCCTAAATCTTAAACAATTTTTTTAAAATATATAAAAAAATTTTATTTTCTAAAGTAAATATATAAATAATTTAAGTTAGAGAATCTTTGTATTTACCTTCATAAATTTATTTATATTTATATATTTTTAATATATTATAACAATTATTACAATAATCTAAAGCTAAATTATATCCCACTAAAACTTTTGTCAAATACTCATCATTACAAATTTTATTATTGTCAAATTTCATAAATGTTTCACAACTTATTCACAAAATATTTTACATGCAACAAATTCATCTAAACAACATTTAATAATTAACCACGTACAATTTTACTCTATATTTTACCATTAAAAATATGTTCTTACACCCAAAATTATTTTATTGTTAAAGTATGCTCTTTATCACCACCTATAAAATGTCTTCTAAAGAAATTAAACAAATTTTATGTTGCTTTACTTTCATTTTGGCATAATTATAGTTCTTGTAATTACTAAAATTGTTTTGTGACATAATTTCTCTAACCATAAAGTTATTTTTACTCCAAAGGTATTTTGGATGAAATACTGGTGAAAATTATCTACTCGATTAAAATAATTTTATGACTAACCCAATAAAAGTTGAGATATTGAAAGAAAGTTAATATAATATAATAAAAACAAAAATTTTAAAATTATAATCAGGATGATATATAAGTCTTAGATAATTCAAATATACAAAATAGAAACTTTATATATAATCCAAAACATGACATATGTCATAATCACCTTAATGATCAACGACGTATTTACTCTTCAGAAGTATCCAATTGTACCAAAACAACTTAAACCTATGACTTCGTCTCAAATATTCTCGAAACATAAATTCTCAACTTATTTTTACCCGAATCAAAAGTTCTCATATATTTCTCCATATACCTGGTTTAAACGGTTTACGAACCTAATCTGATAGAAAACCACATAAATCCGGTTTGAAACCAATTTTAAAATGGTATACCGTTCCAACTTCTCCAAATTTGAAACCGCTTCTCAATTACTCGATCAAGCAGCTCTTGTTTTAGTACCAGAATCATCAACATTATTCAGAAAAGACAACTCTAAATTTTGACCAGAAACATCAACCACCAACTTATCTTCCCAACTTATAATGCTACTAACTGTAAAATCACTTTTGGAACCTCCATCAGTGTCTCTATCCTCGATTAAATTAGCGGGCATTATATACTTCGATTTCATTTCGTTGTATTGTATAGCTTCCGTTGCAAAACCCGCACGAATCAAAAACCCACACAATAGATCGGCAAAATTATATCAAAAAAAAATCAAAGATCAAAGCTTTCGATATAAACATGTAAGTAGGTGATACCCCGTGCTACAACACGGGATTATATATTTTGTTAACATACATCTGGTACTGATCTTATACTTTATAAGAGAAGGACGCAAGTAGGCTGTACATAGATTCAAACCAAAAGTTGATATAATTTTCCAAGTTCCATGCTCCAAATCAGCTTCAAACTTCTTGATATGATCCTTTCTCACAGTAGCTTCTATTTTGTCACCCTATATAAGCAAAAAAAAAACACTTAGAAAGAATTGATATTAATCGATTAGTAAAGGAATATCTAAATTGATATTTAAAATACATACTGTTTCGTCAGCCAGAATCAGTTTGATTGATTCACCAAGTTTAGCGGTATTCATTCTCCAACTGTGGAGAATTTTAACTTGAATACGCCAAGCATTTTTATATGGTTTCAGATCTTTCAAGGGAGTGTATGAAAAAGGAAGAGCCATCATTTTGTCTAACGAATTTAAATGTCTTCTTTAGTATAATATTTCAATAGGAAGCTCTGAATATATTTATAGTCAAATTAGGTAGATTTATGTTATCATTTAGAAGTTAAGATTTGATATTTCTAATATACGCAAAACATATTTACTTCTTTGATTCGTTACAACTGAAAGATGAATATTCCTTTTTAAAATTTTATCGTAAAAGATTAGAGAATAATTCTAATCTCGGAAATCAAGCAATTTAGTAAGATTTGGTAAGATGAATATTCGTTTCCAAAGATTTTATTAAGATCAATCTCGGTAATTAAGAAATTATCATAATTTTTGGTAATTAAAATATATGGTTTTAATTTATATACCTTAATGAAGTCCGAGTGTTTGCCTCTAACGAATAACTTTGTTTGCCTCTAACGAATAACTCTGTTTGGTGACGGAAATAACTATTCTTGAACCAAACCAAAAACAGGACCCGAATATTATAAACATGGAGTACAAACAGATGCGCGAGTTTTATTTCTTCTGTTTCCGGGTTATACAGGATCCGCGTCCCGACCCGGTAGTAATTTGTTAGTCGACTCAAGGGTATAATGGTCATTAATCAAAATCGTAACTATAGGTTAATTTAATTAAATTAAGTGATTCTCTAATCAATTTTAATGCAAAACATACCAAAACAAAGTCATGGTCCAATTGAGTCTAGTGAGTACTTCAGCTTTAATAGAATAGATGTTATGTAGATATAATGTTATTTTCTTAATTAACTGTCCTATTATGTTTCAAAAAAAAATATTTCTTTTGACATAACTTATGTTATTCTTTTTAAATTTGTTATTCACTATTTATTTATTAATAATTATACATCTTAGTGAATTACTTTTTTGTTTATACATGTCAAAATCTTATTGAAAAAACATGTATAATATAAGTAACGTACAATGGAAAATATATTAGTTTTGTTAATTTTCTTTTTTGATTTAGAATTTTTTTTTAGATTTAATGTTAATTTTTTAATTAGCTATTTTGAAAAATAATGATTTTTTGACACGTGTCAACATCTCATCAGTGTATTTAACATCTGTCATGAACATACGATCTAGAAGATTGAGATCGAGCAACATCGACCACATACATGATCATTGTATGTTTTTTTTTTGTCAAACATCATCGTATGTTCTACAGCATCATTTATGTAGGAACATATTCCGTACGGTACGGACATGCAAATTGCGTCTTTAAAGAAAAATTAAAATTCAAAAGAAGTCTTAGTTTATGTTATAGTTGTTTTTTTCTATGGTATCCAAAATAAAAACCAGAAAATACCAATATAATGTAAAATGGAGCCCGTAAACTTTTTGGAAATTTATAATATAATAATGTTTAACAAATAGACCAAAATGTGAGACTGCATCAAACAAAGATAATGATAATACGATGTTTATATTTTCAAATGGTGATTATGAAAATTCTACTTAAATTATGCCGTATACAGAAGAGCGTTTCCACGTTTTTAAAAAGAAATCACAAATATGATAAATATCACGATCAGAAGAAAAAAAAAAAAAAAAAAAAACATCAAAAAATTTGAGTATTCTTTTAGTTTTTGGTATCAGTGTTAAGTACTTTTGCCTTTTAATTGTTAGGCAATATACAACGAAAGATTGCCAAAGAAAAAATTGTAACTTTATTATAAATATTGGACGGTTGGACATAATAATCGCTTTAAGATGTACCCACCAAAGAATATATTAGGTAAGTATTAGCAAAACTGACACTTAGGCCAACCTTTTAAAACATAATATATAATGTGTATGTATAGATGTATGCATATAAATATGTTAAGAAAGGAGTGATCAAGAGCAATTCACAAACCAATCACTTCATACCATATCTAGCAATCCCTCTCATATATAATAGTCTCATGGCCACTAAATTCACCATCCACACTCAAACCCACCGCCCTAAAACCATAATTTCAACCCCAAAATCTCGTCGATGCAATCGAAACAAACGAAAACCATCCAAATCCATAAGCGAAAACATGTTGAACAACGTTTTTCCTCGCAAAACGCTAGCAGAAATCTATCATAATAACATAAATTTGCACCCTCATACTAATCTACTACTATATACTGAAGATGGTCAGTCCGTAAAAGAAGATGAGGAGATGAATCAACAAGAACACGGGAAGGTCTCGAACTCCAACTGCAAAGATGGTAAGTCGATTACCGTGACGGGAGATTTGAGACGTGATGTAGCTCGATTAAGCTTGTTGTGGTACATGAAATGTTCCATAAGCTTTATATTAAGGAAGGCAAGAGCGTTTTACAATGAGTTTTGTTGTGATACGTATGTTGAGAGTAGCAGCGATATGGTTGTGGTAGATCCATATTTTTCAATTCCGGTAATTAATTAATAGCTCAAATATACGTAATACTTATAAACTGTATTATAATTAGTAAAATGTTTCATTAGCTTTGTTGTGCTGTAATGTGTTGTAATGTGTTGTACGTCCACATAGATGTGTAAGTAGACGTCCATGTATGTAACTAATTTTTTAGTTATATTAATCCCGTGTAGTGAATTATGTTTCTATGTTAAAAAAGAAATGTTTCTATATACTTATTATCATCTGCACTTAAAATCCCACAATTTAATTTACGTATGCAGTAGACAATAATTAAAATTAAATATTTTGGAACATGTATGACACATAATATTTTTTAAGAGAAAGTGATTTTTCAAATTTTTTGTTATTAAATTTTGGATTTTAAATATAAAAGTAAGACTAGAATCATCATGTGGAAATTAACATATTTTTTTTATCAAGTTTACAATATTTTCTCGAAAGACATTAATTTTTTAGCTTAAACTCATCAAGGTTTGATCATCGGGATTATACTAGGTATTGACATTCACAACAGTCTTATGCAAACACTTCAATTCTCCTTGAACCAGCAATTTCAATATGGAACTCATCAAGCGTGGCAAAGATATCTTTAGGAAAATAGGATCATAGTCATCGCTGTCAATAAAAGACTCGTATACCAGCAATTTTCAATGAACTCATCATGTTGTCCAATATATATGTAGAATTTGGGAGGAATAACTATTAACCATATGTATTATTATGTATGTATGCCTTGCAAGTTGCAATGTTGGGTCATCTCGTCATTCGTCAATCTTATCAGCGTCAATCTTTATCTCCTCAAATGTAGTCCTTTTAAAAATATGGATTATTCATTCTAGACAATATGCCTCATAAATCTACGGAGCTTTATTGGATCTTCCAATGGGTAATGTGGTATGTATATGGAAACCCATAAATGATAAAATATTTTTTTTTTAAAAACAATGGAATATATAGATTATTATTGCTCGTCATATGATATGTTAGAACCCAGCTCTCTATAGAATGGCAGAGTTGGTTCGCAGTGAATTCTTGAAAATATGTGATTGAGTGACTCCAAGTACAAGTATACAAAATGTTTGAGGAGAGGTATATGGTAACTGTCAGTTTTCACTTCTAAGGTTAGTAATCTCTAGAAGAATGGATGGATCTGTCCATGCATGCAGAATCACATGCATATAACGTTGTAATGTAATTATTAAATTTCATGAGAAGGACCACACGATATTTAAATACATCGTCATTATATATGGTCCTCTACACCATAAATGTTTCTGCACCGTTATATATGGTAACTTATGTTGACTCTTACCTGTCTCATTCAATACGAATTACACGTTCGTATTCGTTACTTCGAGAACTATATAGATATACGAGGCATGAATCATGATGCTGCCTGTGATCCTGTCATGCATGTTGAATAACTGATATTGGTTGACCAAAAAACTGATAATGATGACCGTAATGATCGTCAATGACCACTAGAGATTAGCTAAGAACTTGTATTGACGGTCATGTAATGATGATTAGTCTTAGTCATGTTGTTGTTGATGATGGCGAGGACGAGAACTAAATTTTCTTGTTTTGACCAAATTAACTACTAGAAGGGGTAAATATGTGTGATTTCACAAATTCAAAGTGATAGTTCATGTTTTTAACTCTAGTATATATTAAAAATAGTATTTAACTAACGTGAAAATGGTTAAAATCTCTTTGTAGAAGCCGATGATAATGTTGTGTAATTTTTCGGTGTGAATGAAAATTTGATGTTGAGCAAAAAAATTAAAAAAAAAAATGTTGTAAAAATTGGGTTTAGTTTTAAATTATTCATGTATGGGGGGGGGGGGGGGGTAAAGAACTGAAAAGTTGTTGGGACAAAGAGTAAAATCCTAAAGCCCAACTGGTCTTTTATTTCGACCCAAATTTCAAACTTGGCTTATCAGCCCATATTCAAAATTCCCGATAATGCGAACAAAATATAAAATAATATATCGGACAAAACATCTTTTAATTAAGGTGTTGATTCAAATCAAAGTTCCATGAATTTCATGTACACGAGAGCTGTTTTGTTGTTATATCTAATATGTTGGATAATGCTCTATGCCTTTACATATACTAGGTTTTGAACCCACGCGTAGCATGCGTGTATTTGATATATTTTGATGAAAACTATAAATGATTATTGACAGTAATAAAATATTATTTTATAAAAAATTTTAAATCAGTATTAAAGAAAAAAAAATAAATTTCATATACACAATTTTTTAAAATATAAAAATCATTTGTGTTATAAAATCAAATCTGATAAAAAAATCATGAATTTAACTAGACGTCCAAGCGAGGCGAATCAAACTGATGACCTCACATATCCTAAACCATTTCTTTGACCACGAGAAAAACGAAACAATTTTATCATCATGAATTTAACTCGTTTTCATATTTAGTTGATCGCTACCACCTATGTTTTCATGTTTTTTATTCAATGTTTTCTTATTCTTCGTATTCTTTCTTGTCATTTTTGTTGTCAAATTTTGTGGTAATTGTCATCATTACTTTTACCGTCTGGTTCTTCGTTATACTCTTTTTCTTCTTATTCCTCGTCAACTTCTTTACATTTTTCCACTGAAAAACTTTTTTTTTTAGACTACCACACAACTTGTTAACCCATCAAACTCCAAGAAAAAAATCATTTCTTTTCTCATAAAAAAAAATAAGATAAAAAATAAAAAATTAATGAAAGAATATCAACTTATCTATAAAATCATACACAAAAATATGTTTTACAGCTCATAAGAAATAAAAAGCACAAACGTAGATAAATAAAAAAATTTATGTTTTACATCAATATTTATAATATTTTAAACTTTTAAAAAGTTTCGAAATATAATATTTAAACTTTTTAAAAAGTTTCAATATTTATAATATTTTAAACTTCTAAAATTTAAAAATTATAATATTTAAAAGCTAAGAACTTTTAAAAGTTTCAATATTTATAATATTTAAACTTTTAAATTTTTTAAATATTATAATACATTTTTTTGAAACTTTTTAAAGTTTTAATTTGATCAAATGAAAAACTGGATCAAACCGAATAAAACTTTTAAACTTGGACGCTTGATAAATCAAGCTTTCCTGCTCATTCCAACTTGGAAGCATATTAATCTTATTTATACTGGTTCTGAACCATTGTCTAAAAATTTTATAGCTGATGTGAGATATTGTACATAGTTCTTTTATTTACATAAATTTAAAACTTTCCTTTTTCTAAAAAATTCTGGAAATTTAAAAAATGTTAATGAATGACATGTCAAATCCTGATAGGTTGTTTAAAATAATTCTTAATATAGAAAATTCTGGAAATTTTAAAAAAGTTAATTAGTGAGGTGTCTAATCCCTATTGGTGGTTTAAAATCTTAGGTGGACAGCTTAAGAAGCTTATAGCTCCTACTTTTATTTAGTATAGATTAGTCTAATACTCCTTCCGATATGAAATAAGTGCCGTTCTGGAAAAATTCTCTTAGATTAAGGAAGTGTACAATATGACTATTTTGATCTCAGAACTAAACCTAATTTACAATTTTATTTTTTGTTTCTCTTTTATTTGTGTTAATTTAGTTAAATTTATATTAGTAATTTAATTAGTATTATCACATTGAAAAAAAGACAACGACACTTAATAAAAAAAAAGGAAAATCACTCCTAGAACGACACTTAATTCAAATCGGAGTGAGTAATAATGTTTGATCTCATAACGCCATACAATCTTTCAACACGGATGACCAATATCATTCCATAATCATGGTATATGATTAGTAAAAATTATAACTTGTCCTTAAGTCAAACAGGATCTATGATTATAATTGTACTCTATATTTGGTACAATTGGGTGTTACAGACAAAAACTATATACTAAAGCTCAAGTGCCAATCAATAGACCATAAGAATCACTTTACGATCCTGTACCTTTTGTTACGAATCAAACAATTATATAATGTGTGTTAGAACCAACAGACAGTAAGTTAATAAACGTGAAACAACTCAATTTTCTTAAGACAAGTACATTTAAAATGTCGCCGACAAAAAAAATAGTTTTAGATTTTAATTTTTGTATACACTCGTATTAAAATCTAGCCACCATTATAACTGTTTTAGTTGTCTAGAATCTTAATTTGGTAACACCAAAATCTTCCACTATGAGTTAAAGTATTAAACCGATCAAATTGAAGAAATGGCCAAGTAGGGGGAATATAATCATGCTCGTGTAATCGTTGGATCATAAAGTATGCATTCCATATGTATTTTCATTTCTTAATGATGTAATAATCATGTGATTAGCTTAACTGGCTTTACATAATAATGTTAGTTGACGTTGTTTCTTGGAACAACCCACATGGAATGTTTTTGTATATTCCAGTGTTACAAGTTGCAAACATCTTTAAACCTTAGAGAATTTTATTCTCTCGTCCTCAGATAATTGGTTTCTTTCTATAAATCAACCCTTGTCTTCTGATTTATATTAAAACTTCCCGAACTTATAAAAGTATCAGCTACACCATGTGTCTTCACTAATTTGGTCCATCTATCGCAATACAAAATTAATTTTATTTTTGCTCTTCCCAGTCAAACTATGGTAGAAGAGTAAAAGTAGCACTAAGTTCAGTTAGCATATGGTCTATAATGTTTAATTGCTTATTAGTATAAATCTACAATGTTTAGACATATTGTAGAGTCATGTAGACGAGAGGTGATGGACCATATTATTTTCTGACTGGATTAAACCTGTAATTGGATAATCATCAATTCATGAGAGGTAGATATATAACGACCAATCGCTGTTGAGCATGAACCAATCTCCTATATTTTTTTTGGTTTTTCGTATATAAACCCAATCAATTCACGAAACTTGTCTAATTGTTTTATTGAAAATTATTAAATAAACAATATGTAACGATTAAATATTGGTACATAGTTGGCCAGCTAATGTTTTCTTAAATGCGAACATGTTCTTGTTAGTATTAATATTAATATTTATTTTTGAACATATTTTTCTTATGCTATTCATATTTCTCCCAACTTAACTTTCACTATTATATGCTAATATAAGGTTTAATTGAATAGTTGAACAAAAAGTAAATTGGATAAACAATAATGTAAATTGTTGGTAAATTTTGTACCTTGTGATATTTTAAAATTTAAACCAACTGCAAGTTGTTGCAAGTTTTTAACACATCACCAACTGATAAAGCTACTACAGTATACATTAAAGTTTTTTTTTTTAAGTTTTAAAAGTTAATAAACAGTGGATTTATCACAATAGTCATTAGAAACATCATTAATATTATTGACTAATAACTATATCAGAACCATATAATATTACTTTAACAAAAAACACACACACATAATATTACATATATATAATTAGGTGGAACCAAATATACTAGTAAACTATGATAATTGATAGCATATTTAATTGTCATAATACCCCCATTAGGCTCAATCAAATCTCATTGTTAATGATGATTTACAGAACATGATCTTCTTCACGGCAACATATCGCAGTTGCAGCCAAGTCACCCGCTTTATTAATGTGATACTCCATTTATTTTCTCAAACTTCTTAATGGAGTAAAGAAAAAAGTACTCGATGGGTTATAAATATATAACTCCCTAAAAAAACAAAAATTTGTAGTTCAATAGTTTGTGTTACTACTTATTATCATTATCGGTATAAAATTAAATTTTAAAATCCAATAATATATATATGAATATATGAGCATGCATGTGTGGACTTGTAGATAACAAAAAGAAACATGATAGATCAAATAAAAATATTGGTGATGGACTATTCACTATCGTATATGTATGATTAAGATAACTCATATATCTATATTTGATACAACATACATCTAAATAACCGGTTAAGTGATCATTACTATTACTTGTACTCCAAAACATTATATTTACGGTCAATGGATCTGAGACAACAAAAATTATTTACTCGTCGAGTCATGCACCTGCTATATGTTGAAATCCACAATAATAATTAAAAGTACACCAAATGGAGAAAACTAATCTTGTTTCGAAATATTTAACTAATTGAAAGTGCAATGATCACTCAACTATCAATATCATTTGGTTAGCAAAACACAGTAACTGTGCATGAACACAAACATACAATCAGCTACTCCAATCTTAATACGAGAAGCCGATATATTTCCACAAATCTGTTAATTCACGATGATGTTTACATTACAACTTGCTAAGTTGATGTGATTATTATACGACGGAGGATGATAAACTACGGATACAATTTTGGAGCCCACTGGTTTAGTGGATTTGGAGTCTTATCTTCAAAGCAGCCTTAGTGACCAACTAGAAGATGAAGACCAATTAAAATGGTTGGACAAACTTTTACATCACATTGTCAATGTGTAAACTTCAATGTGACGTATTTAAATTCTTCTCTTCATCTATTGGTTATATATAAAATTATAACCCGACAATAAATCTATATATATATATACATTTTTGAGACATTTATAAAATAAATCTTGAAGTTCATAATTATTTACAAGCATACCATTGACATTAATTATTAATTTATTTTTTATTTAATTAATTAATATTAAGTTTCTATTTATTTTCCATCCTAAATAAATTTCCAAAACAATAAGAACCACTTTCCTTAACATTAAGTATTAAGTTTATAATTATTTAATTAATATTAAGTTTCCAATTTTACAAAACAATATTTTCTTCATACACAAATTTCCTAACCAATCGGCCTAATCAATAAACGAATTGATTTTCAATATTGGAGGAGGATCTGTGGCCGAGATTTTTGATCTCAACGTATTTAAAACTAATTTTTACTTTCACGGGTTTCGTATGATGAGTTTTTGCGGATTAAAAATCTTTGAACATGTTGTCTGACCCGCATAGCATAACGGGTTTGGACTATAGAACCAACACTAAAACTATTAGTTTATCTCATATATACTATAGATTTGTAATCATAGCCTTGAAAATTAACTTATAAATTATTTAGTATATGAACTACAAAATATTACACATACTATAACACATTCTTAATATTCAAAAAAAAAATATTAAATACACATAAAAATATACACTAACATACTATATAAGCATATACCTCTGTTTAATTCTAGAAAACAAAACAAATCTAGAATTTTATATTCTATCTAATAACAAATTTAATGTAATTAAGTTATAAACTTTATAAAACGTAAGAAGAAGAAAAAAAAGTTTAAACAAAATTCTAAATTAATTAGACAAAAGTTAATTAATTAATTTTTGAAAACTAAATCAATGAAAAATTGTTATTTAAAATACAATAATTTATAATTTAGTTCCGCGGTATAGCGCGGATGAAACCCTAGTGCTATATTAAAAGTTATAAAAAAGAAATTGAAGATCACTAACTAGCGAAAGTTACAAAACAGGTTCTCTGTGACGATCCTTTTCAGTTTTCACCAAGAGTTTAACAAGTATAATAATTCTGTGGTCAAGAAATATCATATAGTTTTTTTTGCTAATAATTATATGAATAACATTGAACTATTTTATTTTTTCCTCTAGCTTTAGTTTTAATTAGAATTTTATTAAAGTTTGAAATTTTTTAGTTATAAAGTATAAAAAGATTTTATATTCAATTTTAAAAAATTATTAATTATGTTAGAATCTATCATGTTTTAGTAATGAATTCTAATATTGGTTCCGATAATCTCATTTTAGAACTATTTCGAGTTTTCGACTCTTTTTTGTTAACACTAGCTCTCTAATGTTTGGATCACATCGTAGCTTCAAACTAATTTGGCTTATGTTGGTGAGGTAACACTAAAAAACATTGTTTGAAAGTTTACTCGGACAAATGATATAACTTTTGAAAAGGGAAATATTGGATTGAATATTTGAACACATCAAAATGTAATCGAATTTTTCAGCTGAATACCAAAAACTATCGGATTTCTTGTTATAAATACTCTCTCATGTACATTTTTTACGATGAAACTATGGAAATCTACATGATTGTTTGTTGGCTAAATGGCTATACTACAGCTTCGTTCGCTCTCTAGTCTCTCCCTCGTTCTTTCTTAACGCCTAACTCCCACTTATCAGGTGGAAGTGGAACACACCGCGCCGGTTGTGAGAGTGGGTGTGAAACTAAACACGGACACAAATATAGAATTTATAAAGTCACTTTTAGCTCAACTCAACACAACAGCTGTTTGCAAGAAGAATCCCACCGTCAATCACGTGTTTCATAACTCTATCTTCCGCCACGTGTCAAGTAAAGACTCGTTCTCCAATCATATGCTTTTGCTCCTCCCTCCCGCCGATTAGAGAAAACGGTGTTTAATGTATTTTTGGGTTGAGGCATAAGAAGTAGTATTTACCATTTGAGCAGCAATATGTCACATGAATATGTTTTGGGGAAATAAAAATTGGGCTGCGAGTCTTCTTTGTTTTACAGTTGTCACATACTTTAGTTTTTTTTCAAAGACCATCTTGTAATATGCAAATGGTAGAAAAAACATCGTAATACTGTTATAAAATAAAACAAGATTTGAATGTGGCACGTTGCTTCCTTCCACTTAATCATTTGATAATGATGCATGAACCATAATCATATGGCATGTTTACTGATTTGATGATACCTTCTCTACTGTCGCCGAACAAAGGATATTATTTGATTAACTATACATTTCAATAGATTTATAAGAAAAACACATTAATTAACTTTGATAATGTTTTACGAAATAGTTTTCATTAAATCGACCTTATCCTTTTGATTAATTAATTTATCTTTTAAGCTAACGAACGGGTCTTTATGACCAAAATTACTAAACTTACGAGTCTGATTCTATATCGTGGTTGGTCCGAAAATATAATTTCAACTATACTACTTCTCTACCAGCTTTTTATACCAAATTCCAATTTTAAATATACTTTTTGTTTAGTACCACTTACAAATGTTGATATATGTCATTGAATATATTTTTTCTGAGATAGTTACAGTTTTGTTTTTATTTTTTAGTTCGGTAGGTATCAAATAAGCTCCATAAGAGATTTGACATTGATTAATAAAAGTCTAAATAAGTTTGAACTTTGAACTATTAATCATCTTAATAATTTAATTTTAAAAGATAGAAGATAAGCTTCGAAATGAATAATCCATAATTCCGTTTTGACGTTCGGATGGACCGAATTGACTTTGTTGTTCACTTGTTTACATCACTTTGGTCCTTTTCTTTGGTTACTTATCTTCTTCACCAATCTCTCTATTTTTTGTTTTTAATCAATTAATGTATGTATCACCAATTTTTTAATATGAAAACCTGTCCACCAATCGTATAGTCTTTCACAATTTTCTGATTAGTTTCCAATTTTTAAAAATTGCCAACAGCTATGTTTTAAAATAAAATAATATAAACTAACACTTTTTACTCATTGATTGCAAAATTATTGCGAATAATATTTTCAAAAAGACAATATGCTGCTTTCTTTTCCCGTTATTTTTTTCATTATTTTTCTTTTTCTTTTAATAGGTAAAGTAGTCTAGATGGACGTATTACTGGTAAAATACTTACCTAACTATTCCGCCAAATTTAGTCTTTCAAGTGGTACTTATATAGATAAATAAACTAAATAAAGTGGAAACAGGAATAAACGAGAACAAATGCATATTTTTATTTTCTATTTTGAGCAAAAATTTGTCTACCTGATCCTTACGTATTTTTATTATTAGAAAATTAGAGATCGTTGGCTTTCTAGTTTTGGACTAGGTTTAGTTGGTGATCACCGAAACTAAGGTGAGGTAACACACAGGGAATAAAACATCACTTTGAAAAGACAACAAAAAGTGTCAAAAACAGTCCATATTCCCGAACATATCGTCAGCCGTTTGGTCGCTGTGGGAACGCGTCATTAGCAAGCTGCTGATATGATATATATGAGATTCGTTCGTTCGTTACATAACCTTTACATTTCAACAACACCATTACATCACATTACCAGTCCGACCAGATCACGTCACCCACCCCCGACATTCGGGTCGGATCTTATCCAGCCAATTCAAAACCCGAACATCTTTTTGTGACGTGTCGACTCACTATTATAGACATTTCTGAACTCAAGTTTGTTATATTTCACGAACCACCCCTTAATCTTTTTTCTTGTTAGTCAAACCCCACAATCATCAATGTTATTTTTGACCCAATAAATCGATGTCCTTTTAATAAACCAAGGACTTGAGTTGAATAATAAAGTAAACTTATAGTGTTCTTTATATACTCAACTGCTTATAAAATGTAATTTATATGCTCTTATTATTAACCATCTTAAATTTTACTTAAATCATTTTTTTTTTCTAACAGGACTTATGTATTTAACATTTCTATTTCTTAAAACATAATATTGATTTAGAATATTTGAAATTGACTTTGTAAATTTTTCTTCAGTGTAATGATTTGAAATAAGCTACGTTATCACAACTAACACACATTTTTTTTTAGTAACTTTACATAAATCATTAATTAGGTTCATCCATTTTTATTGATTTTTTTTTAATATGTTGCAATTAAAAGAACTATATAGACTATATTTAATGAATTAGGAAGAATCATTTAGTAATATTTAATGGTTTTGATTTTTGATAATCCATTCTTAAATATATATTTCGTATAGGTGTACTGTATGGTCAATAAAAAGGGGTTATTATATAGCAAAAGAAGAAATGGTCAACTTCGTAAGGAAATGATAATTACGGGTAAAATCTGAAAACATTTTGGTATATAAACATATCATCTTCTCGTACACACCACAATCCTTTTGTTTTATTATTACTTCTTTCTTATTTTTCTTATTATTTTTTTTTTTTGGTTTCACGAAAACGAACGAATCAGTGTCGGCTCTTGGGTTCTGCAAAACAGAGAAAAAAAAAACATTGTACGTCGGATCCAAAACGCGCGTTTTTAACAAACGCTAAAACCTACTCCAGATTCTTCTCCTTTCCGCCATTGCTCGGAAATCGCGTCTTCGAGCAATGTGCTGCTGAAACTGACTATCTGAGTCACCCTTCCGAGTTAGCGAAGTGAAAACTTCGAAAAAGGTTTACACTAATCGCAAGTTTTGGGGTTTTTGTAAGAAACCGCGTTTCCAAGTAAGTAGCGTTTTCGGCTAAAACTTTCTTTCCAAGAAAAGATTTATTCTTTTCCCCATTTGCAAAAGCAAAACTTTCTCGTTGATTCCTTCTACGTTGAGGGGAAAAGATTTCGATTTTTTTTTTTTTTTTTTTTTTGCATTGCTCTTTTCTAGACAAAAAAAACCCATCTTTCTGTTCTGACAAAATCTAATCCATGTCTGAAATTTTCTTGTCTGTAAATTTTTTTTCCTTTTGTTTTTATTAAGCTGGAAATTGGAAACTCAGGTACCGCAAAAATCGAACTTAAACTGAAAAAAAGAACGTTTTTTAAGATACTAAATGCTATAAAAATGGTGTGAACATATAGTTCGGATCTAATTCAAGAATTTTTTTTTGTCTACTTCTGTATTTGTTTCCTTCCTCCAAATTGGGGGAGATCTTGTATTTAAGTACTACTAAATAAAATAATGCCATTTTTGCTATAGATGTTCTCTTTTTATCTGTACTTTGATATAAATATTTGTATCTCTTGTTTTGTGTTTCGCCAGAATGTTCAACTTCAAGCAATGGTTGGTTCTTTTGGTGTGTTCGTTAGTAATTATGAAGACAGAAGGACTGTTTGTTAATATTGCATATGTTCGAAACGCAGTCGCTAAAGGGGCCGGTGAGTTTTATATTATTTGCATACATATATAATATTTATTCATTGTGTTTTTTAAATTCTTTCTTTGGTTTTGTAGTTTGTTTGGATGGAAGTCCACCAGCTTATCATTTAGACAGAGGTTCTGGAACTGGAGTTAATAGCTGGTTGATTCAGCTTGAGGTCTTGTTCTGTTTTTTTTCTATCCCTTGTGTTCTGTTTGTTCCTGCTTTGGCTTTAGGAGATGATTCTGAATGAGATTTTTTTTTTGTGGTTATTGGAAATGCTTTTGATTTAGGGAGGAGGATGGTGCAATAATGTCACAAATTGCCTTAGTCGGATGCATACTCGATTAGGTTCATCAAAGAAAATGGTGGAGAACCTTGCTTTCTCAGCTATTCTTAGCAATAAGAAACAATATAATCCTGGTATGAATACAATTTTAGCTTTTGACTAGACTTGTTGATCAAAACATAATAAGTTACGTTTTATATAAGTTTTGGTTGGTTGTGAATGTAAAAAAACGACAGATTTTTACAATTGGAATAGAGTGAAAGTTAGATACTGCGACGGGTCATCATTCACAGGAGATGTGCAAGCAGTGAACCCTGTGAGTATTTTAGGAAGAAAACCATGAAATATTATCTAGTGTTGTCTTCTTTATTTCGATAATCATAATGGTAATTTGATCAGGCTACTAATCTTCACTTCAGAGGTGCTAGAATTTGGCTAGCTGTTATGCAAGAGCTCCTCGCTAAAGGCATGAGAAATGCCGAAAATGTAAGTTTTTAATTTCTTTCACAAAAAATTCCAATCTCCATTTAACTCTTGCAAGGTTTTTGACACTTAAAGAGTGGTTTTAAAACGTTGATGAAAACTGTGGCAGGCTGTTTTGTCTGGGTGTTCCGCTGGTGGGTTAGCTTCATTGATGCATTGTGACAGTTTTCGTGCTTTATTACCTATGGGTTCCAGAGTAAAATGTCTTTCAGATGCTGGCTTTTTTCTTAACACGTAAGACAATTATTCCACTTTGTAAACATTCTTTATCTCTCTATCATCAACTGAGTTAAAAAGACCAGAAATTAATACGGTTCTTATGGTATGTAATTAACATATTTACAATCTAACAAAAAGACTTTTCATTGGTATGTTTTCAGAAGAGATGTCTCAGGAGTTCAATACATTAAACAATATTTCCAAGATGTGGTTACTCTTCATGTAAGCTTTCTATTTACATTTTTTTCCTCTGTAGTAGTGACAGTTGATTCAATTGCTCATTCTTGTTATTGGAACTTTTTCAATGAATTTTTTTGCAGGGATCAGCAAAGAACTTGCCAAGGTCATGCACATCAAGATTGACCCCTGCAATGGTAAAAAAGCATTCATGTTTTTACTTTGTAGCCTTTTTATGTTACTCTTCAACTTTACTCATATCAGTTACCAACAAATATGCAGTGTTTCTTCCCACAATATGTGGCTCGCCAGATTCGAACTCCACTTTTCATCCTCAATGCTGCATACGACTCTTGGCAGGTGGGTTATATCTCTTTTTTAACTACCAGATTTCTCTATTCCAGAAGATAACTTCAGAAACTCATCTTTAAGTTTCGCTCTTGTTTCTCAGATAAAGAACATCTTGGCTCCGCGTGCCGCTGATCCTTACGGAAAATGGCAAAGTTGTCAACTTGACATCAAGAATTGCCATCCAAGCCAGCTCAAAGTTATGCAAGGTTAGCCTTAGAACCAAAACTTCTTATCAGGTTTTGATGGAACCTTTCTTAACTCATTGCAACAAAAGGTTTAAAAACATTTCCGGGTTTTGTGTTCTTTAGATTTCAGGTTAGAGTTCTTGAGTGCGGTGATAAGTTTAGGAAGATCCTCATCAAGAGGGATGTTCATAGATTCTTGCTACACTCATTGCCAAACCGAGACACAAACTTCATGGTTCTGGCAAGATTCTCCAATTCTAAACCGAACGGTAAAAAAAAAGACTACACAATTAGATCAGTAGAACTAACAATGTACATTTTGTTCTTATGATCATTACTTGTTTCTTAATCTGCAGACAATAGCAAAAGCTGTTGGGGATTGGGTTTATGACAGAACATTGTTTCAGAAGATAGATTGTCCTTACCCTTGTAACCCTACTTGCCACCACAGGGTTTTCACACCTCTAGATGCTCCTCCAATTTAAGAGCTTCTCTCTACTACAAAATATATATATATAGATTTTTTATTATTTTTGAAAAGAAAATTTGCTTATAAAAACGATTCATTTGTTAGATATAGTGAAAATATTCATAGGGTTTAGCCATAGAAAAAAAGAAAAAGAAACGGTGTGATTAATTCTTCAGTGTTGAGAATAAGTAAAAGGAGTAATTTTCTTCAGCACTTGTCTTGTGTGCTATTTAGAGTTACTCCGTTCTTTCATTCTCATGTAAAATGCGAAATTGTTACTTTTATTCAATTAAATAAAGTATATTTCCTTTCTCAGTATATGTTTGAACTTTGAAGCTTTTTTTTTTTTTAATTGATAAGTATTTCTCATCTTAATTGAATGGTTTCAAAATTCCTAATAAAAACTCTAAAGTCTTCAGGAACTCCGAACTCGTAACGGTGATTGATTAAGATTATAGTTATAAATTATTTGCTGTAGACTTTTTATTGTGTTAGTTGTATGGTAGGATTTTTGTTGTAGTTTCGTTGGATATAAGAGTAGGATTTGTGGATAATGGGTTGTGTTGTAGCAGTAAATTCTTTGGTGTGTAGATTTTTTTTTTAATTATTTTTATATATATGTGCTTATAGCTTTAACTTTTGCTGTGAGAAAAAAAAAAAAAAAAAAAAATCTCTAGTGTCTCTAAAACCTTGATTATTTAGCTTTAGGAGAAGAAAAAACCAAAAAATTGTGGTTGTAACCTACAATTAGATCAACTAGAATACTTACGATACTTAATGTTAAAGTCTGATTGGTAAACAATTATTGAAATTGAAACAAGTTTTAAAAGTTTTCGTTGTTTAAACCAATAACCCATGTTGTTCTAGAACCGTGTTTAATCATTGTTTTAAACTTGTTTCTACAACAATTTTTTTACGGTCCAATAACCCATGTTGTTGTAAAATCATGTTGCTATAAGTTTTTGGTTGTAGCTATTCAAAAAAAATGATAAATGTAAGATATGTGTTGTAATTAAAATCGCTTCATTGCGCCATTGCGCTTGAGAAGTGGTCTTCGGAAGCCTGAAACAAGACATGGCAAAGAAGAATGGAATAACCATTGCTACCGATTTTAACATATTTTTGGCTGTTGGGCAGAAAAAAAAAACTCTACTGTCAAATCTTTGGACAAATGTAATTCGGAGCAAGAGTATCACTAAAAGATATTTTAATTCATATACATACACAATATCTAGGGGTGTCAAGTTGGGTAAACCAACCCAAACCAACCCATAACCATAGAGATTTAGTATTAAATGGATAATGAGTCAACTCAACTCATTAAGCAAATGGTTTGGATCAACCCACAAACTCATTTAGCTTAATGGATTAATGGGTTAAATGAGTTGATCCATTTTAGCAACCCACAAATTTAGTCTCTGTGTAATTTTATAAAATCATCAAAGCTTATGTAATTTTATACATAAATTGTTTATCATAAACATGATATATGTCTCCAATATTGCAATACATGTCAATACAAAAAACTATAAATTTTAAAACAAAGTTTCAACTTGAAACTTTCAAGTAAGCTAAATGAGCCAAACAGATCATGCTGCACAAAATTTCACATACCAAAGATGAGCCAAACAGATCACCAAAGCAAATGCAAATACCGCATTTGAAATGTCGAAAGCGCTTTAATTCGACTTAATTTGTATCATACGATCATATAGTATAACGTTAATGACAAAAAAAAAAACAAAGCTTATACCCTCCAAAGCACTCTGCCTTGAATAAGACCGTATGGTACAGGACCAAAGGTTCTTGAGTCTCTTGAGTTATGAGTATAGTCACCTTGAACAAAGACATGTCCTTTAGGAACCTATAACCAAACAAAAAAACATCCATGGAAAGATCACTTCGCCACAAATCCAACAAACTAACTTCTCTATTTGACAACAACTAATAATGTCGAACTGAAACTAAGCAATCTACAACTAATCTGCGGTTTTATGTAACTTTCTCCTTTACACAGCAAATCATTATCTAAATTAAGCCTATCCTTTAATATGTCTTGCAATGTTCCATTAGCTGTAGCATTATCCAAAGTCAAACTAAACACCTTTTTCTCTATCCCCCACTCTTTTAAGCATTCATGAATCTTACCAGCTAATGCATCACCAGTGTGAGGAGGAAGTATATCACAAAATGAAAGAATTTTGCTATTCAAAATCCATTTTGCATCAACATAGTGTGCAGTCACCACTATATATCCATCTCCATAAGCAGTAGTCCAACAATCAGAAGTTAAACACACTCTACTATGAATTTTTTCCAACTCAGACCTTAATCTCAGCTTTTCCTTCTCCCAAGTTTTGACCACATCAGCAGCAGCTG
The DNA here is from genome assembly GCF_030686135.1 of Camelina sativa. NCBI lineage: Eukaryota > Viridiplantae > Streptophyta > Magnoliopsida > Brassicales > Brassicaceae > Camelina > Camelina sativa. Next base: position 11,896,540 of record NC_141890.1, read on the forward strand.
TGTTTCTAGTATAGCATTTATAATCTGGGTTTAAATAACTATGAAAATCCCTAAGCTCCTCATATTCAACCACAAGAAAAGGTAGATTATGTCGTATAATCACCCTACTAAACTTCTCCCTAGCAATTTTATCATTAAACTTCACCCTCTTTCTTTCTACATCCACATTTAGTGAGCATTTTTCATAATGTCTTTTCAAATTAGATGTTCCACTAGTAGGCTGCCACAAATAACTCTTTGGACATTTCTTACAATAAGCCCTTTCTTCACCATCATCAGATTTTTCTATTACAAAGTAATTCCACATTAATGACCTCTTACTTCTTTTTTCATGATGAGAAGAACTTACTAGTGTTCTAGATTGTGATGCACTTGATGATGATGATTGTCCAACAAGACCACTAGGGGGTTCTTCTTCATCATTCAATTCATCAATCATTTGTTCTGCAAACCAAAACACAAAAAATCGTATTTCATATCAGCCCAAAACGAGACAATATAGCAAATAACTAGAACATAACTGTTAGAACAACAACACCAAGCTAAAACCCTTAAACCATTAGAGACACCACATCCACTTAAACCACAGCTAGAACAACAACACCAAGCTAAAACCCTTAACCATTTTACACATCCACTTAAACCACAGCTAGAACAACAACACCAAGCTAAAACCCTTAAACCATTAGAGACAAACACTTAATCGAATCAAGCTAAACACTTAATCGAATCAAGCTAAACACGGAATCAATCGAATCGAATCAAGCTAAACACGGAATCAATCGAATCGAATCAAGCTAAACACTTAATCGAATCAAGCTAAACACGGAATCAATCGAATCCACAAAAGAAACAACTCAAAAAAATATGAAGCATGAGAACATAATTTAAATGGGTTTGAGTGGGAGACAAGATTTAGATCATACCCATGTATCCGAAGTCTGAGTCGATCGAAGAAGACGAAGTGGGAGAGAAATCGAAATCGAAAGTATTGATATCTTCGTAAGAAATGAAAGATGGTTTTGTTCAGAAAGAAAAATTGGTTTAATCTGGTATTCAAAATTAATCAAATGGTTTGGTTTTGGTCAACCCATAAACTCATTTTAATCCAATCCATTTCAACCCAATCCACTAAACTCATAAACCAATTTGACTCATTAACCCATTAATACTCAAATTATCAACTCAATAAGTTTTTGGATTGGTTTGGTTTGAGTCAATCCATTAATTTTGACCCATTTTGACATCCATAACAATATCACATAAACGAAGAAAAAATGGAAATATAAAGAAAAAAAATATTCATTTCCAATTTGAAGGATCTTACTTCTTCAGAAGAGGTCGGGCAGCTAATAATGCTACTCTGATATGGTTGCGAAGGTTGGGAAGAGTCTGTGTTTTGAAGTTATCTATGGTTTGAAGTAGTTGGTTTTTCCGTTGGGTTAATTCTGCCAGCGCTTCTCGATCTATATTTTCCTCTGTTATGTCATAAGTAGCTCGGTTGGTGATTTTAAGCATGATCAATTCAAGTCAGTGGACCGCATGTCAAAGATTTTGGATATTATCTTTGTGGAGTGGGTTAAAAATTATAATTTAGATTTTTTTTTTAATCTCAAAAAGAGAAAAAAAAGAATTATTTACAAGAGAATAATTACCCCAACAATGTATTCATGAAGATTAACAAGCATTTTTTCCTCAAATTGATCAAAACGCTGTGTGAGAGGACCAGTATAGTTCCCGTTATCAACCAAATCATACAGTTGTGATAGATTGATTGCAATATTTGCCTAACAGTTCAATAGCATGTTTATGAGGTTAAATGATATATAAGATTATTTATTTTTATACAAAAAAATCGGAAACATTACGAGTATTTTAATATTAATATCACATAAATCATTTAGATATTATGTTTTTCCCAAAAAAAAAATCACGATAAAGTCTTTGACACATAAAATTTGGAACACATTATCATTAAAAGATATTTTGATATTAGTATCACAAAAAAAATGGAAAATAAAATAGCAAAAAATGTACAAATATTTTAAAGGATCTTCATCTTCAGATAATCTGATTTTAGGTTATTCTTTGAAATCATAGTAGTCTTGTTAGCCGCCAATCCTTTTTTGAAGAAGAAGTTAAGAGCAGATTATTTTAAACTCTTTGGAATTGTATATTTTTTGCTTTCTATATATATTTTTTTCTTCTGTGATACTAATATTAATATACCTTATAGTGACATATTCTAGTGAGACTGTGCTCCAAATTTTATGTGTCAACGACTTCGATCTAGTGATGCTGTTCTCCGAATTTTATGTGTCAAAGACTTTGATCGTGATTTTTTTTAAATAATCACTAGATGATTTTATTGATATTAATATTAAAAAAACTCTTAGGGATCTGAATTTATTTTTGTATAAAAAGAAAATAATATCACATACCGTTATCCAATATTTTTCTTTTGGTTAGATCTATGAAAAACTTCTTAATTGCTTAAATTTATTGTGCTTTTTTTTAAGATCCTAAAACTTAGTCATTTTAATTTAAGTAAATAAAATTGTTTGGTGGCTCAGTGGCTCTAGAATAGAAGATCTCTATGAATTTAGTGATTTGAGTGGAGACGTTTTATAAATACGGAAGAGATGGAAGTTGGAACGTTGATTAGAGAGACATGACTCTTCGTTATTTGTCTTGTTGAGTACATTGCATTGCATGGACTCGAGTCTCATTATTTGTTTCACTTGGTCTTTCCGGTTTTCTTCTTGGGGAAGAGGGGGGAACCTTCTCCTGTTTCAGTTTCAACTTAAATTTTCCAATAAATAAACATTGGTTTGAACTTTACACACCTATCTACAGGGGCGGATCTAGGTGTAATGGAGGTGGGGCACGTGCCCCACACTCATTCATAATAATTTTTCAGTTTGATTTATTATATATAACATATCTTAGCTCATTTGGTAAAAAATGTCACATACTATGTCAAAGGAGAAGGGTTCAATGCCTCTCATCTACATTTTTTTTATCATTTTTTATGTTTTATCCTTGTAAAAAAACTTTTTGTTAAAGTAAATGTTCAGTTGTGCCCCATGTAAATTTTCCTCCTGGGTCTGCCACTGCCTATCTACTTTTTATAGTATTTGTTTCCCGATTATATAGAAATACAGTAATATAGATCTACTAATTCATCAAAGGCCGACATCTCCAATTTTCACATAAATAATTGGAGAAATTTTTTTATAGCTAAGAATCTTATAATTAATTGGTATTGCTTATTATGCTTTTCATGAGAAACCCATATGCAATTAGCTAGTTGTGCTGTATGTATCATTTGCACGCGGTTTTTGGATGGATTATTCTTAATTTAACTGAGATCCCTCTCCATGTAGCTTCCTTTATTAGTTAACAATTATTCCTTTTAATTCCTTGAAATTAAATTAACTCTTTCATATGTATCCATAAAATGGAACATTAAACAATGTCTTCATTTACAAATACGTACGTATAAGTTGCTCGTGATCTTTATAGAGAAAGGTCTGACTTTTACTTTTTGTCACTTTAGCAAGAAAAAAAACGCATAACATGTTTTTGGCTGTTGCGCTACTCGCTCGGTGAGCAGTGCACCGACACTTTTTAGTCCTCGTGCCAAACTATACTTTTTCTTTCTTATTTAATTGTGATAAGATATTTATATCTTACTAAGATAAAGAATGTGAAAAACATAGGTGAAGAAGACTCACGTTATTAGATTGATGATAACTTTTAAAACTAAATATCTGAATAATTAATTATGCATAATTAGTAATTTCAACCTCCAAGAATAATAGTAATTTTTATCAATTGGTTAAAGTAGTTAATTTTAGTTAATTTTTTTTGGACAAACACATTATATCATTCATTCCAACCAAATCAAGGTATAAAGATGAAGATTCAAAAATCCCAAAGTTTAAAAGGTTACAAAGAATGGTATTCCCCAATACCATAAACAAGAAGATAAAAGACATTGAGATTAAACCCATGAGAGCTATGAAACAAATGCTACAAAGCAAATAAGAACATGTGAGATCACGGAGGCTCGAATGATCATCATTGAAGGAAACGATGGATGACAAGATTGTCACTGTCAACAAACACTTAGACATTGTAGAAGGAGCCAAAGCCAAACAACAAGACGAGGTACACTAATAGTGCAAAGGCGGAGGTTCCAGGGACCATGGTGTTAAGGTCCAGGGTAGGCGGATGTGAAGTCCAAATCAGAAGGTAGCTTCCGTTTGAGCGAGGGTAATCTTCAATCTATAGGATCCGAGGGATGGCAGAGGTACTGAAGTAAATTGGCTTGAAGTCGTCGAGTGAGTAAGATGGATTGCAGGGCGAGAGAGCATATAACTTTAAGCCATTACAAACAAACCTTCCAATGAAAACTAGAGCCAGAAGATGCCAATGATATATGTCAAATTGTTACAACACAGGTGGGTTCTCTCTCACTTGGAGCCCTTGGCCAAAGAGATTAAGAAATCCACACAAAGCATCCAATATGACAAAAGAAGATGCAGAGCAGGCCTGGTCGATTTAGTTTTTAACAACACGGACAAGGTTAGGTTGAAGAAGGATGGGTTAAGCTTCGGTTCCACTCTTGAGGGTATAAGACATTTCCATTAAGAAGTTAAGTTGCACATAAAAAGGTTCAGGAAACCAAGGGTATGGGATAAAGGGGTTGAAGAAGCTTCGGTAATCACCGCTCTTAAGCGACATGATCATAATGTCATTCTTCTTCAAGCCTTTAACATCATGAGTACTAATCCTAGATGATTAAATAGGCAAGGTTCTCATAAAAGTTTGAGTTGGGCACAAACAACTTTTTGATAGGTCCCAATTAGAGTAGATGAACACAAGGTTTATTTGGGTAGTTAAAACTACCTCTTTACTAAGATTTTTATTGGCTTTTATAAGAAAAAAACACCCTACAAAGAATAGAACTTTTGAGTTCTAAAGAGATAAGAACACCAGAAGATAACACCCATCCTAACAAGATTCACTAAGATTTAACCCCATCCAAATAATCCAAATACCAAAACCAAAAACCAAAACCGTGAAACTCTCCAACCCGCTAATCATTGTAAAGCGTGTTTGGTCGCTTCATACGAACGGGCCTGCTAACAGGCATTTGAGGCCCATCAATACCCTCCTCTCCAACTCGAACCTTGTCCTCAAGGTTTGTGTCGAAACCCGGAAAGCTAGCGACCACCTGACCTTCTCCCTCCAATGTCGCATCGGCATCTGATAGCCCTCGCCACTTGATCAAGACTTCAGACTGCACCTTGCCTCCCAATTCCACATCACGCTGACGTAGTACGACCTCCGGTTGTAGATGCATTTGTCGGTAGGGTTGCAAGCGAAGATAAACCCAGCTGCCACACTCCAGACTGACGTCCCTACGCTTGGCATCCGCTAATTGTTTCGCGCGATTGTTAGCGCAGTGAAGATGGAGCTTCAATTCAGCCAATAAACCATCCCGGGAAGCCAATTTTTCATCAACCTCAGCTAGAGTGGAAGATCCCACCTCATACGAAGGAACAATCGGTGGAACCCGACCATACAACGCCTGGAATGGAGTCATTCCCGTGGAAAAGTGGTAAGTGGTATTATACCAGAACTCTGCCCATGGAAGAAGCGCACTCTATTGAGAAGGCCGATGCTGCACAAAACAGCAAAGGAACTGCTCGATGCACCGGTTGACCACCTCAGTTTGGCAGTCAGATTGCGGATGATATGCCAAAGACATACGCAACTGAGTCCCGGCCAATTTCCAGAATTCCCGCCAGAACAAGCTAACGAATATGGGATCACGGTCACTCACAATAGATCACAACATACCATGGAGTCGAACAATAGCGTCTACGAATTTAGCCGCCACAATTTTAGTTGTGTAAGGATGAGACAATGAAACCAGATGAGCTGACTTGGTGAGCCTATCGACCACGACCATGATAGAAGTGTAACTCGCAGACTTGGGTAACCCATCTTCAAAATCCATGCTCACATCCTCCCAAGCCTGATCAGGGATACGCAGTTGCTGTAGTAAACCAGCTAATGCAAGAGACGAAGACTTCGCCCGTTGACAAGTATCACACTCAGCCACGAACTTCTTGACTATTTGATGCATAGCAGGCCAATAAAATTGTCATGCTAGCCGTCGGTACGTTCGAAGAACACCAGCGTGCCTACCCATAGGCGTGTCGTGATGTTCCTTGAGAAATTGTGCAACTAGAGGAGATGAAGGCGGCACCACCACCCGATTCTTATAGCAAACAAGGTCATTACGCCATGAATAAGGGTTTTCGGGGTTCATAGTGGCCAATTTTCCTATACACTGTATATACCCATTCGACACCGCTAGTTGTCGTATGTCGTCCGACAGTGTTGTTTGTTGGACGAGCACCGCATTGAGTACAGGGCTCCCCACCACACGGGACAACGCATCCACTGCCGCGTTAGTCCGACCTAGACGATATGTGATTTCATAATCATACCCCACTAACTTACCCATCCATTTTTGTTGTTCTGGGGTCAAGATCCGTTGTTCTAAAAGGTGCTGCAAACTACTTTGGTCCATCTGTATAACAAACCGACGTCCCAACAAATATGGCCGCAAAGTCCGTATCGCAATGAAAATGGCAAGCATCTCCCTTGCATAAGTTGACCATGACTGCATGGCCACACCCAATGATCTGCTCATGAACGCAATAGGACAGTCATTTTGGGAGAGCACCACCCCAATTCCCTCACCGACCCATCGGTTTGGATAACAAAGGGAATCACAAAATCAGGTAAAGCCAATGTTGGAGTGGTAGTGAGTGCCGTCTTGAGGGCAGTGAACGCCTCCTCTACCGACTGTCCCCAAGTGAAACCCCCTTTGCGAAGCAGATTCGTCAAAAGCCTGGCGATCAGACCGTAGTCCTTCATAAATTTGCGGTAGTAGCCCGTCAGTCCAAGGAAATCTCAGAGCTCGGTGATAGTGGTGGGTACCGGCCAATCAAGCATCGCCTGATTCTTAGTACGGTCGAGTTTGACACCCTCATCTGAAATGATATGGCCCAAATACTCCAATTCCCGCTGCCCAAAGTCACACTTCTTAAACTTGACAGCGAGCTTATGCTGACGTAGAACCGCAAAAACATGCTCAACATGCTCCAAATTCTCAGCCCATGTTGCACTATACACCAATATATCATCGAAAAATACCAGCACAAACCATCGCAAAAAAGGTCGAAAGATCTCGTTCATGAGCGTCTGGAATGTAGAGGGAGCATTGCAAAGCCCAAACGGCATAACCAAGTACTCATAATGGCCGTTATGGGTTTGGAACGCCATTTTTGGCACATCGTCCTCATGCATGCGAACTTGATGATAACCCGCGGTCAAGTCCAACTTAGTAAAAAATGTCGCTCCATGCAACTCATCTAACATATCATCCACCGTCGGAATTGGAAACCTGTCTTTGATAGTGGCGAGATTGAGTGCCCGGTAGTCGGTGCAAAACCTCCAGGTGCCATCCTTTTTTTTAACCAACAAGATCAGTGACGAGAATGGGCTCGAACTTGTCCTAATGATCCCTGATTGTAATATGTCTGTGACCTGCTTCTCGGTCTCGTCTTTTTGGAAGTGGGCATACCGATAAGGACGCACATTGATTGGGTCTATGCCTTCCTTTAAAGGTACACGGTGCTCGAACATCCTTTGAGGAGGCAACTCAATGGGTGGCTGGAAGAGATCGTCATACTGACATAGAAGTGGTCGCATATCATCATGGATCTGATCCTCCTTACTCACGGGTTCATCAACGTGTATCGCAAACATGGTACCACCTTGACGGGCTTCCCTTTCCTTTTCTTCTGTCTTGGCTTCCTGCAATTTCGATTGTTGGCCCGAGAGTTTATGAGTTTCGCCAGCCTACGTAAATTCTAAAGTATGGGCTTTCCAATCACATATAATTGGACCAAGAGAACTAAGCCATTGCACACCCAAAACGACATCCAATCTTGTCAATGGCAATGCGTACATGGTCATTGCAAACAACACCCCCCCCCCCCGACACTAACCATAATCTTCTCCAACTTTCCCCGACATAGAAGTGGTCGCATATCATCATGGATCTGATCCTCCTTACTCACGGGTTCACCAACGTGTATCGCAAACATGGTACCACCTTGACGGGCTTCCCTGTCCTTTTCTTCCGTCTTGGCTTCCTGCAATTTCGATTGTTGGCCCGAGAGTTTATGGGTTTCGCCAGCCCACGTAAATTCTAAAGTTTGGGCTTTCCAATCACATATAATTGGACCAAGAGAACTAAGCCATTGCACACCCAAAAAGACATCCAATCCTGCCAATGGCAATGCGTACATGGTCATTGCAAACAACACCCCCCCCGACACTAACCATAATCTTCTCCAACTTTCCCCGACACTGCAATGGTTTACCATCTGCCACCTAAACCACAAAGGGTTTGACCGATGTTAGGGGGATCTTCAGCTACCGCACTGTCTTCAAACATATGAAATTGTGGGTTGACCCACTATCGACCAACGCTGTTAATTGGTGTTTCCCGATTTGTGCCTCAAGTCGTAGCGTTTGAGGCGCATCCCAACCGGTTAACGCATACGCGGTGATTTCCGGTTTCTCCACTTGATCAACCTCTTCCCCTGAATTCTCGTCCACCTCGTTGTCCTCGCCCTCCATAATGAAGAGTTGAGGCTGCTTACATTTGTGTCCAGGAATAAATTTCTCGTCACAGTTGAAACACAACCCTAAACTTTGCTTACGTTTTAACTCCTCCCAGCTAAGCTTTCGTGGAACGCGAGAGTTTGTCTCCTTGGGTGGCGGATCAGTCTCCTTGAATGAGCTTGTACTATAGGTAGTGTTTGACACGACTGTTCTTTGACCCGATGGTCTAAACTTTCTTCATTGGCGTTGAAGTTGTTCATCTTTCATCCTTGCTAGATTCAGAACTTCTTTTAACGATTTTGGCCTGAATATACGAACACTATCGGCGATGATTGGATCCAAACCGCTTATGTACGTTCCCATTAGCGCCTTTTGTGTCCATCCTTCGACCTTGTTCTGAAGTCTCTCAAACTCGCGTTGGTACTCATGCAAGGTACCGGTCTGCTGGATCTTCGACAATGCTTCATCGAAGTCTTCTCCTTTGGCTGGCCCAAACCTTATCCACAACCCTTCTTTAAACACTTGCCAAGAGATAACGATAGCATCATCTCGTAACGTCTTTGATGTAGCCTGCCACCACTCATTGGCCTCTTCCTCCAGGTGATACGACGCAAACCCTACTTTCTGATCCATCGGTGTGTGGTTGTAGTCAAAGTATTGTTTGACCTTGCTCAACCAAGCCGTCGGATCTTCTCCTTGGAACCTGGGGAATTCAAGCTTCAATGTCCTTCCCGTCTGGATAGGGTTGGATGCGTCTCCTCGTTGCACCGCTGCTTGAATCTGCTGCTCATGCGCTGTTGTTCGTGGAGTGGTACATGGAACAATTCTGTCGCTATCATGGCTAGCGTTCACTGCTACGGTTAGTCTGTCCATAGCCTCCTCCATCGCCTGGAACCTACTAGAGAATCCCTGGTTCATCTGTTGAACCTCCTCCTTCAGCTCTATCACGTTAGCCTCCAATTCTTCAATCCTTTCTTTGTTAGTACCGACCATGTTTGACACCACAAAAGAAGTGGTCCAGATCAAACTTGTCACTACTAGGGGTAGAGATGCTTATTGATACCACGAAGTGGTCCGGATCAAAAAGTGAAAATTGCTCTGATACCAATATGATAGGTCCCAATCAAAGTAGACAAACACAAGAACACAAGGTTTATTTGGGTATTTAAAACCACCTTTTTACTAAGATTTTATTGGTTTTTATAAGAAAAAAATACCCTACAAAGAATAGAACTATTGAGTTCTAAAGAGATAAGAATACCAGAAGATAACACCCATCCCAACAAAATTCACTAAGATTTAACCCCATCCAAATAACCCAAATACCAAAACCAAAAACCAAAATCGTGAAACTCTCCAACCCGCTAATCATTGTAACCCGCTAATCATTGTAACGCGAGTTTGGTCGCTTCATACGAACGGGCCGGCTAACAGGCATTTGAGGCCCATCAACTTTCTTTGTGAAGCTTATAAACTCATGGTCAATAATCCTAGGTGAATCTAATGGCAGGGTTCTCAAATAATTCTTGTGTAACCAAAGCAACAAAAGCGTGTTAAGAGCCATTTGCAGTCTTCGGACATAGGCATTGGATAACCACTTAGGTTGGCTAAGGTTTGACAAAGAAAGAATAAAAACACACATGGGCTTTAGTAATTGAAAAACTGGATCACCATTTGACGGATTGGGCTTTAGTAAGCTTAATGGGCCGTAGTTGATGAGGTCTACCAATTGGAAACCTAGTTTCCTGACTGGTGGAGAAAAGTGTGTGTTGCGGCGGCCGTCGTACAGAGATGGAGAAGATTTTATCGATGAGGCGAGCATTTTCGGTGAAGGTAGGGTCCTCCTTGGTAGCTTAGCCTAAGGACTGAAGCAGAGGAGGGGAACCGGAGGCAGAAAGAAACCTCAGAACTAGAGTGCAGTGGTTCTGTCATAGTTGATTTCGGCAAAGGTGATACACGTTGAGGGTGAATGATAGATGTCGTCTGACACCTTCTTCTCCCTAAATTGTTTGCTGATGAAGCTCTCACCAAATGTTTTGAAATTGGTAGGGTTTGAAAGATTTTTAAAGGGGAAACAAAAGGAAAAAATAAAAGCTTAACAAAAAAGAGAATACAAGAGATTGAAGAAGCGATTGAACAAAGGAAGTATTCCGACGCCGGTGAGCTAGAGCTCTACCGGCGCCGGATGTCGTAAACAGGGTAAAGGCCTCGATAATAGTGCCTGGGAGCTTTTTATTTTCTTCCACACCAACTCTTTATTAGTTAATTCTAGTTATTCAATAGGTGAAAACTTTTCTAATAAAAGAGAACATCTATCTATATATATGTAATTGACGTTTCTCTTTTTTCCTTCTTCCTCCTCATCACTAATTTTTTTGACAAAAATATTTTAACAAATTAATTCACAATATTAAAGAAACAGAAAATCTAAAGTTAATGTTTCAATTAATTCACTTATTTATGTAATACTTTTTACTATTAAAAATAATAATTTACAATAACTTAAACTAAAATATAAACCAAAAAAAATGAAAAAAACATTACAACAATAAAAAATATAAAAGTAAAATATAAATAGAAATTACATAAATATAAAATTAGATATTTCTATCAAAACATATAATAATAGTGTAAATATTTGTAAAAGACTAGAAAAGGGAAAATAAAGCTATCATATGTTTAACGGAACAACAATTACTTTCAAGAGTTACAATTATTAGGATAAAGAAAATAAAGTTTTTTTTAAAACAAACACAGAAAATTAAAGGTTTTTTAAATAAAGAGGTTATTCAATCTTTGGTGTTAAATTATAAATTAATGTTATCGATTAAAAGTCGGTAACATGAATTCTTGGTGGATATTATTATTTTCAATTATAAAACCGGAGACTATGTTTTTAGTGTTAAATTATAAATTCATGTTACCGATTAAAAGCAGAAGGATTTGGTGCATATTATTTAAAAATTTCAATAATATAAATAATTGAAATAGTTTGAGTCATCTATGTTATTTATCGCTTTCAAAATTGAAAAATGGTGAAATTTGTTAAACAAAGGTATATGGAGAAAATGAAAAAATATTAATCAAGTGCTCGAAAATTAAAATAATGTATATATTTATAAGAAATGTATAAGGTTACTTGAAATAAAACATATTAATGAAAACTTATTATGAACATCACACACACCAAAAAAAAAGTGAAAAATATTAAAAAAAGCTATTTGTACTAAAAACAATTGCAATAGTAGTGGTCGATTGTATTATCTTCAAAAACTATAATTATTTTCAACAATTCATATTAATAACAAAAAAAGTATAGTATTTGGGCGGGTTATAAATCTAGTTTGATATATATAAAACAATGAGACTTATACAACGTAGTTTAGTTTCTTGATGTTGGATAACCTGGCGAATCTACTAACACACACGCTATGCCCAGTCACAAGTATCTTATTAAAAGGGATGTATGAATGTATCTATACAATGAAGAAGACAACAATGGCTGGCTTCCTCTCTATCCATTTCATTAACACCAAAAGAAAAGAACAGAAAAAAAAAACTATTCTTCTCTCTAAGAAAAAAAAAACTATTCTTCTTCTCTCTAAGCACTGACATAAGAACACAACTCGCCATGACCCTACTTCTTTTTAAGGTTCCACAAAGCTACAAACCAACAACGGCAGTTTCTAGTTTGGATCATTGTGAAAGATACTCTAAAATCATTAGTGATCTCAAGGCCGGTAGTGAGCTTTAAAAACAGGTTTAACCAATTACCAAACCAAAATTTTCTTTGTACATTAGAGAAATCCACAGATAGAAATTACATAAATACTAGAAGAGATTATAGAGTCATATGACAGACATAATGGGGGATAAGAAGATTAAAGAAACATATATGAAGATGGATGATATAGCACAAAATCAATCAGAATTGTACTAGATCATTAGTAGAATTGGTCAAATCTTTGAGGCTGTCAAGGACGAGTTGCAGCCGATCCTCTAATTCTTTAGGAAAAGCTTCTCTTCTCCACTCCCTTTCGTATGCAACAGTTTGCATAAAACGCTCGACGTCCTTTGAATATTTCTCATCCAGTTTGGACAACATCTCCTTTAAACTTCTCTTCCGGACTAATTCCCACTCCTGCACCGTCTTGCAGCTTCTCATTTGTTTCATCCGCGCCTCATGTAGCTTGTCACAATCCGCATTATGCTTCTCCACTTGGCGTTTCCCAATCTTCTCCAAACGCTCAGGTTGGTCTTTCACGAAATCTTCGCATGCGTATTCCAATTGCCTCGACTCCACCACTTTTTTAAACCCCTGGCACAACACACCATCACATTCACATTCACACATTCACATCCAAACACAAAGTTTTCTAATTTTGGAATAAAAATTTTAGTGGCCAAATATATAAAAACTGACATAATTTTGAAATAGTATGAAGTTACTGAGTCCTAAGTATTTGGGAAGGAGGTCTCTGCAGCATTCTAGCGGTTTCGAAACTATGAAAGTTTCGCCGTTTGGTCCCCAGGAGATGATTGAATCCGTCGAAGGTTCATCAACCATCTTATAAACTTTGGTCACGAACTCGACGCATATCTTTCTTTCTAGAACTCCAGGATCCATTATTATTAGTATCCCACCACAGGAGACCACTACCTTCAATATCTACAAAAGAATAAAAAAAAAAATTATGAACAAACCCGATTCCTTTTTTTTTTAACACAAACAGATTCATCATAAACAAAAGCAAAAAATTTTACGAATATTGTTTGCTCTATTTACCTTTGAATTCGATCTTCAGATTAGGGTTTTACTTCAGAGAACGCTCCTCATATGATCTTGCTGCTGAGACGATAACCAAAAAAATAACCCTAATATCGGCGACCCCCTCTGTTAATTTTATGGGCCATTGCTCATTTGGGCCCAAATAAATATGGCCCCAATTTCATATTTCAGTTATTCAGTAAAAGTATGATTTTTCTTTTTTCTTGGTAAGGGAGGGAGAGACGGTGTCTCTTGAGTATGATTCAAATATTCATTCTTGAATGTTGAGAATTGAAGGAGTACTTTTAACTTTTAAGTACTTTCAAGTCCAAATGCAAAAGTGTTACTTTTGTTCTATTACATAAAGTGGAGTATGTATAATTCTTTTCTCTGCCTTTATGTTTGAATCCTTTAAGGTTTTGAGTATCAATTTCTGTATAAAGAATTCATAACGATTACCACAAAAACATTTTAAACATTTTTAAATTAAATTAATGGCTGGCATCTACAATTTTTTCACATAAACATTCTCATCATACCAAAATTTTTGAGAAAACTTTTATAGCTAGGAATCTTAATTTTAATTAAAAAATGTAAAATAATAAAGAATCTTACATAATTTGGTGGTATTATTATTATTATTATTAATGCCAAATCCATATGCAATTGTGCAGATCGATCATTCTAATCACTAGGACCAATAATGATTTAGAGCAGTCGTACGATACATATTCATCGGACTCAGGCATTGTCAAGCGCCAATGTGTCACGTAGGTGGTTCCTATGCATACCAACATAATAGTCTACTTCACATATCTCCTCGTTCAACTTTAACTTTCGAGCAACAGCAGTGAGCGTGGGGAAGTTGGAACTGTCAAGTATAGAGCAGCTCTCAGGATTCTCCAAAATCATGTAATACTCGGGCATTTCACTATCCAGAACTGCTTTAGATGCCCTAATCAAATTCTTCACTTCATCTACTAATTTAGGGGCTCTCGAAACAGGGGAATTCGTAATAATTTCTGCGGTTGGTAAAAATTCTTTCAAGTCTGTCCTAGAAAGAATCACGGCCACCCATGAACAAACATCACCAAAAGAATCTCCATCCTTGGTATGATTGAGAATACCTTTCAGGACAGCTTTCCGGATCTCATGGTTCTTTCCATAGGTGGACCGTAAGTAGTCCGAATGATCCTTATCATTGAACACTGACACATCTTCTCCTTCTCTCGGAACATAACTAGCTACGTTAAACAGATTTTCAGACGTTGAACAGAGCCGGCTTTAGTAACATTCTTGTAAAGCATGATCAATAAGTAACCAAAGAAAGCGATTGACTTTTTGGGTTCTACCGGCTTTGGTGGAACGATTAAACCGTTTCTTGCAGCAGCTGAAGGGAAACTTATCGTTCGCACACTCCGACCCATAGCACGAACAGCTAGTTGCAAATCATCTTGTACTTCCGGCAGTAAGAAACAGATCACTCCAAGGTAAAAGGTCGCTCTCTGGTCACTATCTGTTAGATGCTCATTCTTTGCACACTCAAGACTCAACCGAAACGCTGCATAGTTACGGTTGGCCTCTGTTGTTGCAGCAGATGTTGCATCACCAAGAATCATATCTACTTCCATGCTCATACTTTCAGTGAGAAGTTTAAAATCGAAACAGAACTACGTACTTTGTTTGTTGGCTTTAGAATAGAAGATCTCAATGATTCAGAGTTTTGAGTCGAGACATTTTATAAATACGGAAGAGATGGGAGTTGGAACGTTGATTTGAGAGACGTGACACTTCGTTACTTGTGTTGGGGTGAGTTGAGTATATTGCATGGACTCAAGTCTCATTATTGTTCACTTGGTCTTTCCAGTTTTCTTCCTCTCCGGTGGGATTAATGCAAACGGGGTGTTGTATGCGTGGTTTCAAAAACTAGTTTTTCTACCTTTTCGTGTTTCAGTTTCAACTTTAATTTTCCTATAAATATGCATTTGACTATACACATTTATCTAATTTATTTTCTTTTATACTAGTAGTATTTGTTCTCCGATTATATATAGAAATAATATAGATCTACTAATTCATGAAAGACCGACATCTCCAATTTTCACATAAATAATTCGATGAATTTTTCGCTAAGAATCTTATAATTTGGTATTGCTTATTATGCTTTTTATGCGAAACCCATATGCAATTAGTTGTGTGCTGTATCTATTATTTCATTTGCACGCGGTTTTCGGATCGATCATTTTAACTGAGATCCCTCCCCATGTAGATTTCTTTAGTTAACAATTATTCCTTCTAGTTCCTTAAAATCAAATTAACTTTTTCATATATCCATAAAATAAAACATTAAACTATGGCTTCATTTACAAATCATGTACCTATAGTTTGCTCGTGATAGTTTGATCTTATAGAGGAAGGTCTGACTTTTTAGTTTTTGTCACTTTAGCAAAAAAAAAACTCATAACATGTTTTTGGCTGTTGCGCAGCCACTCGCTCGGTGAGCAGTGTACCGACACTTTTTAGTCCTCGTGCCAAACTATACTTTTTTCTTTATTATTTAATTGTGATCAGATATTTATTTATATCTTACAAAGATAACAAGCTAAGATAAGAATGTCAAAACGACGCACGTTACTAGATTGATGATAACTTGTAAAACTAAATATCTGAACAATTATGCATAATTAGTTGTATCTTCAACTTCCAAGAATAATAATTTTACCAAACGTCGATAGTTCAATTTCTAAAGACTTTCTAACCATATAAAATGCTCTTAGGCGAGAGCCTAGGTCCAGAACTTCTTAATAATTCAAAAATAATAATAATAATAATAATTTTTATCAATTGGTTAAACTAGTTAAATCGGTAAGAACTTTTCTAATAAAAGAGAACATTTGATATATAGAAAACGAATCCTATAGAAAACAATGACGTAGTTTAGTTTCTTGACGTTGGATAACCTAGCCTGGCAAATCTACTAACACACACGCTATGCCCAGTCACAAGTATCTTATACAAAAAGAAAAAACCTTTTATACAAAGTAAAGCAGAAGAATAAAAAAAACAAAAAAGCAAATTAAAAAAGGAGAAAAAGTTTATTTTTTTATTAGCAACTTGTGGATGTATCTATATAATGAAGAAGACAACAATGGCTGGCTTCCATAAAACTTCTAAAGCTCTCTCTGTTTCAGATTCCTCTCTATCCATTTCATTAACACCAAAAGAAAAGAAAAGAAAAAAAAAACTATTCTTCTTCTCTCTAAGCAAAGAATAATTTAGAGGACTCCATTTTCATAAGGTATGCTTCGTTTTTTCTGATTTTCTTTTTTTACCTGAATTTATTGTAACCTTTTATAGTTCTGCATTTTGATCTGTACTCTGTACTTAGATTGTGTTCATTTAATAGAATTAGTTACGGCATTATAATACAATGGAATACTTATTTCGTTTTAGTCTTGTTAGTTGTTACTTCGTAGTTAGAACTAAATTACCCATTTAGGAATCAAGAAGACTGCAAATTTTATTTTCTTATCATTAATGTGAATGCCATATAAGTTTTCTCGGCGAACTGATATGATTCAACACATTTCTTTGCGATCCAACAAAATGAATATTATGATTCTGTAAACTACTATATTCTTACAAAAGACAAGATGATGTGAAAGGATGTTTTTGGTATCTAAAAATACTAATATCCCATAATAGAGATTATTAGCAATGTTCAACAACGGATTATGATAGATTTGTAATGATGATAGTAATTGTTTAGTGGTCTACACACTCTGAGCAAGGTAATAATTACAGACAACTAAAAAAGTTGGTATGAGTAAAAGCTAAAAGATTTCAAAACACGCACATGGAAGATGGATATGTCTTTTTTTGGTTTGTTTTGTTCTGGTGATTTACTTTTTAATAGTCTAAATTTTCAATAGAAGTAATAATGTCGATTAGTGGAATCCGAAAAATAATGGGATAGAATGATATGTTCATTTTACAGGATAAAATAAAATCATAATAATTGGAAATTACACTGTAACTCTGTAAGATACATGTATTGATTGGCCAAGGAAAACAAAGTATTATAAGTGGTACAATTTTGAATTTTTACCAATCACAAAAACTTTACCAAAAACTTTATTAAAAGCTTTACTTTCAGTTTTTTTTGTACAGCTTTCACGTTAAGTTCTTTTTTACAGCTTTGCACTATTTCGTAACAGTTTACAGCTTCAGCTTACAGTTTTTCTGTACAGCTTTAGCTACATTACCAATCAAACCCACAGTGTATTTTATTCCAATGGAGATATAATTCGTATAACTATTATTGATATACAAGTAATATATTTGTCAGTCCTCATGTTACTATATTAAGCCATAATTTACATTGAAAAACAAATATAAGCTTTCATTGGTAACATCGCATAATGCATAATGACAGAAAATAAAAAAAATAAAAAATCGCAGAATCAATTATTATGTCGATTGGATAAATATTGTAGAATAGCATAAACTAATTTCCAATATTAATTATACTTAAGATTAATAATTTCTTAGTATATATATTTATGTTTTTCGATATTTACACATTATAAAATAATATCACATATCATCATAGATATTAAACATTTTAAATACTACTAGAAAGTAATAGATTTATTGCAAACAAATATTATTAAAAAGTGATATGTTTGAAGGAGATGTGGTTGTAGGTGGAGAATCCATGACAACAGATTTTTTTTTTTTTGGTTCATGAATAAATGCTTTGTAATTTTTTTTTTTTTTTTGGATGATGATGTTGTTACAATTTATAGAGAGGGACGTATATGTGAACAAGTAAACTTTGTAATTAATAAGATAAGTAAAATATATTAAATGTAAGACACATTGGTTGGAAGAGTAACATTCGTTTGAATTAGTAACTTGTTGTTATTGACATGCATTAAGTTTGGTTGATTACTAGCTGTTGCTATTCTTGCTGTTGACATGCAAGGACTTCGATTATGCTGGTGTTAATTCTCCGGCAATTAATGAATAGTTAAAAGTTTAGGCAAGACAAACGGGTAAACACACACTTATTTGCCTAATCAATGTTCATGTGTATTTTTTTAGGCAAAAACGCAAGTTTAAGTTTTTGCATTTTCTGAAATATTAGGCAAAATTTTATAAATGGTAAAAAAACTAGCAGAATCGCATTAGAAAACGTCATTAGGCGATTATGCAAGTTACCAAAGCATCCAATTTTGTTTCTAATTAAAATCTGAAACTATATCGAAGCTTGTTTTTTTTATTTTGATAAAACTGTTATAGATCAAATGGGGAGGCTTAAGCAATGTTGGTCAAGTCTGCTAGTGCTGGCAGTGGTGGTGATCGGAACCGGAGCTGTTCCCATTACTTATCTCCAGAGCGCCGTGGCTAAAGGAGCCGGTAATATGCAATACCGGTTTAAATACATATTTTATTCATATACAAAAAACTGCATTTATATAATCAGGTAATTCGATAAGTTATTAAGAATATTCGCTTTTATTTTAAATTTATGTAGTGTGTTTGGATGGGAGTGCACCAGCTTACCATTTCGACAAAGGGTTTGGTTCGGGAGTTAACAATTGGATCGTCCATATGGAGGTAGGAAACTTAATATTGTGGCAAAATTTGAATCACTTAACCCATATATATTAAGTTCTTTATAGTTGTGTGATTGGTAAGAACTTAAATTTTTTTGGCGGTTATTGATCATAAACAGTTTAATGTTTATTTAATTTATCTCGCTGAAATCAAATTCAATGTAAAATATATAAAGTAAAGATGGTTGAATCGAATTTAAATGTAGTGTGTTTGTGTGTGTGTATGTTGTTTAATGTGTTAGGGAGGAGGATGGTGTACCGATGTTGCCTCATGTATTGAGCGTAAGGGTACAATGAAGGGTTCGTCCAAATTCATGAACAAAGACTTTGGTTTCTCCGGTATCTTGGGTGGCAAGCAAAGCACTAATCCAGGTCTAAACTAAAACTGTATTAAACTCTCCTATATTTTCTTTCTAATGATTTACATAAGAGCTATACTCGATTACTTGTGTCGAAATCTAGGTCTGTCTTTTCTTATTATAAGATGGGTTTTATTTTCTTTAGATTTTTACAACTGGAATAGAATCAAAGTACGATATTGCGATGGATCATCCTTCACCGGCAATGTAGCAGCTGTTAATCCGGTAATTAAGTAACTCGATTCTAATATTTGTAGATTTATTTTTTACTTTTTGGTCCCATAAATCACAATTCTTTTTGGTATAGATATAACATATTGACCACGTTTCGGATTTTAAATCCTAAATAACATGTTTATGTATGAACATATGCAGGCAAACAAGCTGTTCTTCCGTGGTGCACGAGTTTGGCGAGCAGTGGTTGATGATCTCATGGCTAAAGGAATGAAAAACGCTCAAAACGTATACTAGATCTTCATATTTCAACATGTCTCTTTTCTTTTGTATCAAAACTTTTAAAGTTCTGAACGTCTTACTGAATTATATATACAACTTTCCAGGCGATACTCTCCGGTTGTTCAGCCGGAGCATTAGCTGCGATTCTACACTGTGACACGTTCCGTGCCATACTTCCACGAACAGCTAGAGTCAAATGTGTTTCCGACGCCGGTTACTTCATCCACGGGTACGTGTACACACACATACTCTTAGTCATAAGTTTTGGCCAAAAAAACATTGAGAAACCAAACCGAAAGCTTAAACAAAAGCCGAACCAAAATTTGTTTATACCTGATCATTGTCACTGAACTGGATTTGATGAAACAGTAAAGATATCTCAGGAGGATCATACATCCAATCGTATTACAGTAAAGTCGTTGCGCTCCATGTATAGCTCTTTATCTAATTATTATCTTTTAAAGTGTTAATTCTCTTAAAATCATCAAAGCAAATCCTAAACTTATTCTTGCTTATTTTTGTTTGTTTTTTTTCCAGGGATCTGCAAAGAGTCTTCCTATTTCTTGCACATCAAAAATGAAACCAGAACTCGTATGTATACTAAATCTTGACAATTTTTTTGGGCATCTATGGAGTGCTATTAACGTACGTGTATTCTCTGATTGTCTTTTTGGGCAGTGTTTCTTCCCGCAATATGTGGTTCCTTCCATGCGAACACCGCTCTTTGTCATTAACGCCGCCTTCGATTCTTGGCAGGTACGATACATAATTACATATTACATACATGATAAGTTTATTTATACAAAAACATATTCATTTGATTGTAAAAAATATACACAAAACCGGATACATATATATATATATGAATTTGGTGATTTTTTATTTCAGATCAAGAACGTTTTGGCTCCAACTGCTGTTGATAAGAGCAAAGAGTGGAAGAATTGTAAGCTTGATCTCAAGAAATGTAGTGCCGCTCAGCTCAAAACCGTTCAAGGTGAACTAAAAAACTTCTATAACTAAACGGGATTTTGGTATTATCTGTATTCTATTTCGGTTTATGTTGGGTTAGAAGGAAGAAGTAGCTGTGTTAATTCTGAATTTTGGTTTGCTTTTTTGGATACGATCAGTCTGGTTTAATTTGATTTAAATGAATAACAAGTGATTAAACCGGATTGGTTTAAACATTCTTCAGGGTTTAGAGACCAGATGATGCGTGCATTGTCACCGGTTCACAGTACACCGTCGAGAGGATTGTTCTTGGACTCGTGTCACGCTCATTGCCAAGGCGGAAGCGCCGCTTCTTGGTCCGGTGTCAAAGGTCCCCAAGTCGCTAACACGGTAAATTACAAAGCTTTCAGAAATTTATAAAATCTTTAATTTTTTTTTATTTTAATTTCGATTTGTAATTTTGTTTCTTTTGTTTTTTTTCTTTGCAGAGAATTTCAAAAGCAGTAGGAAACTGGTTTTATGGTAGGAGTGCATTCCAGAAGATAGACTGTCCATCGCCGACTTGTAATCCCACATGTCCTGCAATCTCTACTGAAGACTAGTCGTATCATCTAAACTGTTACAATTTTTTTAAAAAAATTTCAATTAAAATCGACTTATTTGGTTTTGTTTACCAAAATCATTGCAATTTTTATATCGAGGAATAAAGGAGAGCCAAGCAAAGAGATATAAACAATTGCAATTTGTAGCAAACTTTGAATAAAAGAGTGTATTTTTACTTTGATTTAAAGATTAAATTTTGTATTAATCGAGTGTTATCTGAAAAAAAAAAAAAGTTATCAAATTAATACGAATTCCAAGAGAGAAAGAGAGAAAGAGAGAGACTGTAGTCACTCAATTTTTTTGGTGCTCTGATTCTGTAGGAAAGTAAGAGAACCCTAAAAAAAAAATCATTGCTTTACTAAAAACTTTTGGAAACGCATCGATGGATTCGGCGTTTGTGGACAGAGCTTGGGACAAATGGGTTACTACGGGTAACGTTGGTTCTTCTGGTAAAGTTCCCTCAGATTTTATCTTCTATCTCTCAGTTATGGTTTTTGGGAAGAAGAAGAAGAACCCAGAAAGAAAGAAAGATTCTTCCTTTTGGTGATTTGATTGTTGTATTTTTTTTTTTTTGTTCAGGGAATCCATTGAAGGCTGCTATTTTAATTAACTATGATCCTTCAGGACCTTCTCGTCTCGTATCAACAATGTAAAGCTAATTCATAAAACTTCATACTCTATTGCTCTGTGTTTCTGCTTCACTTATTATTAATCTTGAGGCTCAATTTTGAGTTTTATATTGCAGAGCTGAGCAAGAAGGGATTGATCTTGATCCAGTTGACTTAAAGCAGTTCATTGATTTCATGAGACGTGGCAACCTTCCTACCGAGACCTTTGTTCTTGGATCCAACGAATGTAATTTTTGTTTGCTTTTTTCTTTCTTTTGCTTGGAGTGTATTTTTGTGGTTTGATGATAATAGGATTTGGAATCTGCAGACATAATAACATCTATTCACGAGAATTGGTTTGCTGCTCGGTGCTTAAACACAACCCAGCCTGCTGGTGAAGGAGCTATTGTTATGCACACCGCGGCTTACGTGTTGGTTGCTCTGTGAGCTCACTGAACACTCTGATCTTTTATAACAGTATCTTCTTATTTCTACTTACTTTTTCAGTCCAAAACAATGATGGTTAAATTGGTTATGATTTCTTATTGCAGATATGATGGATCGATTGGATCAGCTTCTCAAGCTGTGGCTGCAGCTGATCAGTTTGCATCGCAGCTGAGTCGGAAAACTTCTAGCTTCATCTTTTGCTAAGATCACGAGTATCAATCACATTGTTGTTCTCTGTCTTTTATAGTAATCAGCTTTGGCTATGATTTGTGAAGGGTCTTTGAGTTGCAGTAACTGGTTTTTCATTTTATCTCATCTTGTGTAACTAGAACAGTCAGAAATCAATTGGTGCTCGTGAACAACTCTGCATATAAATATCACCCTGCAGTTTACCAATTAGAGCAAGTAAGTGTCCATTTCAGAACCATTATGTTGTGTGAGAACAGATCATCATCAATAAGATTAGACAAGAGATTTCTGATCAAGAACGTATACTGGAACATAGATAAACCCTCTTAGAGAAGTATAGAGAAGACTAAGTAGGGAAAAGATGCAGTCAGTATGATTAGCTGAAGTAGCAAGTATTGATAAATATTTTTTCATTCATTCTCATCTTTTATAACTAGAGATGTCAGAAATCAGTTTGGTACAATCCTGTGAACACATCATCTCAGCATGTACATTCGTTGTGGTTCAGTTCTAGACTCTAGTCCTGCAAGAATCTGGAGTTGTTGCTTTGTAATTACTGAAACTAATCAAATTTCATGAAGTACGAAACACCAGATTCTTTCTTGTCCGGCTTGTTGAATTTTGATATCTGAAGCTTCAAACTTCATGTCAGAGTATTGGCTCAGGTAATGGTAATCGTGTTTGTGAACGTCTTTGCGACATAGTGAAGAATACTAACCATTTAGAGCAACTGAGAGCTGATTACAGAACCAAATGTTTTCTAAGAACAGAGAGTTGCTTATCATGAATGAACATAAAGAAAGATTAATGGATGGATTAAATGTTAAATCAGATAATGAAGAAATTTATTAAAGAAGTTTCTAATTGTTTCAACTTTTATATTCTTTTAAAAATCATTAAAATTATATATATAAATATATATATATATATATATAATTTGTTTGCCAAAAAAAGAGAGAGAGAAAGATCCAAAAAGGAAGAAACAAGATTAGATGCCCTGACTTGTAACCATTAGTTTCTCTAGAGAACATAGAGGTTGGGTTGTGCTTGAAAGTGAAACTTCATGGCCTGACAAGAAAAAAAAAAAGAAGAAAAAGTTTGTATCACATGATGCTTTCTTGTTGTTTTTTGTTTGTATAAAATTCCAACACTTTGATCATCACTACTCACTCAGTAACCAGGGTATGCTTACAAATTGGCTTGGACTGTGTTTTTAGAAATAGAAAGGATTGTGTCTTTTTGTTGTTGTTGTTTCTATTTCTTAATTGATTCTAAATATTATTCAGATCAAAACATCTATGACAAGAATTAACATATTCTTGCAAGTACACTTAGCTAGAAAAAAAACTATAAAAGGGAAACAAATCGTTTTGCCATCATCGAGTATTTTTGTAAGATCTTGCACAATTGATTTACTTCAATTATTAATGACAACAATGCTTAAATTAACATTAAACAAAAAGACTTAAAAGAGGAGCAGCTGAAAACAAGGGACCCTGCCATTGACGAAACTGAGAACTCTTTTGACTAAATTGCTCAAATCTACTTCCCATTAGACTTGAGCACAAAATCTACAACTTTTGGTTTACTTTACAGTTCACACATACATAAATAGTGATTGTACACATTGTAATTCAGATCAAAAAAAAAATCTGTATAGAGAAAAAGATACAACAAGGTACACACTGCAGTGAAATACATAGTCTGAGACTGTTTCAACCTATTTAGATATTTAATACATACACATGATTTAATCAAACAAACAAGTAACAACCAACCAACCAACTTTATAAGTGACATTTAAAACTATGTTGTTTGGTTACGTTTAGTTTCCACTAACATCATTAATTGCACAATTTATTCCGCACTAACGGTAGTAATCGAATTGGTTCTGTTTCTTTACTACTTCCACAATCCACACCATTTGTTCTCTTTAACAAATTCAGAACATTACATTATCTCAAAATGGAAAAAAAAGAAAAAAAAGAAAAAAAAACTGAAACACTAAACAAAAGAATCTTCTTCAGTTCACATGTTTCCAATAAATCTTCTCTTCATCTCTTTTGCACAACTAACTTAACGTAATCATCGTCATCTACACAGACACATAGCGTACTGTTAATCCGTAAAAGTTTCCACTTTTATCAAAAACTCATGTATATGATAATATAACAAGTTAACAACAGCGTAAAGAGAATAACCGGTATAAACCGGACAATAGATTCGCTTCACAAAACCCAACAAAATTTGGTATAAATGAGAGTTGACTTTTGCCCTTTTTACGAGTTAAAATCGGTCACTTTGAATCTCATCATCGTCGCAACCTATCCAAAATTAAAAATAAACAAAACAATCAAATCATAAGAATTAACTGTTACAACAGATTCAATAAATCTTAGAACTAATTACACCAACAAAATCACTATCATTTCAAAACCCTAGATCTTTAAATTCAAAACAAAAACAAAGATTTCAACATTTGGGCCAACAAAACAGAGATTAATGATTATTAAAAAAAGGGTGAAATCAGATCAACAAAAACAACAGATTTAAAGATTTAAAGAAAAAATTAAGAATGTAAAAAAGAAGGAGATATATATATATATATATATATATATATATATATATTTCCAGATCTGCTGATTGGATAAGTGAGTATGGATTAGTTGCACGGTCGGGGGCTCCGATTCAGTTGATGCAAGGCGGGATCCAATCCCTGCTCACAAACCAATAAAGAAAAAGGGGGCACGTGTGTGGCTGTGTCAGCCAAATTGGTTCCCGACCTGCACCAAGCGAATCCGAGCCCGACCGTGAGAGTTGAGAGAGAGAGAGATAAAGGAGGAGAAGGAGAGATTTTAGGTTTTTATCATGTAAGAAGAAAGAAGGAAGCCCTATGAAAACAGGGACAACCTCAGCCTCAGCTGTAGTAGGGTATTTATTACAGGTTAAGACCACTCTTTCCCCGACACGTGTTCTTCTTCAAAAAGACATCTTTGCTTTTCACACTGTTGGATGGGTGGGGGGGGGATATGATAAGAGAGAAGAGAAGAGAAGATGTATTCTCCGACCTTCTATGCGAAATTACGGAAACGCCATTTAGTGATGTGAAAGTATAAACCACGTGAGTGTGATCTGTACTGTACTTGTCACGTGGACTACTTCTCCCCCCCCCCCCCACTTTTTGACTTTCTTATTTATGTTGATAATCTTTTTTGACCTTTTTCTTGTAAAAATTGGGTTAACTTTGATGGTTTAAAACCATATAAAACGATAATTAATATCTAAAAATTTCGAATTTTATTTGTATTCTATTTCTTATGTTTTTTACTATTTTGTTACTTTTTAAAATATTTAATTATCATTTTGTGTTTCATTTAGAAATAATATTTTTATAATAATCTATTTCGGCAAAGTATCGCAGCGGCGCATATTGAACGACTAAAAAAATCTATTTTTTATTTATTTTATAGTTAAAATGGTAAATTTTTGTCATTATATTTTTCTATCGGTAGTTTTAGAAACGCTAAGAAATTAAATGATTTTTAACGGTCATTTGTGATTCCAAACAAGTGAAACAACCATCCTCTGTTCCTTTTTATGGAATCAAAGATGTCGTTGTTTTTCTTGAATAAAATGTGTCGCACGTTACCGAACAAAATTAATATCATATATTCTATATCAATATATGAACATTTATTCTCAAATATTTACTTGTATAATAACACAAATGTTATCACATAACAAATTAAAATCACTACAATAGTTTCATTGTATTCGTTAAAATCTATTTTAGATATGTAAAAATGTACCATATTACACGTTATTTTTTATTTTTAATTTCAAATTTCTTTTCGTTAAAACTAGGTATTCTCGCTCTTATCGTACATACTCTTCAGATGATCTAATGATGATAGTTTCAGCTTTCTCTTCTCGTTTTGGTTATGTCTTTGTTCATGTCAATGTTGTAGCCGGTTTGTTTTCAGGTTTATTTCTTTTTACAACATTTAAGTCCATGAATGGAATAAGTTTTTAAATTGGTTTTTAGTTTTTGGTTTTTATATTTTAGTTTTTTTTCTTCTAAATTTGGTTTTTCTTTTTTTGCTAAAAATTCTTAAAAATTAAAAAAAATTTGAAAAATGACTCACGATTAGGAAAACTAATATAAGATGGTTTTTGGTTTCTCTTTATAAATGGGTAAAATCTCCCAAAAACTAGATTTGCTTTTTTTAGGAAAACCAATTGTATAAAATCTTGAATGGCAAGAAACTATATTTTTAGAAAATCAAAAACCAAAATCTAGTTAAAAACTTGTAAACATTCAAGGCTTAAGTCTTGTTAGTTTTTTTCGAAGTCTTCAGGATCTTATGAAAAGTTTGTGAGAGTGTCTATGATTTATATATTATGTTTTAAGTTTTTAAATTTTGGTTTTTTTTCTATTATACGTTGCATTTTCTTTTTTTTAGAGTTATATTTTCGAAAAAGGGAAAAAAACTAAAAAATACCTCATCTATTTTTTATTTGGATGTTTAATACCTGGTTTTTTTTTGTTGGAAGAATAATACCCAGATTAATAAAAACGTGTCAAATAATACCTCAAGAATTAAATATTGTTATTTTCCTACTTACGATTTCTTAACAAAAAATAAATTCCAGTTTTACCCATATTCATTTCTATTATTTTTTAATTTATAAATAACCTTAAATTAATTTTTAATTTTTGCATAAAAAAGTAATTGTTAATATTTCATTTTACCACTATTTTTATTAAAAAACAGATTTCTATTTTATTTCTTTAATTATTTTTAATATTACATTTTATTACCATTTAAAATAGAAAAACTCAAATAAATTAATCAGAAGAATAACTATGATTTTTCAAAACCGTTATCGACTTTGTTTTTTTTTTTCTAATCGTTATTGACTTTGTTTTGTCCATTCAACGAAATTTCACTGTAATTCCCAAGCATTAACCAGCTGCAAGATTCTGAATTTTTTTAAACCCAAATCAGAAATTTTGAATTGAGATATACAAACAAAAGTACGTTATTTTGCCTTCTCTGTCACGTGAGGTGGAAGCTGTAATGCGGCTGTACCGGTGGAAAATCGATGAATTTTTGAATTGATTTGTGAAGCATCGGTGATGGAGATAACCCCATCGTCGCCACACTGTTGCTTCGATCAAATTTGGGCGATTTTGGCTGGACCAACGGCAAAATCAAAGGCTCGTTGGTCGGATCCAACAGAAAAAAAAGAGAGATGAGTGAGGGAAGAGACATGAAAGAAAGAAACAGATTGGTCGAGATAAAGGGATTGATAGCCTCTCGTCGTTTTTCTTCTCCCACACAATTTCAGTTTTAGGGTTTATGTGTATTTGGGAA
Organism: Camelina sativa; assembly: GCF_030686135.1. Lineage (NCBI taxonomy): Eukaryota > Viridiplantae > Streptophyta > Magnoliopsida > Brassicales > Brassicaceae > Camelina > Camelina sativa. Next base: position 11,924,635 of record NC_141890.1, read on the forward strand.
TTTGGACATTAATCTGATCGGGATTTGGTTTGGTTTGATAATTATTGGATTTGTTTTTCTTATTCACGAAACATTGAGAAATCTTAAAACTTTTTTTTTAAATTTTGGAGAAAATAAAATATAAATATTTTTTGAATTAAAATAAATAAAATAGTGATATAATGAAATATTTATAACAATTATATTTGTTTATTTAAAAACATAAAATTAATTTAGTGTTATTTATAAATTAATAGTTAATAGAAATGAATAGGGGTAAAACTGGAGTTTATTTTTTGTTAAGAAATTGTAAGTAGGAAAATGACAACATTTAATTCTTGAGATATTAAATTACTCGTTTTTTTTAATCTGGGTATTATTTTTCCAACCAAAAAAGGCCAGGTATTAAACATCCAAATTAAAAATAGATGAAGTATTTTTTTAGCTTTTTTCCCTTTCGAAAAATAAGGTTCTGCAAGCTACAATTATATATTCCCTTCGTTTTTTAATTTGACTTTTAAATTGTGCATACAAATTAAGATTTTTTTTTTCTAAACTAAAACATCATTTAATATATACATAAACACGAGTCAACCAATGGCAAAACAATTTCCATAATATAAATTATTTAAACAAATAAAAATTAATTTGTTTTACATTGGAAAATTGATATTTGAAAAGATCATCCAATTTAAAACATAAAATTTTAGCTAAAAGATCAAACAAAAATCATCGTGTATTTCATTGTTAGGTTTTAGTAAAACTCAAATGATAAACAAACAAAAAAAAACTAGTAAAGTTGTAAGAGAGGAGCACCTTAACATTGAATTAATAGTTTATCAAATACTTTAGCCTAAATGCTCCTCCATAAATGAATTTATTATAACCGTCCCATATGTTTTTTTGATCAAAATGAATAACCTTGAGTGCTCTTTATATCGGAATATTCGGAGAGATTAGAACAGAGGATATTCAGAAATTTGTTAGTATTGTATTCATGAAAACATTAATGGTCACCAAATATTCACGTTGAAATTATTCTTCTATTAAAAATACGAAACTAAGAATATGATTCTATTTCTGTGATAGTAGACATATGTGCTCAGTCTATTTCGTTGTATAGATTCTAGACCACTCTAATGAATATATGAATGTGAATTGAGTTATGGTATTTTTGCACTCTTTTACGGCACCGACAGTTTCATTTTTCTTCCATCTTAAAACTGACCGACAATTCCCACCACCCGTTACATGATTTTCCGCTACACTTTTTGACCATGCAATGCAATACTTCCAATTTCAGTTTTGAAAAAAGTCTGAAAAAAGCTCATAGAATAATTTTATTTTATACATTTTCCATATGGGTAGTAGGAGTGAATTAGTTGAGCCCGTTTTGGTTATTTAATTGTAATTAGATATCGGTTTAGGATAGTTCGGTTTACTGTAATTAGATGTGTATAACACATCTTGTAAAGTTTGTTACAATCAATAAGAGAAGAAAAGTATTCGACAAATCTCTTTGCTCTCAAACTCTATTATGGTATCAGAGCAATTCTTCCGCAATTCTCTGTGATTTCATCATCTTCTTCTTCAAATTCCTCATAATTTCACCGGTAAAACACTTTGATCATCATCGGATCTACTTCCGCTTCTTTGATTTTTGTGAAAATGGTGAAGAAAGGGGAAAATTTGAGAAATCGAAGTGAAACACCTGAGATTGAAGCATCTGCAGTGAGGATCACTTGCGGATCTGCTGTTGTTGAAGATCCAGAGGTGGAAATGGCAAAACAACAACGTTCTCTTAGATCGGATGGATATGGAGGTCATGGAACTATGTCGAGGTCATCAGAAGCTTCTGATAGTCCATTAAGTCTTCAATCCTCCGATCATCCAGGTTTGATGATTGTTGCTCATACTCTCGATGGAACTAATTACAATAGCTGGTCTATAGCGATGAGGATTAGTCTAGATGCTAAGAACAAGCTTAGTTTCATTGATGGATCGTTGCCTAGGCCAAGCGAGAGTGATTATGATTTCAAGATCTGGAGTAGATGCAATAGTATGGTGAAGTCATAGATTCTAAATGTTGTGAGTAAGGAGATATATGATAGTATACTCTATTACCAAGATGCTGTTGAGATGTGGAATGATTTGTTCACAAGATTCAAAGTGAAAAATCTTCCAAGGAGGTATCAGCTTGAACAGGTAGTGATGACTCTGGGACAAGATCAGCTTGATTTATCTAGCTACTTCACGAAGAAGAAAACATTGTGGGAACAGCTAGTGAACACAAAGTCAAGAACTGTGAAGAGATGTGATTGTGACCAGGTCAAAGAACTACTTGAAGAAGTTGAAACAAGTAGAATCATCCAGTTTCTTATGGGGTTAAGTGATGATTTTAACAATATCAGAAGTCAGATATTGAATATGAAGCCTCAGCCAGGATTGAATGAGATCTACAACATATTGGATCACTATGAGAGTCAGAGAGTAGTAGGGGTATCTACTAGACCAATTTCAAACCCCATTGCTTTTCAATCTCAAGCTGTGATCCCGGATCCGAATTCGATTTTGCTAGCTCAAGGAAATTTTCAGAAGCCAAAGTGTTCTCATTGCTCTCGTATTGGACATACCGCGGATAAGTGTTACAAAATCCATGGGTATCCTCCAGGTCATCCAAGGGCAAAGAAGAACAACTATGTGGGAAGCACAAATCTTGCTAGCACTTGTCAGATAGAATAAATCAAAGATCAATCTAAGGAGAATATCAGTGAGGACATGTCTAAGGAACAGCTCCAACAAATGATCTCTTATTTGAGCACTAAGCTCCAATCTTCAATTGTCACTTCATGCCCTGAGAAAGCCATAGCTTCGACTTCTGCTCCTATACCAACTATCTCACAGATATCTGGTACATTTCTCTCTTTATATGATCTTACTTTCTATGACATGTTGACTTCTTCTATACCTCATGAAACTGAGTTGTCTTTTAGAGCTTGGGTCATAGATTCAGGAGCTAGTCACCATGTTACACATGAAAGAGGTCTTTATAGAGACTATAGATCTTTAGATAAAACCTTTGTTAGATTACCCAATGGTCAAACAGTTAAGATATAAGGTATTTGGCAACATTCAGCTTGCGGATCTATTAGCCCTTCATAATGTGTTGCATATACCTGAGTTTAAATTCAGTTTATTGAGTGTTAGTGTTGTCACTAAATCTTTGAAATCTAAAGTAAGCTTTACTTCCGATGAATGCATAATACAAGCTCTTACTCAGAACCTAATGATTGGGAAAGGTAGTCAAGTCACCAATCTATATGTTTTGAGTCAGGATAAATCACTGGTTAACATGTCTTGTTCTGCATTTCAAGGTAAGTCAGTTTGCTCTGTTTCTAATAATGACTCTGATGTATGGCAACAGAGATTAGGACATCCGTCTATAGCTAAAGTAGAAACTCTATCTCAAATTCTGTTGTTACCAAAATCTAAAATAAATAAAAAGAAAACTCATTGTCATGTTTGTCATTTGTCAAAACAAAAGCATTTACCTTTTAAGTCCATGAATCATATGAAAGAAAAGGCATTCGAATTGATTCATATTGATACTTAGGGTCCGTTTTCAGTTCCAACTGTAGATGGTTATCGCTATTTTTTGACAATAGTAGATGATTTCAGTCGTGCTACTTGGCTATATATGTTAAAACAAAAATCTGATGTCTTACATGTTTTTCCTGGTTTTCTTAAATTGATTGAAACTCAATACAATTCTAGAGTCTGTTCTGTGAGGTCTGATAATGCACATGAATTGAAATTTACTGTTTTTTACTCTCAAAATGGAATTAAAGATTTTCATTCATGTCCTAAGACACATGAACAAAATTCGGTTTTAGAAAGGAAGCATCATCATTTGTTGAATGTAGCCAGAGCCCTTATGTTCCAATCAGGAGTTCCTATAGAATATTGGGGTGATTGTGTTCTTACAGCTGTTTTCCTTATAAATAGATTACCCTCTCAAGTCCTAGGAAATAAGACTCCTTATGAACGTTTAACCTCTAAAATCCCAGACTATCATAGTCTTAAGGCTTTTGGGTGTCTGTGTTATTGTTCTACATCAAGTCTAGAACTAAGATTGATCGTAGAGCTAAAGCTTGTATATTTTTAGGTTATCCCTCAGGTTATAAAGGTTACAAGCTATTAGATATAGAGACATACTCAATTTCATTTTGTAGACATATTATTTTTTTTGAGGATATCTTTCCTTTTGCATCATCCACTATCTCGGATGATGCGAAGACCTTCTATCCTCATATTACTCTCCCTGCACAAATCACCGATGATCAATTGCCTCTAGTGCAATCATCTTCTGATGCTCCTCAACATCATGACGAGTCATCATCCATGGTTTCTGTTCCTTATGAACTTAAACCAACTCGACAGAGAAAACTGCCTTCCCATTTGCAGGATTTTCATTGTTATAATAATAATACTCTTACTATAAGTACACCACAAAAGACTTCTCCTTATCCATTAGAAAAATATATTTCATATTCATATCAATCTCAGCCTTTTTGTGCTTTTATTAATATCATTTCAAAGTCAAAAATTCCTACTCGATATTCAGAAGCTCGGCTGGACAAGGTATGGGTTGATGCAGTGGGAAAGGAGATTGGTGCTTTTATAAGAACTGAAACTTGGAGTTTTGGTGACTTACCTGAAAGACCCCGACCCCGGACCATCTATGGCCGGAGAGGTTCTCTCGTCCCATGACACTACTTAGTCATATTTTAGGGCCCATTCTTTAAACAATATTCATTCGCTTATTCTGTGATTCATTACATAGAGTCTATATGATATAATACTTAGAGTAAAGCAAACATTCGATATTGTATTAAGTAATCAAAGGATTCGATACGAGGTTGCATAATAAGCTAGTACAAGTTGTATAATCGATCCTAACTACCAATAACACCACCACTCATCTTCCTGGCCATGAGTCTCGCGCCTAAGCACTTTCTTTCCCGCGATCACCTTCCTTTCCTGAAACCCAAGTAGCCATCAATAACATTTCTCTTAGGCCATGCATGGCCGTACAATGTCATGCAATGCATGATAAGTCATAATATCAGTCCAGTACAGCAGTTGGCCAGTAGAGAGTTATCCCGTGCATCAGTTCGACGGTGTACCCAGGTATATGTACAGGTACCGGGCCAACTGCCGAGCCGCGTTTACTTTTCTCCGACCATACTGTCCGTACATGGACACTCCGAGTGGTACGCTGATCGGTAGGGAGGTAGCATGCGCATCAGTTCGGTCGTATCACGGTGAACCTAGTGGTCCCCGATCCACTTCCGAGCCGCACCCCCTTATCTCTGATCAACTAGACCAACCAAAGCATATAAATGCTTATGCAGATGCAACTACCCCGTTCCCCAGAGCCCATAAGGTCGGTATTGTACCGTACCTCTGACCCTTAGGCCTTACCGCCAAACTCTATATCTCGGAACCTTCTTCTCTATCTTATACTCGAACTCGAGTTTTTAGTATGTGTTTCCTGTTTCCGATGTGTGTTCTAAATGAGAGAAATGCCCTCTTTATATAGGGTCTTGGGCCGCGGTTTTGGCCACAAAAGGCACCCTTCGGACGAATCCGTTTAATCGCTCATGTTTGCTCGTGTACGCTTGGCCATACCCGTTCAACCGTGCGTTTTCGGTCACGAGCTCCCCAGCTGACCCGTACACCGTCCACTACCGTCCAGCTAGTCGAGCTGGGTTGAGCTGGGTCGAGCTGGGTCGAGCTCCATGGCAGGTGGTCTAGCTGACACTAGCTGGTCGAGCTGTCCGCAGCTGGCCGGGAACTGTCAACAGCTGGCCGAGAGCTGTCCGCAGCTGGCCGAGAGCTGTCTGGAGCTGATCGATCTTTGTCCCATACTTGGCTTGTTTTTCCCCATACTTGGCTTGTTTTTCCCCTATTATCCCGGACCAAGCCACAGCCTACGATCCTATTCAGGATCGCGGGCATTACAAGTCTCCCCCCCCTTGAAAGGGATTCGTCCCCGAATCCGGATCAAGTTGATCTTCACCCATCTCCTTAAAGCACTTAGGATAATCAGCCTTCATCTTGTTTTCTGTCTCCCAAGTAGCTTCTTCTCTCTCCACCGCAGTTCCACAAGATCTTTACCATGTTCATCTTATTCCTGCGCAATTCCTTTGCCATTCGATCAATGATCCGAATAGGTGTTGCTTCTACCGTCAAGTTTTCTTGCAACTCGGATGGGACATCTTCGACTACCTCATCCTCTTCACTTAGGCATTACCGAAGTTGTGATACATGGAAAACCTTGTGGAAAGCGTCTAACTTCGGTGGTAACTCCAGTTTGTATGCCACTGCACCTACTCGTTCAATCACCTTGTATAGACCAACATACCTTGGGCTCAACTTTTTTCTCTTAGTGAAACGCCCTTTCCCCTTGTCTGTCATGGCTTTAAGATACACCAGGTCGCCCACTTCAAACTCTAACTCCTTCCGGCGCGTGTCCCCATAACTCTTCTGTCGGTTTTGGGCTTCCTTCAACTTGATTTTCAAGAACTTTAACTTGTCGACCGTTTCGTCCACAATCTCTAGTCCGAATAACGTCCGTTCCCCAACCGGCGTCTAGCACAAAGGCGTTCAACATGCCCGGCCATACAACGCTTCATAAGGCGACATTGCGATACTAGCTGGGTAGCTTTTTTGTATGCGAATTCCACCAAGTTTAGGTAATTTTCCCAGCCTCCGCCCCAATCCAGTACACATGCTCGCAACATGTCCTCGAGCATTTGAATTGTTCTCTCGGACTGCCCGTAAGTCTGTGGATAGTACGCTGTACTCAAGTTCACCCTTGTTCCCAGGGCCTTATGAAAAGTTTTTCCAGAAGAGCGAGGTAAACCGTGTATCATGATCCGAGACAATGCTCACCGGCACTCCGTGAAGCCGGACAATCTCCTCGATGTATCTGACCACGATCACCTGGGCTCCATTTGTTTCTGCGAGTGCGATGAAATGCGCAGATTTGGTCAATCTATCTACCACCACCCAGACCGCATCGTGCTTTTGCTTACTCATAGGCAATCCGGTCACAAAGTCCATCGTCACATGATCCCATTTCCATTCCGACATGGGTAAACTTTGGACTAAACCGCTTGGCACCTGATGCTCGACCTTGACGAGTTGACAAGTTTTACACTTGGTAACCCACACGGCCACATCTTTTTTCATTCCCTTCCAGTGATAATATCGTTTCAGATCGCGATACATCTTGGTCGAACCAGGGTGGATCGAGAACTTAGACTGGTGCGCTTCCCTTAGAATTTCGTCCCTTATCTCCTTACTTTGCGGCACACACACTTGTCCATTCACCACAATGGTTCCATTGTTCGATGTTTGGAACTCAGTCTTATTATTCTCCGCCCAACCCTTAAGTTTCTCGTCTTTTTCTTGAGCCAAACGAAATCTACTAAGTAGATCCGGTTGATCAGCTGCTCCTAAGCCCAATGGCTCCACTTCACGCGACAATGCATATAAATGCAAGATCCCCAGCATATAAACCAATGCTTCTTGATTTTTCTCAGCTTCCACATCGAAGCGTCTCCTACTCAAGGCATACGCAACCTGATTCGCCTTTCCCGGATGATAGGCATTATCTAAGTCTTAGTCCGCGACAAACTCCATCCACCGTCTTTGCCTTAGATTTAACTATGGCTGGGTGAATATGTATTTTAGACTCTTGTGGTCGGTGAAGATTTGAACTTTGGGTCCATAGAGATATGAACGCCAAATCTTCAACGCGAACACCACCGCGGCCATCTGTAAGTCGTGCGTTGGGTAATTTCCCTCGTGCTTACGCAATTGCCTTAAAGCATATGCGATTACACTACCCTTTTGCATTAGCACACAACCTAGCCCGGTTATAGAGGCGTCGGTGTACACCACGTACGATTCATCCGCTTTCGGCAACACCAGTACCGGAGCACTTGTGAGCATCGCCTTCAACTCGGAGAAACTTTTCTCGCATTCCTCCATCCATAGAAACTTGGTATCTTTCTCCGTCAATCGCGTCATCGGCTCAGACATACTCGCAAAGCCCTTGACAAATATTCGGTAATAACCCGCCAACCCGAGAAAATTTCATTTCTCGGTGGCATTCTTCGGACGCGGCCAGTCCTTTATTGACTTGATCTTTTCCGGATCCACCGACACTCCTTGGTCCGAGACAATGTGTCCAACGAATCCAACACTCTTTTGCCAGAACGAGCATTTGCTTAACTTTGCAAAAAGCTTTTGCTCCCTTAACAGCTCCAGGACTGCCCTTAAGTGATTCTGATGAGTCTCCAAATCCTTCGAGTAGACAAGTATGTCATCAATGAAGATGATTACAAACTCGTCTAAGAATTCTCGGAAGACACCATTCATCATCTTCATGAAGGCTGTCGGTGCATTGGTCAGTCAGAACGGCATGACCACAAACTCAAAGTGGCCGTACCTCGTCCGAAAAGCCATTTTCCGAATGTCCGATGGTTCTATCGGAATTTGATGGTACCCCGAGGCCAAGTATATCTTCGAGAACCACTTTGCACCTTGGAGATTATCCAACAGCTCATCTATCCGGGGCAATGGTACTTATTTTTCACTGTCACCCTATTCAGCCCTTGGTAATCGATGCATAGCCTGAAGCTACCATGCTTTTTCTTTACAAACAAGACCGGCGCACCCCATGGTGAACTACTTAGTCTGATAAATCCTTTCTCCAACAATTCTCCCAATTGTTTCTTTAACTCCGCCATTTCTGCTGGTGCCATCCGGTAAGGCGCTTTAGATATAGGGGTCGTCCCCAGTTCCAGCTCGATGGTGAACGAATCTGATTTATCCGGCGGCACTCCCCGTACCGCTTCAAACACATCGGCAAACTCGTTGGCTATCGGAATATCATCCAGTTCCGTATTTTTCCCAACTTCCCTCGTTGTGATTGTGGCTAAGTATGCCTCACAACCTTTCTCCAGCATCCTTTCCGCCTGGATTGCCGAGATGATCAAACTTCCCGAAGTTGATATTATTCCCTGGAATCTCAATGTTCCTTCCTTTCTCTCAAAGTTTACTCTCCCTCGGTGGTAGTCAATGTGGGTCTTGTACTTTTCCAACCAGTCCATTCCCAACACCATTGATGATGACCGAGATGCCGCAAATCACACCGTACAGGTACATCACCTGCCTGCCGGCTGCTCGGACCAATCCATATCGTGGCTAAGTATGCCTCACAACCTTTCTCCAGCATCCTTTCCGCCTGGATTGCCGAGATGATCAAACTTCCCGAAGTTGATATTATTCCCTGGAATCTCAATGTTCCTTCCTTTCTCTCAAAGTTTACTCTCCCTCGGTGGTAGTCAATGTGGGTCTTGTACTTTTCCAACCAGTCCATTCCCAACACCATTGATGATGACCGAGATGCCGCAAACCACACCGTACAGGTACATCACCTGCCTGCCGGCTGCTCGGACCAATCCATATCCGGTGCTTGGTTCTCATCTGAACCCACCTTTCCCTATCATTTCTGGGCTCACAAAACAGTGTGTGGCCCCCGAATCAAACAAGGTGTGCGTTTCCACACCGCCTATACTTAAAGTCCCTACACATTCCTCTAGAATGCTAAGTACCCATATCCCCCATTCACATGCATTATGATGCTATGTAATGCACAAATTGAACTTAGAAAGGTTCTCGTTACATACCAGTAATCGCCCTGAAATTCCCAGCGGCACTTTCCTCGGATAGCTCATACACGCGTGGTGCAACAGCCTGTCTCTTTGGTGGTGGCGGTAAGGATTCCTCGCCACGGTTTCCACGTTGATGGGTTTGTCTTCCTTCATCAAGCTTCAAACATTCCCTCCTAAAATGTCCCTCTTTCCCGCACAAGTGGCAGGACCTTGGCCCATTGCCATTTTCCATCCTTGGACAGTTCCGGATCTCATGATCCTTACTTCGAGAGCGACCGAATGCACCCTCGGCCTTCGAGCAAGAACCGCTGTGGTACTTTCTGCAAGTCTTGCAATCCCCATACTTAGCTTCGGACCTTGCGTTATCCACCTTTTCCCATTTCCTTTTTTGGTCGGTGGTTTTGGCTGGGTGGGTCGAACGCGAAGAAACTCTCTCGCGTTTAAGCTGTTTCTCCTCCTCTATCCCAACTTCAATCATGACCGCCCTTTCTACTACTTACACGACTGAGTTAAAGACACCGTTCACACAATGGTTGCGGATGTCCACCCTTAGTCCGCGGATAAAGCGAAAAACTTGTGCTTTCTCATCCTCGATTTCCTTACCCACAAAGCGCCTAAGGCGACTGAATTCAGCATCATACACACGTACTGTCATATCCCCTTGTACCAGGTTCAGGTACACACTTTCCAGTCGGTCCCAAGCCTTCGGGGGAAAGAATTTCTTGTTGAATTCTATCTCAATGTCCGCATAGGTTAGGACTTGACCACATGTACGTTTCTCAACCGATACCCACCAATCATGTGCTTCCTCTTCAAGGAAATGGACCGCAATGTCCTTTTGATACTCCTCCGGGCAGCGAGTGGAGTTAAAGTTTCTTAAAAGTCGACTCCTCCACTCGTCAGCCACGATCAGATCCGTACTTCTCGGGAAATGTTTTGTCCTAAGTCTTGAGACATGCTCCAACGCATGCAAGTAGTCCTTTCTCTTTCTCGGAGAATCTTCAGGACTTACTCCGATGGTCCCCGTAACAATCTTGCTACGTACCGTTGGTACCACAGGATCTGGTACCAACGCCTTTGTGAGCACGTCCAGCTGTGCCATCATGGCCTTCATTGTTTCCCACTGTTCCTGGGACGATGGTACGGCATTTGGTTGCCCATTCACGTCCGTAGCACCGCTACTCTCCGGCTTATCATTATCCGGTTGTTTCTCTCCAATCTCAGGTCCGGCTGGATTCTGAGTGTTCGTGTTCCCTGCGTCCACATCGACTAGTGTCTCCGCGGCGCCAATGGTCTCATCGGCCACTTACTTGCCCTTCTTTTTCTTTTCCTTGCTGCTCTTACCCATCTGCCAAACTCATGCATATTAGTCACAGTTAAGTTAAATAAACCGCAATCAGTAAGAATAACTATCGCGAGATCCCATGAAGCCGATGAGTGGTGATACCCAAAACCCGCACTACCGGTCCTAGAACCAAGCATGCTCTGATACCAACTTGAAAGACCCCGATCCCGGACCATCTATGGCCCGAGAGGTTCTCTCGTCCCATTACACTACTTAGTCATATTTTAGGGCCCATTTTTTAAACAATATTCATTCGCACATTCTGTGATTCATTACATAGAGTCTATATGATATAATACTTAGAGTAAAGCAAACATTCGATACTGTATTAAGTAATCAAAGGATTCGATACAACTTATGAGTTTGCATAATAAGCTAGTACAAGTTGTATAATCGATCCTATCTACCCATAACACCGCCACTCATCTTCCCGACCATGAGTCTCGCGCCTAAGCACTTCCTTTCCCGCGATCACCTTCCTTTCCTGAAATCCAAGTAGCCATAAATAACATTTCTCTTAGGCCATGCAAGGCCGTACAATGTCATGCAATGCATGATAAGTCATAATATCAGTCCAGTACAGCAGTTGGCCGGTAGATAGTTATCCCGCGCATCAGTTCGACGATGTACCCAGGTATCTGTACAGGTACCAGGCCAGCCGCCAAGCCGCGTTTATTTTTCTCCGACCATACCGTCTGTACATGGACACTCCGGATGGTACGCTGATCGGTAGGGAGGTAGCATGCGCATCAGTTCGATCGTATCACGGTGAATCTAGTGGTTCCCGATCCACTTCCGAGCCGCACCCCCTGTCCTCCGACCAACTAGACCAACCAAAGCATATAAATGCTTATGTAGATGCAACTACCCGTTCCCCAGAGCCCATAAGGTCGGTACTGTACCGTACCTCCGACCTTTAGGCCTTACCGCCGAATTCTATATCTTGGAACCTTCTTCTCTATCTTATACTCGAACTCGAGTTTTTAGTATGTGTTTCCTGTTTCCGATGTGTGTTCTAAATGAGAGAAATGCCCTCTTTATATAGGGTCTTGGGCTGCGGTTTTGGCCACACAAGGCACCCTTCGGACGAATCCGTTCAATCGCTCATGTTCGCTCGTGTACGCTCGGCCATACCCGTTCGGCCAAACCCGTTCTACCAAACCTATTAAGAAGCTCTCGGAGATTGTGAGTGCTCTTCTTACGGATACCAAACAATATAGACTTTTGATTGGAATACTCTAGTATTTGACAATTACTCGTCTGGATATATGTTTCGCTGTGGCTAAATTGGCTCAATACTCTTCAGCACCACGAAAGTTTCACCTTCAGGCTGTTCACAAGATCTTGCGTTATCTGAAAGGTACGATTGGTCAAAGTCTCTTTTATGGTACAAATGATGATTTCTCTGTTCGTGGTTTTACTGATGCTGATTGGGGAGCTTGTCCTGACAGTCAAAGATCAGTAAGTGGTTTTGCAATCTTTATTGGTCAGTCTTTGGTTTCGTGGAGATCAAAGAAGCAACATATGGTTTCTTTGAGTTCTGCAGAATCTGAGTATAGAGCTATGAGTATAGCTACGAAGGAACTCATTTGGTTCACCTATATTCTGAAGGCATTAAGAGTTCCTTTTACTCTTTCTATCTATCTTTATTGTGCTAACACCGCTGCTCTGCATATTGCTGGGAATTCGGTGTATCATGAGAGGACGAAACATATCGAGTTCGATTGCCACAAGGTCCGTGAAATTATTGAAGATGGCATTGTCAAGACAATGTTTGTTCGGACAGATAATCAATTAGCCGATGTACTAACCAAGGCGCTTCATCCAGCTCCTTTCCAGGCTAATATGCGCAAGATGGGAGTTCTCAACATCTACTCGCCTCCATCTTGAAGGGAGGTATTAGGAATGAATTAGTTGAACCGGTTTTGGTTATTTAATTGTAATTAGATATCGGTTTAAGATAGTCCAGTTGACTGTAATTAGATGTATATAACACATCTTGTAAAGTTTGTTAGAATCAATAAGAAAAAAAAGTATCCGACAAATCTCTTTGCTCTCAAACTCTATTAATGGGAGAAAGAAAAGTTATGTGAAACCGAAAACATGATTATCTTTTGGAATTTTTGGCTATATGCAATTGACTCTGGTTAATTAGTCTTTTAAGACTTTGTTTCTTGTAATTCACGAGCATGAAAGAAACAAACATCTAGCAAGTCGAATGGAGAAGTTGAAGGCAAGAACATTTAGCCACACAAAAAAAAAGGGTGAAGATTTTAAAAAGGGAAATTTCAGTGTATAACCACAAAAAAAATTATAATTCACCTACTAACTCTGGCGATCACTCTGGCGACCACCTTCGCCGGCCATAATTCCGGCCACCATCACTACCATCACCACATGGGTGTAATATGGTAATCTCACTCTATCCTTTGGTTACTCACTTAATTTCATTCATTATATGGCCATATTCTTTATTACATTTGCCATATTGGCTAGTAGGCAAATTCAACAAAAAAGATATGAACACCAAACAAGTAAACCGGTTTATACATTTAATTTACAAAACCGTAAAAATCAAACCAAAGCCCGGTCTGGGACATTCCAAACTAAAGTTTATAGCGTTTGTATAAAAACGCGTCTGCGATTAGATAGTTCAAAGATATTTTGTTGGCAGAAAAAAAAAAAGACGCGCGTGATTAAAAATGTACCGTCCAAGTGGATTCCTAAGAGACCGTACAACTCTCACTCTCTCATGGCGGCGCTATACCAATCTCCTGACACGTCTCTTCCTTCTTCGTTTTTAACTCCCCCCGAGCTCCCTCACACCTGAACCACGACTCCAATAGCAGCCATGACGACGTCGTGCCGGACCATTAACGCAAATGCAATCGCCGCACCGTCTCCTTCGGGTATGATTATCTTTCGTAGTGGCTTTCGCGATTTTGTCCCGATTGATAAGAGGCTTGTTAAATCAAGCCCTCGTGGATTGAAATTACCGTCGAGGACTTGGAGTTTAAGGTCTCCGGGGAGATTGTTCTCTTCGCGCGTCGCGTCTGCTTCTGCTGCGGCGGCTGTAACATCGAGTTCTACGAATCGTTTTGAAGCTTTAGAAGAAGGGATTGAGAAGGTAAAAAGTGGGTTGATTTCAAATTTCATTGAATCGCTGATTAATCGATACAAAATCTGATCTTTTAAAGTAGGGGTTTGAATGTGTGTGTGGTCATAGTTTAAAGCTGAGATTTTTATAAGGATTTATTTGAATGGGTCTGCTCACTGTTTAAAGCTGAGGTTTTTGTATAAGGATTTGAATGGGTCTGTTCATTGTTAAAGCTGAGGTTATTAGGGGTTTGGAAGGTACTAAAAGGGTTGGTTGATTACAAAGATCATCAAATCAAATGATTTTGATGTTAGACAAAATCTTGGAAAAGCTGAGTTTTTTTGCAAGGGATATGATTATGAATGAATGGCTTAACGGTTATTGCGTGATTCATGTTTAAATTTTCAGGTAATTTATAGTTGTCGATTCATGACGTTTCTTGGAACATTAGGATCGTTGCTGGGATCGGTTCTCTGTTTCATCAAGGTAAAAGCCACTGCAGCTTAAGCTTATTTATCTCCTTGCTCTCTCTGGTTTAAGCTACAACTAAAATGAAACATTGTGGAATATGCATAAAGCTAGTTCTTGTCCTAAAAAGTTTTGGAGTGTAATTATGTCTCTCTTTTTGCAACTCACAGAAGAAACATGTTATATAATATATAGTTTAAAACTATATATTATATAATATATAGTTCAAAACTATTAGTTTCTATTCTGCTGGCTCTTTAACATTTGATCGGTGCAGGGATGTATGTATGTTGCAGACTCGTTTTTGCAGTATTCCGTGAATCGTGGGAAGGTGATATTACTTTTGGTTGAGGCCATAGGTAAGAGAGTTTATCTATGTTTCAGATTAAGAACATTATATTGTACGCCTAAAACTTTTATTGATGTGATGCTGATGCTGATGATATATACGAATATTTGTAGATATATATCTCCTAGGAACTGTGATGTTGGTATTTGGACTGGGACTGTACGAGCTTTTCATTAGTAATCTCGACACTTCAGAATCGATTTCACACGATAATGCTTCCAATAGATCGAGTCTCTTTGGCATGTTCACCTTAAAGGTTTGCTCCTTTTATAAACTAATCTCCATCTATATATATAATTGATCAAAAATCTCATTTTTGGTTCATATAATAATATATTTTGTCCCTCCAGGCGCGACCTCAATGGTTAGAAGTGAAATCGGTTAGTGAACTGAAAACGAAGTTGGGACATGTAATAGTGATGCTACTGTTGATTGGTTTGTTTGACAAGAGCAGGAAAGTAGCCATAACTTCAGTCACGGATTTGTTATGTATCTCTGTCTCTATCTTTTTTTCTTCTGCTTGTCTCTTCTTGCTCTCTAGGCTCCATGGGTCACATTGAGTTAATGGTGTTGTCCCTTAACAATAGAAACTTTGTATATGATGTGTATAATAATGTTTTAGCAAAGTTTCACTTTCTCTTTTTTTATATACACTAATTTTTGGTTTATAAAAAAGAAGAGAGCAAAGACCTACTTGTACGTCGTCCGTACTTGTATCCCTTACTTGAATGAATACGTCTTTATACGTATCCTAAGCTTTTTGTACTGTTACTTTCTTCATTCAATGGGTAATCAAATTAAGCATAAGACATCAAATGTTTTACAGAAACCCGTTACATATGACATTTTCTTTAGAAACCTTAATGTAATTTACTAACTAAAACCCAAAGATGTTGCGGAATAAACAGAAAACTTGAACCAGACGTTATCTTTAACCAGTTAATCGGTTGAGAGTCGTATGTCTTGTTAAGTTTCTTGTTTCTTTCCAGCTAAAAACTTTTTTCTTTTGTATCACAAATATGTGTTCAACTCTTTACAAAAATCTATATATACATTTTTTAAGTATATTTTGTGTTCTATCCTTGAAGTTCAACTTATTTACATAATTGATTTTTAAAAAATTACACAAAAAACAATAAATAAAATATGAAAATCAAATTCGATTATCTTCATAATAAACAAAAATAAAAAAAAATCAATTTTTTCCTAAAATATCTCTACTAAATGATTACTATTTCCTAAACCAATTTTGATTTATACTTACACAATCTTTACATTTAACAATATATTTCTAAAAATATTATTAAAATAATTTTTCTGTCTTCCTTTAAAATTAAGATATCTCATTTTTTCTAAGAAAATAAACAATCTAATATTCTATATAATCGATTTCAAATTTATTAATTAAAAATTATAATTTTTATAATTTTTCTATACTTAAAGCAAATAAAATTCCAAATGAAAATTAGAATTTTTATATACTTAAAGAAAATAGAATAACAAATATCTCAATGTTATTTTATAAAACTAAAAAAATATAATTTTATATTTTATCCAACATATTTTTTTTGTTTGTTATAGAAAACATGGAAAAAAACATAATAGCGGGTTAAAATCTATAGAAAATAATTAATCAGTACCTACACATTCTAATATTATACATTTTATCATTATTAAAATACTGGACATATCTAATAAAGTCAGTTAAATTATGATTATGTAAAAAAATAAGTTATCATACGATATACCGCGGGTTAAATCCTAAAATTAAAAATCGAAATACAATTTTACAATTTTAACTCTAATCGTAACAAAGAAATGCAACTAATATTTTTGTTTTTTAATTACAAAAGAGCTTGTCCTGCGGTGTACCGCAAGTTAAAATCTAATAATATGTTCAAAATTTGAAATGATATTAGGTTTTAATCCGCGGTACACCGCGGGACTATTTTTGTAATTTAAAATTTGAAAATACAAATTGTATAATTTTATTTGATTGTTAATTTTAGGATTTAACCCGCATAATAACTTTTTTTTACATAGCTGTAATTTAATCAACTTAATTAGATATGTTTAAAATTGCTTTATGTATATACAAAATATTAATTTCATTTAGAATTTAATTTAATAAATCAAAATATTTTCATTTAGAATTTAATCAATTTAAATTATATTCATTTGGAATTTAATCAATCAAATTTAGTTGGTGTGAAACTAAACATATGTTACTATGTATAATTCTAATAATCACAAGTTTGATGGCACAATTATATATTTTTGCATATAGTATTGTTGGTTTTTTTAAATATTGTGTATATGTTGAATTGGTAAATATCTCTTAAGAACTCGGAATCAGTTGATCAAGATGAATAAATACCCAATCGGAAACAAACTCTACTTTTTTTTTTCGAAACTTCTACGCAACAATTAGCGGAAAGTACTGTGTCTCTGTGTCACTGTGTGTGTACAAGAGTGCACACTTCTGAAAGAAAACATTAAGCACGTTCAAAAATAGGAGATCATAAATTTTATTAAATTCCATCTACCAGTCAGCAACTTGCATTGGACAATCGATTCGATGATATCAATGCATCTATAATTTACATTAAAAAGGGTAAGATAAACCTCTAAATCTGGGGGAGGAAATGAGAAACTTATAATGAATGATGATAATTATGGGGGACAGGTATTGTTAACTGTACTGTCTTCTACATTCAATTCTTTTGTTTTTGTCTCAAAAGGGTCCAGTTTGGTACCTTGATCACTCAGTGGTTGGGCCCTTTTTATGATCTCTGCGCTTTCTTGATTCTATCATATTTTTGAACATTGTCAAAAAAAACTTGATGTAATTGATATTAATCATTCTATACTACTATGGTTTTATCATTCCTTTTGATATCTTGAGACATTCGCACATGGGTGAATCAGACATTCACTTATTTACTAGTTAATTTTAATGTTTAGTATGCTTTTATCATATAAAAAAGGTAGAACAAAGATATGTGAGAGTGATAGAAACAAAAACGTTTTTACAAGTGAATGTGACAGAAACGTTTGAAAAAAGACCCAAACCAAAATGAAACAGAAACGTTTGAAAACAGAAAAAAAAAATGAAACAGAAACGTTTTTGTTATCCGACTCACCGAACTATATATTATCTTTCTATATATATATCACATGTTGTGATCCATATTTTTTAGCCATTTGATATACAGTAAAACCTCTGTAAATTAATAATATTGGGACTAAGACATTTTATTAATTTATAGTGATATTAATTTATCTATAAATTAATAATTATTATTTTATAGTGTAAATTAATAATTATTAATTCATAGATATATTTTTAATTGTTTATTTTTTTAAAAATTATGAATTGGAACAACTATAGCAAAATAAGATTAAACTTTCGGATGTTATAAATTTTATGGTTTAGGAATTGAACTTGTAATATTTAGAAAGCACTATTTACAATAAATTACAAATATTATAGACAAATTGACTTATACACATGAGACACATAAATTCAAATCTATGAATAATAATATTAATTCTCCTATTTTAATAATCTGTCAAATTATCAAATTGTAGATGATGCATATCTAAAAATTAAAACTTTAAATTTAATTATTTGTATGACATGTTATAAAATATTTTAGAGATATCATTATAGGTTAAAAATACAACATTACAATTGTTCTATAGAATTGAGCTTTAGGAGAAACATACACCGTTATATACTGTAGTTGGAACTACTAGTCGTCGTGATTCTGTTTTTGATTATTTATTACAAGTAAAGTGGATATGTATTAAAGAATTTAATACTTCTATAACAACTAGTATGAAAAAGTCAAAAGGTAAATATACTGATTTTGGAAAGAGTAAATTACACTCCATCTGAATAGTCTAATACCCATCCTCTGATTTCTTTTCTTTTTGTTTGTGGATTTTAGGATACATACGACTACGAATGACAAATAAGTTTTCGTAATAGTGTACATATATATCTATTAAATATCAAAATTTAAATTTAAATTTAAACGTAAGATAATATGTCCTTATTATTAATATTTCAGAAAGTTTGACTAGTTTAACAATAATAAAAGGCTTGACTAAGAAAGATTAATCGTAATTAGTGTTATTTTAAGAATGATATTCATGCTTTCTATAAAAAGAAAATCACAAAAAGAAAAATTTAATATATTGTGAAAACATAATTGGCAGCAAACCTGTGTTCTTGCCTGGTATATATCGGAATTTTCCTTCTGGTACCAACCTATTTGATATGGTTCATGTATCATTTAATCTACATAAATACGTACATAAAATATATTTATACGCAAGTATGTTTGTATTTAAACCCCTTGGTCTCTATATAAATAAACACGACACGACATATATATATATATATATATATATATATACTTCAGTACTAGACACAAACTTAAAGGTAAACTATTGAATAAATGGAGAACCAAAACAAAAGCTGTCTTGAGAAAGATCCAATGTCAGAGGCCAAATTAGACGTAGAAGTTGGAAGCCTCCGGCAGAGAAATGATCAAACGAAGCCGTTTTGTGCAAACTCATCACTGACGCAGCGTGAGATGGAATCTCTAGTGGCGATCTGTGATACCTTGATACCCTCCATCGACGGCTCCGGAGTAGGACACGTGGATGATGATTCCGTCGCTGAGTATTTCTCCGCCTCCGCTTCTCAGACCGGAACTCCAGACCGCGTAAGTGCTATTTACATACATACATGCATGGCCATATATATAGAAGATATCTACATAGTCACATAGATCCCAAATATATACACATATACACATATATAAGATAAGTTTTGGTTTTTCTTGGTTAATTTGTTATCTTTCTCGATCAAGGTTTGGTTTTAAAATTAAATTTGTAGCCAGGTGTTTTACAAAACGTTAAACCTTTTTTTTCTTTCTTTCTCAAAGGTGATTCATTTCCAAGATTCGACAACGTTAATTAAACAACAGTTTTTACTGGTTAGACTATATATAATAATTGGATTACATGAAGTGTTTAGCAACTAGAGGTTTATATATTAAATCTGTTTGGTAATTATAGTTGCATATTGCATGCGTGTGTAAATCAGTACTGTTGTCGCTAAAAGAAGAATCAGTACTTTAGATGACAACAAAAAATCAGTACTCTCCGTGAAATATAGATCCGACATATTTCGAGTACACCTAAATTCCGTCATCACGCATGCCATTGATGCCAAACATATCTCAAATTTTTCTAACAAAAAAGAAATATGTAGAAAAATATCTCACAATTAAATTCCCTTTTTTTTTTTTTGGTTAATTCGTCTACTTTTTGCAACCATTTATTCGTTCCATATATGTATGATAATTAGATATAGGGTATTAATATTACTCCGATGACCAATTCAAATATTCCTTTTCGTGTCATAATTACATTGACAAGAAAGAAAGTCAAAATAGATTGATACTTATCTTGTTTACTAGTCAGTCTACTACGATGTTATACTTATTATTGGTCTTGGCTTTAGTCAATGTGGAGATTTTTTTATTTATTATTAACTGATAATGCACTATTAAAAAATTCAGAGAATTCACATTACAATTATAAAACTGTCAATTAACCTAGGCGGTGATAAATAAAAAATCTCCATCATATCAGTTAATAATGATTAATGAATCTGTTCAATGTATAAATTCCTTAAACCTGATTAGATAGCAGTCGATTCAGAGACTGCCATCAACATATCCACTCGAATTAGCGACACTGGTTTGACCGCATAGTTTTGTTGGCGATCCATACAATAAGTCTAAGGAGCAAAAACATTTAGGGTCCAACTGTTTCAAACAAATACAATAGCAATATAAAAAATCTTTTTATGCTAAATCTTAGTATGAAAACTGTTAAATATTTCTTTCTGATTCATATTATTTTCATCATTATTATTTAACCGTTTTTATTTATTTAATTATATCATAAATTCACAATAATATAGGTGGCAAAGTTAATGAGTGAGAGACTTGACCACCCGAAGAAGTGGATACTAAGAGTTGCATTGTGGTTTCTCTCCACTTGGATCGGAAGTTTCATCTTGTGCGGTCGGAGAAGTTTCACCGGCGAGTTTCCTTACTTCCGGATATTCTGCCGGCTGCCGGCAAAACAGAGAGAAGATGTTTTGCTCAATTGGTCTGCAAGCTATTTCTCACTCCTTAGAATGTTCTTTAAGTCCATTAAACTTATCACTGCCCTTGTCTTCTTCACTCAGGTAAATTAAACTTAAATCTTTGTTACTCATTACAATTTCTTATTTCTTAGTACTATATACGTACTCCTAATGTTTCTTTAAGTTTTATGTTTTTTACACACTATATTTTTCAATATCAAGTTTAATCTTACTCTACTAACTAATTAAACTTATCAAGATATTTCAGATTTACATCTCGTTCACTTCACATAGTATGCGAATATTATAAAACAAACTTTTACATAGAAGAATTTAACCATGAAGTCAAGGACATGGTAATGACCTGATTCTTAAATTTTGAGCCAAAATGCAAAATATCGATGTGACCATATATGGTAACGAGGTCTATATGGCCCAATGATTTACGTGTGGTGGACCTGTTGAAAAGTATTCTTCAAAGAGACTCATTACACGATGTATCCGGGAGGAACTTGTCAACTGCTGACAACTGATATAACTTCTAAAACGAATAAAATTTCTAGTGATTTATTAACTTTCAGGTCGATGGAAAAGGAAGGAACTTGTCTTGGAAAGCAATTGGTTACAATGGACCCAGCTTAGATGATAGTGATCTTCAAGAAGAACTAAATGAGAAGAAGAAGAAACCTGAGGAGATCTTTGGACCACTTTACAATGGCATCGTCGATCTCAAAAGCCCTAGAGAAGTCGTTACAAAGAAGTTAACCGATCGTGGGTTCACAGTTTCAACTCCGAAAAAGAATCCAAAAGGATCATCTCTCTCTAACCGGGTGATGACAATCAGATGTGATGCTGTGGTGGTTGGATCCGGATCCGGTGGAGGAGTGGTAGCCGGAGTATTAGCCAAGGCGGGTTACAAAGTGTTGGTGGTGGAGTCAGGAAATTACTATGCAAGAAGCACACTTTCTTTACTTGAAGGGCAAGCTATGGAGGAGATGTACTTGTCCGGTGGGTTGTTAGCGACGTCTGATATGAACGTAGTGGTTCTCGCAGGGTCCACGGTTGGAGGTGGTTCTACAATCAATTGGTCCGCCTCGATCAAGACACCAGAACATGTGATGAATGAATGGGCAGAAAAGTCCAAACTCAAAATGTTCCGAAGTGATTCATATCGAGAGGCAATGGATGTTGTATGTAAGAGAATGGGTGTTCAATGCGGATTTGTAGAAGAAGGGTTTAATAATGAGATCTTGAGAAAGGGTTGTGAAGAATTAGGGTTACCGGTGAAGAATATTCCGAGGAATGCTCCATCCGATCATTACTGTGGGTTTTGTTGCTTGGGATGCAAGAAAGGTCAAAAGCAGGGGACTTCAGAGACTTGGCTTGTAGATTTAGTTGAATCTGGTAATGGTTTGATCCTTCCTGGTTGTGAAGTGATGGAAGTCTTGTATGACTGTGAACAGGGGAAGAAGAAGAAGAAGGCGAGTGGAGTTTCGTTTGCGTTTGGAGAAGAGATATACGTGGTGGAGTCTAGAGCGACGGTAGTGGCTTGCGGTGCACTTAGAACGCCGCATCTGTTGAAACGCAGCGGTTTGACGAATGCTAACATTGGGAGAAACCTTTCCCTACATCCTGTTGTTATGGCTTGGGGATGGTTTCCAGAGGAAGATAAATGGCCGGAGAAGAAGAAGATGAGCTACGAGGGAGGAATAATGACCGCAATGTCTAGCCTTGTAAATGCACAAACGCAGAGGTCATATGGCGAAACGGTGATTCAGACACCTGCTCTACATCCAGGAATGTTTTCAGGGATCACTCCTTGGACATCAAGCAATGATTTCAAAACCCGAATGCTCAAATTCTCAAGAACCGCGCACATTTTTGCGCTTTTGAGAGATAAAGGAACCGGAACAGTCAATTCCACGAGCTGCATTGACTACAACTTAAACGATGAAGACGAAGAGAGTCTAAAGACGGGTCTTGAGAGAGTCTTGAACATTCTGGCCGCATCCGGAGCTGTGGAGATTGGGACACATAATTTAGAAGGTAAGAGTTTGAACCTTAGAACAGCGAGTGCCGTAGAGATTGAACGGTTTGTGAGAGAAGAGAGTTCAAAGCCGTTGAAGGATTTATCAGGCCAGTTATGTTCAGCTCACCAAATGGGAAGTTGTAGGATGGGAATTAGGCCAGAGGAATCCGCAGTGAGGCCAACAGGAGAGACTTGGGAGGTGGAAGGCTTATTCGTAGCGGACACAAGTGTTTTTCCTACGGCTTTAGGGGTTAACCCGATGGTCACCGTTCAGTCTATTGCTTATTGTATTGGACTTAACGTTGTTGATGTTCTTAAGAGGAAGTAATATATATGGTCTCATCTGTTTTTAATAGAACTTAGTTTTATGTTTAAAAATGAAATTACCTTTTTCCTAACAATTAATTAACTTATGTTAAGAATTTCTTTCACAAGTACCAGTTAGCGATAAAATCATTTTCTTTTATTAAAAATATTAGTATTAGTAAACAATAGCAAATTGATCAATAAGAAAACAGAGATTAGAAAAATGGATATTACTTCCTACACTAGTAAGGCAATAGATGATATGAAATACAAATCAAACAAAACAAAAAATATATATATATAAAAAGTTTCAACTCTTTAACTAGGGAAGGCTTAATCTATACTCAAGTCATATAGACCATGCCATTATTATGCTTTTTCTCTTTTTATAAAGGTCACACATTGACCTCGCCTTTAGTAAACGCAAATCATATCTGTTTCCTTAGAATGGTTTTGGAATATATATCATTTAATATTAGGGAAAAATATAAAAAAAGGAGTTCTTTCTAAACATTTGTTCATATACACTTTTTTTTTAAGATTGTCAATTGTGACGAAATGCCCTTACTAATAGAAATTGTGAAGTTTTTAAGAGTTTAAACCAAAAAACAAACAGAAAACCCATGTTACTATACAACTGTGTAAAAAAAAATTTGAAAAAAAAATGTATTGGATGTCAAAAATCAGTTTGTAAATTGCTGATTTCTGGTCTAAATTGTTTAGAATATACTTTCTATGATTTTTTCAAGTTCTGAAACATTTAGATTATTCATTCTACAATTTGTACATCTTCTACGAAGTTTAGACGAAAAAATTGTTCTAAAAACTTCAGAACCTGAATTTTGTATGTTCTACAAAATTAAGAATATGTTTTCTACGTTTTTCTTCATTCTACATCAATTCAGAATTCATTTTCTACGTTTTACCCTATATATTAAAAGAATTAGAAGATATATCATAGACATTTTAGAATTTGTAACCTGGAAACCTTAGAATACCCTAAAAATAGAAAGAAAATAAATTAAATAAGGAAAGTGAATATCTTTTAAATATTTTTAAATATTTTTAATTTATGGTTAAGATTCGTAATTATTGTTTAGATTTGTTCTAATACATTTTAGAATGCGTATTCTTAATTATTTAGAAGATAAACAAATTAAGAAAAATCGACATTCTACCTTAACGTGATCGGTCACCATCTCTTCCACCTTCCACGAAAATTTCCCTTACTTGTTTATGATGCAAATCTACGTTACTTGTGGTGTATGGACACTGGATGCCAACAAGGAGTGGAGATTTATTGATGATGAAGAAAAATCCATTACGAAAAATTAGGCCCACTAGATTGACATAATAAAATTATTTCGATTTAATTTTACTGTTTTTTTAATTTCAGGAGACAAAAAAATCAACAAATTTTATCTGAAAATATAACTAAAGGTATAATTGGCTATTTTTATATCCTAAAACCTATTTAACCAAACTTAAAAAAAAAAAAGTGTACATAGACAAAAGTTGGGAAAAAGCTCTTTTTTTTTTATAATTTTCCCTTAATATTATAGTAATATTCTCCACTCTTTTATTTCCATATTTATCAAGAATTTGCTTCACATATCCAAAATTTTGAGATTTCTGTTGAACTTGTATTATACGCCATAATCTACTTCCTTTAAAATGGTTTGGGAAAATATCATTTGATACAATCAAGAATATTCTCCTCTCTTTTTTTCCTTCCTCAATCTTATATTATCTAGTTGGTGAAAAGTTTTGTCAAGCCTATTAAAAAAAAAAAAATGGAAAAACTACTGAGAAATTGACTCAAACAATTTAAAGTATAGCATTAATGTTGTAGAATTTTATACATCTATGTAAGTGCGTCCGATTGATTTATTCCATTAAGGCACAAAATCATTAGAAACTATGCACAACCTTTATCTCTACTCAGTCGTGTTCTCTCTTGGTTTTGTTTCCTTCATCACATGTTTCGCCGCCGAGTTCAAGAAGACAAAGGTACGATGACATAAACTAACTTTCCATCAGAATAATATCTTATTTTTTGTGTGTGTTTCTTAATTGACAAAATCGAACCGAGTTTTCTGAAATATTCCAGTTGTGTATATATAGAAAGAAGATATTCGATGGGACAAAGAGAGGAACTGCTATATACCAGAAAGCCATGCGTTTGGGCTCGGATCAGCTGCTGTTCTTTGCTTTTGTCTTGCTCAGATCTTTGGAAACATAGCTGTCTTCCTAAATCACCGGACAAGAACTAAAAGAGAAGATGATTACAAGATTACCGATCTTAGTTTACCCACCGTTCTTTTTCTCCTTTCCTGGTATGATATTTTACTCTCTTCTTTTTCCTTTTTTTGGTTCTCATCTAATGTAACCAAGAATCTCCCCCGAAACACCTACACAAATCCTACTGAATTTGTAAGTAAGAGTGAGTAATTCGGTTTGGTTTTTCTGGTTTGATATAAACTAAAACCAAATACTGTAAACCATTTGTATATTGGTTTGGTCCGCTACAATTCCGGTTTGGTTGTTTAAGTTTTGTTTTGGACTAGGTTCGGCTTTAGTTCAATAATAACTTAAAAGTTTAAATATAATGAGTTCATTAATATGTTACTTATGTAGTCTGTTTGGGTTAGGTGACACTAAAATTGGTTTCAAATTTTGTCTCTTTGTTTGGATTTTGAAAATAATAAAACCAGTATAGCCTTATAACAAACTTCGGTTTTGTTTCAACTAAATCATTATGTTTGGTTCGGTTCGGTTTTATTTTAAGGTCAAGAGTTTTATTTCCCATCCTTGTATTTAAACCCTTCATATGTCATGTAACATCCAAGATATAAGAAAGACAGGATTTCTGAGATTTGTTTCTTATTTTTCTTATCTTTCTTACCTATGTGTCAGGTCCAATTTTGTGGTAGTGGTTTTGATTCTGAGTACTGATATAAGCATGAGCCGAGGTCAAGCTTATAGAGAAGGATGGCTCGAGGGAGATTGTTACCTGGTAAAAGACGGTGTCTTTGCAGCTTAGCCATCCTTGGACTTGGAGCCTTGACCATATCAGCCACTAGGATCAAAGTAAAGAAACAACAACTTGTGAAAGTCTTAATCAAAGACCCAAACCAAGAACAAAAAAGTTCAATAGAAGAAGAACAAAAACATGATGAGTACCAAACAAACAAGTCAGAAACTGTCGTGTACTTGGTGGAAGAAGCGTCGTCCACTAATATAAGCAGAATCATATATATTAAAGTAGACTTCTGCTCTCTCCTTATTGGTTGTTTGGTATTTAATTGGTTTGAAAATTAATTGCCTTTCTTAAATTGCCCACGATCTTCTCAATTGTAGAAGCCAACAATTCTCTTTATTACGCAATTTATAGTCCTATATTCAAAAACGTTTTGGCCCACGATCTCCTAAATTTATTGCCATATAAACGTTAGGAATTCATATATTCTAAAAACCTCCATGATCTCTTTAAATGTAATCAAATCGTCACTCATTAATTTCCGATATAAATTTTTTTAAAACAAATCCTACATATCGGCTCCTTCTATAAATTATCCATCTTTCCATATTTTCATTACAACGAACTTCAACATTACCAATTATGAGTACCATTCCATTGAATGACCTTCAGCCAGGACGTGTTCCTCAGGTTGTTTGTGGCCGCCTTCTACGTAAATGGCATGCAAAAGCTTTCCATTTTGGCAAAATTATCAGCCTAGATTTCCTCCTACTGATGAACAGGTATACAACTTCCATACATTTATATATAGCTTTCTATCTTCTATATTTTTAAGATTAATAGAGGAAGAAAATGTAATGCAGTCTACTTTAATTCAAGTTTCAATACCCCAATACCGAGTTTACCGCTTCAGGGATGACCTTCACGAGGGGAGCATCTACAATATTTCTGAATTCCAAGTGGATACTAGCTATCCACAATACAGACTAACAGATCATCCCTACGTAATTAAGTTCTTGGATGGCACCATCCTTACATCCATAGAAGGAAACACAGCCGTGATTCCACATGAGATGTTTCGGTTTCGACAACAAAACGAATTGTGGACTCTTGCTGGAACTAATCAACATTTACCTGGTAGTGTTACCTCAATATTTATGTCTATCAACATGATAATTTGCTCATATATTTATTTGCTCATCCTCTAACAAGTATTCACCTTCCATATGTTGGTGGGGAAATAACAAAGATTCAAGGTACCATTTTAGATGACACATTCTCAGAAGACAAAATTACTTTATATTTGCGACTAGCTGAGTAAGTTTTCCATTAATCTCATCTATCTTTTACATGTTTTCTCCCACCTACTAGAACTTAATTTTTCTTAATTGCCTCTCTTAAATTGCCCACGATCTTTTCAATTGTAGAGGTTAACAATTCTCTTTATTACGCAATTTATAGTCCTATATTCAAAAACGCTTTGGCCCACAATCTCCTAAATGTATTGCCATATAAACGTTAGGAATTCATATATTCTAAAAACCTCCATGATCTCCTTAAATGTAATCAAATCGTCACTCATTAATTCCCGGTATAAAAATTTTTAAAACAAATCCTACATATCGGCTCCTTCTATAAATTACCCATCTTTCCATATTTTCATTACAACGACCTTCAACATTACCAATTATGAATACCATTCCATTGAAGGACCTTCAGCCAAGACGTGTTCCTCAGGTTGTGTTGCCGCCTTCTACGTAAATGGCATGCAAAAGCTTTCCATTTTGGCAAAATTATCAGCCTAGATTTCCTCCTACTGATGAACAGTTATACAACTTCCATACATTTATATATAGCTTTCTATCTTCTATATTTTTAAGATTAATAAAGGAAGAAAATGTAATGCAGTCTACCTTAATTCAAGTTTCAATACCCCAATACCGAGTTTACCGCTTCAGGGATGACCTTCACGAGGGGAGCATCTACAATATTTCTGAATTCCAAGTGGATACTAGCTATCCACAATACAGACTAACAGATCATCCCTACGTCATTAAGTTCTTGGATGACACCATCCTTACATCCATAGAAGGAAACACAGCCGTGATTCCACATGAGATGTTTCGGTTTCGATAACAAAACGAATTGTGGACTCTTGCTGGAACTAATCAACATTTACCTGGTAGTGTTACCTCAATATTTATGTCTATCGACATGATAATTTGCTCATATATTTATTTGCTCATCCTCTAACAAGTATTCACCTTCCAGATGTTGTTGGGGAACTAACAAAGATTCAAGGTACCATTTTAGATGACACATTCTCAGAAGACAAAATTACTTTATATTTGCGACTAGCTGAGTAAGTTTTCCATTAATCCGATCTATCTTTTACACGTTTTCTCCCACCTACTAGAACTTAATTTTTCTTAATTGCCTCTCTTAAATTGCCCACGATCTTCTCAATTGTAGAGGTCAACAATTCTCTTTATTACACAATTTATAGTCCTATATTCAAAAACGCTTTGGCCCACGATCTCCTAAATTTATTGCCATATAAACGTTAGGAATTCATATATTCTAAAAACCTCCATGATCTCCTTAAATGTAATCAAATCGTCACTCATTAATTCCCGATATAAAATTTTTTAAAACAAATCATACATATCAGCTCCTTCTATAAATTACCCATCTTTCCATATTTTCATTACAACGACCATCAACATTACCCATTATGAGTACCATTCCATTGAAGGACCTTCAGCCAGGACGTGTTCCTCAGGTTGTGTGTGACCGCCTTCTACGTAAATGGCATGCAAAAACTTTCCATTTTGGCAAAATTATCAGCCTAGATTTCCTCCTACTGATGAACAGGTATACAACTTCCATACATTTATATATAGCTTTCTATCTTCTATATTTTTAAGATTAATAGAGGAAGAAAATGTAATGCAGTCTACCTTAATTCAAGTTTCAATACCCCAATACCGAGTTTACCGCTTCAGGGATGACCTTCACGAGGGGAGCATCTATAATATTTCTGAATTCCAAGTGGATACTAGCTATCCACAATACAGACTAACAGATCATCCCTACGTCATTAAGTTCTTGGATGGCACCATCCTTACATCCATAAAAGGAAACACAACCGTGATTCCACATGAGATGTTTCGGTTTCGACAACAAAACGAATTGTGGACTCTTGCTGGAACTAATTAACATTTACTTGGTAGTGTTACCTCAATATTTATGTCTATCAACATGATAATTTGCTCATATATTTATTTGCTCATCCTCTAACAAGTATTCACCTTCCAGATGTTGTTGGAGAACTAACAAAGATTCAAGGTACCATTTTAGATGACACATTCTCAGAAGACAAAATTACTTTATATTTGCGACTAGCTGAATAAGTTTTCCATTAATCCCACCTATCTTTTACTAGAACTTAATTTTTCTTAATTGCCTATCTTAAATTACCCACGATGTTCTCAATTGTAGAGGTCAACAATTCTCTTTATTACGCAACTTATAGTCCTATATTCAAAAACGCTTTGGCCCACGGTCTCCTAAATTTATTGCCATATAAACGTTAGGAATTCATATATTCTAAAAACCTCCATGATCTCCTTAAATGTAATCAAATCGTCACTCATTAATTCCCGATATAAAAATTTTTAAAACAAATCCTACATATCAGCTCCTTCTATAAATTACCCATCTTTCCATATTTTCATTACAACGACCATCAACATTACCAATTATGAGTACCATTCCATTGAAGGACCTTCAGCCAGGACGTGTTCCTCAGGTTGTGTGTGACCGCCTTCTACGTAAATGGCATGCAAAAGCTTTCCATTTTGGCAAAATTATCAGCCTAGATTTCCTCCTACTGATGAACAGGTATACAACTTCCATACATTTATATATAGCTTTCTATCTTCTATATTTTTAAGATTAATAGAGGAAGAAAATGTAATGCAGTCTACCTTAATTCAAGTTTCAATACCCCAATACCGAGTTTACCGCTTCAGGGATGACCTTCACGAGAGGAGCATCTACAATATTTCTGAATTCCAAGTGGATACTAGCTATCCACAATACAGACTAACAGATCATCCCTACGTCATTAAGTTCTTGGATGGCACCATCCTTACATCCATAAAAGGAAACACAGCCGTGATTCCACATGAGATGTTTCGGTTTCGACAACAAAACGAATTGTGGACTCTTGCTGGAACTAATTAACATTTACTTGGTAGTGTTACCTCAATATTTATGTCTATCAACATGATAATTTGCTCATATATTTATTTGCTCATCCTCTAACAAGTATTCACCTTCCAGATGTTGTTGGGGAACTAACAAAGATTCAAGGTACCATTTTAGATGACACATTCTCAGAAGACAAAATTACTTTATATTTGCGACTAGCTGAATAAGTTTTCCATTGATCCCACCTATCTTTTACTAGAACTTAATTTTCATTAATTGCCTATCTTAAATTACCCACGATGTTCTCAATTGTAGAGGTCAACAATTCTCTTTATTACGCAACTTATAGTCCTATATTCAAAAACGCTTTGGCCCACGGTCTCCTAAATTTATTGCCATATAAACGTTAGGAATTCATATATTCTAAAAACCTCCATGATCTCCTTAAATGTAATCAAATCGTCACTCATTAATTCCCGATATAAAAATTTTTAAAACAAATCCTACATATCAGCTCCTTCTATAAATTACCCATCTTTCCATATTTTCATTACAACGACCATCAACATTACCAATTATGAGTACCATTCCATTGAAGGACCTTCAGCCAGGACGTGTTCCTCAGGTTGTGTGTGACCGCCTTCTACGTAAATGGCATGCAAAAGCTTTCCATTTTGGCAAAATTATCAGCCTAGATTTCCTCCTACTGATGAACAGGTATACAACTTCCATACATTTATATATAGCTTTCTATCTTCTATATTTTTAAGATTAATAGAGGAAGAAAATGTAATGCAGTCTACCTTAATTCAAGTTTCAATACCCCAATACCGAGTTTACCGCTTCAGGGATGACCTTCACGAGGGGAGCATCTACAATATTTCTGAATTCCAAGTGGATACTAGCTATCCACAATACAGACTAACAGATCATCCCTACGCCATTAAGTTCTTGGATGGCACCATCCTTACATCCATAGAAGGAAACACAGCCGTGATTCCACATGAGATGTTTCGGTTTCGATAACAAAACGAATTGTGGACTCTTGCTGGAACTAATTAACATTTACCTGGTAGTGTTACCTCAATATTTATGTCTATCAACATGATAATTTGCTCATATATTTATTTGCTCATCCTCTAACAAGTATTCACCTTCCAGATGTTGTTGGGGAACTAACAAAGATTCAAGGTACTATTTTAGATGACACATTCTCAGAAGACAAAATTACTTTATATTTGCGACTAGCTGAGTAAGTTTTCCATTAATCCCATCTATCTTTTACATGTTTTCTCCCACCTACTAGAACTTAATTTTTCTTAATTGCCTATCTTAAATTACCCACGATCTTCTCAATTGTAGAGGTCAACAATTCTCTTTATTACGCAATTTATAGTCCTATATTCAAAAACGCTTTGGCCCACGATCTCCTAAATTTATTGCCATATAAACGTTAGGAATTCATATATTCTAAAAATCTCCATGATCTCCTTAAATGTAATCAAATCGTCACTCATTAATTCCCGATATAAAAATTTTTAAAACAAATCCTACATATCGGCTCCTTCTATAAATTACCCTTCTTTCCATATTTTCATTACAACGACCTTCAACATTACCAATTATGAATACCATTCCATTGAAGGACCTTCAGCCAAGACGTGTTCCCCAGGTTGTGTTGCCGCCTTCTACGTAAATGGCATGCAAAAGCTTTCCATTTTGGCAAAATTATCAGCCTAGATTTCCTCCTACTGACGAACAGGTATACAACTTCCATACATTTATATATAGCTTTCTATCTTCTATATTTTTAAGATTAATAAAGGAAGAAAATGTAATGCAGTCTACCTTAATTCAAGTTTCAATACCCCAATACCGAGTTTACCGCTTCAGGGATTACCTTCACGAGGGGAGCATCTACAATATTTCTGAATTCCAAGTGGATACTAGCTATCCACAATACATACTAACAGATCATCCCTACGTCATTAAGTTCTTGGATGACACCATCCTTACATCCATAGAAGGAAACACAGCCGTGATTCCACATGAGATGTTTCGGTTTCGATAACAAAACGAATTGTGGACTCTTGCTGGAACTAATCAACATTTACCTGGTAGTGTTACCTCAATATTTATGTCTATCGACATGATAATTTGCTCATATATTTATTTGCTCATCCTCTAAGAAGTATTCACCTTCCAGATGTTGTTGGGGAACTAACAAAGATTCAAGGTACCATATTAGATGACACATTCTCAGAAGACAAAATTACTTTATATTTGCGACTAGCTGAGTAAGTTTTCCATTAATCCGATCTATCTTTTACACGTTTTCTCCCACCTACTAGAAGTTAACTTTTCTTAATTGCCTCTCTTAAATTGCCCACGATCTTCTCAATTGTAGAGGTCAACAATTCTCTTTATTACACAATTTATAGTCCTATATTCAAAAATGCTTTGGCCCACGATCTCCTAAATTTATTGCTATATAAACGTTAGGAATTCATATATTCTAAAAACTTCCATGATCTCCTTAAATGTAATCAAATCGTCACTCATTAATTCCCGATATAAAAATTTTTAAAACAAATCCTACATATCAGCTCCTTCTATAAATTACCCATCTTTCCATATTTTCATTACAACGACCTTCAACATTACCAATTATGAGTACCATTCCATTGAAGGACCTTCAGCCAGGACGTGTTCCTCAGGTTGTGTGTGACCGCCTTCTACGTAAATGGCATGCAAAAGCTTTCCATTTTGGCAAAATTATCAGCCTAGATTTCCTCCTACTGATGAACAGGTATACAACTTCCATACATTTATATATAGCTTTCTATCTTCTATATTTTTAAGATTAATAGAGGAAGAAAATGTAATGCAGTCTACCTTAATTCAAGTTTCAATACCCCAATACCGAGTTTACCGCTTCAGGGATGACCTTCACGAGGGGAGCATCTATAATATTTCTGAATTCCAAGTGGATACTAGCTATCCACAATACAGACTAACAGATCATCCCTACGTCATTAAGTTCTTGGATGGCACCATCCTTACATCCATAGAAGGAAACACAGCCGTGATTCCACATGAGATGTTTCGGTTTCGACAACAAAACGAATTGTGGACTCTTGCTGGAACTAATCAACATTTATCTGGTAGTGTTACCTCAATATTTATGTCTATCAACATGATAATTTGCTCATATATTTATTTGTTCATCCTCTAACAAGTATTCACCTTCCAGATGTTGTTGGGGAACTAACAAAGATTCAAGGTACCATTTTAGATGACAAATTCTCAGAAGACAAAATTACTTTATATTTGCGACTAGCTAAGTAAGTTTTCCATTAATCCCATCTATCTTTTACATGTTTTCTCCCACCTACTAGAACTTAATTTTTCTTAATTGCCTATCTTAAATTACCCACGATCTTCTCAATTGTAGAGGTCAACAATTCTCTTTATTACGCAATTTATAGTCCTATATTCAAAAACGCTTTGGCCCACGATCTCCTAAATTTATTGCCATATAAACGTTAGGAATTCATATATTCTAAAAATCTCCATGATCTCCTTAAATGTAATCAAATCGTCACTCATTAATTCCCGATATAAAAATTTTTAAAACAAATCCTACATATCGGCTCCTTCTATAAATTACCCATCTTTCCATATTTTCATTACAACGACCTTCAACATTACCAATTATGAATACCATTCCATTGAAGGACCTTCAGCCAAGACGTGTTCCTCAGGTTGTGTTGCCGCCTTCTACGTAAATGGCATGCAAAAGCTTTCCATTTTGGCAAAATTATCAGCCTAGATTTCCTCCTACTGACGAACAAGTATACAACTTCCATACATTTATATATAGCTTTCTATCTTCTATATTTTTAAGATTAATAAAGGAAGAAAATGTAATGCAGTCTACCTTAATTCAAGTTTCAATACCCCAATACCGAGTTTACCGCTTCAGGGATGACCTTCACGAGAGGAGCATCTACAATATTTCTGAATTCCAAGTGGATACTAGCTATCCACAATACAGACTAACAGATCATCCCTACGTCATTAAGTTCTTGGATGACACCATCCTTACATCCATAGAAGGAAACACAGCCGTGATTCCACATGAGATGTTTCGGTTTCGATAACAAAACGAATTGTGGACTCTTGCTGGAACTAATCCACATTTACCTGGTAGTGTTACCTCAATATTTATGTCTATCGACATGATAATTTGCTCATATATTTATTTGCTCATCCTCTAACAAGTATTCACCTTCCAGATGTTGTTGGGGAACTAACAAAGATTCAAGGTACCATTTTAGATGACACATTCTCAGAAGACAAAATTACTTTATATTTGCGACTAGCTGAGTAAGTTTTCCATTAATCCCATCTATCTTTTACACGTTTTCTCCCACCTACTAGAACTTAACTTTTCTTAATTGCCTCTCTTAAATTGCCCACGATCTTCTCAATTGTAGAGGTCAACAATTCTCTTTATTACACAATTTATAGTCCTATATTCAAAAACGCTTTGGCCCACGATCTCCTAAATTTATTGCTATATAAACGTTAGGAATTCATATATTCTAAAAACTTCCATGATCTCCTTAAATGTAATCAAATCGTCACTCATTAATTCCCGATATAAAAATTTTTAAAACAAATCCTACATATCAGCTCCTTCTATAAATTACCCATCTTTCCATATTTTCATTACAACGACCTTCAACATTACCAATTATGAGTACCATTCCATTGAAGGACCTTCAGCCAGGACGTGTTCCTCAGGTTGTGTGTGACCGCCTTCTACGTAAATGGCATGCAAAAGCTTTCCATTTTGGCAAAATTATCAGCCTAGATTTCCTCCTACTGATGAACAGGTATACAACTTCCATACATTTATATATAGCTTTCTATCTTCTATATTTTTAAGATTAATAGAGGAAGAAAATGTAATGCAGTCTACCTTAATTCAAGTTTCAATACCCCAATACCGAGTTTACCGCTTCAGGGATGACCTTCACGAGGGGAGC
The DNA here is from genome assembly GCF_030686135.1 of Camelina sativa. Lineage (NCBI taxonomy): Eukaryota > Viridiplantae > Streptophyta > Magnoliopsida > Brassicales > Brassicaceae > Camelina > Camelina sativa. The sequence continues at coordinate 11,960,378 of NC_141890.1, forward strand.
ATCTACAATATTTCTGAATTCCAAGTGGATACTAGCTATCCACAATACAGACTAACAGATCATCCCTACGTCATTAAGTTCTTGGATGGCACCATCCTTACATCCATAGAAGGAAACACAGCCGTGATTCCACATGAGATGTTTCGGTTTCAACAACAAAACGAATTGTGGACTCTTGCTGGAACTAATTAACATTTATCTGGTAGTGTTACCTCAATATTTATGTCTATCAACATGATAATTTGCTCATATATTTATTTGTTCATCCTCTAACAAGTATTCACCTTCCAGATGTTGTTGGGGAACTAACAAAGATTCAAGGTACCATTTTAGATGACACATTCTCAGAAGACAAAATTACTTTATATTTGCGACTAGCTGAGTAAGTTTTCCATTAATCCCATCTATCTTTTACATGTTTTCTCCCACCTACTAGAACTTAATTTTTCTTAATTGCTTATCTTAAATTACCCACGATCTTCTCAATTGTAGAGATCAACAATTCTCTTTATTACGCAATTTATAGTCCTATATTCAAAAACGCTTTGGCCCACGATCTCCTAAATTTATTGCCATATAAACGTTAGGAATTCATATATTCTAAAAACCTCCATGATCTCCTTAAATGTAATCAAATCGTCACTCATTAATTCCCGATATAAATTTTTTTAAAACAAATCCTATATATCGGCTCCTTCTATAAATTACCCATCTTTCCATATTTTCATTACAACGACCTTCAACATTACCAATTATGAGTACCATTCCATTGAAGGACATTCAGCCAGGACGTGTTCCTCAGGTTGTGTGTGGCCGCCTTCTACGTAAATGACATGCAAAAGCTTTCCATTTTGGCAAAATTATCAGCCTAGATTTCCTCCTACTGATGAACAGGTATACAACTTCCATACATTTATATATAGCTTTCTATCTTCTATATTTTTAAGATTAATAGAGGAAGAAAATGTAATGTAGTCTACCTTAATTCAAGTTTCAATACCCCAATACCGAGTTTACCGCTTCAGGGATGACCTTCACGAGGGGAGCATCTACAATATTTCTGAATTCCAAGTGGATACTAGCTATCCACAATACAGACTAACATATCATCCCTACGTCATTAAGTTCTTGGATGGCACCATCCTTACATCCATAGAAGGAAACACAGCCGTGATTCCACATGAGATGTTTTGGTTTCGACAACAAAACGAATTGTGGACTCTTGCTGGAACTAATCAACATTTACCTGGTAGTGTTACCTTAATATTTATGTCTATCAATATGATAATTTGCTCATATATTTATTTGCTCATCCTCTAGCAAGTATTCACCTTCTTGATGTTGTTGGGGAACTAACAAAGATACCATTTTAGATGACACATTCTCAGAAGACAAAATTACTTTATATTTGCGACTAGCTGAGTAAGTTTTCCATTAATCTCATCTATCTTTTACACATTTTTTCCCACCTACTAGAACTTAATTTTTCTTAATTGCCTCTCTTAAATTGCCCACGATCTTCTCAATTGTAGAGGTCAACAATTCTCTTTATTACGCACTTTATAGTCCTATATTCAAAAACGCTTTGGCCCACGATCTCCTAAATTTATTGCCATATAAACGTTAGGAATTCATATATTCTAAAAACCTCCATGATCTCCTTAAATGTAATCAAATCGTCACTCATTAATTCCCGATATAAAAATTTTTAAAACAAATCCTACATATCGGTTCCTTCTATAAATTACCTATCTTTCCATATTTTCATTACAACGACCTTCAACATTACCAATTATGAATACCATTCCATTGAAGGACCTTCAGCCAAGATGTGTTCCTCAGGTTGTGTTGCCGCCTTCTACGTAAATGGCATGCAAAAGCTTTCCATTTTGGCAAAATTATCAGCCTAGATTTCCTCCTACTGATGAACATGTATACAACTTCCATACATTTATATATAGCTTTCTATCTTCTATATTTTTAAGATTAATAGAGGAAGAAAATGTAATGCAGTCTACTTTAATTGAAGTTTCAATACCCCAATACCGAGTTTACCGCTTCAGGGATGACCTTCACGAGGGGAGCATCTACAATATTTCTGAATTCCAAGTGGATACTAGCTATCCACAATACAGACTAACATATCATCCCTACGTCATTAAGTTCTTGGATGACACCATCCTTACATCCATAGAAGGAAACACAGCCGTGATTCCACATGAGATGTTTCAGTTTCGACAACAAAACGAATTGTGGACTCTTGCTGGAACTAATCAACATTTACCTGGTAGTGTTACCTTAATATTTATGTCTATCAACATGATAATTTGCTCATATATTTATTTGCTCATCCTCTAGCAAGTATTCACCTTCCTGATGTTGTTGGGGAACTAACAAAGATACCATTTTAGATGACACATTCTCAGAAGACAAAATTACTTTATATTTGCGATTAGCTGAGTAAGTTTTCCATTAATCTCATCTATCTTTTACACATTTTTCCCCACCTACTAGAACTTAATTTTTCTTAATTGCCTCTCTTAAATTGCCCACGATCTTCTCAATTGTAGAGGTCAACAATTCTCTTTATTACGCAATTTATAGTCCTATATTCAAAAACGCTTTGGCCCACGATCTCCTAAATTTATTGTCATATAAACGTTAAGAATTCATATATTCTAAAAACCTCCATGATCTCCTTAAATGTAATCAAATCGTCACTCATTAATTCCCGATATAAAAATTTTTAAAACAAATCCTACATATCGGTTCCTTCTATAAATTACCTATCTTTCCATATTTTCATTACAACGACCTTCAACATTACCAATTATGAATACCATTCCATTGAAGGACCTTCAGCCAAGATGTGTTCCTCAGGTTGTGTTGCCGCCTTCTACGTAAATGGCATGCAAAAGCTTTCCATTTTGGCAAAATTATCAGCCTAGATTTCCTCCTACTGATGAACATGTATACAACTTCCATACATTTATATATAGCTTTCTATCTTCTATATTTTTAAGATTAATAGAGGAAGAAAATGTAATGCAGTCTACTTTAATTGAAGTTTCAATACCCCAATACCGAGTTTACCGCTTCAGGGATGACCTTCACGAGGGGAGCATCTACAATATTTCTGAATTCCAAGTGGATACTAGCTATCCACAATACAGACTAACATATCATCCCTACGTCATTAAGTTCTTGGATGACACCATCCTTACATCCATAGAAGGAAACACAGCCGTGATTCCACATGAGATGTTTCGGTTTCGACAACAAAACGAATTGTGGACTCTTGCTGGAACTAATCAACATTTACCTGGTAGTGTTACCTTAATATTTATGTCTATCAACATGATAATTTGCTCATATATTTATTTGCTCATCCTCTAGCAAGTATTCACCTTCCTGATGTTGTTGGGGAACTAACAAAGATACCATTTTAGATGACACATTCTCAGAAGACAAAATTACTTTATATTTGCGATTAGCTGAGTAAGTTTTCCATTAATCTCATCTATCTTTTACACATTTTTTCCCACCTACTAGAACTTAATTTTTCTTAATTGCCTCTCTTAAATTGCCCACGATCTTCTCAATTGTAGAGGTCAACAATTCTCTTTATTACGCAATTTATAGTCCTATATTCAAAAACGCTTTGGCCCACGATCTCCTAAATTTATTGTCATATAAACGTTAGGAATTCATATATTCTAAAAACCTCCATGATCTCCTTAAATGTAATCAAATCGTCACTCATTAATTCCCGATATAAAAAATTTTAAAACAAATCCTACATATCGGTTCCTTCTATAAATTACCTATCTTTCCATATTTTCATTACAACGACCTTCAACATTACCAATTATGAATACCATTCCATTGAAGGACCTTCAGCCAAGACGTGTTCCTCAGGTTGTGTTGCCGCCTTCTACGTAAATGGCATGCAAAAGCTTTCCATTTTGGCAAAATTATCAGCCTAGATTTTCTCCTACTGATGAACAGGTATACAACTTCCATACATTTATATATAGCTTTCTATCTTCTATATTTTTAAGATTAATAAAGGAAGAAAATGTAATGCAGTCTACCTTAATTCAAGTTTCAATACCCCAATACCGAGTTTACCGCTTCAGGGATGACCTTCACGAGGGGAGCATCTACAATATTTCTGAATTCCAAGTGGATACTAGCTATCCACAATACAGACTAACATATCATCCCTACGTCATTAAGTTCTTGGATGACACCATCCTTACATCCATAGAAGGAAACACAGCCGTGATTCCACATGAGATGTTTCGGTTTCGATAACAAAACGAATTGTGGACTCTTGCTGGAACTAATCAACATTTACCTGGTAGTGTTACCTCAATATTTATGTCTATCGACATGATAATTTGCTCATATATTTATTTGCTCATCCTCTAACAAGTATTCACCTTCCAGATGTTGTTGGGGAACTAACAAAGATTCAAGGTACCATTTTAGATGACACATTCTCAGAAGACAAAATTACTTTATATTTGCGACTAGCTGAGTAAGTTTTCCATTAATCCCATCTATCTTTTACACGTTTTCTCCCACCTACTCGAACTTAATTTTTCTTAATTGCCTCTCTTAAATTGCCCACGATCTTCTCAATTGTAGAGGTCAACAATTCTCTTTATTACACAATTTATAGTCCTATATTCAAAAACGCTTTGGCCCACGATCTCCTAAATTTATTGCTATATAAACGTTAGGAATTCATATATTCTAAAAACCTCCATGATCTCCTTAAATGTAATCAAATCGTCACTCATTAATTCCCGATATAAAAATTTTTAAAACAAATCCTACATATCGGCTCCTTCTATAAATTACCCATCTTTCCATATTTTCATTACAACGACCTTCAACATTACCAATTATGAGTACCATTCCATTGAAGGACATTCAGCCAGGACGTGTTCCTCAGGTTGTGTGTGGCCGCCTTCTACGTAAATGGCATGCAAAAGCTTTCCATTTTGGCAAAATTATCAGCCTAGATTTCCTCCTACTGATGAACAGGTATACAACTTCCATACATTTATATATAGCTTTCTATCTTCTATATTTTTAAGATTAATAGAGGAAGAAAATGTAATGTAGTCTACCTTAATTCAAGTTTCAATACCCCAATACCGAGTTTACCGCTTCAGGGATGACCTTCACGAGGGGAGCATCTACAATATTTCTGAATTCCAAGTGGATACTAGCTATCCACAATACAGACTAACTTATCATCCCTATGTCATTAAGTTCTTGGATGGCACCATCCTTACATCCATAGAAGGAAACACAGCCGTGATTCCACATGAGATGTTTTGGTTTCGACAACAAAACGAATTGTGGACTCTTGCTGGAACTAATCAACATTTACCTGGTAGTGTTACCTTAATATTTATGTCTATCAATATGATAATTTGCTCATATATTTATTTGCTCATCCTCTAGCAAGTATTCACCTTCTTGATGTTGTTGGGGAACTAACAAAGATACCATTTTAGATGACACATTCTCAGAAGACAAAATTACTTTATATTTGCGATTAGCTGAGTAAGTTTTCCATTAATCTCATCTATCTTTTACACATTTTTTCCCACCTACTAGAACTTAATTTTTCTTAATTGCCTCTCTTAAATTGCCCACGATCTTCTCAATTGTAGAGGTCAACAATTCTCTTTATTACGCAATTTATAGTCCTATATTCAAAAACGCTTTGGCCCACGATCTCCTAAATTTATTGTCATATAAACGTTAGGAATTCATATATTCTAAAAACCTCCATGATCTCCTTAAATGTAATCAAATCGTCACTCATTAATTCCCGATATAAAAAATTTTAAAACAAATCCTACATATCGGTTCCTTCTATAAATTACCTATCTTTCCATATTTTCATTACAACGACCTTCAACATTACCAATTATGAATACCATTCCATTGAAGGACCTTCAGCCAAGACGTGTTCCTCAGGTTGTGTTGCCGCCTTCTACGTAAATGGCATGCAAAAGCTTTCCATTTTGGCAAAATTATCAGCCTAGATTTTCTCCTACTGATGAACAGTTATACAACTTCCATACATTTATATATAGCTTTCTATCTTCTATATTTTTAAGATTAATAGAGGAAGAAAATGTAATGCAGTCTACTTTAATTGAAGTTTCAATACCCCAATACCGAGTTTACCGCTTCAGGGATGACCTTCACGAGGGGAGCATCTACAATATTTCTGAATTCCAAGTGGATACTAGCTATCCACAATACAGACTAACATATCATCCCTACGTCATTAAGTTCTTGGATGACACCATCCTTACATCCATAGAAGGAAACACAGCCGTGATTCCACATGAGATGTTTCGGTTTCGACAACAAAACGAATTGTGGACTCTTGCTGGAACTAATCAACATTTACCTGGTAGTGTTACCTTAATATTTATGTCTATCAACATGATAATTTGCTCATATATTTATTTGCTCATCCTCTAGCAAGTATTCACCTTCCAGATGTTGTTGGGGAACTAACAAAGATTCAAGGTACCATTTTAGATGACACATTCTCAGAAGACAAAATTACTTTATATTTGCGACTAGCTGAGTAAGTTTTCCATTAATCTCATCTATCTTTTACACATTTTTTCCCACCTACTAGAACTTAATTTTTCTTAATTGCCTCTCTTAAATTGCCCACGATCTTCTCAATTGTAGAGGTCAACAATTCTCTTTATTACGCAATTTATAGTCCTATATTCAAAAACGCTTTGGCCCACGATCTCCTAAATTTTCTGCCATATAAACGTTAGGAATTCATATATTCTAAAAACCTCCATGATCTCCTTAAATGTAATCAAATCGTCACTCATTAATTCCCGATATAAAAATTTTTAAAACAAATCCTACATATCGGTTCCTTTCTATAAGTTACCGATCTTTCCATATTTTCATTACAACGACCTTCAACATTACCAATTATGAATACCATTCCATTGAAGGACCTTCAGCCAAGACGTGTTCCTCAGGTTGTGTTGCCGCCTTCTACGTAAATGGCATGCAAAAGCTTTCCATTTTGGCAAAATTATCAGCCTAGATTTCCTCCTACTGATGAACAGGTATACAACTTCCATACATTTATATATAGCTTTCTATCTTCTATATTTTTAAGATTAATAGAGGAAGAAAATGTAATGCAGTCTACCTTAATTCAAGTTTCAATACCCCAATACCGAGTTTACCGCTTCAGGGATGACCTTCACAAGGGGAGCATCTACAATATTTCTGAATTCCAAGTGGATACTAGCTATCCAAAATACAGACTAACAGATCATCCCTACGTCATTAAGTTCTTGGATGGCACCATCCTTACATCCATAGAAGGAAACACAGCCGTGATTCCACATGAGATGTTTCGGTTTCGACAACAAAACGAATTGTGGACTCTTGCTGGAACTAATTAACATTTATCTGGTAGTGTTACCTCAATATTTATGTCTATCAACATGATAATTTGCTCATATATTTATTTGTTCATCCTCTAACAAGTATTCACCTTCCAGATGTTGTTGGGGAACTAACAAAGATTCAAGGTACCATTTTAGATGACACATTCTCAGAAGACAAAATTACTTTATATTTGCGACTAGCTGAGTAAGTTTTCCATTAATCCCATCTATCTTTTACATGTTTTCTCCCACCTACTAGAACTTAATTTTTCTTAATTGCCTATCTTAAATTACCCACGATCTTCTCAATTGTAGAGGTCAACAATTCTCTTTATTACGCAATTTATAGTCCTATATTCAAAAACGCTTGGGCCCACGATTTCCTAAATTTATTGCCATATAAACGTTAGGAATTCATATATTCTAAAAACCTCCATGATCTCCTTAAATGTAATCAAATCGTCACTCATTAATTCCCGATATAAAAATTTTTAAAACAAATCCTACATATCGGCTCCTTCTATAAATTACCCATCTTTCCATATTTTCATTACAACGACCTTCAACATTACCAATTATGAGTACCATTCCATTGAAGGACATTCAGCCAGGACGTGTTCCTCAGGTTGTGTGTGGCCGCCTTTTACGTAAATGGCATGCAAAAGCTTTCCATTTTGGCAAAATTATCAGCCTAGATTTCCTCCTACTGATGAACAGGTATACAACTTCCATACATTTATATATAGCTTTCTATCTTCTATATTTTTAAGATTAATAGAGGAAGAAAATGTAATGCAGTCTACTTTAATTGAAGTTTCAATACCCCAATACCGAGTTTACCGCTTCAGGGATGACCTTCACGAGGGGAGCATCTACAATATTTCTGAATTCCAAGTGGATACTAGCTATCCACAATACAGACTAACATATCATCCCTACGTCATTAAGTTCTTGGATGACACCATCCTTACATCCATAGAAGGAAACACAGCCGTGATTCCACATGAGATGTTTCGGTTTCGACAACAAAACGAATTGTGGACTCTTGCTGGAACTAATCAACATTTACCTGGTAGTGTTACCTTAATATTTATGTCTATCAACATGATAATTTGCTCATATATTTATTTGCTCATCCTCTAGCAAGTATTCACCTTCCAGATGTTGTTGGGGAACTAACAAAGATTCAAGGTACCATTTTAGATGACACATTCTCAGAAGACAAAATTACTTTATATTTGCGACTAGCTGAGTAAGTTTTCCATTAATCTCATCTATCTTTTACACATTTTTTCCCACCTACTAGAACTTAATTTTTCTTAATTGCCTCTCTTAAATTGCCCACGATCTTCTCAATTGTAGAGGTCAACAATTCTCTTTATTACGCAATTTATAGTCCTATATTCAAAAACGCTTTGGCCCACGATCTCCTAAATTTTCTGCCATATAAACGTTAGGAATTCATATATTCTAAAAACCTCCATGATCTCCTTAAATGTAATCAAATCGTCACTCATTAATTCCCGATATAAAAATTTTTAAAACAAATCCTACATATCCGTTCCTTTCTATAAGTTACCTATCTTTCCATATTTTCATTACAACGACCTTCAACATTACCAATTATGAATACCATTCCATTGAAGGACCTTCAGCCAAGACGTGTTCCTCAGGTTGTGTTGCCGCCTTCTACGTAAATGGCATGCAAAAGCTTTCCATTTTGGCAAAATTATCAGCCTAGATTTCCTCCTACTGATGAACAGGTATACAACTTCCATACATTTATATATAGCTTTCTATCTTCTATATTTTTAAGATTAATAAAGGAAGAAAATGTAATGCAGTCTACCTTAATTCAAGTTTCAATACCCCAATACCGAGTTTACCGCTTCAGGGATGACCTTCACGAGGGGAGCATCTACAATATTTCTAAATTCCAAGTGGATACTAGCTATCCACAATACAGACTAACAGATCATCCCTACGTCATTAAGTTCTTGGATGACACCATCCTTACATCCATAGAAGGAAACACAGCCGTGATTCCACATGAGATGTTTCGGTTTCGATAACAAAACGAATTGTGGACTCTTGCTGGAACTAATCAACATTTACCTGGTAGTGTTACCTCAATATTTATGTCTATCGACATGATAATTTGCTCATATATTTATTTGCTCATCCTCTAACAAGTATTCACCTTCCAGATGTTGTTGGGGAACTAACAAAGATTCAAGGTACCATTTTAGATGACACATTCTCAAAAGACAAAATTACTTTATATTTGCGACTAGCTGAGTAAGTTTTCCATTAATCCCATCTATCTTTTACACGTTTTCTCCCACCTACTAGAACTTAATTTTTCTTAATTGCCTCTCTTAAATTGCCCACGATCTTCTCAATTGTAGAGGTCAACAATTCTCTTTATTACACAATTTATAGTCCTATATTCAAAAACGCTTTGGCCCACGATCTCCTAAATTTATTGCCATATAAACGTTAGGAATTCATATATTCTAAAAACCTCCATGATCTCCTTAAATGTAATCAAATCGTCACTCATTAATTCCGATATAAAAATTTTTAAAACAAATCCTACATATCAGCTCCTTCTATAAATTACCCATCTTTCCATATTTTCATTACAACGACCTTCAACATTACCAATTATGAATACCATTCCATTGAAGGACCTTCAGCCAGGACGTGTTCCTCAGGTTGTCTGTGACCGCCTTCTACGTAAATGGCATGCAAAAGCTTTCCATTTTGGCAAAATTATCAGCCTAGATTTCCTCCTACTGATGAACAGGTATACAACTTCCATACATTTATATATAGCTTTCTATCTTCTATATTTTTAAGATTAATAGAGGAAGAAAATGTAATGCAGTCTACCTTAATTCAAGTTTCAATACCCCAATACCGAGTTTACCGCTTCAGGGATGACCTTCACGAGGGGAGCATCTACAATATTTCTGAATTCCAAGTGGATACTAGCTATCCACAATATAGACTAACAGATCATCCCTACGTCATTAAGTTCTTGGATGGCACCATCCTTACATCCATAGAAGGAAACACAGCCGTGATTCCACATGAGATGTTTCGGTTTCGACAACAAAACGAATTGTGGACTCTTGCTGGAACTAATCAACATTTACCTGGTAGTGTTACCTCAATATTTATGTCTATCAACATGATAATTTGCTCATATATTTATTTGTTCATCCTCTAACAAGTATTCACCTTCCAGATGTTGTTGGGGAACTAACAAAGATTCAAGGTACCATTTTAGATGACACATTCTCAGAAGACAAAATTACTTTATATTTGCGACTAGCTGAGTAAGTTTTCCATTAATCCCATCTATCTTTTACATGTTTTCTCCCACCTACTAGAACTTAATTTTTCTTAATTGCCTATCTTAAATTACCCACGATCTTCTCAATTGTAGAGGTCAACAATTCTCTTTATTACGCAATTTATAGTCCTATATTCAAAAACGCTTTGGCCCACGATCTCCTAAATTTATTGCCATATAAACGTTAGGAATTCATATATTCTAAAAACCTCCATGATCTCCTTAAATGTAATCAAATCGTCACTCATGAATTCCCGATATAAAATTTTTTAAAACAAATCCTATATATCGGCTCCTTCTATAAATTACCCATCTTTCCATATTTTCATTACAACGACCTTCAACATTACCAATTATGAGTACCATTCCATTGAAGGACATTCAGCCAGGACGTGTTCCTCAGGTTGTGTGTGGCCGCCTTCTACGTAAATGGCATGCAAAAGCTTTCCATTTTGGCAAAATTATCAGCCTAGATTTCCTCCTACTGATGAACAGGTATACAACTTCCATACATTTATATATAGCTTTCTATCTTCTATATTTTTAAGATTAATAGAGGAAGAAAATGTAATGTAGTCTACCTTAATTCAAGTTTCAATACCCCAATACCGAGTTTACCGCTTCAGGGATGACCTTCACGAGGGGAGCATCTACAATATTTCTGAATTCCAAGTGGATACTAGCTATCCACAATACAGACTAACATATCATCCCTATGTCATTAAGTTCTTGGATGGCACCATCCTTACATCCATAGAAGGAAACACAGCCGTGATTCCACATGAGATGTTTTGGTTTCGACAACAAAACGAATTGTGGACTCTTGCTGGAACTAATCAACATTTACCTGGTAGTGTTACCTTAATATTTATGTCTATCAACATGATAATTTGCTCATATATTTATTTGCTCATTCTCTAGCAAGTATTCACCTTCCAGATGTTGTTGGGGAACTAACAAAGATTCAAGGTATTATTTTAGATGACACATTCTCAGAAGACAAAATTACTTTATATTTGCGACTAGCTGAGTAAGTTTTCCATTAATCTCATCTATCTTTTACACATTTTTTCCCACCTACTAGAACTTAATTTTTCTTAATTGCCTCTCTTAAATTGCCCACGATCTTCTCAATTGTAGAGGTCAACAATTCTCTTTATTACGCAATTTATAGTCCTATATTCAAAAACGCTTTGGCCCACGATCTCCTAAATTTATTGCCATATAAACGTTAGGAATTCATATATTCTAAAAACCTCCATGATCTCCTTAAATGTAATCAAATCGTCACTCATTAATTCCCGATATAAAAATTTTTAAAACAAATCCTACATATCGGTTCCTTCTATAAATTACCTATCTTTCCATATTTTCATTACAACGACCTTCAACATTACCAATTATGAATACCATTCCATTGAAGGACCTTCAGCCAAGACGTGTTCCTCAGATTGTGTTGCCGCCTTCTACGTAAATGGCATGCAAAAGCTTTCCATTTTGGCAAAATTATCAGCCTAGATTTCCTCCTACTGATGAACAGGTATACAACTTCCATACATTTATATATAGCTTTCTATCTTCTATATTTTTAAGATTAATAAAGGAAGAAAATGTAATGCAGTCTACCTTAATTCAAGTTTCAATACCCCAATACCGAGTTTACCGCTTCAGGGATGACCTTCACGAGGGGAGCATCTACAATATTTCTAAATTCCAAGTGGATACTAGCTATCCACAATACAGACTAACAGATCATCCCTACGTCATTAAGTTCTTGGATGACACCATCCTTACATCCATAGAAGGAAACACAGCCGTGATTCCACATGAGATGTTTCGGTTTCGATAACAAAACGAATTGTGGACTCTTGCTGGAACTAATCAACATTTACCTGGTAGTGTTACCTCAATATTTATGTCTATCGACATGATAATTTGCTCATATATTTATTTGCTCATCCTCTAACAAGTATTCACCTTCCAGATGTTGTTGGGGAACTAACAAAGATTCAAGGTACCATTTTAGATGACACATTCTCAGAAGACAAAATTACTTTATATTTGCGACTAGCTGAGTAAGTTTTCCATTAATCCCATCTATCTTTTACACGTTTTCTCCCACCTACTAGAACTTAATTTTTCTTAATTGCCTCTCTTAAATTGCCCACGATCTTCTCAATTGTAGAGGTCAACAATTCTCTTTATTACACAATTTATAGTCCTATATTCAAAAACGCTTTGGCCCACGATCTCCTAAATTTATTGCCATATAAACGTTAGGAATTCATATATTCTAAAAACCTCCATGATCTCCTTAAATGTAATCAAATCGTCACTCATTAATTCCCGATATAAAAATTTTTAAAACAAATCCTACATATCAGCTCCTTCTATAAATTACCCATCTTTCCATATTTTCATTACAACGACCTTCAACATTACCAATTATGAGTACTATTCCATTGAAGGACCTTCAGCCAGGACGTGTTCCTCAGGTTGTGTGTGACCGCCTTCTACGTAAATGGCATGCAAAAGCTTTCCATTTTGGCAAAATTATCAGCCTAGATTTCCTCCTAATGATGAACAGGTATACAACTTCCATACATTTATATATAGCTTTCTATCTTCTATATTTTTAAGATTAATAGAGGAAGAAAATGTAATGCAGTCTACCTTAATTCAAGTTTCAATACCCCAATACCGAGTTTACCGCTTCAGAGATGACCTTCACGAGGGGAGCATCTACAATATTTCTGAATTCCAAGTGGATACTAGCTATCCACAATACAGACTAACAGATCATCCCTACGTCATTAAGTTCTTGGATGACACCATCCTTACATCCATAGAAGGAAACACAGCCGTGATTCCACATGAGATGTTTCGGTTTCGATAACAAAACGAATTGTGGACTCTTGCTGGAACTAATCAACATTTACCTGGTAGTGTTACCTCAATATTTATGTCTATCGACATGATAATTTGCTCATATATTTATTTGCTCATCCTCTAACAAGTATTCACCTTCCAGATGTTGTTGGGGAACTAACAAAGATTCAAGGTACCATTTTAGATGACACATTCTCAGAAGACAAAATTACTTTATATTTGCGACTAGCTGAGTAAGTTTTCCATTAATCCCATCTATCTTTTACACGTTTTTTCCCACCTACTAGAACTTATTTTTTCTTAATTGCCTCTCTTAAATTGCCCACGATCTTCTCAATTGTAGAGGTCAACAATTCTCTTTATTACGCAATTTATAGTCCTATATTCAAAAACGCTTTGTCCCACGATCTCCTAAATTTATTGCCATATAAACGTTAGGAATTCATATATTCTAAAAACCTCCATGATCTCCTTAAATGTAATCAAATCGTCACTCATTAATTCCCGATATAAAATTTTTTGAAACAAATCCTACATATCGGCTCCTTCTATAAATTACCCATCTTTCCATATTTTCATTACAACGACCTTCAACATTACCAATTATGAGTACCATTCCATTAAAGGACCTTCAGCCAGGACGTGTTCCTCAGGTTGTGTGTGGCCGCTTTCTACGTAAATGGCATGCAAAAGCTTTCCATTTTGGCAAAATTATCAGCCTAGATTTCCTCCTACTGATGAACAGGTATACAACTTCCATACATTTATATATAGCTTTCTATCTTCTATATTTTTAAGATTAATAGAGGAAGAAAATGTAATGCAGTCTACCTTAATTCAAGTTTCAATACCCCAATACCGAGTTTACCGTTTCAGGGATGACCTTCACGAGGGGAGCATCTACAATATTTCTGAATTCCAAGTGGATACTAGCTATCCACAATACAGACTAACAGATCATCCCTACGTCATTAAGTTCTTGGATGGCACCATCCTTACATCCATAGAAGGAAACACAGCCGTGATTCCACATGAGATGTTTCGGTTTCGACAACAAAACGAATTGTGGACTCTTGCTGGAACTAATCAACATTTACCTGGTAGTGTTACCTCAATATTTATGTCTATCAACATGATAATTTGCTCATATATTTATTTGCTCATCCTCTAGCAAGTATTCACCTTCCTGATGTTGTTGGGGAACTAACAAAGATACCATTTTAGATGACACATTCTCAGAAGACAAAATTACTTTATATTTGCGACTAGCTGAGTAAGTTTTCCATTAATCTCATCTATCTTTTACACATTTTTTCCCACCTACTAGAACTTAATTTTTCTTAATTGCCTCTCTTAAATTGCGCACGATCTTCTCAATTGTAGAGGTCAACAATTCTCTTTATTACGCAATTTATAGTCCTATATTCAAAAACGCTTTGGCCCACGATCTCCTAAATTTATTGCCATATAAACGTTAGGAATTCATATATTCTAAAAACCTCCATGATCTCATTAAATGTAATCAAATCGTCACTCATTAATTCCCAATATAAAATTTTTAAAACAAATCCTACATATCGGTTCCTTCTATAAATTACCTATCTTTCCATATTTTCATTACAACGACCTTCAACATTACCAATTATGAATACCATTCCATTGAAGGACCTTCAGCCAAGACGTGTTCCTCAGGTTGTGTTGCCGCCTTCTACGTAAATGGCATGCAAAAGCTTTCCATTTTGGCAAAATTATCAGCCTAGATTTCCTCCTACTGATGAACATGTATACAACTTCCATACATTTATATATAGCTTTCTATCTTCTATATTTTTAAGATTAATAGAGGAAGAAAATGTAATGCAGTCTACTTTAATTCAAGTTTCAATACCCCAATACCGAGTTTACCGCTTCAGGGTTGACCTTCACGAGGGGAGCATCTACAATATTTCTGAATTCCAAGTGGATACTAGCTATCCACAATATAGACTAACAGATCATCCCTACGTCATTAAGTTCTTGGATGGCACCATCCTTACATCCATAGAAGGAAACACAGCCGTGATTCCACATGAGATGTTTCGGTTTCGACAACAAAACGAATTGTGGACTCTTGCTGGAACTAATCAACATTTACCTGGTAGTGTTACCTCAATATTTATGTCTATCAACATGATAGTTTGCTCATATATTTATTTGCTCATCCTCTAACAAGTATTCACCTTCCATATGTTGTTGGGGAACTAACAAAGATTCAAGGTACCAGTTTAGATGACACATTCTCAGAAGACAAAATTACTTTATATTTGCGACTAGCTAAGTAAGTTTTCCATTAATCCCATCTATCTTTTACACGTTTTCTCCCACCTACTAGAACTTAATTTTTCTATGTATATGCAGTGATAACAATGTCCGTATCATGGTATGGGATGGATGTACAGCTGAATTTAGAAAGTTATATGCTTCTATTGTTGGCAAATCAACAATACTAATAATCACAGCTGTCAATCCAAAGTCTTATGGAGGTAGACAATCTATATTTATTTTACTACTACAATCTTTACCCTCCCTAATAAATAATTATGCAGGCAATCTGTCATTGAGCATAACATACTCAACCCGTTTCTACACAGGTGACGCCTATGAAGCAATCAAAGTTTTTCCAGTTTTTTTCAAATGATGATAGTTTATAGTTTTTTTTTCTTTTTTTGGTTTATATATGTTTTAAAAAATAGATGAATTTTGGTAAATACAAGAGACTTATTTGCAAAAAGAAAAAAAAAAGTTTTTGTTAAATCGTAAAATAAGTGGAGTATTTATTTATAACCGATATCGTGGTATCATGTAACATAATGTTGTTATGGGATAAAATAATATATTGTATTTGCTTCAAACACATACAAATTCAATTATATACTAATACTACTATGTACACTAAACTAATATCATTCATTTATATACGATTTTAAAATTTTGTTTATTTTCTGATTAATTAAAGGGAAATCTGCACTATAACACACTTTATAACGGATTTTAACCCATGGTATATTAATTTATTTTTTAAATATTTAACCCAAATGACACAACTTATGTTTTATTTGATTATCAAAATTATGAACTTTTTTTTTGTAATGTAGAAGGAAAAATCAGTTTCATTTTCTTAAATATAATATTTTGATGCCGACATTTTAATTTAAATCTGAAATAAAATTTGTAGAATATTAGATTTTTTCTTTATTTTTTTTAGAAAAAATTGAGATATTTTAATTTTGAAGAAAAACATAAATTTATTGTAGATATATTTTAGGAATGCTATGTTAAATGTAAAGATTATATAAATATAAACCAAAATTAATTTAGGTAAATAGGAATCAATTAATAGAGATATTTTATGAACTGATTTTATTTGTGATTTTATAGCCATATTTTAGTTATATTTTGTAAAAATTTTCTAGAGATTAACTTTGTAATTTATTATAGCTAAAAGAGTAGATTGTGAAATGTATTTCAAAATATTAAAATATAGATATAACCGCTATATTTTGAATTTGTAAATGTAACTTTTTGTAATGTTCAAATGTAATTTTCAACGAAGGTTCAAAGTTGGAATGTGTAAATTTAATTTTGAATTTCTGTGAGTAAAATGTAAATATATGAAAAGTTGAAAATGATTTTAGGAAAAAAAAGGTTGAAAATGATATCCTAAAATTGTACAAGTCTGGACAAAAACCCTAGTATAAATAAAATAAGTGATGTAAAGCAAAAGGAGAAACAAAGGATTTGTTATTATTTTACAAAGTTGTATATAATTAATGGTTAACGCACTTATATTGGGAATGTTCAATGGACATAGCACCCATCAACCACTTAAGGTCACAAAGGATACCAATTAAAGAGCGTCGTGACAACTTGTGTATAATAATTATGCATCATATATGTTATTTTCTTCTATTATCTCAACTTATGAGTTATGACTGACGATTAGGAAGATTCGTTCCCAGTTATAACCCCACAAGCACAACTAGTGGGCTACATAACTCTGACTAATCTACGATATATACTTACAAGTTATAACACACAAAATAACGAAAAGAAGACTTCACACGTGTGAGAGATACCCCCACCCAGGACCAATACCTAGTCAACCATAGTTGACCTATTCAGATTTAAGTAAAAAAAACTCAACATGATCGAAAAGAGAAAAACATAATATGGAAAAATAGAAAAAAAGACAGTAAAGACCTGTACGTACATATGTTTTGAAGACATATCAGTGTTTGCTATAGAAGAAGAAAAGAAAACAACATTCTCTCTAAAATCCTTAGTTTTAATGATAAGACAGATCAACTTGTCAATGATATGTGCCACAAAAGATATCGACTCAAAAAAAAAAAAAAAAAAAAAAGCTAAAACCAACAGAGATTCATAAGTCAGCAAGGTGTATTGTAATTGAAGGCTCCTCTGTATGTAATTTCCAAATACCTGAAAAATATGAAGTTACTAAGATTATGAATAAAAGAACATCTTCTTTTTTAGAGGGAGAGAGATGCTCGCTCTTTCTCGTAACTTGGAATTTACTTCTTGCAGTGGATAACTAAAGCTAAAAAGGTGTCAAAACAAACCTCGGTATGTTTCACAGGTCTTGCAATAGGCTCAAACGGATTGCGCGGAATCATGTAAGAAGGATCGTCAATATTATAAGCAGGCTGCACACGAAAAAACAATAACAGATGTCGCATTACCGAAATTAGTTAATAGTCAAGACCTTGAACATCTGACATCAAAGCGATCTCTACTAAACTAAGCTAGAGATATAATATCACCTTGGCTTGCAATATCTTCTTTATTGTTTCTGTGAGGATTCGGACCCCATATGTTGTACTGTTTGAAGTTCCTAGTATCAAACTTAATTCCTTTATAGTTCTACAACCAAAAAAGACAAGTGAAATAGTTATGGCATGGTGGTGCATAAGGTATACAAAACAAACATCATAAAAATAAAGAGAGTCTCTATGAGATTACCTGTGGAGCAGGCGGAAACGTGGTGAAAAAGCTTTGATCATCAGTTGCAGCAAACGTCATCTCGGAGGCAGATGAGTGATGAGGCAAATACGGCGATGTCGCAGCATTCATTGGAGCTTGATTAAGTACGTTATAAGGCATATACATAGACTGGTAAACATAAGGGTTATAGAAGTTTGATGAACCGGGAAACTGTGGTTGAGAAGCAATGCGAACTCCATCATTGACTGATCCCATAACTGAGACAGCATTAGAATCTATCATCAAAGCTTGCGGTTTGATGATGTTTTCACTAGTTATCAACCGAAGTTTCGGATGTATATTAGCACCGGTTCGATTGTTCGATGAGATAATCATAGGGAGTGGTGGTTTTGTAGCATGACAAGATTTACTACATGCAGTTCCTCTTGCTAAACAATAACCACAACCCGTAAAGCTCGGAGGAGGCTTAACTATAATTTCCTGGAGATCAAATACTACATGAATTAGTATATCTCTAACTCTAATGGTGTTTATGCCTCACAAATCAAATAAACACAATGTAAACTAACCTTAATGTCAGCTCCGCTGAAAAGAATGTAATCGTAAACTTTGTTAGAGGGATAATTTTGAAACTCTTTTTTGTTCCTTCCCTCTGAGCCATAACATATCACTGCACAAAACATTCAACCAACGAAAAACCCTATATGTTATCTAAAGATTGCACCACAAGAAAAGAACAAATTAATCATGGAGGTTTTGGAATCGAAATCAGTACCGTTTTGGAGACCTAAAGTCGAATCTTTAAGATTGAGATGATAGAGAATGCCTTCGTAACGCAGATCGTGGTTAGAAATCAGAGTGACAAAGCTTCCTAAGTACAACGATTCGACGGGATTATGTGGAGGAGTTGGCGAGGGATGTTGATAACTTTTAGTTTCCATTATTATTCTTCAGCCGAAGAATTTTACCGGAAAAAATTAAGAAGAAGAAGAAGAAGAAGAAGAAGAGAGGATTTAGCCGATTAGGGTTTTTGATCGCTTTGTCTTGCTCTTTGGTTTGCGGTATTGTTTGTTCAAGATTTGAAATATTGCCTTTATAATGTTTTCGTTCTAAGCTAATAATTTAAGTTCCTGGCGTATGCGTTACTTCATCTTTGGGCCAACGTGGACCGTGTCTGAACGTAAACTTTATTAGAGGCTTTAATTGAGCCCATATGATTTTTTCTTTTAATTATCTTTATAATGCAAATATGTCATTAGAAAAATAACCTGAGAAAAATCACTGAATTGCTTTTTTAATTAGGCGGTTCGGAAAAACAAAAATAAAGAATTTTTTTAAGGTTTTGCTTTTAGTTTCATATGATTGAATGTTTATGTTATATAAATCAAATGGAGAAGCTTTTGTTCTCGTATATGTCTCTCTCTCTCTCTCTCACACACATATTTCTAGGTTTTTTGTGATTTGTGAATTTGCATCAGACATTTGTTAGAGACTTAGAGGTAACTCTTGACCCTAAAATCATTCAAGTTATCTGAATTTAATCATAAAAACCTTTGATGGGTTATTCATGGTGTGAACTGGGTATCACGTAGGCCGCTAAAGTCCACTTTGTTTTTTACTATATAATGCGTTTATGCCACTGACCTCTAATGTCTAAAGTCCACCATTTTTTATTTTGAATTGTGATATTAATGTCACAATGACTCGAGCTCAGTGGGAATAGAAAATAATGATTAAAAAAACACAGCGAAATACAAAGGTTAACAAGATTAATTTGCTTCAAAGGGTAAGCTATTAGGAATGTAAATAAAATCTATATATAATAACAATCCGAATAAATGCGACTGACATCTTTTGGATATTTTTCGAAAAATCGTGATAAATCATTGTTACGGTTATTTGTGAAAAGTTATAATTGTTCACTGTAAAGTTGTGTTTATTGGAACATTCGTATCTTTTGAAATCTATATATATTTGTTTGGTTGAACTGTTTTCATTTTTTTTGCCATAACACAAAATCAACTAAAATTTCAATCTCAACCGTTTATACATTTTTCTCAATTATTTTCTAGCATTCATTTTTTTAAAATTCAAGCAATTCCTCTAATTCTTGATTTAACAAAATATTTTTGTAATGTTAAATTTAAAATTAACATCAGTTTAAAATTTTTGAATCTTTCATTTTTTTGGTACTGGATTTTTTTTCTTTTTTTGGTAATGGAATTTCCGTATATTTCATTGCTAAATATTTCGTTTATCTAACCAATAAGTAAATATGTTTTTAAAGACTTTCTATACATGGTTTTTTGGTCATAGCTAGAGACATTTCTTTTCAAAATTATATTTTTGTTGAATAGACAATTAAAACTATGTATGTTTTCTTTGGACAGCTCTACAATTTAACTGAGAATATATATATATATAAAATTAATAGCAAAATCGATTTTGCAACGTGCATGAATTAAAAGACAGTTAGTTGCTCCTCTCTCTAAGAATATTTTCAATCTTCTGTAATAAGACATCTTAGCCGATCCATTACCTCTATCATAAACTCTTTCAATAGATTCCTTCACTTATCCGTACACATGGTCGGGGATCGATCAAAGCCTTTCTCTCTCATTTAGCCGAAATCTGTTCCCAGAGATGTTTATTGGATTTGGATGTATTAAATAAACCATTCATACCATTACGGAACATGATGTCTCTGCTCTTTTATTCGGCGCTTTCACTTTGTGATCCTCATCACTGCTTCCTTCGAGGAGAATATGTTGAGGCCGCTGCTGAGATTGGTTTAGATGATGTTGGTGATGATGCTTGTTGTGGTGGTGAGGTTGTAGATCTGCTACTGCTTTATTGGTAGTGGTAGTGGTGACATCGATCTGCATATCGCGTATTGTGGCGGTTGAAGAATTTGGATCATCTTATGAGCAATACAAAAAATATTATTAAATACTTTTGTCTTACATAATAAGCATACAGATTCTATGTATATTTTAGCTTTAATTCTCATTGGGCAAGGCCAATTAATAGAAGGTTCTTCACTTTTAAATGAAATATGGAATTGTAAAGGTTCACTCTAACTAATAAATTGTTACAGACGTCTTCCATCACTATCATTAGAACTCACATTAAAAGAGTATAGAATATATGAAGACTCTCTTAATAATATGAAAGTGAATGAAGGATGTGTTACTGTTAACAATCAGCTTGGCCGTTGTTAAAATTGTGTAGTTTACAAAGAATTTGTTCAGTTTCTTGATTACTTTTTTAATTAATCAATTTATAAAATATACATTATAAAATTAGCAATATGTAAGTTACTATGAAAATTATATAATTACATAAATGTAAAATTATTAATATTCAAAATAAGATAACTATTTAAAGTTTTAAGTAAAAAAAAAAATTCTGACTAAAAATATATATTATTCTATTAAGTAAAATCTATCTACGGAAGTTATCGAAACCTATAAATTATTTAGAAAGAATGTCAGATAATGGATATTGTAATTTATTACTATTTTTGTGAATATCCATTTATTATGAAAGGTTGCGATTGTTCATTGTAATTTGTAACAGTTTTTATTTGTACAGTTGCAACTGTTCATTGTATAGTTGTATTTATTCGGATATTTTTATCTTTTGAAATCTATATATATATTTGTCTGTTTGAAGTGATTTCTTTTTTTGCCATGACACAAAATAATATTAGATTTCAATCTTTTTTATAGCTTTCTAAAATATTTTCTATCATTCATTCTTTTAAAACTAAATAAACTAGATTCATTCATGAATTTTTATTCAAATATTCGGTGATAGTAGATAGCTTTTTGTAATAAAACTATTTTTGAGATTTTTACATACTCTTATTTCATAAAAATTTGATACTATATATGAGATTGTATTTAATTTACTTGTCTAATTACTCCAATTTCTTGTATTCATTCATTTATTTATTTTCTAACACCCATTTTTAAAAGGGTGTTTATGACGTTTGATCGTTTTTCGACCTTGTTTTCCTAAAATTTTTAAAGAAGGTTTTAACTATATTATCAGGGTTGCGTTTTGATATTGATTTGTATGTTTATAGAGAAGGCTGATATGGTTGATGGAACCACTATTTCGACCTTTTCTTAAGCTTCTCAATGAATGATTTTTTTTTCTGTATTATCACGGGTTTGTTTTGATATTGCTTTTTATGTTTATAGACTTTATTTCGTTAAGTGCCAGCGTCGATCAGCCAGTCAATGATTTGATCGGCGGTTCACTTATCATACATGCCAAGTTTACCGACATCATGGAATCGATGGAACATTGAAGTCATTTTATTTCAAAACATCTGAATTCATCTCAGATTATTTAACAGAAGATAAACAAGCTTTGTTTCGCATGTTGGTAGATGAAGGAGTTGGAACAACAAATAAAGTTTTCTCAACTCTTACAGAAATTGCTAATGGAGTAACATAGCCTATTGATTACTCACAGTCAAGCATCATCACGATATCGTTAACAATAAACTTTTGTCGAGATTTATCTATTTATGATAACATTTGGGAGCAACAAGCGAGTCTGAGTTCTATTGATACATGGAATGTTATGCCTAAGTTATCAGCTCAAATTAAAGCATGGAGCTACTCTCTCAAACAAGAGATCAATGTAGTACTTAGGGGTCGAATCCACAGAGACTCAAGATCAAACACAATGAATTATAGAATTTTGTTATTACGCTAAACAAGTTAATTTAATTATTGAAAAAGCAATGCAAATATTCAAATAAAAGTGTTGTGAATTCAGAAAATCAAAAGATTAGGCCTATGGAATTTCTCAGGTAATTATGAAATATTAAATCAATAAATAAATGAAGGTTCAAGCAATAAAAATCAGATCTAGAACTCTAAACTTTTGGTAAAATAAATCAATTCTCACTGCAATTATTATCTAAATTTAAAACCAGAAAATCCAAATCTCTTTGTAAAATTCTAAGTTAAAAATCAGCTTTAAGAACAGGTTTACATAAGTTCACAAAATTATTAATTTAAATCTCTTTGTAAGAAATAATTTTGTTCATCAATGGTTTAATCAGGAAAACAATTCTATTCTCATATCAATTTATTTTCCTAAGATAATAATTATAGGTGATCAATCAAGAATTATCGTGAAGAACAACCAAGGATGAAGATCATAAAAGATTAAGAACCCTAAAAATCACAGATCTAATAAGTCATAAAAACTCTGTAAAAAACCCTAAACCTAACAAGCAAATTACTCAGACATGTTTAATGAAGAACAAATCATAATTCTGAATAACATGCAATAGATATTGAAAAGTAAAAGAGGGAGTTTAGAAATCTTCTCTCTACAAAGAATTCAGATCCTTTTCTCCCAAAAGCTCTTAATAATCTCTCTCTCAAAAACTGCTAGAAAATAACTTAAAGGTTTCTAAAACCTACAAATAAAATATATACATCCTAAAACACGTCCAGTGGCTTATATTGCAATTGTAGAAAATTTCGGGCAAAATTATAAAACTTCCAAAACTTGGCTTCTCTCTCGGCTAAATGGGGTGTCGATCGATGCTAAGGCAGTGTCGATCGACACCATCACTCTTCATCGACTCCAAGTTGATTTCCTTCAGTTAAATGCTCCAAAATGATCCAAATTGTTCCACTTCGCTCCCTATGTGCCAAAATCCTAGATAACCTGTAAAGACTCAAAAACAACCTAGAAAACAAATCAAAAGACTCAAAAAGTACACTTATATCATGGTTAAAAACCGTAAAAACCATAATATATCACTAAGCCTGCTACTCAAGAGTCAACTGATTCATTACGAAGAGTAAACATAGCAGAACAAACCAATGTGGAAAAAGACCGTATGATGTGCGCCATATGTTTATTAACAAAATCTTTTAGAACTGCCTTGTGGTCATGTAATTCATGCTGAACGTATTTTTAGGTGGTTAGAAACAAGTAACAATTGTCTGCGTTGTCGTTTTGAGTTATCTTTGTAAATCATATTTGAAACATATATTATGTGGTGTTTGCTTTATATTATATAGATCGATATTATAATTTTTATATAGAGTCTGGTAACAGTATGCCTATGAAAAATAATATAATAATTACTTATAACATCAAAGAATTTTTTTTTTAAAGAATTTAACGTTTTATGTTTGTTTACAGAAGAGTCTTAAAATGAGAAGAGGTTAACATATGAAGATTAATCTTAAAAAACGAAGTAATCAGTTTTCTGTTTGAACAAATGAAAATTGAGTTTAAGCTAATAAAATTATATAACACTGACTCTTCATTGTAATTGTGAAATGTGAACAGGTGTTGGGAATAGGTACACCGTTTAGTATAGTAGATCATAACATATACTATCATAATTTTAATGCAATGTGGAGACTGTAATGCTTGGGTTTGGTTATACGAAAGTTCAGGACAAGATCCAGTTACTAAACGTCCATTATTTTCAATTTGTTGCAAAAAAGGTTTTGTATCACTACCAATGGCTCTTGAGCCTCCATCCGTATTAAAGAAACTTCTTAGTGATCCATTGTTTCTTAGAAATATACGAGCTTATAACTCTATTCTTGCTTTTACTTCTATGAGTGCAAGAATTGATTATTCGTTGCAAAATACATATGGATTGTATTGTTTTAAGATACATGGAGAAAATTATAATAGAATAGGATCCTTATTGCCAGGGTGAAGGAAAGGAGCCTAAATTCTCTCAAATGTATATACATGATACAACAACTGAGTTAAAAAATCAACTTGTAGTCATGAATCGAGATGGAAATGATGAGCTTGATGAACAAACAGTATTATTGCTAATTCAGATGGTTGATGGATTTAATGTTCAAGCAAAAGTATTTAGAAAAGCAAGAGATAGGTATGAGAGTAGTGATGAAGAATATTTTCAAATTCATCTAATTGGATATGATAAAAATAAAAGACAATATGAGTTGCCTTCAACGAGTGAAATAGCTGCTTTAGTTCCATTCCACAACGAGAGAGAGAGATAATTTTTACAACTGAAATCTGGAAGTTTACAACCAATTTGGAGTACACATCCACTTTATATGACTTTTCAATATCCATTATTATTTCTATATGGTGAAATTGGATTTTTTGGAGGCATACGATAAAAATGTACTTTAATTGAAAAAGGACAACGAGAATTTATATCGGTGAGAGAATATTATATGTACCTTATACATTCACGTTGGCGTGTATATTTGACCATAGATGGAAGTTGGAGATTGTTTCATCAATTTATAGTAGATGCTTATACAACAATAGAATCATACAGTTAACAGTGGATAAGATTAATTCAAAAAAGAATAAGGGGGTGTATTCAACTTGACATTTTAAGTGATTTGTGTAAAAGTTACAAATCCTATGTTATTCAATTATGTATTTTAAAAACTCTCCTGAAATCCAATGTTATTGAACTGATGATTTCAAAATCTACTTTAAAATCTACTTTAAAATCCACTGTTATTCAAAACAGTTTTTGTGGATTTGGATTTTAATAATTTGTAGGGATTTTGGAAGATTTGTTTAGTTAAAAATACAGAAATCCAAATCTCATTGTTTTATGTGGGATTTGAAAGAATTTTACCATAAATCATTATAAATTTCTTTAAAATCTATCAAAATTCCAAATTTCATAAATCCCATCAAATTCTCCAAAATCATTGTTTCAATAAACCCCCCTAAGAGCTGATGTATATGATAATGTTAGAGATGCTGTAATTAGAGGTGACAATGATCGACGACGTATTGGCAAGCATATAGTATTGCCATCTTCTCATACAGGTAGTCCAAAATATATGGCTGAAAAATATCAAGATGCTATTGTTGGTACCGCGGTTAATCACCTCGGTTCGAAGGGTACGTCAGGAGTTAATCAATTGGACTCGGAACAGAAAAACAGCCTGGCCCATCGGACCGAAGAGGCCCACATAAGGGAAACGAGCTGGAGTTACGTCGAGCTAGAAAAGTGGTCCGCAGCCCAGGGATATGGTCAAAATTCTGTCGTACTGTCAACCATAATTAGAGAGCGTGACTAACACAATAAATTGATTTCGCATTAGTTAGACCCGATGTATAAATAAGGTAAGAACAGAATATTGTATGGGTCGAATACTTTTTATAAGCAATAAAAATACAACTTTCACTTTGCAACAAAGACAATTGTTTAACCAGTTCGGAACTAGTACGGTGGTGAGCTTCTCCGTTCAAAAAACACTCTGAAAAGAGAAGTTCATTTTCCGATCTCACATCTATGATTTT
This sequence comes from Camelina sativa, assembly GCF_030686135.1. NCBI lineage: Eukaryota > Viridiplantae > Streptophyta > Magnoliopsida > Brassicales > Brassicaceae > Camelina > Camelina sativa. Next base: position 11,987,402 of record NC_141890.1, read on the forward strand.
TTTCGGTGTTTTAGAAACCCAGATTTGTATATTACAATGACTGCAAACCCAAAATGGGAAGAGATTATTGAGTTCTTATATTTGACTGGTGATTCGTCGTAAAATATTAGACCTGATGTTGAATCACGGGCGGGTCTTTCATATGAAATTTAGAAAATAAATAATTCTACATTTCTTTCAAACTAACACTTTATATGGAGATATCATATACCAACATATTAACATTTACAGATATAAACATGTTTAACTATAGAATTATGTGAGAATAAACATAAAGATATACAATTTGCCAAAAAAAAAACATAAAGATATACATATGTTCAAATGTATAACTGTAGGCTACTAATAATCATGTATAAATAATATTGAAATAAAAAACATAACCAAATAAAATATTTGGATTTAAGTATATTAAATATTACTTAAAAAATGCAACCATCTATGATATGTTTATAGCATTAATCATTATTTATTTAATCCTAAAGATTTGTATCTCTCATTTGCATATTTTAATTGTAATTTTCTTAAAATAATTGAGTGAGATATGTGTAGATTACACTAATGGCAAAATTTGTAAATATTTTAGTCAAAGAGTAATCCACTAATTAAATGGGTTTAAAAGTTCATTGACGACACGTCAACATGAATTTTCTGTTAATCACATTTAAAAATAAAGTTATTTTTAAAAATATTTCTCAAATTAATATATAAGAAGTATTTTAAAAATTGTATTTTTTGAATTTAATATTAGATAACTTCATAAATATATATATAAAAAAGTTTAGTCATAAATAATTTATTAAATGAGTTTCCCGGCGACATTAATACATTTTTCTTTTTCAAAATGTCGAAAACGAATCAGAATAAATTAAAAAAAAAAGCATGGTCAAATATGGCTTGTGTTGCTGTTTTCATTTGGACCACACGAAATGGTATAAAAGTAACCAAAAATATTAGAGGTTTTTTAATAGTTTCTTTTGATCTTTTTGAGAATTAATCTTTCTTAAATGCAGAAATTACTCAAATTATTTTATTAAATAACCCATATATAATATACCCAAGTTCTTAAAAGTAACAATTATTTTCTACTACATTAGAACAATTACATTACCTCACCAAATCGCCAATATGGATTTTACTTAGAATGGCCACATCAGCTCATGCCCATAAACGAAAACGTCTGTGAGATAATAAGCTTTTTAAATTTAGCAATTTTGAATGAGCTGGGAGGATATAAAGAGATTTACAAGAAAATATAGTTAATGAAAGAAAACCAATCAGCTCTAAATCATATCCTACATTTTTAATCAAATCATGATACACATAAGAGGAAAATAAACACTCGCCCTCTAGAGTACTACATGACACCGAGTATTTAAAAAATGCATACATCAAGTATTTTATTTTATTCTACTAAAGAAATACAGTACTGTAGAATACGCATGCTTTCGGAATTATATATGAAACTACAATATCCAAGTTAATCATCATATTTTCGTGTTGGGAAAATGATATTGTTGTATACATGAACAGAACATAAAGAGAGAGTTTGAACGTGGAAAATTCAATGTATTAGTTAATGAATGTCTTGGAAAAATAAGAGAGACATTTTGACCATGGCTCTTGGTTTTCTATGAGAGAAAAACAAAACACCAAACAAAGATCTTTACGTTGATAGGTTTGCAAGTTTCCAAGAAACTGGAGCGTGTCGATCTTACGGCTAAAGGGGAAGCAATAAGTGATCATAGTGCCCTATCTACTCCATCAAATATATACTTCCTCACAAAGATTGATATTCTGAGATATTTTTTTGTCCCACAAATATTGATGTTTTGTATACTTCAAGAATTAATCATTAAAAATATTTAAAATTTTAAATTTTCATTAGTTTAAAACTAAATAATATCTTTTTAGTTGAAGAAAAAAATATATTTAAACTCATAATCATTGTTTTATTAAAATGTGTAAAAGATTCTAAACATCAATCTTGAGTATTTATTTATGTTCAGTCGAAATGTCCAAAACTACTTCACGTTGACATTATTTATTCATTTCTTCACTTCAACATTTTGTTTTCTCTAAAAATGGCTTCCTCTTACGTGCCTTCGTTGATGAAAGATGAAGAGCCGAGAAACTAGGCAGAGCTTCCGTCGGAATTGACGTCTTTGATACTCAATCGGCTTGGCATGATTGATATACTGGAAAACGTTCAGAAATTGTGTAAGCCGTGGCGTCGCGTATGTAAAGACCCTTCAGTGTGGCGGAAGATTGACATGCGCAACCTCGGAGACTTTGCAACGAAGTACGACCTCGAGATCATGTGTCGTCATGCAGTTGATCTTAGCCAAGGTGGTTTGGTTGATATCGATATTTGGGACTTTGGTACTGATGATCTCCTCTATTACATCGCTGAATGGTTCTGTCTCTTTCCTTTTTCTCTCTTTGTGGCTGTGACTCAAAAAGCACGTCAATTAATTTTAGCTTATGATTGCTTTTGAAGGATTTTGTGTCAATTTTATAGGTAGATTTGTCTTTTCTCTATCTTTATATTGGTTATCTGATGAATGCAGTTTTGGAAATTGAATAGGGTTGAAGTAGAGAACATTTACATCTTATTAATATTGTTGTGCTTATGAAGTCTTAATGTTTGGTTTAGCAAAAAAAAAAAATGTCTTAATGTTCGGCTTCAGGTTCTTAGCGCATCTCCAATGGTACTCTATTTTCACCTCTATACTCTATTATATAGTAATTTTTGCTCCAATGGTACTCTATTTTCACTTCTATAATAGAGATTGCTATTTTTTCTCTATTTATAGAGGAACTCTATTTTTTTCTCTATAAATAGAGGTGAACTATTTTATTTGCAAAATTGTCCTCTTAATCTTTAATTTTTTTTATTTATGACCAAAATAAATAAAATTAGTATTTTTAAGAACTAATAATATAAATTTAAGTATAAATATTTATTCTAAAATATTGAGACTACCATTTGCAAAAGATAATTTTATGAAAGTGTTACAAAATTTAAAGTAAAATTGATTAGTTTGTAATTTTTTAAAATAAAAGGTGTTAATTGTAAAATAAAAATAGAATCTATTGGGAATATTATTTTATAGAGTAAAAAATAGAGAAAACCATTGGAGCAAAACTCATCTCTATTATAGAAATCTTCTACTATAAAGGAAAAAATAGAGAAAACCATTGGAGATGGTTTTCGTGTGCTATAAAAAGAAATTATTTGCTTTATTTGTCTTTGTTAGGTTATATTTTAATTTTTCACACGTACTTGCATTGCAGGTCCATTAATCTGAAAAGCCTTAGATTTACATGCGATAAAATAACAGATGAGGGAGTTATGAAAGCTGTTGTGAAACTACCATTGCTTGAAGAGCTTGATGTTATTTCATACTGCTCGTTTTCAGGAAACTCTTTTAGAGTTGTAGACCAGGCTTGTCCAAATCTGAAGACATTGAAGCTAAACCATAATCCCGAGCTCGGGTTTTTTGTTTGTTATGAGCATAATAGTATTGCCACAGAAATTGCAGAATGCATGCCCAAGCTGCACCACCTCCAACTTATTGGGAATGGACTAAACAACACAGGCTTGAACGCCATTCTTGATGGTTGTCCCCACCTGGACTACCTTGATTTACGCGAGTGTTCTAACATTAACCTTGTCGGGGATCTCGAGAAGAAGTGTTCTGAGAGGATTAGTGTTTTGAGACGCCCAGATGACTCAACTGCTGATTTCCCATTTCAAACCACAATGTATGACCAGGAATTGTTTTTTTATCCTGATTGTGGCGCCGACAATGATGTTGACTTTGAGTTCTCTTGTCCTAGTCCAAGTGACTATGGTTAGGACTAGACGTTGAGGTCTTTGTGGACAATGCAGAGACATGTTGTTTTACTGGACTTGTCAAGCTTAACCCCATGTGGCTGTGACTTAAGAACTCGTTCTTTTTTCTTTTTCGGGTCACCAACTTATGAGCTCGTGTATGCACTATTTTCTCTAAGTTAATCATTTTAATATTCTTTATGTGTTTTGTCAAAAAAAAATCTCCAAGTAAAATTTTTTTGCAAGATAATCCCTCATGTCAAATATGTGCAGATAAATACTGCAATCTCAAAAGTCACCGCAATATAACTCTTTCATGATGTGGCAATTTAAAATCTTGATGTTTTGAAAAATAAAAACAGCAAGACATTGTGGTTTTCTTTTCTAGTAAACAATTAAAGAAAAACAAAATCAAATGTTTGTCTTCTTCGTCTGTTTTGATAAATATAATCCGGAAAATGGTCCTCCATGTGCATGTGCAGCTGGATAATCCGGATTTCGCAATATCCGAAATCTAATCCGAAGTTCATACACGTGCATATAATTCTATAATACGTTTTCCAAGAAGTTCCAACTTATCTCAAAAAATAATACACGTGCATATGATTCTATAATGTATTTCAAAACTATAAAGAAAGATAAAACAATCCATTTGGTTCTCAGTTTTCATTTTTTATATATACTTAATGAAGATGGAGGATAAAATACAACACATTATCAATCACAAAACAAAGGGGTGATATTAGTTACACATCACTAAAAATTAAAGCAAATACGGGAGACAGGTTTATTTGAGGCACATCTGCTCACATATAAATAAAACACACACACGCACACCACAAAAGGCAAATTCAAGAATCTTATAACTCATAAGTCATACCAACCTTGAGAAGCTTCGACCTTGGTATGGCAAGTGCTTTGTCTCCTTCCCGACAATTCTTCTTCAAGAAATTGTATGCATGGTTCACTATAAACTTCTTAAACAAAGAAGAACTTTTCTCAGCCGTTATCTCTGTCTCTCCCATCAGATAAACCATTCCTTTCTGTCTTGCGTTGTCCACCAGCTCTGTCTGACCCTCCGCTGATTGCACCTGCACCTCTCTTGCCGACCTAATCTTGTTTGACGAAGATGAATGCGAGGAACCGATCCTCCCTGATGAAGGCACAGAGCTAGACAAGGGAACAAGTGTAGTCTCAACGTTTGGTTCCTCTTCTTTGTCTATCTCGTCCGCATCTCCTCCTCCTCCGGACATGAAGTACTCATGATGGATGAACTCCTTTAAGAAATGAACAAACTGACGCTCGAACTCATCAGGCTCTTCAATGTCCTCCTTGTAACCATACCTCACAACACACCGAAACATCCCTGAATCCTTTGGCCCAACATAACGGAAAAAGAATCGTTCTGATGATGCCACACGGATTATGGGAAGTGACTTGATCGATTTCAAGACGAAAACCGAGTGGACCGAGGAAAGATTTGAGATATAGTGGAGAACAATGGAGTGATACCGTGAACAAGATCCGTGTAAAACAAACCAATATAATCCCCGGAACCCGGTTTACATCAGGATTTGTAGCCATTTGTATAGCGGTTTCACCAGAAATCTTCTCCCTTAGCTCATACCGGTACTTGAGGACATGAACGTATTGCCAAATCGCCATCATCGCCATCAAAACAATAGTTATTGCAAGAGGTAAATATCCACCGCTCGTAAACTTGTACATGACTGACGATAAGTATAACATCTCTATAGAACCAAACACGACCAAGAACATAGCGATCCACACTATGTTGGTCTTCCAGATAACCAGCATTGTAAGAGTCACCATAAAGGTCGTGATGACTATGACGGTTACAACAGCAATCCCATAAGCATGGCCAATCTTCTCAGTGGTTCTGAAGGCGAGGGTAACAGTGATGCATGCAAGCATGAGCACGTAGTTAATCTCAGGGATGTAGATTTGTCCCTCGTACTTAGCCGAGGTGTGAATCACCTGCACCCTAGGGAAACAACCCATACGTAGAGACTGTGAGATTACTGAGAAGGCTCCCGATATCATAGCTTGGCTCGCAATGATCGATGCTGCTACGGCCACCACAAATGTTGGCCTGTATATCGGATCTGATAGGTTGCATCCAATATAATCATTCTTAGATATATAACAATAGTTCATTTATTAATCAATTGACTTTGAGATGAAACTTTATAAATTTCACATATATTTGAAAATGCTATAGACAATGTTTAAGAAAAGATTAAGCATGCATATTTTATTTTTTTCCAAAATGATATAATATGATTAGAAAGTAACCTGGGATTGAGTCGTAGAAAGTATTTGAAACGTTAGAGGCATGTTTAGTGAGGTACGCAGCCTGCCCGCAATATATTGTTACTAGCGCTGGATATGCGACACATGAGAAACTAATCTGCGACATCAAAATTTGACAAAATTGGGTCAGTGTATATAAATATGTTCTAAGGGTTTGACATTTTTTCTTAAAAAAAAAAAAAAAAATCTTCAATTAGGGAATATAAAAGTGACCTGTACGGCTCGAACGCTGAAATGACCTAGATCAGCAAACATGGCCTCCGTCCCTAATTCCCCAAATTACATTTCAATCATTTTGGGAAGTAAATATATATTGCTCTAGGATTATAATATAAAAGGAAAAAAAGTATATAAAAGCAATTGAAGGAATAATTTATGGATTCTCTCTCTCACCAGTAATGCAGAGGAATACACCTCCGAGTGAAATCCAACCCTTTTTACCAGTTCTTCTAAAGTAGTGAATGATATAGAGTGGATTAATTGCCCTTAAGACGGTGATGTCATGCTTGAACAGATTAAAGAGACCGATTCCGGTAAGAAAAGTGAACCATACGAGGATGATCGGGGCGAAGGAGAATCCAACTTTATCAGTTCCAAACCGTTGAAATGCGAATAGTAGTATCAAGATTGCAACCGAAACGCCCACCACCGTGTCTGCACATTTATATCACATGTACGTACGTACGTTAGTGCATTGTTGTGTATATATCCTGTTAATAAACTAGAATTGGGATGCGGTGAGAATTACTTTGGCCGAGCGATTTGATTCCACTAACAGCTGAAAGTACTGGATCAAAATTACAAAAAAAAGAATAAGCATGAAACTGTCAGTTATACATGAATATGATTCTAAAAAACATGACCGTCTTTTAACATTGGAGCACTAGGACCCGATCCAAAAAAATGTTAAAAATATTTAAATTTTTGAAAGACAGGTAAATTGGGGCCTGTAAAAATAAGAAATAGAACTTTTTAACATATATATTATATATACTTATAACTAAAAGTTGTAAAATGGTTTTGGTTTGATAAGGCATGATGTTGGAGAAGGATACCACGCGAGGAATGATTTTAGGCCTCACCTGAGATAGAAGGAGTAAGGATTCCATCACCAATGACCATGGAAGTGCCCATAATAGTGACGAGGAAGAGTATGATCTTTGCAAAATTAGAGTTCTCGAGCTTCTCTTTGACAATATGGGCTCTTCTGAGCTGTGTGGTTGGAAGTTCAAGCGTATAGTTTGAGAGGTCTCTATCTTCTGGTTCTTGGTTTGGAATTAGTCCCATTTTTGCATATCGACATATCAACGAGTACAATGCAAATGTTCCTCCTGCGTTCAAAATATTTTACGTATAAAACGTCATTATTATTTTGAGCATTGACATTAAAATATTTTCCGGGGGTAAATAAGCTCTTTTTAGTCTACATATATAAACTAAAGAATGAATACCGCATTATGTAGTACTACCTTCATTGAGATTATTCTATCTCACCAACAAAATAATTAAACTTATTTTTCTTGCATTCATATGATTTTTGATAGGTTTCTATTGAAGATGCATTGTGTTGACAGAATTGTAAGACTGTCAACAAGGCGTAAAGGAGCAACTAGTGAAACAAATAAGAGAAGATTAATGACAGAATCCTCTCAAAGTAATGAAGATGCCAAAGTTTCAGTTACAACATGAAAGCTTAAAGATCATCAAATGCAAGAATAGAGAAAGCTTGAGTTCTATAACGCAGTAACAAAGGGAGAGATTGAAGATATATTGGTGTTGTTACTGGTTATACAACACAAGAAAGATGATCAAGAAGAAATGAGTAAACTTGATACAACCAAGAGTACAAACACAGATTCAGTGAACGTTGCAGTGAACAAGTCTGATACAAACTCATGTTCAGACACAAAAGCACTAAACAAGCTGGAGCAGGTGTAACCAGCTACAGACACAGGCGCGATGATTCCTTAGATAGAGAATCAGAGAATATACCTCAGCCAAGACAACTCAATGTGAAGTCAAATGGAATGAAGTGACATGTTGAACCTTGGAGTCTTAGTGTGAAGATCCAAGAAGTGAGAACTCAGCCAAGATATCCATAATCAGCTGAGGAACATGAAAGCGCATCAGAACAGAAAGAAATGAGCAACTATAACAGAGCAAAGTTATATAGCAGTTGAGTGAACATGAAGTAAAACAGAGCTGGAAACAGAGCAGACAATGTTTAGTGGCTCTGTAGTGCAACAGAGCTGGAACAGGGTAAACCTCGTGAAGAGGTTGTGTAGTGCAACAGAGCGGAAAAGCTTCAAGTTGTAGCAAACAGTAGAGCGGATGTGTCAGAAAAGCATGCTTGTGTTAGGTGCGTCAGGAACAAAAGCATGGGTCAAGTTGACAAAAAGAGAACAAGCTTTTACCCAAAAGACAAGAGGAAGAAGCTTGTGGAACCTAGGGTTTGTGGAGAACTCTAAGAGGTATAAAAGGAAGAGGTGGTAACAAGAAGCAGTTTACGCACCCTAGACCTCAAATTGAGAGAAGCACACATGTTGTGTGTGGTGTTGTCCCACCAGCAAGATAGAGAATCTGCTGGTGGTTTTTGTAGAGGTTCACACTCGTCGGAAAAGACAAAAAGTGGTGATTCCTTTAGTTCATGTAGATTAGTGTGGTAGGCACAAGTGTGTGCTAGATACCATTGGCAAATGTGACTTTTGCGTTCTAATTCTAGTGAATGATTCTGGACTTGGTCCCGGGGATGTAGGTTATCCGAATCTCGTTAATAAATTTCTTGTGTCGTCTCTTCACTATCCTTTTATCTATCTGTTAAACATCGTACACAAAGATCTGTCATACAAGTCTGTAAATCTAGCAGGCATCTCATTATTTCATCTATGTCAATTATCATGACACTTCTTTGTCAAAGAATTATTTTTTATCATGACACTAATCTATTACTATATTAAACATTTCAGCTAAAAACACGCAATACTAAGAAATTAATACTTAGTCAAAAATCAACTTATAATAAACGACAATGCAGAACTATAATACAAATTCGTAAAAGTCAACCAATAATTAAAAACAATATATTGCATAATACAAATCGTTATAAAGTATCCAATAACTATTTTTGCATAGAAACTTAAGAGAGAGAAAAGGATTAAATAAAAGCATACAAAGTACATGTAAAACGGCTATAAAATTCAACTTAATGGGGGTACCTTGTATTACTAGTTCATAAATCATAATGACACGATGAAAAAGTTTATAAACAAAACAAATATGCAGAATTATGAACATTAACATTATTAACATATTGGTTATAATAAAAAGTAGATATTGGTGTTTGACATTAACACCTAAAATGACAAAAATCTTTATCTATTAAACAAAGAAAATAATAAAATTCAATATAAAAAGTTAATAATACGTCAACGTCGTACTCGAATGAACTTAGGAAACTAGATTAGTTTACATTGGATCGCGTGAATCGCATCACACTTGACACTAGGAGTATTTTAAAGATTTGGTCAACATGCGACATCGTACTTCGTACATATATAACGTACTTCTAAGGTAGGGAGGAGGTGCGTCACATAATAAAGTCAACAGTAATAATTGTGTTTATTGTTTAACTATTTTATAGTTCTTCTATTTCAAAATATAAGATGTTTTAAAGAAATTTTTTGTTTCATAATATAAGATATTTTTTATTTTCTATTTAACTTTTAGATTAATTTAATATTTAATATTATACAGTATTGTTTCTCAATGGTTGAACTTATTAAAAATAAAAATTTTTTAATCTACGTACGCTTTAGTTAAAATATATATATTTTGAAACGTAGTAAGAAAAAACTAACGAAGCTTTGATTCTTGATTAACTCGTTCTCGTTATAGATCTATTGAATCCCAATGACAATGATGATGGTGGATCCAATAAAAGCGCGATCATCGTGTGTATATTTATTTTTGTACTGTAGCATCTTTTTCTTTTAACAATTGTATCATATAGCAAAATCAACAAAAAAAATTATATCATATGGATATATACAATCAAACCTCTATAAATTAATATTCGATAAATTAATACTCTCTGTAAATTAATAAATTTTTTCGGTCACAAGTTAGAACCAATGTAATTTTGGACATAACTCGATAATATAATAAAATAATTTTTTTTTTGAAAATCCTTTGTAAATATATGGTCCCAATAATAGTATAAATTAATAATTATATAAGATTATCAAAATACATGTATATATATGAACATTATTTTTTGGTAAACCTTATTTCTAACATTTCTACTATATCAAAAACTTTTAGTTTTCTCTTCAAAACATGAGAATTGTTATTATATAAAAATATTATTTATAACAATTAAATCTTTGTTTTAAAACTTTTTTTTTTAAAGTTACTAAATATGAAAAATGTTATTAATTTATCGATAAAATAAAACCTCTATAAATTAATAAATTTCTGCAGTCCCAACATTATTAATTTATTGAGGTTTTACTGTATAATACATATATCTTGCTTGTTCCATAAGTTTACAATTTACAGGAGACAAATAAAAAAGGTCTACAATTTTCATTGATCCTAATTCACTCATTACCTAGAGAACAAGTAAAGTTGTATGTTACATAATTTTCTTTTCAAACCTTACATTTAGGGGGATTATCGAACGCATGATTTTAATTGTATTTGAAAAAAATAAAATTCTATATGAACCTAATATTATCCAATTGTGTATTTTATATAGATTTTTAAAAAATTCTGTTGTTATCATTTTATTGGTTTTAGAATTCTATAAGATGGTTTTAGTGGTGTATTCTTTCCCAATCTTGGGTGATCCAAAGAATAGTTCTATGCTTCATAACAAGTCTTTATGATTTTAATTTATTTTATTTTACAAATGATCATTTTATTGTATGTGTTTGCTATCACTATACTTAGTTTTACAGAGAAGAAAAAAAGTGTTTTACTTCAATATTGAAAAATGAAGTATCACAATATATAGATTTTTAAAGTATATTAATTAAAAGAAAACCTTAAAAAGATATAAGTAAGGAATAGTTAACTGTCCGGTACCTTCACCGTTGTCGTTAGCCTGAAGAACAATGAAGACGTATTTGAGGAGCGCAACGAGAGTGATAGTGTAGATGATGAGCGAGAGAACGCCAATGACATCATCTTTGTCATGGATGCCTTCAGTGAAAGTACTTGCGTACACATACAACGGCGACGTCCCGATGTCTCCATACACCACTCCTAGGCTTTGAAATGCCAAACTCAACGTCGTTCTCCAGCTCATCTATTCATATTTTTAAAAGGTTAAATGTTTTTATATACAAACTTATGATCGTTTTCTTCATTAAATGAGGGATGATTGGTATTTTTTGGAGTTTTCCCGGCCTCTATGGTGAAAGAATCAGGCCGATATAGTTTTCCCCATGATTTCTGATGAATAGCCTAAAAAGTAGTCACGATTGAAAGAATATTTCTGTATATCATTTGGAAACCCAGTAACTAATTTCTTATAAGGTACTGCAGATTAGGTACTTCTAATTTTGCAAACTCTGTTTCTTTTGATATCATAAAACCCAAAAAAAACTGCAGTTTTGATTCACTAAGTTTTGATGAAATTGGTGTTAACTGCAGGAAATTGTATTGAATCTGAAACAAGACCAGCGATTGTATGGTTTTTGGATAGTTTTTAGTAAGCTGGAAAAACGTTATAGCTGATTCTAAAGAGACAAAAGCTATGATATTTATGAAAGTATTGGTTTGTTCAAGTTGCTAGCATACTGTAGTAGGGCAAGCAAAAAGACTCAAAACAAATTTTCTTTTACCTTTGTTAAGAGAAAGATGCTTGGATCAGATTTATAGGTTGATCATATGCTTGGATCATTTCATCATACAAGTCACGACATTCTAAGTTTCTCTCTTTTTTTTTTTTTTTTTTTTAACATCAAAATCACCTAAAATTTAATAATCAAATCTCACGAAATTCCAAAATCCAAATCTCATCAAATCCTAAAATCTCAAATTTAGTAACCAAATCTCCTAAAACTATACTCAAATCTCTCAAAATTCTAAAATATTAAAATCCCAGCAAATCTCATAAAATATCAAGTTCAATACACCCCCATTAAAGATTGGGAAAGAGAGAGTGTGAAGGAGATTTTGGAGCTTCTCTCTTCTAATTTAGTGAAGAGGTTAATTTGATAATGACCATCTCTCTTTAACAACACTTATTTTATACTACTCCCTCGGATTTTTTTACTTGGCTTCTAAAGGTAAATTATTGTCTTCTCATGTTTACAATGCAACTTTATTAATCAAGTTTCCAATTTTATCTCTCACGTTTAGTTTATTAATTATTTAAAACAAATAAAATATATATTAATGAAGAGTAAAATAAAAAATTAAATAGTTTTTTTAATATGGGTGAAATTACCTAGAATAACAAGTAATATAAAACAGAAGGAGTAATATTTTAGCAAGTTGTAAACTTACCATAGTAATAAAATAACTTAATGTAGTATTATATGTTCATAAATCTGTTCAATATCATATTTATATTTTTGATTGTTTTCTATGTAAAATTTAATGTAATTTCCTATGTTGTCTTTTTCTAGTCAGACTCTAATGAAAGAGTCAACAATTGAGTTATAGAATAATAAAGGTGTTTGCCAAAAAAAAGAATAATTAAGGTATATCCTCTTAATGTGTGTTAAATTTTAAACATTTTATTTTCTTGAGGCTAAAGATGAAGGAAGGGAAGTTGGCAGCAATAACCAATAAAAAATCTTTAATTAAATGACTGACTATACTAACCATTAACCTATAATATATTATGTATTTTCTATAATATTGACAATTTTGCCCAATGTACATAATTAACAGTTACCACTCTTCCTCACGTGCTCTCTCCCCTATATATATATATATATATATATATATATACACACATATTATAACATATGACATGTCATAACATATTTAAATAAAAAAATCAAAATAAAAATAAAAAAAATAAAACAAATTAAAGAAACAAATTATGTAGATCTTTTATTAAGAAAATTACGTAGGTTTGGTTTTATAAAAGAAGATTAGAGTTTAAATATATGTCGGTTTGATTTTATAGAAGAATGATTAAGATTTAGATTTTACAATTAAACAAAATTATATGTCGTTTTGGATTTACAAAAGAGTAGTTAGGGTTTAGATTTTACAATTAAACGAAATTATATGTCGGTTTGAGTTTATAAAATAATGGTTAGGGTTTAGATTTTACAATTAAACAAAATTATATGTCGGTTTGGGTTTATAAAAGAGTGGTTAGGATTTAGATTTTACAATTAAACAAAATTATATGTCGGTTTGAGTTTATAAAATAGTGTTTAGGGTTTAAATTTTACAATTAAACGAAATTATATGTCGGTTTGGGTTTACAAAAGAGTGTTTAGGGTTTATTGTAGCCACCACCATAACGTATAACCACCACTAGTACCGTACTCTCATTACCACTATTATAAAATTATTTTATTAAATAGGTTTCGTTCTATAATATTTAGTTTTATTCTATACTATATAGTTTAAATTTTAAATGAACACTATTTTTTATTTTAATTAATTCTTATCCGATATTAAAAATTCGAATCATGTTATATAAATAAAAAAATCTATGGTTTTTTAAAACTATTGCAAGATTTATTTAGTTATTTTTATAAGATTAGATTATGACTTAAAATGATGTGGGGTAAAATCAATTTTGTTATGACATCAGCACACCTTTTTTCTTCTCCCATGCCTTCTCCCCTGCGCGTGTTATTCACTGCTATCCTTTTCGGTCATTGTACATGGATTCATGGTAACTCGCTTAATTTACTTCATTAGATGGCTATATTTTTCGTTTCTTTTTTTGTTTTGGTCATCACACAAATTCACCCAAAAATTATTCTATTGAATGCAATAATTTTTTTTTGTAGGGATAATCCTTAAATTATTCTCCCCAGTTTTTTTTTGTTAAGAAAAAATCTATTTTTAATTTTATGTCAATTTTAGTAATTCTATGTGGCCTGATTAGTTAGACTTCAGTATTGTAACTAGAGTAAAACCTTAAGATTTATCCTACTTTCTGTCAACCTTTAGTATCATGATTTGCTTTTGTAATAATGGGATATTAAAAATGGAATTTAGTCAAAAGTACCACATTTGGATATAAACTTTTCAAATCTACCACAATCAAAACTCTTTTTCAAATCTACCACAATTGATATGTAGAATGTCGTAATTACCCTCTTGTTTTGTAGTGGAAAATTAGAACTAATTGTGTATTTTTTTATTTCCCCAAAACTGAACATATTGTCATATTGTACTATGACTGTATTGACATTAGACACAATGGTCAAAGCAGAAAAAATATATTTTCTTAGTATTATAAAAAAAATCCAATAATATTGAATTAAAAAATGTTATTAGAAAGCAAAAAACATATCATCGAAGATGGAAAATGGTAACAAATTCGGATCAACTCCTAATAAAAAACAAAAAAAAATGGAAAAAGGTCAAACCAAAAGTATATTGTTGATCATTGCAACGACTGCAAACAACGCAAGACTGTATGGACTCTAAGCACAACGTCTTCCCATTCAATGTGACCCCAAATTTCACCGTCGTTGCGCTTTTCAAGCAAAATCACAGCACACCAAATATCCGGCGTTTTAATAAGTGGATAAACCGCTGGACCAACCCAAAACATTACGAGTTTCCCACCAAAATTACTTATTTCAGTAATATCAGATTTAAATGCCGATCAAGTTCACTTAAACCTTTGGCCATTCTCCAGTGTTCACATTTTGTTTCATACCAGCAGCATTTCTTGTGACTATAAGTGTACCGTATATTCTCAATGTCACACGTACTATCCCCTAAGTTTATGTTACTAACATCCCACCTCCTTTCTTGTATAAGGTAAACAAAGTTCTTCTTACTCGTCTTCACGTAAAGTTTTCCTGGATCCGCTTCAATCTTTTTAAGTGAAGAGAACCGGAGCTCAACGCCAGGATCCGGTAAAGGTTCCCATGTTTGAGTCTCTGGGTCGAAAGCCTCAGCCCAATACAGAGATTCTGCTTCACATCCTCCTATTACATATATCTTCCCTTCATAGGCAAACGTGAGAGCATTCCTACGAGGAACCATCATGCTAGGGGCCTTACACCATCTGCCAGCCAGCTTGTTGTAGACCGACATGTCGGTCGTGTTTTGTCTGCAGATTTCGTATATTTTCGAACCAATAGTGTGGTAGAGTATTGGTAAGCGAGGAGAATAGTTAGAGGGCACTGGTACCAACAAATTTCCTGTAGACTTGTCTTGGTTTGTGCAATGGGTTAAGGTTTGATGATCATTAGGATTTATCCAGAGACTGAACCATCTGTGAGAACAATGATAGGTGGTCGACTGTAGGCAGATATAAAGACATTCTTCTCGGGTTCCAAGGTGTAACCGCTCCATGTCGAGATCCTTGGAGAGGATGAGCGAGCGGAAGCTCTTAGAGACAAGAGAGACTTCTGCGTGGTACGATATTGGTATGCGAGCCAAGATACTCAAAACTATATCATCCCGTAATGACAAAAACGACGACTGAGATGGTGGCGGCGGAGGCTGTGGAAGAGGGTTTGACTCGTTCGGTGATTTCATATGGCCGGCGTTTTACTTGTAGTGTGATTAGGTTCTTTATAAAACCAACGTATTGTAAACTGCCTTAATTCATTGTAATTAAGGGCTATATATATATATATATACACTAGTACATACAAATTCTAATACAATTAGAAGTCTTCTAGTCTTCCATATTCGAGTTGGATATGGTAGAGAATAGATATGTAAAAGATATAGTTGTCAATTCATTTACCTTGTACACTCTATATATATTGTAATTCCCATACCTAATAATATCATCCAGTTCCTATTCTATATGGTATCAGAGCATCGATACTGAAAATCCTAAATAAATTTTTTGCAGCCGCCCTTCTTCCTTTCTGCTCATCTTTTCTCTTCTCTTCTCTTCTCTTCTTCGTTTTCTTCTCTTCTCTTTCACGCCATGTCGAACTCTTCCAACGAGACTGTGATTGTCTCCGACACTACTAATCTCCTTCATGTCAACATGACAAATGTTACTAAGCTCACGGCTACCAACTTTCTTATGTGGAGCCGTCAAGTTCATGCTCTCATTGATGGGTATGATCTGGCTGGTTATCTCGATGGATCTGTTGCTGCACCCGCGCAAACAATTACGAATGCTGGTGTCTCTTCTCCTAATCTCAACTACAAGCTCTGAAAACGTCAGGACAAACTCATCTATAGTGCTCTTTTCGGTGCTATAACGGCTTCTGTTCAACCGATTCTCTCCAGATCCGTTACGGCTGCGGACGTGTGGGCCACGTTGAAGTCCACCTATGCCAACCCGAGTCGTGGACACGTTCAACAGCTCCGTCAATAACTCCCGCTTTGGAATAAAGGCACTAAATCTGTCGATGACTATGTCCAGGGCTTCATAACCCATTTTGACAAGCTCACGAATCTAGGTAAACCTGTCGAACATGATGATCAAATTGAGTATATTCTCAAAGGTCTTCCTGAAGACTATATGTCTGTTATTGATCAAATCGGTGGCAGTGATACTACTCCGACGATTCCGGAGGTTCATGAGAAACTCCTCAATCATGAAGTGAAGCTTAACGTCGTTGTTCTCTCCTCACCTTCGCT
Organism: Camelina sativa; assembly: GCF_030686135.1. Classification (NCBI taxonomy): domain Eukaryota; kingdom Viridiplantae; phylum Streptophyta; class Magnoliopsida; order Brassicales; family Brassicaceae; genus Camelina; species Camelina sativa. The sequence goes on from NC_141890.1 coordinate 12,004,341, forward strand.
TCCCATAACTGCGAACGTGGCAACGTACCAAGGTACCAATCACTCTAACTTTCAAACCCAGCAATCCAACTATCATGGCAATAACAAGAACTGCCGAGGGCAGAATCGGTCCTCTCGTGGCAATTTTGGTGGTCACAACATTAAATACCGTGGTCAACACCAGCCATGGTAACAACAGCACCAACAGTTTTCACCTCGTCATGATCAGTTTGCCCCACGTGGATATCAAGGCAGGTGCCAAATATGCGGCATTCGTGGGCATAGTGCCCGGACGTGTTCTCAACTTCATTCTCCCACTAGCGGGTTACTTGGTACTGGTCCTGCTCCATGGCAGCCACGGGCACATCTCGCTGCTGCCTCACCTTCTAATGCGAAATGACTACTTGATAGTGGTTCGACTCATCATCTCACAACAGACCTGAACAACCTGTTCTTGCATCAGCTGTACAATGGTGGTGAGGAGGTCACCATTGCCGATGGCTCTAGCCTTCCGATCTCTCATACTGGTTCCACTCTTCTATCGACACCACTTCATCTTTTTAAACTTAATGATCTCCTTTATATTCCCAACCTTCATAAAAACCTCATTTCTGTCTACCGTTTGTGTAATGCTAATCAAGTTTTTGTGGAATTCTTCCCTGCCCATTTTCAGGTGAAGGATCTCAAAACGGGGGCCCGATTACTCTTCGGACGAACTAAGAACGAGCTTTATGAGTGGCCGGTCAACCCAAATAATACCATCTCTCTGTTTGCTTCATCAATATCAAAAACACCACTCCCTTTGTGGCATTCCCAACTTGGTCATCCATCACCATCTACTTTACAAAAACTTATTTCTCAATTTTCTTTGCCATGTTTTGATTCTATACAAAAACAATTTCTTTGTTCTCATTGTCTTATCAATAAAAGCCATAAATTCCCTTTCTTTACAAACACTATTACTTCAACAAAGCCTCTCCAATATATATATATTCTGATGTGTGGATGTCTCCTCTTGCTTCGATTGATGGTTTCAAGTACTATCTCATCCTCGTGAATCACCAGACGCGGTATACCTGGTTTTATCCTTTGAAGCAAAAGTCTCAAGTCCGAGAAAAGTTTGTGGCATTTGCGGCTTTGGTCGAGAATCGTTTTCAATGCAAGATTGGTACATTATACACGGATAATGGTGGCGAGTTTTGTATCTTTACGACCATACCTCATCTCTCGTGGCACATCTCATCTCACCTCTCCTCCACACACACCGGAACACAATGGTATCTCGGAACGCAAGCATAGACATATCGTCGGAACTGGTCTCACTCTTCTTCATCAAGCTTCGATCCCAAAGACGTATTGGACGTATGCTTGTGCAACGGCAGTCTATTTAATCAATCGCATGCCCACAACAGTTATCAATAATGTCTCTCCATACTTGAAGTTGTTTGATGCTCAATCAAATTATCAAAAGTTGCGTGTATTTGGCAGCCTCTGCTTTCCCTGGTTGAGGCCGTATACGTCAAAAAAACTGGAGGATCGATCTCAGCCGTGTGTGTTCCTTGGTTATTTGACTACCCAGAGTGCATATCTATGTCTTCATCTTCCCACCGGTCGCATCTATAGTTCTCGTCACGTTCGTTTTGTTGAATCGTGGTACCCGTTTGCTTCACCGAACAAAGAGACATCCCATGCTTCAGAACCTCAATCTGTTTCTTACTCTCTATTGAGGATATTAGATAAACGATCACACAGAAAATAATAAGAATAACTCTCTTATTAAGCTTATGGAAACTCACTCAAAACCCCAAGCTCTCAAACTCTGTTTTTCAAAAAAATAAGTTCTGTCACACATTGACAGCTCCTTATATAAAGCATCAACGCAAAACTCGGATTTAGATAACTCCTAAAACTATGCTTAGATAACTCCTAAACATACAATTCTTTATTCTCAAGTTAGTTCGAGCTTATCTCAACATTGTCCCCCTTAAGCTCGAACTCAGTCTTTTGCACATCTTGAACTCCAATGAAGTTCCTCATTTCTCTGAACTTGACTCTTCCAAGCGCTTTAGTTAGAATATCCGCCTTCTGCTCAGCTCCTGGAACATGTTCAACATCAACTTGCTCATTTTCAACACATTCACGTATGAAATGATATCTCCGGTGAATGTGTTTGCTGCGACCATGAAATACCGGGTTCTTGGTGAGTGCAATAGCCGATTTATTATCCACTCGGATAGTTACTTTTGTGCATTCTTTGTCAACTATCTCGGCAAACAATTCCTGCAACCATATCGCCTGCTTCGCCGCTTCCGTCGCAGCCATAAACTCAGCCTCACATGATGAAAGAGCTACTGTTTCTTGCTTTTGTGAACACCAAGTGATGGGGCAATCATCAAAGTAGAAAATGTGCCCAGTCGTGCTCTTACCATCATCCTCATCAACATTGTGGCTACTGTCGCTGTAGCCTACAAGTCCTGTGTTACTAGCTCGAACATATGTAAGACCCAATGATAGTGTACCTTGCAGATATCTCAGTACTTGTTTTAGAACAGCTCCATGAGACTTCTTTGGGTCTTGCATATATCGACTTAGCACTCCCACACTGAAGCTGAGATCCGGCATCGTATGAGTGAGATATCGTAGGCAGCCGATGATTCTTCTGTAATTTGTCGCATCAATTCGCTCTTCACTCAAACCCTTTGATAACTTCACATTCTGATCCATCGGAGATTGAGTAGCATTGCACTCTTTCATCCCAGCCTCCTCTATAATCTTCTCTGCATATCTCTTTTGGCTCAGAGTTATGCCGCCTGTGTGTTGATGAACTTCGATACCGAGGTAGTATGAGAGCCTCCCAAGGTCACTCATCTCAAATTTGGTGGCCATTTCCTCCTTGAAGGTATTAATCATAGACATACACGATCCTGTGATTAACAGATCGTCTACATATACAGCAACGACCAGAAGATTTCCTCCTTTCTCTTTTCGAAACAGCGACGGTTCCTTCGAGCATTTACTGAACTGCAACTCCCTGAGAATTGAATTGAGCTTCTCATTCCAGGCTCTAGGTGCTTGCTTTAGTCCATATAAAGCCTTGTTCAGCCTGTAAACTTTCCCTTCACTCCCTCTGACCTCGAAACCTTGTGGTTGCATGACATAAACTTCTTCCTTCAACTCACCATGTAAAAATGCCGTTTTTACATCAAGGTGATGTACTTCCCATCTGTTCGAAGCTGCAAGAGCAAGAAGAAAACGGATCGTTTCAATGCGTGCAACAGGGGCAAAAACCTCATCAAAGTCGACTCCATGTCTCTGCACATAACCCTTTGCGACAAGCCTCGCCTTGTATTTGATGATGCTTCCATCAGGGTTTCGTTTGGTCTTGAAGACCCACTTTAATCCAATCGCCTTAGTTCCACTTGGCAAATCACACAAGAACCAGGTTTTGTTTTTGTTTATTGAACAAATTTCATCCTCACATGCTGTTATCCACTCTTTTGATTCCTTAGCCTCATTGAAATCCCATGGTTCCTCATTCAGTACAAGCAACAGTCGTTCTCCTTCAGCCTCAGCAAAGCAAACATAGTCATTTAAGTACTCTGGCCTGCGTCGTACACGAGTAGACTGTCTCAGAGGAGCCTGAGTGTTTTCTCCTTCTTCATTGTCAGAGTCATTGTCATCAAGCTCATTATCATACTCGATATTGTCTTCTTCCTCCGCTGTTATTTCAGTGATGATTTGAACATCATCTTCAATGACATCTTCGTCTCTCCTTATGCCATGATTTCCAAATTTTCCGATTTCCACAATAAACTTTCCAGGACTGATCTGACTTTGTTTCTCTTGACTAGACCACTTCCAGGCTTTGGTTTCGTCAAAGATTACGTCTCTGCTGATGACAATTTTCTGACTAGCTGGATCAAACAAGTGATATGCCTTGGTTCCGGGCTCTGTTCCAAGGTGAACCAAGATTCGTGCTCTGTCATCGAGCTTCTTTCTCCCAGCAGACTCTGTTCTTGCATAACTAACACAGCCGAAAACCCGTAGATGCTCAACATTCGGCTTCTTGCCTCTGAAAAACTCATATGGTATGAGATTCTTCTCCAGTGATCTTGTGGAGATTCTGTTGATCAAGTACGTAGCGTGTCTCACAGCTTCTCCCCACAGTGAATTTGGCATGAATTTATGTTTGAGAATGCTTCTAGTCATCTCAATCAAGGTTCTGTTCCTCCTCTCAACCACTCCACTCTGCTGAGGAGAGTACGGTGCAGTGAGATGTCTGATGATTCCAGCTTTCTCACAAAACGTTTGGAACTCAAGTGATGTGAACTCCCCGCCTCTGTCTGTGCGGAACGTCTGAATTGTGCCTTTTGCCTCCTTCTCTACTATAGCTTTGAAATTTTTGAATTTTTCAAGTGCCTCACTCTTTTCTCTCAGCAGTATAGTCCACATATATCGAGTGTAATCATCAATGATTACAAAAACATATCGTTTCCGGGCAGGAGTTGGTGGTGTAATTGGACCACATAGGTCTCCATACACAAGTTCAAGCACTTGAGACGCTCTGTACGATGTTGCCTTTGGAAAAGCCAGACGGGTTTGTTTTCCAAGCAGACAAGGTTCACACAACTCCTTCTGCACAGAGATCTTAGGTATACCTTGCACGAGTCCATTGTTAATCATCAGCTTCATTGTTTCTAGATTAACATGTCCTAGCCGTGCATGCCATCTAGCAGACTCACCAAGCTCTACAATCTGCAAACATTTGGCAGTATCGACCTCCAAGATCACCTTGTAATGACGATTTGCGGACCGAGTAGTTGTGACAAGTAATTTACCACTGCGATCAAGTAGCATCAGAAGATCATTTTTCATTCTAACCTCACATCCTGCCTCTGTTGCTTGACCAAGGCTGATGATATTACTTCTCAATTCCGGAATGAAATAGACATTGTCGAGGGTCTTCTTCCCACCTTTGTCAAAAACAAAACGTATTGATCCTTTCCCTTTAATATCAACCCTGGAGTCATCACCAAATCGCACCTTGCCGGAAACCGTCTCATCAAGCTCTATGAAGAAACTCTTGTCTCCACACATGTGATTACTGGCCCCATTATCTAGATACCACACATTGTTTGCATCTAGATGCACTTCAAACGTTGTTGGTTTTATTTTCTCTTCATTGAGGAATATCACTTCATGCATCATCAGTTTATCTGCTTCCTGAGTGTCTGCTTCCTTCTCCACCACTGTTTCTTGAAGCTTCAACAATCTGTCAGGACAGTCAGACGCGTAGTGACCTCGTTTGTCACAACGATAGCACGTGATATGGGATTGATCATTGTCTCGACCATCTCGTCCTCTTCCGCGACCTCTTCCTCTGCCAGAAAAACGACCCCCTCTACCTCGTCCTCTGTTATTGCCGGAGAAACTTTGGGAGTAGTCCATGTTTGCATACATGAGCTTGTTATGACTGTCTTCGAGTTCTTCTTCCTCTTCATTAATCCTTTCCTCATAGGCTTTTAGCCTGCCAACTATATCTTCGAAACTTGTTGTCTTGAGGTCAAGAACTTGTTCAAGAGCTGCAACGATATGGATGAATCGTTTCCGAGGTAAGCTTTTCAAAAACTTCTTCACAAGCTTTTGTTCATCAATATTCTCACCAAGAGATGCAGATTTGGAAGTAATTTCCGAAAGCTTTCCAGCAAATACGTCAATCGTATCTTCATCCTTCATCTTGAGGCGATCGAATTCAGACATCAAGGTTTGAAGTCGTGCCTCTTTCACCTTATCAGCTCCAACGTGTCTTGCATGTATTGCATCCCAAACAGATTTCGATGTTTGGAGATCACCCAACTGCAGAGTCAACGCTTCTGGTATTGACTGGAACAATAAAGCGATCACCAACTTGTTTTTATCTTCATGTGAGCTTCCCGGATCAATAGTTTCCCACACCTTATGCACCTTGAGAGCAATCTTCATGCGCAAAGCCCATACAGTGTAGTTTGAGCTTGTGAGCATAGGAAATTTGATTGAAGACGTCTCACCATCCTTGGTCTTGATCTCAACCACTGCATCTTTCGAATCACCCATGACACCGAGATCTTAGTTTGCTCTGATACCAAATATTGAGGATATTAGATAAACGATCACACAGAAAATAATAAGAATAACTCTCTTATTAAGCTTATGGAAACTCACTCAAAACCCCAAGCTCTCAAACTCTGTTTTTCAAAAAAATAAGTTCTGTCACACATTGACAGCTCCTTATATAAAGCATCAACGCAAAACTCGGATTTAGATAACTCCTAAAACTATGCTTAGATAACTCCTAAACATACAATTCTTTATTCTCAAGTTAGTTCGAGCTTATCTCAACACTCTCCTCCTCTTTTTATTCTCGTGTCCTCTCTGCCACTCGTGAATGCTCCGCCTGGTCCGCCGCCTGGTCCCCATCTCTGATCCTTCCCTCGCCGGTCGGTTCGCTTCAGTCGTCTTCGACTGCAAGTGGACACGACTCAGGTAATTCTAATAATAATAGTTTGGGTCAGAATAATTCTATGGATCACAATTTGATGAGTCCAACACAAACACCAAGCCCATATCAAAGCCCATCTCCAGGCCCAACTCACAACCCAACTCCAAACCCACAAACAACCCAACCCCATTCACCTTCCCCGACTCCCATCGTATCTCCTTCTCACACTCCGCCATCATCACCCACCTCCACCAATTCTTCGACACCAGAACCTACAATATCACCATCAATCTCTCCCCCAGCTTCTCCACCACCCCCGCCGCCACCAGAAAATCTTCACCCAATGCGTACAAGGGCAAACAACAATATCACCAAACCCAAAACTAAATTGTCTCTAACAGCTACGACCTCCTCCCTTAAACCAATTATTCTAATCATTATGAATCAGGCTATGCGAGATCCAAATTGGCGTGGAGCCATGGGTGCCGAAATAAATGCCCAACTTCGTCTAAATACCTTTGAATTGGTTCCTCCTCAACCGCATCAACATGTCATTGATACTAAGCGTGCATCAACGTAATTCAGATGTCGTACCCGCAAGATACCGAAGAATGCGCTTCGCCGCCTGCCAATGCTCACTCGTAGGACAATGCATAAACTGAGATAACCGGTTCACCGAATATGCAATACAAGGCTGTCGCCAACACGACATCTGAATTACGTTGGGTGTGTAACTTGTTGTCTGAGCTTAGCATCACGCTTCCAACGATGCCGGTTATATATTGTGATAATATGGGAGCCACATATCTCTGTGCTAACCTAGTGTTTCATTCTCGCATGAAACACTTGGCCTTGGATTTTCACTTTGTCCGAGATCACATGGAGTTAGGAGCTCTTCGGGTTACTCATGTCTCGACTGATGATCAACTCGCCGATGCACTCACCAAACCTCTACATCGACTGCAGTTTGCCACACAATATCGCAAGAGTGGAGTGGCCCAACTCCCTCCATCTTGAGGGGGCGTGTAGAGAATAGATATGTAAAGGATATAGTTGTCAATTCATTTACCTTGTACACTCTATATATATTGTAATTCTCATACATAATAAGATCATCCAGTTCCCTATTCTATAGATAAGGTCTTCCAATTATATTAAACTTCGAATTCTATTACAAGTAGGATCTCACGTCATATATTCTTCTTTTAGTTATCTTCACTGTTTTTTCCTCCTTGGATGTGGTTATTAGTTGATTGTGGTGATGCTAACATATTCAACTAGTATTGGTCTAGAATGACAATTTTTTTTTTACCGTTGTAATAGAAAAATTATAATATTTTGATATTAATCACAAAAAAATCAAAGAGAATTAACGGTTTACAATTCTTAATTATTACTAATGAAAAGTATCTTTAGAGGATAAAAAATAACTAGGATAAAAAATAACTAGGATAAAAAGAAAACAGATGAAAATTCAAAAATTAATGTTCTTCTGTTTAAATAAATACTAGGTTCAGACCCGCACGTACGTGCGGATTATATTTGCATAAATTTTTAAAACTGATAAAATTTCATTTAAACCTCTACTCAGACTTGCATGAGTGATATATATTAGAAAAAAATAAGATATAATTTAGATAAGAAATATTATGTGTATATTATTTTAAATTAATCCAAACATTTACAACTGTTTGTTTAGGGGAGTTAAATCAAATTTGGATTCAGCTTCAGTTTCATTTATTTCATGTATTTAACCTAGATGTATACATTTTGGAATGGGATACTCGTTTTGTTTTGTATGCATCAAAAAGTTTCATCTCATAACCGTTCTCTTTTAAATAATATATATTCAACTATATTTATTATAATAGGTTTAGACAGAATACAAGTATTCCCTGTTTATAAATTTATTTTTATTAACTTCAAGTATTTATTTGGTATAACATACATAATTTGAATGCATAGCATTTTGATATTTGGTTTAGTTTCACAAATGAATGATGATTTTTTAAATATCAATAAAGAAGACAACTAGATAAAAAGACAAAGAGAGAAAGTGATCTTGTCCTTACGCATAATCAAAACTAAACCATAACCATATTTTGGACTGTAGTCGTATATAACATTTAGAAATCTTAACCATTAATCGTAAATATATGGTTAAATTTATATTAATTGTAACTTTTAATTACCGTAATCGTATCAAAATCGTTGGTCAACCGGATGGTTAAAATATAGTTTTTACTGTAACTATTTTTAAGATATAACAAAATATACTAATAATTATTTATTTGATATGAATAGTATGATATATAAATATATGATTACACTGAAAGAGCATATCAACTAAAAATAAATAATATCAACCGTATTATATCATCAAATAATATCAACTATATCATATCATGAAATAAATTCAGCCGTATATAACCATAACCGATAGTTAATAAACCATAATTGTACCCGTGTTCATGCCTACTTATAGCTTTTGTGAGTTTAATCATACATGTATTTACATGTATTTACAGGGAAAGATAGAGTTAATGGGAAAATTAGGTTTTTTTATATTTTTAGAGCTATGATTGTGAATAGAAAGACATCTTGATCAATGTACTTTCTTATGGTTGAAAGCATGGTAAACAATGAGTAGAAAAAAATATTGATTATAATTGGGATGTATATGATCAAGCATATGATATACAGAACCAACTAATTTTGAGAGCTATCTTCAACAAAAGTAAATTTTGTTATTTGATCATCTTGAATGTTTGTTTAGACTTTAGAGAAATCACAATAGATACTAATTAAGTTACATAACTATACATGATAAATATACAAAAATATATAACCAATTATAATAATTTTCATAAGAACAACATAAAAAAGTATTTGTTCCATAAAACTCTTTTTCATTAAGAGATCTATAAGATACAAAAGAAAACAAAACGATGAGGATGAATGATTTACAAACTAAAATCTAATCACAGTAAAAAAGAAAGAAAAGAAAAATTCCTAAGAAATTGCATAATCGGAAGCTGTAATCAATTGGTATGTCTTCTTCACATCATCACCCATTTTTATCTTTGGAATAAGTTTGAACTTTGAAAGTTTGAGAGTGAATACTAACTTTGAATCTATGTATTTATAAGATGTTTGAGTAAATATGTAAAATCCGAACATGGCTAATCAATTATCACAAAATCCGATTTCAAAGATTTCCGAATAAACTAAAAAAAAAAATTGTGTGATTTCCTAGTTTCTGATCGCTCAAATATAATGCTAAGAAGTAAGAACTAATATGGATAATTATTAAATGTTGAATAAGAATTTGCTATAAATGAATTTATTGCATTATTTTAACTTAATTATTCCATATATTAGTTATGATCTTATGGTAGTTAAGATATTTAGGGACACCGAATTGTTTATTTTCCTAAAATATTGATATTAATCTTTTCTATTTTTTTTTTCAGTTACCCGATTTGGTGATGGTATAAAAAATTTCCTAAAATTGTGGTAAATAGTATCAAAGAATTTCTAATCTAACGGTTTTTTATTTGTCAATTCTAATCTAACGGTTTATGTTTTTTTTTAACTTTATATAATAATTTTAGTAATAATTTATTTTCTCATCTAACAGATTTTTTTCTTTCAATAACCACAAAAATCAGAATTAATTAATAGATACTTTCATTAAATTACGATTATTATAGATTTTTTTAAATTGGTTTAATTTATTTTTTTAAAGTAAATTGATTTTCTAACAATTTAAATTTAATAATCTTTTTTATGGAATTAATTTGAACTATTTCCTAATATATAATAAAGATGTTTTTTAATTTTTAATATGTAGGAAATTAGGTCTGTTTGGCAACATAGATATTTGATATGATTTTTTTTTTTACCTTTAAGTGTACTCTCCAATTAATAGTATAGATTTTGATTGATACAATTTTAACAAAAAAAATACATATGAAAAGTTTCTTTTTTTTTTTTTTTTTTTTTGAGAACTGAAAAAGGGTGCAGCATCACACACATATACATTTTTTTTCTGGCCCGTAAGTTTGATATTGTTACCAAATGTTACCAAATCTACCTTTCTTTATTTTTTTATTAGAACGATTTTTTCATTAAGCAAAAGAGTTTTACAAAGCCATATAAGGATCAGAGAATACTATCATCAAAAAGAGTTTTTGTGGTACTATATTCCAAAATAAACAAATTGATGGACAACAAGTGTTTCAGTACTTGAAAAATTACTATTAAATAACTCTATTCATCATTTCATTTCCTGACACATATGATGTCGCAAACCATATACGAAAAGAATTCATGGATTAAAACTTTTATAATAAATCTACAAATAATAAAAAAAATCAGTTCAAAAAAAATCAAATTATTAAAGAACAATAATTTAATTATATAGAAATTACGTTGATCATAATATGTAGTTAAGTAATTTGTATTATTGTTGTTATTGAGTCACTATGGTATATAATGTATGTTGTTAACAAAACACAAAATGTAATATTGGTAATAATAAAAATTTAATATAAATATGATGATAAATAAAATGTAGCATCTAATATTTAAAAAAGAACAATTCATAAGTGAAAAATAAAGAAAGAAGGATACTTAGTTATTAAAAATAACTAATTCTTAAAAGCTTAGTTACTTAGTATAGGATTACTTTGAATTATTGTGGTTGGAGTGTGCATCACCATCGCTTCTCCTTGGTGGCAATTTTGGTGGTATATTGAGATAGAAAGCACCAAATCACAAAAATTACAAACAATAACAATTATACGATTTAGGGTATAGTGTTTGGAGTTTAGGGTTTAGGTATGAAATTTAAGTGTTCAATCTTTAAACTTATTTGCTTATTTCTCAGTTAACATAATAAATTAAATGCAATGAATATATTTATTTGCGTAATACTAAGAACATAAAATGGTAAGAAAATAATTTTACAAATTAACTATCATTCCAAAAACAACCTCTACTTTTATCATTATACGTCTGCAAAACAGTATTACCTTCTTTGGTACCTTCATAACGTGCATAATATATGGGACCAGCATGGACTTCAGGGTACGCGGAATTAAAAGAAGAGAGTGTAACAAACTTAAAATTGACCTGCTATGATCACCATCTCGATTCTTTACTAACTAGTTCGTAAAAGCTTAGTTACTTAGTATAGGACTACTTTGAATTATGGTGGTTGGAGTGTGCATCACCAACGCTTCGCCTTGGTGGCAATTTTGGTGGTATATTGAGATAGAAAGCACGAAATCATTAATTATATTTCTTTTTCTTTTTTTGTAACTTTTGTATTTCCCTTACGTTTAACTTAAAAGCTATGGTTCACTTCTTCTATAAAAAGATTGTATTCTCTTCATTCTCTCTTCCCACACGTTCATCAAACGAAATTTCTCTCTTCAAACAAGAATCACTAGTAAAGTCTGCGATCTCTATACTAACTACTTCTTCAAAATGTATCTAAACAAACTACCCCTCTTCCATTCTCTTTTTCTCATGTCGATATTCTTGCTATCATCATTGCATTTACTCATTTCTTGCAAGGATTTTCTGAAAATGTAGCTACCAAAATATCTTCTTCCATTTTTTGTTAACTCATATATAGTTTATGCGCTATCATAATCTCATTTCTCTGAAAGATTATTTTTCTTGCTATCATTTCATTTAGTTTTTTATCTTTTTTTTGGTAGAAATCATTTCATTTAGTTTGGAGAGACTTCTGATATCTTCCATTTTTTATTTATTTATTCATATAGTTTTTTATGCTCCCATCTCATTTCCCCTTAAATTTGTTTCTCTTGCAGGCCTTGGTTGTTGTACCGTGAAATGGGATCCGGAGAGGCCCGTTTCTATGACCCTGTGAGAGAGAAGGTACACAATATTGGGAATGACCCAAATCTTGAACTTGAAGGTACCAGATACCTGGGATCAACATTGGGTTGGGTTGTCATGATTAACTCCGTTGCCGTAGACCCACGCGAACACCACCAAATTTTCTTATACAACCCTTTCACTTCGAAACGGTGCGAACTACCCCCTCTCACCATTGGAAACCCACATCCCAAGACTGTGGTCCGTTACGGTGTGCTCACCGGAGATCCACGTGAAGACAACACTTATGTTTGTCTCTTCACCGATAACTCTTACATAAATAATGGCATGGTTATTTTGAATATTCCTAGGGAACTTATTTGTTATGTAGCCAAGAGGAACGGAAAATGGGATCAGTATTGGTCAGTGACTTCTATCCCTAACCATCATACTCATGGCTCGCCTATAGAGTCCATCTCCCCATGTGCGGACAAAATATCAATTATTATAAGGGGCCATAGTTTGGACTTCACCTTCCAAACCCAAGACTGGAATGTCAGAGAGACTCAAGAGAATGATCCCATCGGATGGAATCCTTTCCACGGCCAACCTTTTCACCAGATAAAACATCGACTTCAGATATCTCAACAGATTCCCACAACTCTAGAAATTATTGGCACTAAAACCGATCGCGAGAGGGTGAAAAACAGCGCTTGGGATGGTGGCAATCATAGCGTTTCTTACATTGAGGGAGTTTGGGTTGAGGTTCGCGCTTAGCATGATGTTTCTTCTCTTTTATATCTATCTACGTACCTCCTCATGACTCTCAAGTTATTTCTCTGTTCTTCTTTTTCGTTTTAATATGTGTGTGGTTTAAGATTGGTAGTATTTACTATATAATATATTGTGTTGCAAGCTCTACTTATTGTGGTTTGGTTAAAAACTCTACGTTGGTTTGTTAATAATAATAATAAAAGTTTCTGATCTTTTCTTAATTTATTTTACGTTCAATCTAATAAACAAAAACAAAGAACTCTAACTTCATTGTACAACATCTATCTCTGCGTTCATATGTACAGACAAAGTATATTATACTAATATATCGTACAAGTAAACGTATCAACCTGTGACTGTGTGCAACCATTTGAAGTTATAATAATTAGTCATGTACATTCCTCAGTAGTCAGTATATAATTCACCGAGGCATGCGCAGCAGCTGTATTCTCTTCATTCTCTCTTCCCACACATTATTCATCAAACGAGATTTCTCTCTTAAATCAAGTATCACTTTAATCATCTACAGCTGCTAACTAGATCTTAAAAGCTTAGTTACTTATAATATATTAATTCACTGAGGCTTGTGCAGCTGTTTACATTCCAGTCTTGGGTTCTATCCCAATATACCACACCAAAATTGCCACCAAGGAGAAGCGATGGTGATGCACACTCCAACCACCATCATTCAATGTAGTCCTATATTAAGTAACTAAGCTTTTAAGAACTAGTTAGTAGAGATGGTGATCACAGCAGGTCAATTTTAAGTTTATTACACTTTCTCTTCTTTTTTTTCCGCGTACCCTGAAGTCCTATCCATGCTGGTCCCATACGCACGTTATGAAGGTACCAAAGACGGTAATACTGTTTTGCAGACGTAATGACAAAAGTAAAGGTTGTTTTGGAATTAAACATTTGAGAAAATTCCACTAACCAAGTTAAGTTTTGTTTGACTCTAACATGTAAATCTTCTTACTCTTATGATCTTATCTACAGAACGTTTCCCACAACGTATAAATACTACTGATTGTCTAGTCAACATTTCTTTCTTATTGACATTTTAAGCAGTTCTTTTAATTTTAAATATTTGTAAATTCTATTATTAAACTAACCAATTTTTATAGTTAATTTGTAAAATTATTTTCTTACCTATTTTATGTTCTTAGTAGTACACAAATATATTCATTGCATTTTATTATGTTAATTGAGAAATACGCAAATAAGTTTAAACATTGAACACTTAAATTCTGTACCCTAAACCCTTAAGTGTATAGAGTTAATGTTTCAATCTTCATACAAATTTGACTATTTTTTAATTTAGAAAATAAAATATCATAACAAAAATAATATATTTTTATTGTTGATAACACAAAATGTATATCTCAAATCCCTATACACTTTATACCCTAAACTCCAAACCCTATACCCTAAACTCTAGTTCAAAAATTCATTAACATTCTATTTTATTTTTCTTTATTGAGGATTAGCAAAACATATTTCACAAGTTTGAATTTATTATATATACCCTAAATTAAATATTAATTAACCCAAAATTATTATTATAATTTTATTGTTTTAGATTTTAAATCCTATACCCTAATCCTCAAACCCTCTTTAGTATTTATGCCCTAAACTTTAAATCGAAAACTCATTATTTTGTTCTTTTCATTTTGTTTTTACTTGATTGAGAATTAGCAGAAGAATATTTTACTACTGTGAATTTATATTCCCTAAATTAAATATTTTATTAATCCATAAAATTATAACATAATTTTATTGTTAATAAAAATTAGAACTCTAAACCTCAAACCCTATCTATGTCCTAAACTCTAAGGGGATGTTATTGGATTAAGGATTTTAATATATTTTAATTAACGCAGGACATTAGTGGATTTAAAAGTCTAATGTATTTGTGTGGATTTTATAATGCATATAAGGTGGATTTGAAAGTCATTGATAATATATTTTTGGTGATTGTTATGGATTTTTTTAAAAGTTATTTATAGAAAAAAAAAAGAAAAAAATTATCCATAAACTGTGTTATACACCAAAATCATATTAAATTAACAACATCAAGACTTTTACACAGGTCATGGAAGACTTCAATTAACATAGGGTTTATGGAGGAAAAAACAGACTCTGAATCCAGAAAAAAAAGTGTGATTATATCATGAATCCAGAAGAAAAAAAAGTTATAGATCATGAACCCAGAAAAAAAAAGTTATAGATTATGAACCCAGAAAAAAAAAAGTTATAGATTATGAACCCAGAAAAAAAAATTATAGATCATGAACCCAGAAAAAAAATGTTATAAATCGTTAACCCAGAAAAAAAAATTATAAAACACAAAAAAAAATCTCAAAAATAACACATATCTGATGAATAAGTGTGATTATATAAAAGAATTGAGAAAAAAATCAAACAATAATATGTTAAAGGCTAGAGATCCAATTAAAGAGAGAGGAAGAGAAAAACAAAAGGAAATGCTTGAGAAAAGTGTGGTATTGTTTTTGTTCATATTTTAGAATCAAAGTAACTTGAAATCCGAAATCACACAAAATCCAGTGGATATTGAATAACACTAGATTTTAATGAATTTTTTAAAATACACAATTGAATAACACCTAATTTCTAAATACATAAAATTCCTTTAAAATCCACAATCCAATAACACCCCTAAATCAAAAACTCAATAATTTTCCTTATTATTTAATACTAGGTATTCACGGGAGAACTCATTTAATAAAATAGTTATTATAAAATTTATTTAATTATTTATATTTATTAACTTATTTAATAATAAATTCAAAAAGAATAAAATTTTGAAACTTTCGTCATATATTAATTGATAAATAGTCTTAAAAATAACTTTACCTTCACATGTAATTAAATATATAATAATTAATGCTATAGACATATGATTAAGAAATCATTACTATAAAATAAATTATGATTAATACTATAAACATATGATAGGAAATAGCATTTTTATCGCATTTTTAAAATAAAATTTGATGTACTCAAATCCACATATCCAAATAAGAAAGAACACAAAGAAGATTTGTAATGAAAATATGACATTTTATAAAAGAAAATGTTAGACGGTTATAAATATAAACAATCAAAACAAAATTACGATAAAAAGAACAAACCAAAAGTTGCAAATGTTCGACAAATAACTTTAATTTAATTAAAAGACAACAAAAAATTATTTAATTATATTTTAGTATGATAGACACAACCATAGATATCAAATTTTCCAAAAGTTGCAATGGTTCACAATAGAAATCAAAAGTTTTATTGGTTCATCAAATAAACTAAATTTTTCGTGGTTTAATTAAAAGGTTGTAATAATTCATTTAAACATATTTTGTAATTAAAATATAATAAATAATAAATCAAATATTTGATGAAAAGTTTTTTACGTAGCATTTTAAAGAGACAACCGTGGAAGTTTCTGTCAAAATATAAATAAATAAAATATTTGATGAAAATATGCAAATGTTCTTTGCTTTTGTTCAGATTTATGAAAAAAATCTGTGTTGAATAGAAAGTTTGAAAATTTTCTAAAATAAAAACAAATATATAAATTTCTAGAGATGTGTACCTTTGAATTGAAAAGAAAGTTTGAAAATTTCACAAAAGAAAAACATATATAAGAAAGTTAGAAAATTTCACAAAAGAAAAACATATATATAGATTTTTAAAGATTTCTCAAAAAATAACAAATATATAAATTTCTAAAGATGTTGCCTAAAAAATATAAAATCATAATAATAAGATATTTACTATTTATGTTGCCTAAAAACTAAAAAATATTTACTATTTGTAATTGTGAGAATATGGTGAGAGAATGTGATATTGCACCTTTCAGTTATCAGATCTTTAGGTGTGATTGTGTCATTAATCTCCGTAATTAGTCTCAAACAATATTGAATTATATAGTTTGCTTTATGATAATTGTCCTCGCGTCTCTCACATATACATTTTGAATGTACATACATGTTTTGAATGTGATATTGAAATAACTTGTATACATATATGTTTGAATGTTTTTTTGTAAACAACTTGTGTGTTCATATGTACGTATAAGGCCCAATCACTCTGTTCCGAAATGCAAATAACAAGAGTTTACATGAGACATATTGATCAGAAAGCTCGAATTAATCTGGTTAACTGTGGCTATACGTACCAAGATCAACCATGGTTGGTTTGACTACATTAAGCAATCATGCACGGTGTACATGTTGGCAAGATATGAGAGGAAACTCAGTCTCCACTTTGGTGACCTTGTGTGGAAGCTGGTAAATTAGTTCCAGGTCCTACAAACGAAAGCAAAGTCGTCAACTACTGTTTGCTATAGGGAGCAAGACAATATTCTCATCATCATCATTAGCAGAGATTTAGCTTAATCATAATGAATTCACCTTAAAGAGAAAAGTATCAAAACCAAGACTGATTAAGGACATGAGTAGGGTTAAGAAAAACTACACACAGATGTCTCATCATTCACAGATCTAGAGTGTTGGTATTCCAGCGTCAAGAGAAATCTAAAGACTAAGGCTAATGAAGAATAAGACTGGGATTAATTAAAGAAAACTACACATACCCAGGGGCGGATCTATGTAGTGATGGGGTGGGGCACGTGCCCCATGCTACTTGTTAAAAATTATCTAATACATTTGGTTAGTTTAGTTACATAACTTAAAAGTTACCTAGGTGTCCCATGCATCTTTTTTGGTGAGGAGTTTGAATCCTGACTTTCATCTTTTTTTGTTGCCTTTTTTTCCTACAACCAATGTTATTTTTGTAATGTCTACTTAGCTTATATGTTAATATTTATTTCTAGTCTAAATTATACTTACATTTAAATAGTTAATTAGTATAATATAGATAGTTGAAATCTATTTAAATAAAGGATTTTTTACTAAAATTAATCATATGAATTCAAAAATAATACATAATATAACTCTTGCATGTAACTTCTAAACATTTCTACAATTCTATATATTAGTTTTTAAAATTTTAGATGTAGATTTGGACTCTTCATTGTTGGACTTTCGATTTGATATACTATTTATCAATATTTTACAAATTTTATCGTGATTACGAAAGGTTATATTGTGTATTATTTATGGTTTCTCAATTTTACGATTTTTAGAGTTAGAGAATAAAGTTGCAAAAAAATGAAATTTAAAAGGTTAATATTCTGCACAAATAGCTTAACACATATAAAGTTCCCTAGCGTCAAAGTTCATGACCTCCTACCTATAAAAACTAACTCTATATCCATATACAGTACATGAGCACCTTAAGATTCAAGGATTTCAGCAGAAAGGGTTTCGTTTCGCCTACAGATAAAATGGAAAGTTTTTATATTTCGTAACTAAGCTTTAATAGGACTTCATCTGAGCAGTAAAAGTTCCGTAATAGATCTACACTAGACACAACTTCTTGAAACTGTAATCAGTTCGTTAAAGATGATGAAGCTTTTCAACTACGGGAAAGTAGAAGAGTAGCAGCAAGGGTTAAAAAGAAAGAGAAGAATGCGAACATATGAGAATGAAGAAGACGTTGAAAGAAGAAGAGAGGTCTATTTTTGTGGGAAATTAAGATTTCTTGGTAGTTTTCTTGCAAGGCAAGAAAGTGGAAAAAAAGAGAAGAAGAAGACTCACCATTGCTCAAAAGGATAAGCGATGCTTTGAGATCGACATGAGAAAGATTCCCTTCAATTCTGACTTCTTCCCTTATGGTGACGCTAACGACGTGACTTCAATTCGCCATTGTTACTCTCTCTCACTCTCTTTTTCTCTTTCTCTGTTTCTGCGATCGTAAGCGGGAGAGTCCTTTTTTTTTTTTTTTTTTTTTTGGGTTTGTTATAAACGCAGCGTTTTTTTAAAAAGAGAAAGAAGTTGATACATATGGGCCGTAAAGCTTTCCGTTGGGCCTTCCCGAGCTCCCAACTGTTTTAGATTGTTTAACTTGTTTTTATATAAAAGAAAGAAGAAAGAAAAAGAAAACAAAAGAAGGTTAAAATCATTTTCATTGCGGGTGAGATGGAGGAACCGGGTCAAGAAACGAGTATTCCGGGTTGTAGACAAACGAGTGTGAAAAATTTATTCAAATCCGCTCTTCGATGTCTTCTCACTGCTTGCTCCAGACAGGTGCTAACTACTACTCTCTTCCCAATTGTCGCAATTTGGGTTTCGAAATATTGTTAACAGTAATTGAAAGTTTTAGTGTCTTTTTTTTAAGGGTTCTCGATGATAAATTGGATCCCTTGAGTTAAAAAAAAAAAAACGCTTGAGATGATAAGAATGGAGTTTTGTTTCTGATTTTTGATTTGTTAACTCAATCCAGTGAAGTTTTTTTTTTAGGGTTTATTTGTAAACTGAAGATGAGACTGTAGTTAAGTGTAAAAAAAACAAAGCTTGAATTTTTTTTTTTTTTTTTTTCTTCTGTGTGTGTAATGTACTAATCCCTAACTAACAAAGCCTCTGTGTTTTTGTTAGGATTTTTTTTATATTTTATCGAAATTTAGTGGGGGTGAGCAAGAAAGGCTTTATCGGTTATATACTCAGGTATTTTTTTTATTCTTTAGTAGAATCCATTTAGTTTCGTAGATGTTTGATGTTTTTGATGTTATATCTCTCTCTCTCTTTGACATGTTTCTAGGTTGTTGTGAAATTGCATAAGACATTAGAGGTAACTCTTTTGACTCTGTCTGAGGTTATTCATATAGTGTGTGTGATTTGATCAGTTAGAAACTTTTGGTAACGTTTTTCACCATGAATTGTTTACAGGCATGTTTTGATGAACACTGTCACAAAACTCAGGTACCTTTGACTTATACATCTTCTTATTTTGCTTCTTACACAACAAACTAGTGAATGTTTTTCAGCTGTTCCTCTTTATGATGGATGACACACTTGTGAAGAAGTGAAACACTTTTTTCCCCCTTTTTGCAGGTTGGACCAATTCTTGATACAGTCGAACAGCTGATCGAAGAACAGAATTTGGATCCCTTGTTTTCAGATAAGTAGGTCTCTCATGCATGCCGCTTAATCCATTTTGTTTTACTCTTATTATGCATTTATGGCATTGGCCCTCAATTGGTAAAGTCCCCATGTTTTGGAGTTCTGAATATTACTGTCACCATGACTTCATCTCAGGACGGATGTAATGGCAATAGCAAATGATCTTACAACAGTAAAGAAGAATGAGATACAAAGGTTAACAGCTTTGCTCCAAAGGGTAAGTACTACTACAGTTCACAAGAAACTAATCCTTTGCTTATGTCGCCATCTTTTGAAAACGGTTTCTTCTCGTGTTCATCCATTATCCAGGCTGAAGAACAGAATCGCCAGAAGGAAGCCCGAATCAGCCTGCTCAAAGAACAAACACAAGATTTCTCAGACGCAATTGCCAGAATCGAAAAGGTATTATAACTTATATTCCATTTTCAGAATCTTGAACTCACTTCTTATTCTCTGTTTTTAATCGTCCTCAAAATGTATAATCTTTTGCAGCTGAAAGCTGGGTTCTCGGGCTACTTTGAAGGAAAGGACAAGCTACCTCCAATATAGTTTCAAGGCAAATTGCAATGAAAAAGCATGTCACATTCATTCCCTGCATTTCTATATAGTTTTTTTAGAGTCTTTATTTATCAATCTAGTCACAACTACTTGCTTCATTGTAAACTACTGAGAATCTGGATTAAACTGGTTTATCCATTGTGTTCTCGCTACTTTGTGGTTTGATAACAGTTCATGCAAAATATTTTCTAAGGTTACTCATGAATCGGTTTGGTTTGTTCTGGTTACTTTGATTTTGGTTCGATTACAATTCAGGCAAAAAGGTTACAAAAGATTGTTATAAGCTTTTTTACTGTGGCTGTGGCTTTTATTATCATAACCATAAGATTTCTTGTGTTCATTTTATTTGATGTGTATGTACTAAACTACTAAGCCTCTGTGTATTTCCTTCATGTGAACCCATCATCTTAACGTTTTCTCCAAATTCAGTGGGACTAAGCAAGAAACTGTTTTCTCGGTTATGTTTAATCAGGTATCTCCCTTCACTATCCCTTTCGAATAACAAATTAATCATATGCCAGTGCATTAAACTAGTACTACACAAAGCCGGTGGTTTCAATTTCTTCGTGTTGGTCTTTTAGAGGCTCAACGAATGGTTGGTCGTGTTGGTCTTTTAGAGGCTCAACGAATGGTTGGCAAGTGCTTAGAGCATCGTTACTCCAGCATTTCTCTCAACTTGCTCATGTATTAAGTAATCATATAATTATACTAAACTAATTAAAGCAATCTATTTAGAAACTTTAACAAATTATCCCTCCATTAGAGAAACTCACTTAGACCATCATTACTAGTAGAATCAGTTAACAGTTGCTCAGAAAAGAAAAAAATAATATTTTAATATATCCCTTATAAGAAAGTGACATGTGTAAAAAAAGCTTGAGAACAGTTGCTTCCCTAAACACTTTGACCAACGTTTCTTTCCTATTTTCTCCTATTTATATTTTTTTTATTAATTTTTAATAAAAGAGTTTGGGGAAGTAACTATGAGTAATAATGCTCTTAGGTTGCTCAATCATTTAAATATTAATTTTTTACATAAAATAGAAAAAATAAAATTTTACAAAATTTACATCATCAAACATATTATACCTAAACAGAGAAACAACATATAAGGGATGAATAAGACAAGTGTCCTTTAATTCAAAGGAGCTATGTGAACCACATGAGAGGTGACTTCCTTCATCGGATTTTGTTATCTTCAACTTCAACCATCTCTTCTCTTCTCTTCTTCAGCACCACAAAAATCATGATGATCATCTCGTAAAACTAGACAAATGTGGGATGCGTAAACTGGTTTTCATGCAAACGAATTTGCAATACAACCACTGAACGTCTGAACCACCACTAGTACTCGAGAACCAAAAAAACGAAAGTATGTACTAGGAGTTCATCATACACTTGGAGAAACTCTTTTAACAAACAAGAATGTCTCAAGTTTCACCCACAAGATCAAACACTTGGAGAGAGAGAACACATAAAGAGAAACAGAGATGCAAATGTTTCACAATTACCTTCTTTGGAACATGAATCACTTCTCTATAACGACTTACAGGTTTTTTAGAATTCAACTCCACTGGTCTTTTTCATCACAAATGAAAAACTAAAGATTAACAAAACATAAGCAACAAGAAGGTAAACAAGAACAAAGGGAAACAATGTGTGTACCTGTTTTTGTTAGCACGACCCATTTTCTTCACTTGATTTGGTTTCCTGGTAACTGGCTTAGACCCATCAGCTCGCAACTTATGTATTTCCTCAAATGTCAACTCTTTCTCTGTTTCTTCTTCCTGCACTCCCCCATTCAAAAACAAAGAGATCATTCAAAATTCAAAATCAACAAACAAGAATGTCTCAAGTTTCACCCAAATACTCTTATTATTAAGTTACTAACCTCCTCATCTGAAGAAGACACAGATGAACACGAGAGGTCTTCTTCACTGTCTTCTTCGCTTCAAACTTATCAGCTCCCTTCATATCAAAACCTGAACCTAATAAAAAAATAACACAGCTTTTTTAACATTCCCTAAGAAAAAACTCAACCCATAACATATAAACATACTCCTATTACCACATCTAGTGCCTTCAAATCGAAACAGGGTAAGAAAAACTTACTTCAGAGCACCGTAACCAACTGTCTCGGCTATGTGGTCCAGCTCCTCGGGTGTCCATTCTTTGTCCTTACCTAAACAGAGAAACAACATATAAGGGATGAATAAGACCAAATAGTAAATGAACAAATTCAATAATAAACGAACAAATTCAATAATTTGAATGATAAGAGAAAGTTAGATACCCGACAAATCATAGATCAGAAGACGAACCATATCTCTCCGATTTGTTAGCCGGTGGACCTCGCCGGACCTCCGCCATTATCCCACCAATCCTCCGTCGTCGTTGTCCCACCACTGTGAAACCTTCGCCGTCGTTTCTCTTGAGAACCAAAGCCACAAACCCTAATATTAGGGCTACGCCGATTTAGACTCCAATTAGCCTCCGGATGACCATCAACCATCGAGATTTAATCGGAAAATTCAATCGTTTCATCGATGAATCGCATGTTCTATATCCCCCACGAACGAGAGAGAAGAGAGAAGAGAGAAGAGAGAGATGGTGTCGGGAAAGAACGAAAGAAAAATTGAAGAAAAAAAATACCTTTTATATTTCTGAGTCCACCAATCGGCAAACGCCACGTCGCGTTGCTCAAAGGGTTGTTCCAATTGCTTCCTATAGCATCGATACTCTGCTTGTTGGACTCAGAAATGAGTATTTTAATAACATATTGGGCCCCAAATGTAAGAGTAACCCACTGAGTACTTCCCAGTAAAATGGTCTTAGTGCCGTAGATATTACAAATGTAGAATGAACTGTTACAAATGGTGAATTGGGTATATATTCCAGTATGATGTGGTTATACCTAATTGGGTATGATGTGGTTACAAATTGCCTAATTTATCAGAATTAGGAAAATCTTTGTGGTTATACCTTCGATTGTTGTTTGATGGCTAGCTAAATTTCTCACTAATCAATGTCTTGTCAAACATTTTTTGAAAGAATCAGATTATTTTTTGCCGTTAAAGTACAGGTGCTTCTTTGTATGTAGTTAGTTCATATCAGTGGTTAATTGGTTGTTTTTCTTGTTTCTGGATCCAAATATGAGCAATTTCAGAGAGATGGGAAACTCTTAGAGGCAATTGTGTCATTCTACTTTTTTCTCGGCTTTGAGAGTTCATCAGACGTTATGTGTCTGTCTTACAATGTTAATTTTTATTGTGCTTTTTCAATTGCGTAGTGCTTTTCACGACATTACTTGTCTTCAAGTATGAGTGTCTGCGGTGCTGCAGTTGGTTCTGGTTAGTATATTCTTCATTTCTTTTTGCTACTTATTGTTTCATTTTTGAGTGAGTTTGAATGGAAAAAAAATACCAAAGAAAACTCTTAATTGCAACATCATCTTAGAAAGAAACTTTAGAAGAGCAGTTGAGTTTGGGAAAACTCATGTGGTTAAGCCCAAAGGGAAGGTCGAGCAAAACAGCAAAACAACACTCTCCTATTTGAAAAAAAAAATGATTTGGTTGGTTGTAGAAAAAGTCTCCTCCTCCTTGAAGGCGACGTAGAAGCCTCCTCCCCCCCCCCTCTCTCCCCCCAATGTCGGCCTCACGCCGGTGGTTGGAAATTTCTGCTCATGCCTAAGAAGAAGAAGAAGCCCCTTCGGGGGTAGTACCCGGCTCCTCAAAGTTTGCTGCTGTCTATGCTCGAGCTTCTACCCCATCCAGTGGCAAACAACCCGCTCCGCTTCCCCCCCCCCCACCTCGTTCTGCTTAAGACTCCAATGGTCTCCCCTTATGCTGTTGAGCCTTCGGCGATTTCCTCTTGCTCAGATCTGACTTCAGATCTGGATCCGGTTTCGTCTAATCCTACCTCCACCATTGACGGCCTAGCTTCCGGTGTTGAGACATCAATTGCCCCTACGGCTTCCCTCGGGTTAAGCCCCAAATCCTATGTCCAATCGATGGTCAACCCGATAGTCTTGGTCATTCCCCCTCAAGGTTCGTTGGAGACTACCAATTCTGAAAACCCTATTCATTCTCAGCAAGCTAGTCCAGCCAAAAACCTGAGTACGTCTGATGTTGTTCAGCCAGTCACTAAGACACCTGAGACTCCAAACGATCTATCCCCTACAAATGTAGGCGACTTCTGGGTAGGTATGGTGAAAGGATCCGCAAAGAAACTTTCTACTAAAGGTCCGGGATTCCTGCTCCCATCCGGTGAGCTATATGTGAAAATCTCAAATGTGGTCATCGAGAGGAATAGCAAATCCTGGGACTTCTTTGTCTTAGGCCAGTTCTACTCGGACCTCCATCCCAAGGTACACTGCACAACATCGTGAATGGTATTTGGAGCAGACATTTGTGGGATATATCATTGTCTAGAATGGAAGGCAATGCGTTTCTCTTCTGTATTCCCAACTCTTCTACTAGATATAGGGTATTAAACCAGCGGTTATGGCAGATTTAGGGTCAAACGATATTCGTTGCGAAATGGGAACCGCGTGTTATTCCGACTAAGCTGGAACTATCCTCCACCCCCATCTGGTTAGAACTGCGGAATGTCCCCTTCCACTTTTTCCACGAAGAGGGTCTCGAACGCATTGCAAGCCTAGTGGGTCACCCTAAATGCCTACACCCTTCTACCGCGAATAAGACAAATCTAGAAGTTTCCAAGGTCCTAACTATCATTGATCCTCGGAAGCCGCTTCCTGAAGTCGTAAACGTTCAATTTGACTCTGGAGAGATTTGTCGGGTTCTGGTTTCGAGCCCCTGGATGACTCCAGTCTGTTCGCACTGTAAGCAGATCGGTCACTGCAGAGAAGCTACTATCACCTGCTCCATCTGCTCTTCAACCAATCATACCCCTGAGACTTGTCCCATATCCACTTCTACCGGTCCCAGGAAACGTAGAAGTCAAAGAAGAAGGTCTAAAACTCCCTCCCAATGCCCTCTTGTTAACGACAATGACCGTGGAAAGGGAATTGTTAGGCAGGAATGGCAGATCAAAGCCCCTCCGAGAGTGTCGAATCCCCACAGTCCCTCTAAAGCGGTAGAAGCAAACAGTTTGGTAGTTGATGGAAGTTTGATACTAGCAGACCCCGCGACTCAACTAATGGAAGCTGGAAAAGACATCATCCAAGGTGAGTCCAATCTTTCGTTCAACCTCCTGAGTCCGCTACCCCCGGTTCCTGTCTCTTATCCAGACTCTGATGAGATAGCTGAAGTAGACTCGTCAGACGTCCCGTCCACTGACTCTGAGGAGGTGAGATTTACTAGAGTGTTGTCCAAAAGACAACGTAAGATCCAGCGAGGCAAGAGCCTCAAACTCTCTTACTAAGTATGTGTACAAAACTTTTTTGTCGTAATGTCTGTAGTTTTAATATTACCATCCATCAGAGCAGATTTTAGAATTGGTTTAAGGCTAATAAGCCTATTTTTGGTGGCATCGTCGAGACGCATGTCAAACAGCCCAAGGATAAGAAGTTTATAGAAGCACTTCTACCCGGCTGGTCTTTTGTTGAGAACTATGCATTCTCTGATTTGGGTAAGATTTGGGTGTTGTGGGATTCAAGTGTTAAGGTTGTTCTACTCACGAAGTCTCTGCAAATGATCACTTGTAAGATTCTTCTCCCGGATTCCACGTCCTGGATTGTTGTCTCTGTGGTCTATGCTGCAAATGAGGATGACAAAAGACAAGAGCTCTGGAAAGAAATAATGGAGCTCGCGGCTTCTCCTTCTCTATCTAACATGCCATGGATTATGTTGGGGGACTTTAACCAAGTTATCCACCCTCATGAACACTCTGCAAGCACCTCTCTGAATGTTGATAGAAGAACTCGTGACTTCAGGCATTGTCTTCTTGAAGCGGAATTGGTTGACCTAGTCTACAGGGGTAACACTTTTACGTGGTGGAATAAGAGCAAAACAAGACCAGTGGCAAAAAAGATTGATCGTATACTGGTAAATGACCAGTGGAGTGACCTCTATCCTGTCTGTTATGGTGTGTTTGGTGATCAGGACTTCTCGGATATCGCCTCTTGTGAAGTGGTTCTGGATGCATCTGCGCCAAGGGTGAAGAGGCCCTTCGAATTTTTCAATTTCCTCTTTCAAAATCCTGACTTCCTGAACCTGGTTAAATACCATTGGTATTCCCTGAATTTCTCGGGCTCTGCCATGTTCTGGGTCTCAAAGAAACTAAAAGCCTTCAAGAACCCAATAAGAGAGTTCAACAAGCAGAATTACTCTGATCTGGAAAAAAGAACAAAGGAAGCTCACGACTTCCTTCTGAATGCACAACACCTCACTCTGGCGGATCTTTCCATGGCAAAGTTCAATATCCTATCCGCTACAGAAGAGAGTTTTTTCTTCCAAAAATCCTGAGTTACTTGGTACGTTGAAGGAGACTATAACTCTCGTTATTTCCACAAAATGGCGGATGCAAGGAAATCAGTTAATACCATCACAACCTTGATCGATGATAATGGAGTCCTAATTCAAACCCAACAAGGCATTGTTGATCACTTCGTGGATTACTTTTTGACCCTGCTTGGTGGAGAACCTGACGCATTCACGATGGAGCAAGCTGACATGAATCTTCTACTATCCTACCGATGCTCACCTCCTCAGATTGATGAACTCAACATGATGGAGATTAAGCTGGCTTTTCAATCCCTCCCGAGGAACAAAGCGTGTGGTCCAAACGGCTTCCCTGCTGAATTTTTCAAGGAATCCTGAAGTGTAGTTGGTCCAGAGGTCGCTACAGCGGGGTCAGGGAATTCTTCACTTCCGGCAAGTTGCTCAAGCAGTGGAACGGTACCACCCTGGTCCTCATCCCAAAGTCTACCAATGCTTCACGCACAACTGACTTTAGACCTATCTCTTGTTTAAACACGCTTTACAAGGTCATCGCAAAAATCCTCACATCCAGGCTTCAGATTCTCCTTTCTTCAGTCATCTCTACTTCTCAATCAGCCTTCCTCCCAGGTCGTCTATTATCTGAGAACGTCTTGTTAGCCACTGAAATGGTTCACGGTTACAACTGGAGAAATATATCCCCGAGGGCTATGCTCAAAGTTGACCTTCGGAAGGCTTTTCATTCGGTCAGCTGGGAATTCCTTAACGCTGCTATGAGAGCTCTAGCCATCCCTGACCGATTCATAAATTGGATATGGGAATGCATCTCTACTCCAACCTTTACTGTTTGTATCAATGGCATAAATGGTGGCTTCTTCAAGAGCACAAAAGGACTTCGACAAGGAGACCCTCTCTCTCCCTATCTATTTGTTCTTGCCATGGAGGTCTTCTCAAAGCTGATGCAGTCTAGATTCGATGCAGGCTACATTCATTACCATCCTAAGGCGGGAGACTTATCCATCTCCCACCTAATGTTCGCTGATGACGTAATGATTTTCTTCAACGGTGGTAGCTCATCCTTACACGTGATCTGTGAAACCCTTGATGACTTCGCATTTTGGTCTGGCTTGCAGGTGAACAAGGATAAGAGCCAACTCTTTCATGTGGGGTTGGACTCGATCGAGGAGAACTCTATTGCAGCTTATGGCTTTCCGATTGGTTCTTTGCCTATTCGGTACTTGGGACTGCCGCTAATGTCAAGAAAGCTCAGGGTAGCGTAATATGAACCTTTTCTTGAGAAAATCTCTAAGCGTTTCAGGTCATGGTCAGTCAAAACCCTATCTTTCGTTGGTCGTGTACAGTTAATCTCCACGGTTATCTATGGAACTATCAACTTTTGGATGTCGACCTTTATCTTGCCTAAGGGTTGCTTAAAGAAGATTGAGAGCCTTTGTTCAAGATTCCTTTGGTCAGGTAACATCGACGAGGGCAAAGGAGCACGAGTTTCATGGACCACATTATGCCTACCCAAAACAGAAGGGGGACTTGGTTTGAGGAGTTTGATTGAGTGGAACAAAACTCTCTGTTTGAGGCTTGTCTGGATCCTTTTTGACCAGAATGCTTCTCTCTGCGCAAATTGGCATCGTCATCATCACATCAGAAACTTTTCCTTCTGGGAAGTCACTCCTTCCCCAAGTGATCCTTGGATTTGGCGCATGCTTCTACATTTACGTCCTTTAGCTCACCAGTTCCTCAGAAGTGATGTAGGTAATGGTCTAAAAACCTTCTTCTGGCACGACAACTGGACAAATCAAGGTCCTCTTATCACAAGGATTGACGACTTCGGTTCTCACACCCTGCGCATTCCACTAAATGCGAAAGTTGCAGAAACTTATGGTCAATCAGGTTGGATTCTCCCTCTATCAAGGAACCAGAAAGCCGCACCAGATTGTTAACTCCTTCCCTGCTCCGTCCATTGATCTTCCGGATGATTCATTTGTATGGTGTACAGGTAATGATTGCTCTCACCTTTTTTCATCAGCCAAAACCTGGGAGGTTTTGCGACCTCGGGAAGTTGAGAAAATTTGGGCAAGCACAGTGTGGTTCAAAGGTGCAGTTTCTAAACACGCTTTTCACTTCTGGGTGACCCATCTTGACAGACTCTCCACTCGCCAAAGGCTTCTGTCCTAGGGACAGATCCAATTTGGGGTGTGTTGCCTATGTTCTGTTGCTTTGGAGTCCCGTGACCATCTCTTCCTGACTAGCGACTATGCCTCTCAGCTATGGAAAATGGTTTTTGCTCGCCTATGCCTGCGACAACGTCTTTTCTGCTCTTGGGCTGAGCTTCTCTCTTGGACTCGATCTTCCTCACAAGCGGCTCCAGGCCTCCTTCGTAAATTAGCTGCTCATGCTTTTGTATACAGCATTTGGCGTCAGCGTAACAATGTCCTACACAACTCCCAGAGGCTATTTTCATCTTTAGTCTTCAAGTCGGTCGACCTGGAAATTCGCAACATCATTACCGCTAGAAGACTTCGTAAGCATTGGAATAACCTTATGCTTCTTTGTATCCGCTAACACACCTTTTTCTTTCTTTTTTTTGGTCAAACACACCCTTTTCTTGATTCCATTATTGTAGCTTTGTTTTATTTTATTTTTGCCTTGTCTACTTTAACTTAGGTTCTCCTTTTGTAAAGCTTAAACTCTTTCAATATTAATGATATTTACATGTTTAGCAAAAAAAAAGCCCAAAGGGAAACACCTAGCAACTATTGTCTGGTTACATGGGCTTGGGGACGTTGGTTCAATGTAATTACTTTACGTCCCAATGTCCCAAAGAAAATCACCTAGCATAGTAGTTTATTGAATCTAGGCTTCATGAAATTTTAAACATGGTATACATATCAACACATCTTTATCAGCTGAAGTTATGTGATAAGCATTTTTGCTTTGTGAATTAAGCATTCTCACTTTTACGTTTACACAAGTTTTCTAAAATTTGAATTTTTAGATCCTCCTATTTTACATCCTTCCATTGGACTATATCAAATCTAATAAACTTGCTCCAGTGTCTAATTTTTAATTTTTATTGTTTTTAATTATAAATATTGTTGGATCCCAAAAAATGGATCCAACCATTGGAGATGCTCTTAGGATCTTGGAGAAGGTATAGAATTGAAATCTTTTACCATTTTGGAGACCCAACAACGAATCCTCAAGATTAAGGACAGAGACAACATCTTTGTATCACTTATCATCTCTAGAAATTAACGAGACAGACGAAGGTTCCGATGAACTCTTAGACGAGATCCTCCGGAGGAGATGAAGTCGATGGTCATGCCGAAGTCTCACGATTCATTGTTCTTCAGCAGAAGAAAATAGCGGGAATATTGAAGAAAGAAGAAAGTTCTTATTCTCTCTCTCGTAAGGTGATAACTAAAATATTGAACTTTAATAGCAATAGAAGATCGGTTTATTATAATATTTCATTTGATATTCTCACATAGAATCACTTTATCATAATATTCTTTTATTTGTAATAGAAATATTAATATATAAAATGTTTTGATGCTTGTTACTCTTTACTATAATTCTTTATATAATATTTTATACTTATAATACACACAAAATAAATCCTGAAAACCGAACTAATTTGATCCAGAAAAAGGAATCACTAGCTAAACCGACCCTCTAGACCTAAAACATGGGATACAAAAGAAAAGAAATTGTAATTGTTTGATTTTGATATAGACACGCATCTCGATCGCAGGGGTATGTCGTTCTCACCTTATTATAAAAGCTGAAATGAACGAATCTCGACCGTCACTCTTCATTTAATGTTCTTTCCCATTTAATAATTTTTAACTTAGAGTTGCCTCTTTTTGCAATAGCATTTTGTATTATAATTTTTATTTTGATGGTAGTGGTTTTTTAACTCATAGTTATATATGTTTAATATTTATATAGTTTTAGCTCTACTTATTATTTTTCTTCTTTCTAGATAGTTTTTAATTTTATTTTTAGAATATATTTTCAAACTATTTTATTACTTTCAAATGATATCATTATATATAATATTCAAACTAGTATTTAATTTATTTGAACTTTTATGAGTTTTTCTATGATTTTGATGATTTTAGGGAAATTGATATGATTTCTTATAAAATCCTTTTAAATCTCACTCCATAAAATTTGGATTTTTGTTCTTAACTAACGAAATCATCTCAAATCCTTCAAAATCATTAAAAATCAAATCCACAAACTGTTGTCAATAACCCCATATTTCATTAGAGTTTTTAAAATAGTGTTGACTTTTGTATGAATTACTTTTATACAATATTTTCTTTTTGTCGTAAATCATATCTTAAATCTTTTCATAAAATTTTAAATATTTTACTTTTTAAAATACTATTCAAAACTAAGCTTGTGATGAAAACTATATATTCAAATCAAAAACTAGAGATTAGCAAACTAAGATTATGTTTTATTTACAAGTATCAACAACACTGATTATATGTGAATGTGTATGGATGATAATACTTTATAACATATTATCATAATCGATTTTCGTACAAAATTATGTTTAATTTTTGATATTAGTGAGTTCAAGCTATCAGTAGAATTTTTAAATTTGAATTGATCGCTAAGAAGATGAGTTATTATGCGATTTGTGATATCTCACGTGTTTTAAAATTATGTGTTAATTAATCAACTCGTTTTGAAAACAAAAAACGAGTCTTTACCCAAGTCACAATAATTATGATGAGATGCTACCCACAATTTTTTTATTTTTTATTTTATAATATATCATTTAAAATTTAATTAATTCTTTTTTGAAATACTTTTCCCGCGAGAGTCCTAATAAAATTTAATTAGAATGTAATATTAATATGAGCGGTTGCTGGATATTCGGCTTAATGGGCCGTCAATTAGTATATATATATTGAACCCAAACCTCACTCTCTTTTTTCCCCGCCTATGCCCCTTTTTTCTTTATATTCTTCAAAAATAAATTGTCTTTTTATTTATGCCAATTAGTTGAATTTGTGTTGTTTTTCTTTTAGAAACAAACTTGTTGATGAGAGCTACTTGACCTTGAGTATCATACGTATATACTTCATGTAAATAGAAGCTGTATATACTTTTAGAGAGGAATATATATGTCATGGAACATCTATTTATATGAGTGATACTTAAGATGGATTCATATATATATTTCATGTCAATATAAATCATAACTAATCTATAGAGGGGTAGTTGACAAAAAAAAAAAAAAAAAAAATCTATAGCCCACTATGCCATGTTAACACTTGTTTATTTGAGAGCTACTAATGAATAAAGTCATAAAGAAAAAAAAGAATTTACTAGCTAGTTTTGCTGATAAAGAAAAAAAATATAATTTTATTAATGAATAAAGAAAATGACCGAAAAAAATAAAAGTATCAATAGAGAATTACTGCTAAGACTAAAACTATAAGCCCTAAAAAAAAGAAGAAAAAAAAACGATCGGGAAAGGTCAAAGCAAAAGGACATTGTTGATATCATTGCAATGAGTCCACACAACGCGAGAATGTATACGACCGAGGGGCTATAAGCACAGCATCAAGCCATTCAATATTGCCCCAAACTTCACCATGATGGCTCTTTTCAAGCGAGATCATAGCACACCAAATTTATTTGGTTGCAGTAATACGAGACGTCTCATAGTCCCAAAAGACAACGAGTTTTCCACCACAATTACCTATTTCAGTATGAGTTTTGTATTTCGCGTGAACTCCACTCAAACCTTCGACCAGTCTCCACTCTTCACGCTTTGTGTCATACCACCAAAATTTTTTATCACCATAACGGTAGCATACATTCTCTATCTCACACATACTCTCACCCAAGTAGTCCTCATCAACTTCCCACCTACTTTCTTT
This sequence comes from Camelina sativa, assembly GCF_030686135.1. Taxonomy (NCBI): domain Eukaryota; kingdom Viridiplantae; phylum Streptophyta; class Magnoliopsida; order Brassicales; family Brassicaceae; genus Camelina; species Camelina sativa. The sequence continues at coordinate 12,037,339 of NC_141890.1, forward strand.
TGTAAGGTAAACAAAGTTCTTCTTATTGCTCCTCACGTAAATTTTTCCTTGCTTCGCTTGAAGATTCTTGACCAAAGAGTACCGGAGCTCCACTCCAGGATCCGGTAAAGGTTCCCAAGTTTGAGTCTTCGGGTAGAAAACCTCAGCCCAATGCGTAGATACATCTGGTTCACACCCTCCCATTACGTATAAATTCCCGTCGAGGGCGCACGTAAGGGCATTCTTACGAGCCACCATCATGCTGGGAGCTTTGCGTTTGCCAGTAAGCTTATTATAGACCCACACGTTGGTCGAGGAGGAGGGCGTGTCTTGTCCACCAATCTCGTATATTTCTGAACCAATAGTTTTGTGGAATATTTGTAAGCGACGAGAATAAGAAGTGGGCATTGGTAGCAACCAATGTCCGGTAACCTTGACGTCGATTTTCCAGTGGGTTAGGGGTTCATGATCATAGGGTTTAATCCAGAGACAGAACCATCTACGATCAAAAGGATAGGTGGGAGATTGTAGACAGACATAAACACATTGTTTTCGGGTTCCAAGGCGGGATCGTTCCATGTCGAGCGCGTCAGAGAGGATGAGCGAGCGGAAGCTCTTGGAGACAAGAGATAGCGTTGGGTAGTAAGACGTTGATATGCGAGCCAATATACTCAAAACGATGTCCGTCGGTAAGGACGAAAACAACCACGGAGATGGTGGCGTAGCCGGAGAATTAGGAGGGTTTGGCTCGCTTGGTGGCTCCATAACTCTTCGTAGGTTTTTTTAAGTTTAAACAAACACTTACCTTTTGTTTAAGTTTTGAACGGAACACCAATGAAATCTTATTGTATGCATGGTGTATATTTATCACTGTTCAAGAAAGCGGTAGGTGGTATCTGGGCGGTGACCCAACACCTAGCGCCTAGAACGCTTAGTCGGGGTCTAGATGGTTTTTAGGCGGTTTAGGCGTTCACAACGAAAAATACATTTATTTAAGTTATATTAACAACATATAAATGTTTATAATTACGTATATAGATGTAAAACATAATAATTTAATTATATGTAATTTAAAAATCATTATTATACGTAAATTATATGTAATTTAAATGTATGTAATTTTAAGCAGGTTAGGCGGTCATCTAGGCGTCTGCTGAGTTAGCGCCTAGACGGCGCCTAGGCGGCCGCCTAGACCGCTTTCTTGAACACTGATATTTATAGCCTAAAGATCTCCTAGTCCTATATGTATTTGGTTTATCAAAAACTAATCATTAACAATTACATTATCACTACAAGAAAACAGCCCATTCCCGACTACAGTAAGAGTCGTTAAGTAGTCGCTAATTTGCTGTTTACGACTCAGTTACGGCTAAAATGTGTAGTCGTAAATCCTTAGTCGGTAAAAGAATTAGTCGGTAAAAGAATTAGTCGTAAAAATAGTCGTTATTTAACGATTACTGTACGACAAAATTCCGTAGTCGTAAACATAGTCGTAACAGAGTCGTAAATAATTACGACTACGATACGACAGAGTTACGATTAACCAGCAGTTATATAGGCAGTTGTAAAGGAGTCGTAGTGTAGTCGTAACATTTGAAGACTCAGTTACGACGGATTTACGACTAATCATGATATACAGTAATTTTGCTTGTAGTCGTAACGTAGTCGTAACATGCTTATTGATTTACGACTATTTGGCTACTATTCTAAACAAATTAATAATGTAATTTTAATTTGTTTAGCGACTAATGTTTTGTAGAAAACAAATTTATAAATGTTTTAAATTGAAATTGGTACCTGTTTCTCAAAATATTATGAAACCAATATTGTAAATAGAACAAAAACAAGATTAAGACAATAAAGTCATATTAACCATGATTTATAATACAAACCAAAAGACCAAGTTTCTCACAAGACAAATATACAAACCAAAAGCGACAAATGCATACCAAGTATACATGTGTCTCAACAAAAGAGACAAGTTCAACAAAAGAGACAAGCTCAACAAAAGAGACAAGCTAATTAGTTTGGTCTATGAAATTGTAGGTGAGAAGTTAACCTAAAAAGCATCACTGTTTGAAGATGGAGAAGGAACCGGATTTGAAGGTGCAGCTGTTGCAGGAAGTGTGGTTGAGAGTGGCTCTGTGGTTGCTTCAGCTGATTGAGTCTTCATAAACTCTATAAAGGCAGGGTCAGTTTTGCGCAGGTACTTCTCGACTAAAGACAAATGCTCTAACTTGTCCTTCTGCTCAGCCACAGCTTGGAAATGTAGTACTTCACGGGCAGCAAGCTCTGCATCACGAGCAGCAACCTCTGCATCACGACGAGAATTATAAGCAGCCTGCTCTTCGATTTGACGTTGAGTTTCCCTCATTTGCTCTTGCAATGATTGAAACATTGCAGACTCTTGTTGTTGGTTTTCCTTGCCATTGATAAGAGGTTGAAGAGTATGCTTAAGACTTCCAACTCCATACAGGTTTCCTCGTGACTCTTTCTGAGTAGACTACAAGAAAACAAAGAGAAAAACACTACATAAAGAGGCTGTAGAAATCGAAAGATAATTCAATGTGGGTTGTGAAAAGTGATATTTACCTGAATAAAGATGTTTGTGTAATCATCTGCTGTGAGCTCTGGAGGCTGTGAAGTATGTTCCCCAAGGTTGGACAACTTCTGCTGCAAGTTCTTCTCATAATTGAGAGAGATTTGCTCCGCCTTCCGGTCAACATAAGTACCATCTGGCTTGGTATGTGTCTTAATAAAAACCTCACCAAGACTAACCGGTCTTCCCAATTCCCTTTCCTGCAATGTTACAAAAGAATCAAGGGTTATCACATCATTTAAAGCTCCAAATGTAAAGAAAAACAAAATTTATGGGTATATAAAAGTTACTAACCATTTCAGTATGGATTTGTTGATAAGACTTTGGCCCTGATAAGTGGACGTGAGGACCAAGACCACCACGATCAGACATACGAGCTTTAGAGTAGGTGAGACTCCTTTGTTGTGCTTCTTCAGTCTCCCAATAATCAACCATTGTTTGCCAAATAGTATCTCTGATCCATTTTGGTCGCTCTCCACTAGTCCTGGCATTGCAAATCATGTCTTTCATCCAGCGTTGGCAGATGAGCTCGAAAAACTGTTGAACTGTCCCAATCAAAGGATCCCATGTGTGTGTTTTCTACATAGCAAAGACAATATAATGATGTTAGTGGAAACTCAACAAGTAAACCTATATGTGAAAAGGTTAAGAGAGAAGAAAACTGTACAGCAAACTCGATGAACCATCTCTGTTGTCTGTCCCGAGGCACACATGTCCAGCTGTAGTATGGATCATCAAATTTATTTGTAAAATTTTTAGTAATGCTCCTTACCAGTCGCGATTTTTCGTCACGAGTAAACCTGCAAACACAAAACAGCAAAAAAGATGTCAATTTTCTAAAACAGATAAGGACCAACACAAAACAGATGTCAAAACAGATTGAGTACTTATACTTATGTATATATAGGACCAACGCAAAACAGAACCTATTAAGAACAATCAAAACAGACATATATACAGGTCCAACACAAAACAGATGTCAAAGATTGAGTACTTATACATATATATAGGCACAAAACAGAACCTATTAAGAACTAACCATCCTCAAACTAACCATCTCAAACAATCAAAACAGACAAGCTCATTAGAAGAATGTATTAATACCAGGTCGTCTTTGGCATCGGTGTGGGGGAGAGGACGGTGGTAAACTTCTCACGGTTTGGAACTCTAAGCAGGGCATTTAGAGTGACAATCGTGTCCTCCTGGTGCTCCGGATTTGAAGCCTCAGAGCCTTCATGGTAGTTGTTACCGTGAGATGATGGACGGCTCTGAGCTTGAGAGTTATCAGCTGGAGACGGTGGAGCGTCTTGTAGTGGAGGATCAGCTGGAGACTGTCGCGGATTGTTTTGAACCTCCTCTGACGAAAGAGGCTGTTGAGTCTGACGTTGTTGGTTCACCGAGGTCTGGAAAAGAGTCTGTGGCGGTGGATAGTTGCGGATCTGTGGTGCTCCTGACGGTGAGGGTCTCGGGAAAACGTGGTCTTGCTCTTGGGGTGTTTGAGGATGGGGCAAATCTGCTGCCGGCGTAAAGTTGTATTGTGGCGGTAGAGGGTTTGGTCTTCTTGCTTCCTTGATGGGGGTCGACCCTTCGGTTCTTTGGAAGAAATTACGGTCCATCTTCCTCTTTCTTCCTCGCTTAACTGGAGCTTTGGTCGGAGCCTTAGTTGCAGACTTCGTTACAGATTGTGTTGGAGCCAACGTGAAGAAGAGAATCGGGAGACAGAGGAGAAAGAAAGACAGAGAAGAGAAAGCAAATCGGGATTCAGAAGAGAAATCGGGAAGAGGAGAGTTTCGAAGAGTTATCGAAGAGGAGATTTTCGGAGTTATCGAAGAGAAGAGAAGAGGAAAGTTTCGGATTAGGGATTTTTGTTTTGGTTTTGGGGGAAAAATTAGGTTTTAGGTAAAGGGGAAAATCGAATTTTTTTTGGTTTTGGGGGAAATAATTTTGGTTTAGGGGGAAATTATTTTGGTTTTCCGGGTTTATTTGGGTTGAGATTAATTAATTCATATTTTTTTAATTTAGTTGCTAATTAGTCCCTAATTAGTCCCTAATTAGTCGCTAATTAGTCGCTAATTAGTCACAATAATTAAACTAAAAGTTTAATATTTAGAAACTAAATATTAGTCATAATTAAACTAAAAGTTTAATATTTTGAAACTAAAAGTTCAATATTTTGAAACTAATTAGTCATAATTTACAACCATAACAGGGTCATACCCATAACAGGGTCATACCACTTACACTTAAAAAGTGTGATTCTCAAATTGATCATCCCCTCATACTCGAGTTCTATAATATCAGTTAAAGTCCCGTAGAAATCTGCTGCATCGGATGCATCAGTGTAATTTTCACCTTTAACACAGACTCCATAGTTACAAGTCTTTCGTCTAACACCATGATCACGTGTATGAAATAAACTCGAGAGTCCCGGATATTTTGCACCAATAAAATCCTCGGACATACTATATATACAAGACCAACACAAACATATGAGATTTTTTTTTGTGTGGATTATATATATAATATTTATTTTACTTAATCGATATAAACTTAATTATACCTCTCAATTGGGTGAAAATAGTCACAATTTCGTAATACATATGCATGTGCGTATTGATAGTCTCTTTCAGACAGCCATACTTCATTCATTTCTCCACTTAGACGGCCGATGTGAGTAAATTTAGGAGGTACTCCAGGGACATGATATTCATGGGCTTCACCTTGATCAAATCGTGTTAACCTGACCAAATGAGTAAAGTAAATGACTTTCAAATTAATGATAACAGTTTTATCTACCTTGATTGATTTTAGAATTTACCTTGATTTTGTTTATATATTTGCGGCGAAGTAGTGCTCTGAGAAATAAGCAATCTCATCATTGATATAAGATTCAACAATTGATCCGGATGCATATCTTTTGTTCTTTGCTTTTCCTTTCAATTTTTTAAAAAACCTTTCAAAAGGATACATCCACCTATATTGGACAGGGCCTCCTAATTCAGCTTCGTAAGGGAGATGTATAGGCAGATGCTCCATTACGTCGAAAAATGATGGTGGAAAGATCTTTTCCAAATTGCATAGGATCTGAATTATGTTCTGTTTTAGAATTTGAATGCGACTTTTATGCAAATTTCTCGCACATAAGTCCCGGAAAAATGCTCCAAGCCCTACAAGGTGGACGTTCCGGTCTAGGAGTTCTGCAAAGATAAATGGAAGTAGTCGTTCCATAAAAACATGGCAGTCATGACTCTTCATGCCTGAAAACTTTCTATTTTTCATATCAACACAACTAGCTAAGTCTGACGAATAGCCATCAGGAAATCTCACCGAATGTTTGACATATTCTAGTAAACTTGTTCTCGCTTCTTCTGTCAAAGTGTAGGGTGGGAAAGGAGCTTTACCATCACTATCAATATGTAGTTGTGGCCGAGAACAAAATTTTTGTATATCCAATCTTGACATGATGTTGTCTTTTGATTTACCCTTCACACTCATAAGAGTATACATGATGTTATCCAAAACGTTCTTCTCTGTATGTATCACATCAATATTGTGTCGAAGATTGAGGTCCCTCCAGTAAGGCAGCTCCCATAAGATGCTTAACTTATGCCAGTTGTGTTGCTTCCCATAGCCAGCAGTCTTCTTTTCATGACCATTTCCACCAACGTCCTTGGTTTTTGGTGGTTTTACTTCAGCCAACCGCTCATAATAAACTTGCTCACCGGTCAACAACTGAGGTGGATACTCTCTCGAAGCATCTTTTCCCTTGAGGAAGTCTTTCTTATTCCTCCTTAATGGATGACCGTGAAGAAGAAATCTTCGATGACAATCAAACCAACACACCTTCCTTCCATTAGGGAGATAAAACGACTTTGTATCTTCCATGCAAACTGGACAAGACAATTTTCCATGGGTTGCCCATCCTGATAACATGTCATACGCCGGAAAGTCACTTATCGTCCACATTAGCGCTGCCTTTAGATTAAAATTTTCATTCAAGGAAACATCGTATGCATCGATTCCAGTAGACCACAACTCTTTTAACTCCTCAATCAAAGGTTGGAGGAAGATATCCAGACTAGCTCGCGGATGATTTGGCCCAGAATTCAAAATTGTAAGAAACAAGAACTCTTCGTTCATGCACATACCAGGGGGTAGATTGTATGGAGTCAAGATCACAGGTCACAATGAATGATTACGAGACACGCCAAACGGATTGAACCCATCAGTGCATAATCCAAGATAAACGTTACGGGGTTCTTCTGCAAATCGAGGATTTTGTTCTTGAAAATATTTCCACTCCGCCGCATCTGAAGGATGACACATTTCTCCCTCCTTAGATTTGTGCTCAGCATGCCATCTCATCGCCGCCGCAGTCTTGTGGCTCTGGTACATCCTCTTCAATCTATCAGCAATAGGTAGATACCACATACGATTGTATGGTACTTTGGTTCTACGTCGAGGATCCTTTGGCTTTCATCTTTGGACACCACAAAACAGACAAGTCTTTTCCTTTTCGTCATCTTTCCAGAATATCATACAATTGTTAATACAAACATCAATTGTATAATATGGGAGACCTAAATTGCGCATTAATTTTTCCGTCTCGTAATGTGAACCCGTTGCCTGGTTTCCTTCTGGTAAATACTCATTCAATATTTCGCACACCGAATCCACTAACTTTTCACTCATATTATACTCCGCCTTATTTTGCATGACTCGAGCAGCTAACGATAATTGTGAGTGACCTTCATGGCAACCATCGTATAATGGATTTTTTGCGCCTTCTAACATGTCGTAGAATTTCTTTGAATGATTACGTATTGGTTCTTCTACATTTTGAGAACTACCCTCATGATAGTTATCATCTAACCCCACATTATAACGAAATGCATCATTCACCATATCAACATATGGATTTTCTACTACATTACCCACATCTACATTATCTACTTCTTGATCACTACCAACATAACTTGTTCCTATATCCATATTGATTTCTTCCCCATGTTTATACCAAATATAATAATCAGGCATAAATCCATTGCTAAAAAGATGATTCCAAATTCTTTTTCCCGACATAAATTTATCGTTCTTACAACGACTACAAGGACAGTGGAACATACCCCCATTATTTTGTGCTAGAGATTGACTATTTGCAAATGCCATGAATTGCTCCATCCCCGTTGTAAACTCCGCCGAAAAATTGCCCGTCACTTCATCGAACCTCTTATACATCCACTCTCGATAATTACTATAATTGTAATTCCCAGACATTATACAAGAGTAATAGAATTTTTTTTTTTTTTTTTGGAAGATTTTTTTTTTAATTTTCGGAAATGTGTTTGTGTTTATTGAGTGAGAAGAGAAGAAATGGTGAGTGAAGAGAGAAGAAGTGGTGAAGCTGGTATATATAGGCAATTTTGGCGACTACCAAGCGACTATTAAAATTCAGTCGCATAATACAAGTACACCAACCCCCCAAACGAAAAAAACGTGAATTATAATACCGATATTTTACGACTATTATACGACTACGTTACGACCCACCGATATTGTCGTAATATAGTCGCCTAATTTGGTGACTTGTATGCGTCTACCTAGATAGTCGTAACTGAGGGACTATATAACGACAAGGTTACGAATGCATTTATAATTCTATATATTAGTCGTAACGTAGTCGTTAAATGGCGACTATTTTGACGACTACTGAATTTGATCGCAATTTAGCGACTACTGTACGATCGTTTTTATTTAGTCGTAAAATAGTAATAACGGAGTAACCAAATAGTCGCTAACTTTAGCGACTGAATAATAGTCGTAAAATGTAGTCGGCTATGACATGTTTTCTTGTAGTGTATCGCTGTCATACGTCTATATATATATATATATATATTTTTTTGAACAACGCTGTCAATATATCTATCAGAGATTCACCACATATAAAAAGAAAGAAAAAAATTGTTTTGCTAAAAAATTATATTAAACAAAAGACTTTATTTATTGTACTAAATCTAAAAAGAAAAGGAATAATATATTATATTGCTTTTAAAAAAAATTATCTAAAAAAATTATACATTTCGTTACTAATCTTGAAAATTTGACATAAGATAATTGTCAAGAATACCACCATTACTATAAAACGCTGGATAAATAAATAAAAACTTTTCTTTATTTTCTAAAAACCCTAATTTTTTATTAATAATTATAAAAATAATATATTTCTACAAAAAAAATTATAAAATTAATTTCTAATTTCTACTTCTTATAAAATAATTTATTTTCTAAAAAACCCTGATTATCTTATACAGAAATTATACAATGAATTAAAATTCTAAAAGAAATAATTCTAATTATTTTAAAATTATGATATATGTTGTCACTTTTTATAGCTTTCGTAAATAATAAATATCAACTAGATAAATTTTTTTTCACTCAATGTATCAAAATATTAATAAAACAAATATAATTATATATTTATATTTTTTAGTTTTTCCAAATATCTGTTTTTAAAAAAACTTAGTTTCCGACTTCGAGAAGTGTCTTGACTTCTGTTTTAGTTTGAGCATTACTATTTCAACCTTCTTTTTTCTTGTTAAACGGTTTTAAATTAACATTTTTTTTTAAAGCCATGTACCTTCAGTTCAGTATATGATTCGTCTTTATGATTTGTTCTTCTAAACTTGTTGATTTCCTTCTACATGCTTCCTCTTGTTCACCGGGAAATACAAAACAGATTCGAGACAATTGCAATGAAAATATTGTGTTAAAGTTGCATTCCCTGCATTTGTATATGCTTTACTAGTCTTGTCAAATCTAGTAACAACGCTAACTCGCTTCATGTGCAAACCGGTTAATGCATTGTGTCAGGTTAACTTGTTCAATTAAGATGAGTGATACTTTGGTTTTGGTTCGGTTGCAATTCATGCAATAATATTTTTGAAGGTTAGAAAAGTTGTTCATAGGTTGTTAGATAAAACAAACACATTGTGACTTTTATCACAACCATAAGATTTGTTGGGAAATGATCATCTTGTGACTTTATACATATTTTAAATTTAAATGATCTATTCTTTTGTAATAAATAAAATCACACTGTTGGGGATTCAGTAGACATTCATAATGGATGACTGGGACTCAAGTCACTCAACAAACAAGCCCTTGTGATTGTGTACTTTCTACCGACCATATGAATTATCACACGCTTTCATAGGTAAATGGATTCTTCTATATCATTTTGTGTGTGTGTGTGTGCGCGTGTCATATATATATATATATATATGTACGTATTTGTTAAAAAGCGAATTTTGAGTATCATAGCGTTAACTTTAAAGCAAAAAACCACATGAAAAGATCAAGAAGGCAAGTGCCAAAGCCAAAAGCACACATTTGATTGAAATTATTTGAAACTATGATCTTCAATTTATAATTTAAATCGAAAGACACGAAACTGAAAAAGTTATTATATTTCGTAAATAACTATTATTATTTATGATGTTAATTTATGGCTTACAAGTCAACTAATATACAACACTCTTGGCCAGACTGTTTATTCTTCGTAATTAACTAAATGATCATCACATTTATTAAATTTGCAACAATCCACGTAATGCAGTTGATTGATTGGACACGTACATAACTTATGAAATATATAAAAACTAATTATGTTTATAAGTCAAATAGATATTTCTGCTCTTGTCAAAAAAAAAAAAAATATATATATTTCTGCTGAAGAGCATATATATAATCCTTAGTTCTTAATTTGAGGTCAAAGCACAATGCGCGGTTCCTTAATCCTTATGTATGTTGTTGGTGTGCATCATAACTTGCACTGGTGCAATTAGAATGCGACAGATCTCTTTTAAATTATAATCAATTATGACCTCATCATCATTATTCTTATTCGAATATATGTTGAGAGAACCGATTGGCAGGATTAAAATATAGCTGATTTGGTACGAAAATAAATTGATATTAGTAGGCCAGTGAAAGAATCTGATCACGTAGAAAAATCTCCATATGTACGTAGAATTCTATAACTGTTGAAGTTCCTTACTTCATTCTTTGTTTGTATGTGTGTGTTTGTTTGTTTGCAAAACAAATACAACGAAAAAATAATAACGTTAGGATCGAGTTTTAGGACTTGATTCGAGTTACTTCAAAATGATATGTATTTTTCTATACTTATATATGGGTAACGACAGTTCCGACACAAACCACTAAGGTGCTCTTCGTTTGGTGAACCAGACAGTATCTGAATGCAAATGCATGTTATTGTTAGTTTAGTGACAATTAAGAAATGAACTAGATTAGGTATTTGGATGAGTTTTGAAAACTCATCCAAAAAAAGTTGAATTTCTGAATAATTTTTTTGGAGAGTTTGGATGAGGTAAATTCATCCATAATTGGTAAAAGTCTAAAATATCCCTATTTTAATTAAATAATTATAAAATATTTTTTTCTCAATTCTAATATACATACAGCCCTAAAATCTCAATTCTTCACCCAACAACCCGCAAAATCTTGTTTTCTCACTAAAACCGCAAATTACATTTTTCAGCTAAAACCGCAAAATTACATTTTCCTGCCAAAACCGCAAAATCTCGTTTTCCTCCAAAACCGCAAAAACTCGTTTTATCGCCAAAACCGTAAAATCTGATTTTTTCTCCAAAACCGCAAAAACTCGTTTTCCCGCCAAAACCGTAAAATCTTGTTTTCTCGCCAAAATCGCAAAATCTAGTTTTCTCGCTAAGACCGCAAAATCTCGTTTTTCCTCCAAAACCGCAAAAACTTGTTTTCCTGCCAAAACAGCAAAATCTCGTTTTCTCGCCAAAACCGCAAAATCTAGTTTTCTCGCCAAAACCGCAAAATCTCGTTTTTTCTCCAAAACCGCAAAAACTCGTTTTCTTGCCAAAACCGCAAAAATTTGTTTTCCACCAAAACCGCAAAATCTCGTTTTCTGCCAAAAGTCGCAAAATTACATTTTTCTGCCAAAACCGCAAAATCTCGTTTTTCCGTCAAACTCGCAAAATTACGTTTTCCGCCAAAAAACGCAACAACACAAAATTATGTTTTCCCGCCAAAATTGCAAAATCACGTTTTTCGCAAAACTGCAATATCATGTTTTTCCGCAAAAAATGCAAAATCTCGTTTTTTTACTAAAAACGTAAAATCTCATTTTAAAATGTTTATTTAAAATTAATATGAAAATAAGCTTAAAACATCAATAAATTAAAACCACTAAAACATCTTCAACATAAATAAAAGGGTTTTTTGGTTTTTTTATATATATTGTATCTAGATAAAAATATCAAATTACAAAACAAACATAATTGCATCTAAATACAATTTATGGATACATGAACCAATAACACAAACAAACATCATCTAGATATTGCGTCCAAATACTGCGTCTTGATGTTGTATCCAGATATTATGTTAGTTCACCAAACCAACAGAGCCTAAATTAAAAGCGATCCAATCAATATTTTGTTATATTTAGTAGTAACAGATAAAATAAAACGCAAATTTTATTTTGTTTTGAGATAGCCGGATTTACTCTTTGACATATAAATTAAGAATCTTGAGACTATTAATACAAATATCGCATAAATATCCACAAGTGGATTTGATTATTATTTTTGTGGTGATATATATCTTTAACAAACTATCCATTAATATCCCAAGTTGAAAACGAAAGTGGTATATCAAATGGATAATTCAGTATAACATCTGATAAGTCTTAATTTAACACTGGTTTGTAATTTTTTTATTAAACACATATGCAGTTTTTGCTTTTTCACAAAAAAAAAAAAAGGAAACTATCCAGTATCCACAAATGCAAGTTCTCGTAGATATAAATTTCTGTAAAAAAAAACTACAATGGACCGGCATATTCGGGACCATCTATCATGTAATATCTATAGTATTCTATATTTAGAAGATGAAGTGAAGATCATGGAGCATGGTACATTTAAAGGACGACAACATGACGTAAAGTAACACAAAGACCCCAAAACACGTAAACATAATAATAATGCTCAAACTATCTTTGTTTACTTCATAGAGTATATACTAATACTAATATATATAATTGTAATTTTTACTCACCATTAACTTAACACATCAGTTTTTATCTAGCGGTAATATACATCTACAATCAGTAAATTTTCCGAGAGAAAAGGACGCATAGGATTTTTGTTTAGATTTTTCTCCCCATAAGAAGAAAAGGATTTTTGTTTATATTTATTCTTATTAGATGACAACTTTTACCGAATTTTATGATATCATTGTACAGTTGGTTCACTTGTCCAATGTCCCATTAGATTTTAATATTTGCTTTTCAAATATTTCTTTAGGAAGAATATATATCAGAATATAAATACATAATCTTTATAAAGAAAAAGAAGATAATAAGACGCAAGAAACCACCAAAAAGCACTGAATCAATCTTTTATCCGCCAGTCTAAGCAATGAACATTTTGAATTCTGGGAATCTGGTTGAAGAGTTCGGCAACTCCACCCCCCAAACCTCCCTAATCTGCATCTTCAAGCTGGACATCCTCGATCTGCAGTAACACTATTGGTACATCTCGTTTCCCTATTACTCTCTTTAACCTTGTTTACCTTCTGTAACCTTTGCAAACCCTTGAAAACCGTTTTTGAACCCTGGTAAATCCACAAAAATTTAGTGCTCAATCCCTACGTGTGTAGTCAAACCCGCAGTGTTTCAAACCTATCTAACAAAATGGACAGAAACATACCTTACCACCTCAAAGGAAAAGGTATAGAGCATGGCTACTCTCCACCCCCACGCAAACGTATCCGAGCACCAGACCTTGATACAACAGAGCTTGTTGAAGCAAATGCCTTTACTCTCATGGGAAGACTCACAAACCCGTCTGCTCAACGTCTATGGTTGTTGTTTCCCTTCCTATCAAACCGCTGGAATCTAAGGGGCTCAGCCACGGGCGCAGATCTTGGGAAAGACTGCTTTCAATTCACCTTTGAGTATGAAGAGGACATGCAAAAGGTCCTGGACAACAGACCTTACTTCTTCGACCAATGGATGGTTATACTACAAAAGTGGGAACCAATAATCTCTGAGACCTTCCCAGCTATGATACCTTTCTGGATCGAACTACAAGGGCTCCCAAAACACTTCTGGCAACCAGAGATGCTACAAACAATTGCAGAAGAGTTGGGAGAATTCGTGGATCTGGAGATCACACCTGCAACGGCTAAGGTAAAAGTCCTAATCAACGGACTACAACCCCTAACAAAAGAAACGGTCGTGGAATTTGCTAATGGAAAAGAAGCAGTAGTATACCTGGACTACAAAAATCTTAAAAACCACTGCACACACTGCTTCCGTCTCACCCATGATTAAAAACTGTCCGGGGCTAGCTAACCAAAAAGAGACGTATCACACAACTCAACGGCAACCTGAACCAACGGCCTCTCAGTCTATCTCCAGAAACTACTATACCCCTCAGGACAATTTCACTGCACCAAAAGAGAGGACAAGGGCACTGGAACTGAGAAAGTATCCTGAGCAGTCCTATAATCACAGAAAGAGGAAAGCAGTAAACCTGGAGGATCGAGACTACTCTCAAGTGGAAACTAGTTCGAATAACCACCCAATGATCTCCCATCGTAGATCTCCTGGGCGAGGCTCAGACCAACAAACCAGATCCTCTCAAAGAGATAGTCGCCTAAGCTGGTCACACCGCGGAAATGAAAACCACCTCAGACGTCAAAATTTGGAATGGAGAGCAAAGACTGTATCCCCTGCTCTGCCCAGCCAAGAAACGTCTGTTTCGTCCAGAGCCCGCCGTCCCCCTTTGGAGAGGACAACCACTAGTCCAGACCCAACTACCCCACCTCCACTGCAAACAATATCAAGAGAACAAATTTTAAATGATCTCAGAGAAGTCACAATCCAGTATACGTCTTGTGTTGACCAAACCGAAAGTGCTGCAAGGAAAATGCGAGTGATCCAGGGTGAAAGTAGGAATATGATGGCTACCACAGCAGACTGTATTCTAGCGGCATCTACAGAACCAGTCCCTGATGCACCCCAAGGTTTACCTTCTCCAACAATTGGTTCTTTTACTCCAAGTGGAACCCTTCCTGAGGATTTACCAAGACCAATCACCCATGAGGTGGAGAACCAAAAGAAGATTAGAGGTCGACCACCATCATCAAAAGGTGCACCAAAAGCAAATACCACCTTAATGGGAGCAAAATCACAGAAACGAAACCTTACCATTGGTTCACCAAAGAAAAATCAAAAGCCTCAAGTGGGAAGGTCTAATACCTTGGGAGGAGCTGCAAAAGATAAAGAGTCACGAAACAAAGTATCTTCGACTGAAGCCGGACCATCAAGGACTGGTAAACAAAAGACCTCAAAACAGACTGGACCCAAAATTACCTTGTTCCCGACAAGCAAGAAACGAATGGTGGATTTTCCGAATCTGCCAGCTCCTCTTCCTTAAGGGTATTGAGCTGGAACTGTTGTGGGTTGAGGAATCCCATAACAGGCCAGAGGCTAAGGGATATCAAGAAGAAGATTTCCCCTGATGTATTATTCCTCATGGAG
Source organism: Camelina sativa (assembly GCF_030686135.1). Taxonomy (NCBI): domain Eukaryota; kingdom Viridiplantae; phylum Streptophyta; class Magnoliopsida; order Brassicales; family Brassicaceae; genus Camelina; species Camelina sativa. The sequence goes on from NC_141890.1 coordinate 12,052,518, forward strand.
ACTCGCACCTAGATTGTCCTCCAACACCTAGATTGGATGGGTTATTCCTCGTCCTTTCTAGTCCCTCCTTCACCAACCACAGTTGGGGGCCTTGCCCTGTTTTGTAAAACAAGCATAGACATTGAAATACTTCAATCGTGTCCAAACTATATTGATACAAAGATCTCATCAAAAGGAAAAGTGTTTTTCTCTACATTTGTTTATGGAGAACCAGACAGCACAAAGCGTGAACTCATTTGGAATCAGATCCAAGAGCTAGATACCAGCAGAAGCGGTCCTTGGTTTCTCATCGGTGACTTCAATGATATAATAAATGATACTGAAAAGGCTGGTGGACCACAAAGAACAGAAGGATCATTTACTGCCTTGAGGTCATTTATGTCTTCTTGCGATTTATATGATTTAAAACACATTGGCTGTTACCTGTCCTGGAGGGGTAAAAGACATACCCATATGGTCCGCTGCCGACTAGACAGAGCCATGTCAAACAGTGAATGGGTTGTTGAATTTCCCTCGGGTCGTAGTGAATACTTGAGATTTGAAGGCTCAGACCACCGTCCTCTAGTAACGTCGTTTGACCCTATCAAAAAAAGAAGGAAAAGCTTATTTAGATATGATAGGAGGTTAAAAGAGAATGTGGATGTGCATAATATAATACTCACTGCTTGGGGCTCGATTCCTGCGGGATCTGTTAATGAACGTATAAGCGCCTGTCGCCATGCTATAATCACCTGGAGTAAGGCCCAACATGAAAACAGCCAAAAGGAGATTAACGTGCTAAGAGAGAAGTTAGAAACATGCATGAAGTCTGATATAGACAACCAAGAAGAAATCTCCCTCATCAACATGAAACTACTCAATGTGTATAAGCAAGAAGAAGCCTTCTGGCAGCAACGTAGTCGACAGCTCTGGCTAACCTTGGGAGATAAAAACACCGGATACTTCCATGCTGCAACAAAAGGTCGGAGAGCTATTAACAATATTTCTGTCATGGAATCAGCGGCGGGAGCCCCGGTGTTTGAGGAAAAAGAGATAGTACAGACTATAACAGAGTATTTCCAACAAATCTTTACCTCACAGGAAGGTGACAGGAGATCAGTCGTACTGGAAGCCCTAAACCCGTGCATATCCTCACAAGATAATGACAAACTGACGGTTATCCCAACTGCAGAGGAAATTCACAGAGCCTGCTTTGACATTAACCCGGATAAAGCCCCAGGGCCAGATGGCTTCTCAGCAAGCTTCTTCCAATCCAATTGGAACACAGTGGGGACTGAAATCATTGCGGAAATTCAAGCTTTCTTTGTATCTGGTATTTTACCTCCGCAAATAAATCACACACATGTTAGGCTCATCCCCAAGATTCCAAGCCCACAAAGGGTTTCAGACTATAGACCTATCGCACTATGCTCAGTATACTACAAGATCATCTCCAAAATCTTAACCAAGCGTCTACAACCTATTCTGCAGAAATGTATCTCCGAAAACCAATCGGCATTTGTGCCCCACAGAGCAATATCCGACAATGTCCTGATCACACATGAGACCCTACATTACCTGAAAACTTCAAATGCAAAAGTAAGGGTGTCCATGGCAGTTAAAACTGACATGAGCAAAGCTTACGACAGGTTAGAATGGGATTTTATTGAGGCAGTGCTGGAGAGAATGGGTTTTCACAAGATTTGGATCCGGTGGACCATGCAATGTATTACCTCTGTGTCGTATTCTTACCTCATAAACGGCCAGGCTTTAGGATCGGTAGTACCAACAAGAGGCATCAGACAGGGAGACCCGCTTTCTCCTTACGTCTTCATCCTATGTAGTGAAGTGCTATATGGTCTATGCAACAAGGCTCAGGAACAAGGAAGTCTTCCTGGTATCAGAGTGGCAAAAGCTAGTCCTCGGGTTAATCATTTATTATTCGCTGATGATACTATGTTCTTCTGTAGAGCTGACCATAAAAGTTGTTTGAAACTCAAACAAATATTGCAAAAATATGAAGATGCATCAGGTCAGAAGATTAATACAGAGAAATCATCAGTCACCTTTGCTAAGAATACCAGTGTTGCGACCAAAGAAAGGGTAAAAAGAGATCTAGCTATCTCAAAAGAGGGCGGTCAAGGTAAATACCTGGGACTTCCTGAGCTCTTTGGAAGAAAAAAGAAGGATCTGTTCACATAAATTGTAGATCGCATCAAACAAAGAGCAATCAGCTGGTCCTCAAGATTCCTATCTGCGGCGGGGAAGCTTACCTTACTCAAGTCGGTCCTCTCTTCTATGCCCACATACACTATGACTTGCTTCAAACTTCCTAACGCCCTCTGCAAAAGAATCCAATCTGCACTCACTAGATTCTAGTGGGATTCAAACTCCGGTAGGAAGAAGATGTGCTGGATATCCTGGAGGAGAATGACAAGATCGTTTAAACAGGGTGGTTTGGGTTTCAGAGAGATTAAGAATTTCAATGATGCACTACTAGCAAAACTCGGTTGGAGACTAATTACAAATCCAGAGTGTCTCTTGGCCAAAGTACTGATTGGAAAATATTGTAAGTCTTCCTCCTTTTTAGATTGCCCTATGTCTGCAAATGCTTCACATGGTTGGAGGGGCATATGTATCGGTCGTGACCTACTGAAGAAAAGACTAGGCCAGATTATCGGAAATGGTAAGGATACACCAATCTGGTACAGCCCCTGGTTATCTTTAACCAAGCCGGTGTGTCCAATGGGCCCTCCAACAGAAGCTTCAAGTTCACTGTGCGTTGCGGACCTTATTCTCCCGGATTCGGGTGATTGGAATGTACCCTTATTAAGAGAAATCCTACCTGCCTACGAGCATGATATCCTAAAACTGAGGCCAAGTACAACAGGGGCACTAAATAAATGGGCTTGGCTACCAACCACGACTGGTATATACACGACAAAATCGGGATACTATGAGGCATTTCAACTGAGCGAAAGAGGAGACAACCCTCTACCACCACCTCCAGCAACCGATTTTAACTGGCTCTCTTCCATTTGGCAAGTAAGATGCTCACCAAAGATCAAAATGTTCCTTTGGAAACTGGCTCAAGAGGCACTCCCAGTGGGAGCAAAGCTACAACAGAAACAGATCGATGCAAATGTGGTATGCCCTCACGGTGGAGCCGAAGAGACGACTATTCATTTGTTCTTTCACTGCCCTTTTGCGGAACGTTTATGGCATATGGCTCCACTGTCCACCACACTCAGGACACAGGAAGTTAGTACAATCAAATCGGGCATCACCATCTCGGGAAAGCTGACAAGCCTCCCACCTACGGGCATAACCCTGGGTCCCCTCGCACCATGGATACTATGGTCGATTTGGACGGCACGAAATCAAAAGATTTTTAACAAAAACCCCCAAACCCCTATGGAAACCCTATTGCTGGCGATTGTACGTTGTCGAGAATGGCAAGAGGCCCAATCGAAATCCAGGATCAAACCAGTCCACAGACGCGACCCCCCGAGTTTCCCAAATCGGGGATCTGCCGTTGTGGCCTATTCGGATGCAGCCTGGCGAGTGGACAACCACGCGGGCTTTGGATGGGTTTTCAAGGACCCTAACGACACCCTGATCTTGGAGGGAGAGTCGTCGACTCCGTTTGTGTCCTCACCGTTGATGGCTGAAGCTTTAGCAACTCTGACAGCAGTAAGAGTGGCCATTGAATCGGCTTTCACCAACATCATCTTCGCTTCTGACTCGCTGAACTTTGTCAAAGCTCTTAATCGGGAGATCCAATCAAAGGAACTCCATGAGATTCTTCATGATATCCTCTCTCTATCCTCTCAACTTAGCTTGTGTTGTTTCAAATTTATCCCTAGAGAGTTCAACCTTCAGGCGGATGGCCTTGCAAAAAACGTTTTATCTGTAATGAACCCAATTTGATGAATGAAAAAGCAAGTGTTTGACCCAAGAAAAAAAAAAAAAAGACGCAAGATAGTGACTACAAATTGATAGCCGGTTTGATATTTGATCGTCGAGGAAGCAATAACAGCTGTTCCTCAATATTCTCAATCATGGTACATTATTATATCGTGAATGGTGATTTTATATACATACCTCACCAGTCACCAGTGAAAATTAAAATAAAATAATAATACGTTGAAAAAGTAATATAATTACAGCGACGATGACCACATAATTCACGAGTGATGATGGTCAAAGTCGTCCGTCAAATTATTTGAATATATAGTCGTTTTTGTTTTTGTTTTACGTCAATCTAAAATGTCTATAATGAGTACTGTGGCGATACTATAGACATATTCATTGATGTGGTGACTCTACAAAAAAAATGTGGTAGGGTGTAGACGTGTAGTTGATATGATGATTGTATTCCAACGTAGAAAAATAGAATGATCAACTAAGTTACTTTGTATTGTTTCTATAATTTGGATAAATTGAGCCAAACAGCTCAAAACTAATTCAACTAAAATTTCTTTTGTTATCTCAAATTTTTAGTACGATCAATCAGTTTTGTTGACAAAAAGAAGATATAGAAAACTTTTTCAACCGTTTAGGACATTAACCGTCTTAGATACACATTTTTACGAGTAGTGACAGTATAGCGTGGTTAGTGCATCTTGAGATTCACGAATTGTTGCACCAACTCAATAGAACCCTACTTGAGTTTGAAATCTTTTTCTTTTCTTTTGAATAGATAGCCTGTTTTGCAACTGATTGGTACGGCCAAAACCAGTTTACATGAGAATGTAGTAGACGACATGGCAAAAAGAAAAACGAAAAATTGGTGAAAGCGGCGTTAAAATAAAAATTTAGGTTAAGCTTTAGGTATCGAAGGCTCTAATATATAGAGAAGTAAGCTGAATGATATTATTTGATATGTGAATTACATTATATACACAATACAAGAGGCAACTAGGTCTATTATATTTACTATTGTAACGTTTGCATATATATATCCTACATATTTAATTAATTTATACATTAATTAGTCATCAACGCTTAAGAATATATTAAAATTCTGATATTTCGAAAACCCTCTCAAACCCCAAATGATTAATTCTTAAGATGGCGCAGTGACTTGATTTAACTACACATATTTAAATATCTAAATTATAAAAGTGAAGATCTTGTAACACAAGTTATTTCTGTCATTTTTATCGGTAAATAATATACTTTGCAAGAGAAGGAAAAAATCAACAAATACGGGTTCACTAACAGATATTTTATATAACCAGTAAATTATATTAGAAAAACAAGGACAAATCAGTTAACATAGCCATGGGATATTTTTTGAGGGGGAAAAAAAAACATATGATCGAGACTTATATAACATTTTTCCCCTGTTTTTCTAAATTCAGTAACCAAATTTTCCCCATCTTAAACTAAAATATTACAAATTAAACTCCCAAAAAGAAAAAAGAAAAAACTAATAAAGTTATAAGAAAATGGAGATTTTTGTACACTTGGTGCTTTCTCCTCTTTTCCCATTTAGGAAGATATTTCCTACCAAAATCTTGAACTTTTTTTTTCATCTATCTCCATCTCTGCGTAAGAATTTTTTTTTTTTTTTTTTTCTCTCCTCTTTCCAAATATAGAAAGTTAAAGGGCAAGTAAGTCATTCTACGCTTCGATCTCCGACTTCCGGGCCAACATAATGGGCAGTCCGTTTTGGGGGAGCGCGAATGGCCCATACTGAATCGCGTCGCTCGCTCCAACGATCGACCAGCTGAAATTACAAAACTACCCCTCATCAGAAACACTTTTATTTTCTCGAATATCATAAACTCGAAAGAAATCGAAAATAGAGAATAACAAAAAGTAAAGAGGAGGTAAATAAGTAAGTAGTACAACACACCTGTACTTGGTGGTCAGATGATGAATCATGATAGACATCTCAAGCTTGGCTAATTCATTACCAGGACAGGAGTGGGTTCCATTGCCAAATGGCATGAAAGTATTGGGTTTTGGAGCCACCTATTATATCAAACCAACTCATGTTAAATGTAAAAATCATACTCCAACACACACAAAAAGCATTTGTATTATTGTTGTATTCAATAATTGTTACCTCGAATCTTGATGGATCAAATTTTCCAGGATTTGAAAAAATATCAGCACTATGATGAATGTTTCTGAAAAGGGGTAAAACTTTCCATCCTTTAGGTATCAAATATCCTGTAAAAACCATAGAATCATTAGTGTAAAAATTCAATTCGTGGATCATCCGGTTATTTATCGGTTTAGTGTATGTTAGTATACCTTCGTATTCAACATCTTCCACAGCTTCTCTGAATGTGAAAGATAAGATTGAAGCCACTCTTAACGTTTCTTGAATGACTCTTAGAGTTAATGGCATCTTCTTTGTATCTCCCCAAGTTAGAGACTCTCCTTCTTCTTTGTTTTTCCTTATCGCCATATGTTCTTCCTGTAGAAGAAAATACCAAAAACACCCATGAGCAAACAAACAAAACTACGAAACTGCCACTCCTCTCAGATTTTATTACCAATAAGGACGACAAAATACGTGTCCGTATGTGTTTACTTACAGTAACGGCTTCGAGAACGTTGGGATTCTCAGCCAAGTACTTGAGGATCCACGTCATCACACTCGCCGTCGTGTCTCTGGCCGCGAAGATGACTCCGATGATGTTGTCGGCGATCTGTTCGTCGGTCAGCTCTTCTTTGTCTCCCATGAATGATCCGAGTAGATCGTTCTGTGAGGAACCGTTTTGTCTTCTCTCTGATAAGATTCTGGCGAGGATCTGTGAGAGCTCCTTGCGAGCTTTCATGGATTTGTTGAAGAGTGTTCCGGGGAGGTTCACTGGCATCGAATTGTAACCTTTCTCGAGAATGTAGTAGCATCGTTTTAGATCTTCTCTGTATAAAACCTCGTCTTTTCCGAAGATCGAGAGCAACGCCACGTTGAAGGTGTACTGATCAAACAAAACCAGTTTAGATCATAATAAAAGTAAGAGTTGCTCTGTTTAGAAAAACGGAGAAAGTATGTGTCTTGTTCTGTTTCTAGCAGAGTAAAAAAAAAAACAGAGGAAACAGGGGAGCCTTACAGTTTTCATTTCTTGGTAAGTGTTGATCATTGTTCCATCCCAGTTACGGAGAGAATCTTGAGCGATAGATTCGATATTGGGAACCATGTTTCTGATAGAATCAGGCATGAAGGCACGAAGAACAAGCTTCCTGAGTTTAGCGTGATAGTCACCTTGGTGGAAGAAGATGGCTTGTTTACCTAACATCCTCTCTTTACTCGCCGGAAAAGTCGGTTTGAAGAGATGAGATTTCGTAACCAGAACGAACTTGGCCGCCTCTGGACTCGAGATCATCACACATGGACATCCCAATACATGGGTCTTAAACACCGATCCATACCTGGCAACAACAACAAAAAAAACATCATCAGAACAGAATTATTATTAAATTGCTTCTCAAAAGTTTCGATTTTTTTCAAAAAAAAAACGACCTTTTCTGTTTGGATTGGAAAAAGACATTTGGGTCTTGAGAATAAAGTTGGAAGGTTTCGCCGACGTAAGGCCAACCCATTGTTCCCGGTGGGAGTGGAAGTTTCGAGGATCCACGGCGGCGCTGTGAGATTAGACACCGGAGAGAGTAAAGGAAGAAAGCTCCGGCGAGGAGAGTGAGAACCATGGCGGAGAAATCCATTTTCTTTGTTCAGAAACGAAAACAAACTCACTTCGTGTTTTGACACCAGTGGGAAAGGAGAAGAAGTAGCTGAACAACGAAGAACTTGTGACTCGAACTTATACAAAGACAAAACAAAACTGAATTATTTGTTTTTGGTGTGTAATGGGGAAGATGTTTGTGATGCAAACCAAGTGGGAGATGTGAATGGGTTTTATAGGCTATTCTCATAAGGTGGAGGAGGAGAGAGAGAGAGGAGAGGTTTGAAGTTGAGCTTTCTATACAGAAGAAACTCTTATTAGAGAGACAGCTCATTTGAGAGAGACGAAGATAGCACGTGTCAAGGAGCATGCATAAAGAGCGTGTGAGATTTTGACCAAACAATTAAAACTAATTAAAGAGATGAGATGAGATGAGAGCCATTCAAATGGACTAGTTTGGTTAATTAGTTCTCTTGCCAAAAATTTATATTCCTTAAATCAATTTTTTATATAATTAATTTTTTTATAAATCCTAATTATGACAAAAAAAAAAGAGAAAAAAAAAGTAGAGACAAATGTGGGGTTAGGGAAGGTTTGTGTGTGTGTGTGTGTGTTTTATTAACTTTGGACCTATATAATTAAAGATTTCTTTGGTATTGAATGTAACCTCTTATGCTTCATCAAATACTTAATTTCAAAAATATTTTGAGAATTACATCAATTGACATCAACTATTTATTTGGTTTTTATTATATCTCAAGACAACACGTTTTTTTTTTCCAGTAGATAGAATATTAATGAAGAATGGGAGTGATATCATGAAGATAACTACTGAGACTAGTTTTAGCTATTTATTTTTGATAAGTATTTTTTTCTTATATTTTTACTATATGAAAATAATATTTCTGATATTATATAGGATATAGAGTAGTATATTTATTTACGTGTCTGTAGCAGGTTATTACACACATCACATGCACATATAAAATAAGACAAAAGAAAGTTAATAACTGTTTTCTCAATATTCTATATTTTTTTCTTAATCTATATTTAAATTATATGAAAATTTTAATAGAAAGTAATAAAGACCTATATATGTGAAAATACTATTTGCATTTATTCATATGAAAAAATTTATCAAGAGATTCTTGTTTTGAAAGTTGAAGTTAATTGGAATTTTAAAGTTGGATTTGGATCATATTAATATCATGCAAAATATTATTTTCTTACATTTTATATATGTTAGATTCTGTTTTTTTTTTTTTTTTTTTTCTTTGTAAACTCTTACATAGCTTTTTATTATATTGTAAACATTATGCATTTTTTGAATTCTTTTGTTTCTACATATATACAAACTAATATACAATTCATATGATAAAAAATTGTTTAATAAGCTACAACCTGGTTAACCTCTTTTTTTTGTTTAACTTGTTAACTTGATTCTGAGAAATACATACATGACGTATATGTAAAATGTTAGGTTTATGATACATTGTAAACCTGCAACCCTGTTGAACGAAAACAAACATTATACAAAAGTATTGATACATTTTTTGGACTAGTAAGTAAATGGAAACATATGACAGACGAATGTGTATTCTTCGTGGCTTATTTATTAATCAGAAACACTTGCTATTTCCCTCCCACGTTAACACACACACTGCCAAATAACTCAAATGTATATATATATCTTCTTTGAATTAATCAAACTTTTTGTTGTTTAATCAACAAACTCACGGAATTCAAACGCATTCTGATAATTAGATAAAAGGAAGATAAGAATTTGACATGTATATTTCTAATGATATGACTTTAGCTTAAAATGCAGACATTTATCTTAGTTGCACGAAATTTATCATTTGACTTTGGTGGTGCCAAGAAACAAAATCATCGAAGCTTAAAATATATATTAATTTGTCTCCTCCCTCATACAATATTTTGTATCAAAGAAAAGTCTTACCAAGAAATGATTCGCTCTTTTCTTAAAATTCATGCATACGTATGTTATATATAAAAGAATCAAGCTTACAAACATTCGTGTAGTAGAGGGAACATTTTCGGATGCGAAAAATTAATATTATCTACCTTTTTATATTTTGACCAAAAAAAAAAAAAAATCTACCTTTTTATTGATATATAAAAAATAAAATAAAAATCCTAAATTTCTATCTTCCACGGCTTGACTCGCTTTCCCTTATAAAAAATAAGAGTAGCGTTACAAAATTTAATTCCCGAACGTTTATATAATCTTCAGTAGTTGACAAAACAATTGTTGAATTTGAGCTCGTCAAAACCATTTTCCCAACATTAAAATTTTCGGCGACTTTGCTATCGGCTATTGTCAACAAAATGTAGTGCCACTTGGCTCGCCATGGTTCATGCCTCCTAACTTAATCTTTTAAAATAATGGGAATAAATTAAAATGGCAATAAATTCGTAATGTTTTAGAAAGACCAATGTAGTAGCTTTAGTAACTATATGAGACAAAGGTTGAACTTTCTTTCTAGAAAGTGGAATAGAAGATCTGGAGATACAAAGCACATATTTTTCAGTCATGTTGAATTCGAATTTATTACTGTAATAGGAGAAACTTTATATAAATGAACTGCGGAAAGTGTTTCCACAATGCTACTTCTGAATTCAACTCAGTTAGGTCTTATTGTCATTGTTTTGTAGCTTTAACCCTCTGTCCCAATTTATGTGCAGTGCAAAATTCAGTCTATCCTTAAAACATAACTACATGATCTTATCATATAATATATCTAATCTCTCTCAAATATCATTTTTTTTGCAGCTTTGATCGAGTCCGGAACCAAGAATTTTGTATCGCTTCTTGGACAACACATATAATTCTGCTTCCAAAGCCGATATACCTGACTCAATTAAGTATGCTGGCCACCGTATACACATTTCTTTATCATCTCATTAAATCCAGTCACATCTCTTATCTATTGTTCACATTTATATTCATATAGACATAGTAATAAATTTGAAGTGTGAGACGTGAAACGTGATATATATATACACACACACATGCGCCATGAAACAAATATACCTACGTACGTGTGTATTGAATACAAAGATTAGCAATCCACGTAACTCTATAATATACGAAAATATTTCAAAGCAAAAAACAACAATATCCCAAAGGTAGATCGTTCTTCGGCCGACCATATTTTTTCATAACATGCAGACCTTTATTTGCGTGCCTGACAGTAAATTACTTTATATAGATTTGCGTTGGCAATTTCCTCATTGGGAAATCTTGATATTTGTTATATCTTGTATGTTTTAAATTAAATAAACAATTATATCTCGTTGTGTTGATCTATGGTTTTTTTGTTAAAAAAAAAGAGAAAGAGATGCAACATGAGGACTTCCGGGAGGTTATCCATCCGGTACTACTCTCATTCAAACACGCTTAACTGCAGAGTTATGATGGGATCTCGTTGTGTTGATCTATGGTTTTATATTTTTAATCTGTAACTCAAACACAGGTGGTGTATAAATGTACCGTTTTAATAGTTGCTAATAATCAGGAAAAAAAACAAGATTAAAAACGTCACTAAATACTTATTTCTCAATTTTTTAACATTTTTAATAATCATACCACTATAATGTACTATTGTTTCTAACTATTTTAATTCATTATTATTTTATTTATTCGTAAAAAATTGTATTATTTTATGTTATCAATCAAAATCTATTATATTTCAAAACGAATATTGAGTTTGATTGATAATAGTACAAAACAATAAACAATTTTAATAGGTAAAGGTTATAAACAATATATAAGATAGTTTAAAACACGCAGTACAAAATTAAAATACGAGATAACGATTAGAAAAAAGCTGAAAATATATATTTTTTTGTTAATTATCAAATCTGTATACATCTTGTACACGAAATCATCAATCAAAATCAATAAAAACTAAAAGAAAAATATTTTGCGGGGCGAGGAGGGGAAGGCGACAAATGTGATATGGGCACTATAACGAACATTGATTAGTAATTTAATAGACGTACCAAGAAAAAGGTAAATTATTTGTCACAACAGATACGAGTTATGTCCCGATAAGGCGAAAGATGGAATGAATATAATTTTGTATAAATACATTTTAAAACCCCGGTTTAATCAATTCCACCTTTTTTGCATTAATTCCATAGTGACAACACAACGTAAAAGACTTTATTGAGGCAGTTCGCTATATTGTCTACATATGGCCAGTATTGTACATTTATGTACGTACACATACACGAAGCCAAAAAACTCTCTATCTCTGTATTTATTTTAGTATATTATTTTATAACCTTTTTCTGGAAGTTTATACATTTTTGCTAAGACTCTTATCACTCTATTTATATTAGGGATAGACTCTTATCACTCTTATGTTTTTTTTTTTTTTTTGGGTTAAGTAGATAAGTATCATGATTCATGAACCTGCTTATAGAATAAAAACGGTGTACTGTTTTGGCTTTAAAAAAGTAACAATTAGTTTTGGAATATAACATTAACAGTTTTAGAATGGATGTCAAATATTTAGTTTTAATTTCAGTCTCCTTTGTTCATATTTAAACCATATCTAATTTCTGTCATATCATGAACAATTTTGTGGAGACATGAGTTTAATTTTTTTAAAACCTTCTATAATTAATCAAACATATTTCTTTAATGCAAGTTAATTATGATCATATATTCATATACATATGAAAATGCTACTAGCATATCTCAGAGTTATTCTGACGGACATATTTATCAACACAACCATGTATAAGTCATAGAAACATGAAAGTTGAAACGTACATAAGACTATGACGGATGATATCAATAAACCGCCGCACTAATCTGCATTTTCTAAAACTATACTCGACCACTAATTAATTTTGTCAACTATAAGACTTTTAATATATAGCAATGGAAGATCGATTGAAAATGCAAGTAAAACGTTATATATGAAAACTGAAATATATAAACAAACAAAAATAGATACTCTCAATATTCAAACTTCAAATATACATGATATATATGATGCCAATATCTACATTTGGACAAGGCTGCTTGAAAAATATCTCGGCAATCATGTAACTTCTGCGTACCTGCTTACGTATACCTTCTAAATTAAGACGCATACGTTGGCGAAAACAATAATGAACACTGTACATATATAAATTAATTTAAGAAAACTATATATGAATATATATTGTTAATTTTTTTTTTTTTAAAAACTTCACAAAAGTGGAACATCAATTAAATAAGGATCGAGCCTAACGCCTAACCATGGCGGAGAGAACTTTTAAGAATCGTGTAAGGATATATTTACATGTGGCCAGCTTCGTACACGTGTCCATATCTCTCTCTACACGACTTCTAGGGCTTCCGTATCCCAAACTGATTCATTTATATACATTAAATTAAAACGTTCGATTCTCCATGTGTTATGTGTCTCTCTTTTGTATACGGTTTTTTTTTGACGTGTTTGGTGCGGAGTTTATAGAGAAAAATAATTTGGCTATATGAGTTGTTCTGTTGATATTTTGTTCTTCTAGGGTCATATATGGAAGCCGATCATCATGGTGATTAATCATCTTTTATATTCTAACTACGTTAATATTGCTAATCAGGTTAATATAATGTATTGAACCGAATGCATATGCCGGCGGCCAGCGGGTCTAGTTAATGTTTATTTTGTGGACAACATATGCCAGACTAAAGTGGCATTATTATTTTGTTCCGGGGTATACTTGAAATCAAATCCATAGTCTATATACCTTTTGATCGGATGGAGTCAGTAGGATAAGATGGTATGTTCAAGTATATCCAATATACATTTTTGTCACTTGTTTTGCTATGAAAGATCGTCTCTACACAAATTGTAGTGTGGCGAATTGAGGTCAAAGCGTTTTCTTTTCCGGATTGTATCCTTTAAGAATATAGCCTCATGAAACATTAGTTTTAGCTCTGTAAATTTTCAAAAAAAAAAAAATTAGAAAAAAATTTAGCTATGCTACAACAGGTCCTGGCATTATTTTCTCGTTTCTTCTTTTGTCTTATTTGTATATATCTGTGTTTGTTCTTTGTCGAGTTTAAAATTGGCTGCAGTCTGTTTTTTTACAAAATAATATAATATCAGATTAGATAAAGTTCAAATAAATAAAAAGATATTTGACGTATTTTAAGTTTGATAAATACGTTCGATGTTTTTTTTTTAATATATTTGTTTTCTTGTGTGGTATCAATGTGAAGTATTTATATCATTTTCAAAGTTTTTGACAGAGAAAACAGACAATAACAAAACAACAATGGGGAACAGAAATCCAAAACCAGAAGATAGAAATACAAAAACTAAGATGTAGGAAGATTTTTTTTTTTTTTTTTTTTTGTCAACAGATTTTACTATCTCTTTCAAGTATTTGTGGAAAGTTGAACTTAAATTCCCGTATTCATGGATTTGCAATTTTGCATAGGTGGTATCGCCACTTGCGGTAGAGGATCCGAACACTTGTTTTATGTTTTCACTGACTCCCAATATTTTTGTTTTCTAGTTTCTTACATTTTTTTTGTCAACTTATTTCTACTAATATTTTAACATGATTTGATGTGGAAGACACAAAATTTTCCGGAAAAAAGACATAAAATATATAATGTAAGATCTCATTCGACCACCCGTCGTTGTATTTGAGGTGCAGATTCACGACATTTCGATTAATATATAATTCTTTTCTACCAATCTATTTCTCTATAAATTATGGCGTTATCATGTAAATCTCACCTTTTGTATATACAAGTTTTACAGCTCTAAAAACTGTGATAATGGTACTTTTGATAAGAATAATTAAAACATGTAGGAGGGATCGTGTCTAAATATGATGTGCAAAGACAAAAGTAAAACAACGACAAACAAAAGTGACACTGAGCCGCTGTATTACCTACACAGCTACACTTAACAAGTTCGCATTGATCTTTACATGATATTTTTATTTCGGGAACATATAAAGGTAGTGATAATGAAAATCACATCATAAATTACTCATATCTATTTGAGATACTGCTCTGTAATAGATAGTTAGTGGGAAAAAAAGGAACTAAGAAGGTCATCTCTACCGATAAAATATATCAAATTTCGACAAATAGAAAACCACCAGGTTACTGTTGAGAAAAAGTTATAATGTATTGATGTATATATGTATATATGTGGACATATATACAATTATATATATATATATATTGAAAATTCACATTCTACAAAGCATACGCATGTATGCATATGTCGACATACGTATATATGTATGTGTGGATGTAATATATATACGACAAAAGTACTCTTTCCAACTCGAACTGAAAAAATATGAATGTCGACGAAGAAACATTATGTCTAAAGAGAACGAAATTAATATATGTTACATACAATAATGAGATGGATATAGTATATCGACCGTACTCGTACCAATCTAATAATTGAGAAGAGATAATATTCGAGCCTCCCAATCAAATTTAGAATTCTTATTGTAGAATACAATAATTTCAAAAGAAAAAATATTGGTTTTAACACTATGTGTTATAAATGTTTTTTGGTGCTCGAATTGGCTTATACGTCTATAGCCTCTTGTTCAAAGTATGGGTCCGATAAGTCGTATTCATATGGATACAAATTCAATAAGTCGTCGTATCTCCATTATATAGAATCGTATCTCTTATGTTGGATATGAAGTAAATATTATCTTTTCAAGGCTATAAATATATAATTTCAAAAATGGAATAAATGAAAACACTTTTGTTTCGTCTATTTGCTAAGAAGAAACGTGGTCGTGGTACTCCGTTTAGTCAACGTCAAGTCTTTGGAAAATTCTACGATGAAACGTAAATCCTTGACCACATTTCACTTTCTTGCTAAAACAAAATAAAATTAATTTTAAAATAGATCATCAAACAAAAAGGTACATCAAGTTGATGAGAACTATAGAAAACCCTACCAAAAGTACACTCTTTCATCTATTGATTCCTTTAATAAAGAGATTTAGAAGTAATGTTCTTTTGTATTTTTGTTTCATTATATGCCCCCACACGGTTTCATGTCTCGCTAATTAAAAAAACAGAACAAAAAAAATCGAGACAATGATGAGTTAGATTGTCTGAACCAAACTTGCAAGTTGTAGTATTGCAATCATTTTTCTAGAACTTTTCGTTTTAATTACTTCAAAAGACTCGTCGTCGATGAGTATTAGCATAAGAATTGTGTTTGCTGTGTCTTGGGGATGTTTTTAGATTGAAAGTGGTTGTGATTATTTAGTTTTAAAGCCAGCATTCTATTTTCATGGGACTCTTTCAGTACGAATTCAAATTGGATAATACTCTAAATAGTATCGACAAAATTCTAAACAATTAAGTAAACATCAATGTGGATCAGTGTATGGAGACATCCGAGGCCTTCATCTATATATATAAATATAATATAGACAAAAATGCAAATGCCGTCTAATGAATTAGGGAGGCCACAAATTAAACACTTCTCTTAAAAAATGAAAAGTCCATTACTTTTTAGGCATCAGTTCTTCCTTCGAGATTAAAATATAACAAAATATGGAGGATATGTATAACATATGTTAGTCGGAGTATTAAAATAAATGAGTTGGTAAGTCTTGTTAGAGAAAACAAGAGAGAATTTGCTATTGAAAACAATGAAACATGACCAAAAAGATTCGTAATATGACCCAATTCAGCCATAAAACTAAGAAATAAATCACATTTAGAGAATTTCTTCGGATTTTCAAAGACAACGTAATCGTGATCACACTCGTGCGTGTATTCAGTAATAGTTGGCCTCTTATACTTGGATCATCGATAAAACACTCTTGTGCAAAGAAAAGAAAAAAGTTTACGCGAGTATCCTCCTCTTTATGTAGTAATCTAGATTCAAATCTGCAAATTCAAGTTCTTTAATCTATTTATTTGCAAAATCAAGTTAGTGTTTGACTAAAAAAAAAAAGAAGTTAGTTTTTGACCATACATCCCAAGGTGTACTTTTTTTTTTTTTGGTGCCAAAACATTCCAATTGGAGTACATTAAAATTAATTTTCTTACATACGTGTCGTCCATCTATGATTCTGTATTATTGGTTTACGTGCAAAAGGAGAAGGAGGTGGTGTATCGAGAAGTACGGATTTGGTTTCTCAATCAACAAGCCGTTTTAATAAACGAAAGAAGAAATTAAAAACTCATAATACGAGATTAGTTAATACTCAAAAGTGACCCCAAACAATTAATTATATTATATCATACAAAGAATTATTTGTTTTCTTCCAAACAAACTGTTGCTTCAATTTTAAGAACACAAGTTTCACTTATAATTTTTAGTTTGCATGAAAGATGTAGTTCCTACATTTTTTACGCAAGTGTAGTTTTATTTTTCAGATATAATTGTATGTTTAAATGTTGTTTGTGTTCAATATCTAAAGTGAACTTTTTTCAAAACTCTCTCAGACACTAACATCAAAGTCTCTACTCCGCAAACTTTCTCCGACGTCGGTGTAGTTCCTGCTCACCGACGTCGGGATCTCTTATCTCTCCACCTTCCTCTCATTAATATTTTTTTTGTTTTTTAAGCTTTTCCCTGTTTTTATTTTTATTACAAATCCCTCTGACCTCCTTAGATCCCGGCGATTTCTCGATAGGCAATGACAAAGGGCGACAGTGGTTTCCGGTTAACCCCCTCACCTTTCCTCTGATTGCTTCAGCCGGTGTAACAGATCCACGAACATCCGACATGCACAACCTCCAATTGGGATGTCGTTTCACCCCTAGAAAAGCTTATATTGAGGCACCAAGTTTAGCAGGCGAGCTCCTCTCTGGACCACTAGCTAATCTTTATCCGGTGGAGACGTTGGAGGCACACGGCGTCTCCTTTTCCATGGCAAGAACCCATCCTTCCAAATTTGCTTTTTCGGTGTGGATACTCGATCCAGCCCCTTTCAACAACTTTGGCTTGCGTATGCTGAAGGCTTGTTCACTGGAGCTGCTCAATCTCTTGCAAATCTATTCATCCTCTCCGTACAGCCGCCGCCGCTCGCTCAATCCCGCTAGGTCAACCATCAAGAGCTTCGGTCTTCTTTTGGTGGGCCTTTCCTTTATTGTCGGCCCATTAACTTCTCAACAAGCTAAGCCCACGAGCACAAAACCCAGGTCAAAATTTTCTGAATATTTTCTAAGGCCTCTTCCATTGTTTCTTCGTTATCTTGATGGTAATGACAGAAGGCTCCTTACACCGTATATCGACAGTTTCGATGTGGGTCCATGAAGATCAATTGCAATCCCTGGTACAAAGCAACCTGTCGTTTATCAATCTTCATCTTAGCGTTTGGCTATTGGGTTTTCTGCCTTTGTTTTCAAACAAATCCAATGGAGGGAGGAAGATCGGCATTATGACTACGCCTCTACGGAGCGGTGGTTACCGAAATATTCTCAACCCCATGTGTCTATATCCCGTGTTCTCTGAGCCTAAGCATGTACAATCTACCAACTTCAGGGATATCTTCCACACAATGATTGGCCCAGCTCTAAACCTCTCTAAGCCCAGGTACGAGAATTTATTTCTCTTGTTGACGCCCAATTTTAGCCAATGGTGTGGTCAAGTTTACGAACTCTGTGGATTCCACTTGAGTAGTAAAGCATCATTGTTGTTGTGGCGTCTCTCTCTTTCCTTGAGAACCTTGGTTATAGTATCCCTATCGGCTTTGACCCATGAATCCTATTGCTTGATGTTCTTTGGTAATTGGATATTGTTTCCAATTTGTCCGAGTCTAGTCTACGGCTTTGGTGTGATCAAGGTCATTCTCTACTCTATGGCAATTCTACCAAACATCTATAAGCCTCAGAGCTCCACAAACCTTGTTCAAAAACTTGTCAAGCTACCACCTCGTGTAGGCTTCCTCAAACCGGAGGGAAGTTTAGCTTTGACCCCTTTATTAACGGCAACCAGTCTGATGACAGTGGCAATCTCTTCATCCGTTTGGCTTGTCCATGGAAGAGCTATCGACAATCTTGATCTCACATGTACCAAAACTTCTTCAAGAATTTGGCTCAAAGCTCTTAAGAACTTATTGCCGATTAATTCTATTTTTCTTTGTTTCTATGTTGTTTTGGCATTGGGGAATGCCTTCTTATCTTGTATTCTAAGCTTTGCTGTAAGAACCTTGTCCTTTGATTAATGAAAGTAAGTGGTTTGACAAAAAAAAAAAAAAATGTTGTTTGTGTTCAAGATCGATCAATTACTGTCATGTCGTTCAAACTTCAAACTTTGAGTTGAGAAGCCCCACGCGAACAATAACGCATTCTTAACATCAGGCTTAGAAGTCAACTCTAAATTTGTTTTCTGACCAAATAATTTTCTTTGCTATCTAGAATATACTATACAAGTATACATCTCTGAATATGAAAATAGTATAAAGAACGTTTTGTTTCCTATAGTAATGGTCGACATAAATAATTCAGTAACTATAATAAATACAAAAATAATTACGCCCATGACAGAAAAAAACAAATCATGATAAGTAATTACGTTATAGAAGAAGAAACGTAGGGATGTTGGAGAACAATGGGCTTTCACTAAGCGGTATCAACTGAAACCATGGCTAGTTTCTCTTCACTCGTCAGATGACACAATTTTATATAAAGTTAATAAACACTATTTGGCCAATACAAATTACGCAGCAATTCGGGTACAAGTTGATATCAGCCTTTAGACATTTAGCTAATTTGATTTACCTAACTTGTGACTATAAGTAATTAACCACTGATTGGTCCAATTTATCTAAATTTTTAATTACATTAATGTTTAAATCATTTTCCCGTCAATAGCATACTCTTAAATCTTAATATATAATATAATAAGCAATATTCATCCATGCGTGCTGATATGGTTTTACTACAATTTATCTTGCATTGCTTTAGGGTCCGAATGGTGACCGCGGTTTTGATTGTGCAGAAAAAGTGGTTTTAGAGTGCGGTACGTATCAACTGCGATACAAGCGATTTGCGAAACAAGTGCGGTTTATACAAAATAATATTTGATTGGTGAAAAAACTATTTGCAGTTCAGTATTAATTCTGTGAATGGTAAAAAAGGAAAAGCGGTGCGGATTACATATATTATAAATAAATTTATTAATAATTAGTATGTTTGTATATTATTGTATGTTATGAATTAATAATAAAAATAATTGTATTTATAAACCTTAAATACTATAGTTGATCAAAAAGTTTTTTTTTTGACATATTGATAAAAAGTTCAACTATAAAAAGATACAATTTTTTTTAAAAAATTATTGATTACTTTGATTTTTCCATAACATATTTGCAATGGTATCTCTTATTTGCGTCATAGCTTCTCTATCTGCTATCTCTGTTGCATCCATGTCACCTATATAATGCTCAAAATTTTGGTTGTTGTTCGTCTTAGTTATTACATCTGCAAAATCTGCATCCGAGAAATTTGAAATCCTGATGAAATTATGTAGTCTCACTGTAGCTATTACCACTCTTTTCTGAATTTGAGCATTATATCTTGGAAAATCAGAAAGTATTCTCCACTTCTTCTTCCAAACTCCAAACGTTCTTTCAATAACAAAACGTAAAGATGCATGACATTGGTTGAACAATTCATGGTTATTCCTTGGAGGAGGACCATAATGAAACTGGGACATATGATATCTCACAACTCGATTTCGTGATGATCTATAAGGAGCAAGAAATCCTTGTTTGTTTGGATAACCAGAATCAACGATATAATACTTATCTGATGGAGGCAAAGGAAACTCGGTATCACTTTGTTGTGCCATTTGCAGAACAGCTGTATTGTGGCATGATCCTGGTGCTCCATTCCAGATATATGTGAATAACATATTCAAATTACATATTGCCATGATGTTCAATGATGCATTATCGTGTCGATTCCAATACATTCTTTGTAACTCAGGCTTTACTTTGACGCATACATGAGTCTCATCCATAGCTCCAACGAATCCACTAAAATATGGCCAATATCTTCGGTCTACCTGAAGTCTTTCAGGAATTCGATAGAGTTCTTGTCTTGTTGGAGTTCTAATATAATCACATGCCAATAACTCAGTTGCCGTAAGAACTTCCCTAAATTTTCTCTGTACAGTTTCTTGATTTCGGCCAAATCTCAAACCAACATCTCTTTGAACTTCATTATGCCCGCATATCTGTAAAACATAGCCACACTTTCTTCAATACTTATATTTAATGTTGGTTGTAGACCATAATTTGTTTGCAACATATTACAAAATGTCGTGAAACATGGAAGTGACATCTGTAATAACTGAAGACAAGCAACAACATCATGTTGTAGTCGATGCCATATATTTCTCCATCCCAAACCTCCATCAGTTTGGGCTGGTGCTCTTTGAAAATATCGATCATAATAAGCCAAAGCTGGTTGAATTACTAACTCTTCAAACTGTTCATTTTCCAAATTCCACAATTTAACTATCTCTTCGTAACTTAAATTGTTTGGGTCTTGTGATCGCAACTGACATATACGAAATGTCTGAAATTACAAACGATATTTCATTAAAGATAAATTATTTTAAAATCTCACAAAATACATAAAATTCAAAAATTAATTATAAAATATAAATCACAAAAAAAACATAAGCGATATTGATTAAGCACGGTATTATTCATCTCCTACATCACTTAGATGACTTTCATTTGGTTCTTGTGGGGTTCCCCAAATATTGAAAAGGCCTCCTGGTCTAGGTGTTTGTGGCATTCGTCCAGATTCAAAATAATTAGTGAAACCGATACCAGCTGAAGTTTCGTGTTGAGTATTCCTCACATTTTCACCTCGGTCACCTAGTGAAAATCCATATTGAACATTTGTTGGAGTTGTCCCAGATGAACCGCCTTGCTGAAAATTTGGTGTTTGTTGCCACGAATGTAAGTTGGATAGTGTGCTCCACTGTGAAGTATTAGGTGGTGTTCCCCACTGTGGATGAGCATTTGGTGGTGTGCCCCAATGTGGAGCATTTGGTGGTGTGCCCCATTGTGGATGAGCATTTGGTGGTGTGCCCCACTGTGGAGCATTTGGTGGTGTGCCCCACGGTTGATAACCAGGACCCCAACCACCAAATGGATTTTGCCCTCCTAAATTATTACCTACAGATGATGGACTACCAGATGATAAACCTCCTGAATGGGACTCCCAAATGAATGACCTGAGCTTAATTGTTTGGGCACATCTTGGTTGTTTCGTGTAACACCAGTCATAGCTTCTAGCAATTGTAGCTTATCTTCGTCAGTGCTTCCTGCTATGTCAATAAAATACTTACGCCAAAAAACTAACTCCTTAAGTGCGTTAATGCATGCCCAATAAAATTTTGTGTACTTTGGTAGGTCTAGCGAAATGAATATTGCTTCCGCTTTTTTAAATTCGTCATAATTATCTTGGTCAAAACCGCCAGGAAGAAGTTGTTGAAAACTTTGTCGTTGAAATTCTCTGTACCCAGCGATGGTGTCTTGTATAGTTGTTTCAAATGATTGTCGCCTACGATTTCTTCGTGAACCACTTCCAATAGATACTCGGGAGCTTCCCCCAGATCTTTGTATGTTACTCCCACGTCTAGCAGTCGACTGCAAATTTAGTCTACTTCGTTGTTGGGTTCTGGGAGCGGAGTGTTGTAAGGTTTCATCGTCATCAATAGTAACACGATACACTTCTTCTTCTTCTTCTTGTGTCTCAGGAACTTGTGTTTGTGGTTCGTCATCACTTTCGGCATCTGAGTCATAAAGATTCTCATCTCCATCTCCATGCTCGTTAAGCAATTGTTCTCTTCTTTGACGAGAGGAGTGTTGAGATTGTGATTGAACATCATGTAATGCGAGACATCGTTTCATCACATCCCAAAACTCAGGCGGTTTTCGGTTGAAGCTTTAAGTTAATTTACAGCCCTAAAATTAAAGTGGATTAGTTTTAAAACCTAAATTTTTATACATAAGTTGATATGCAGAAGGATAATGTGTACTTACAAACTCTTGGTCCGCTTACCATGATTCAGATGCATATATCATAGATGTATCAGGATCAACCGTTATCCCAGTTTTATGCATAAGAACCTTCCATCTTTTATAGTTTTTTTTGAATTCATCCAGCTTGTTTTTGAAGAAACCATAAGTTATATCCATGTTGAACGCTTGATTGAACTTTTTAACCATATACTCTCTACTAATCGCAGTAGGATTTTTAAGAGTGTAATTAGACATGGCAATTGCTTCGTCAAACAATTGAATTAATGTTTTTTTTTGGATGTGCGACCATTTGTACTTGTCTTTGTTCTACATATATTGTTTATACAATATTAACAACCAAGTAAATTTTAACTAATATAATATTTTCTAAAAAGGCAAAACATATATTTACCCGTACTGTTGTTTCTGTAGGAGGAGTTGTAATTTCACTTGGATTTGCTCGTCTGGAAGGATTTGTATTTCGTCGACGATTAGATGACATATCTACATTCATAATAATTAAACAATATGTTATAATATTCACTAAAAATACGTTTTGGAATATATATATGTTTCCCCGATGATGAGACATTATTTGATAAAATAATTAAATTGTTAACAAAAAAAGATATATTTTCCAAAAATACAATAGTAACTTTTTTTTTGAAAACCAGTTACTTATATAAAAAGGGGAGCTATAATGGCTGAGAACAATAAATATTATAATTGTTATATATACTTAGGCATATATGTGTGTTATGTATGATACACATATATATATATAGATTTGCACATGATATCTTATGAAAAAATTTACATATTTTAGAAAATTTATAATAATAGTAAATATTACAAAATTAATCTGAGAAGCAAATTATTACTTTTTATAATATTAGAATCTTTATACATTTAATTATATATACTTGGTATAAAATATATGAAGTATATAACTTATTCTAAACTATTTATAAATTTATTAAAGTACATAATTTATAACTTTAATAAATATTTCAGTTATTTAAGTTATTTTTGTTGGATAAATATTATGTTAATAGTATCTAATTTAAAAATAAATAATGTGATGATCAATTCAAATTTCTTAATAACCAAAAAAATACAGTTTTAAATTTATAATTTTGTGATAACAATAATAATTAAATTATAAAATTAATTACCTTCAAAGTAATGATCCTATATTCTGGAGAGAAGAAGAAAAAAAAAAAAGGGAGGAAAAAGAGAAAGAGAGAGATATTTTTTATGTGTATTCATTTGTTTGCTTTCTTACCTTTTATATACAGTTTTTATTATTTTAAATATTTTTTATTATTTAGAGAGTATGGTTTTATTGGATCACTAGGTTTTGTGCAGACTGTAAAATTAAAGTGCGTTATTCTATCTTTTATATATTATTGTTGTTTTGAAATAAGCAAATCATTCACTTTTAAAAAAAAAAACAAAAAACGCACACTAATGAATAAAAGTGATGATTGGTGACTCATTATCGTTACTGTACTTTTTTTTTTAAATCCGCAAATATACATGTCGCCATTCAACACCTTATTATTAAAAACTAATTAAGAGTACGAACACGTCGTTGTGAAGTATAATCATTATATAATTTACTCTACATTTTTTGTCAACGCATATCTAATTATTGCACTTAGTGTATAAGTCGATTAAATTTAATTATAATAAGCTGATCAATCGTAAAACTTAATCATACCGTCATATGTATTATTGCAAAACTTAATTAATACTACAAAAAAGTCGATCGTCATGACTCATAACAAATTAAATTTTAAAAATACTTCATCAGTGGTCAAAAGACTTTGAACGTTCTTAGTTTTTATAAAATATTATCAAAACATTGATCTAATTAATCTGAGAATCATCTAAGTCAGATTTTTAAAACATGACAAAGTTCACATGCTCATGCATTACCAATCTAGAATCACATAACCCCTCTAATTTTAAGAACGTTCTCAATTCTCATGTTAATATAAAATTCATGAACATCATAATTTTCAATACATGGTGATCATAATTAACAATAATGTTAGTTTGACTTTAGTAAAAAAAGAAGAAGCTTAACCCTAATAATAAACATGGCGACACGCCGACACCGACACGTAGTTAGGTCTAATCTGATGAGCACGAAAGCTGATGTACGCATACGTACATTGATTATGAAAAGTCAAAATAACAAAGTCAATGTGTATTAAGAAACATGTACTGTACCAGTTAAACATGCAATTAATGCTTATTGATCAAATGATTTTTTTTTTTTTTTTTCATATCGAAATTAATCGAAAAAGTGATCATTGTTTATACTATCGGGAACACGAAACATTGAATAAGTCTATGCTTTCGGGAGACGTAACGGGTACAGTACGG
Source organism: Camelina sativa (assembly GCF_030686135.1). Taxonomy (NCBI): domain Eukaryota; kingdom Viridiplantae; phylum Streptophyta; class Magnoliopsida; order Brassicales; family Brassicaceae; genus Camelina; species Camelina sativa. Next base: position 12,077,555 of record NC_141890.1, read on the forward strand.
ATCTGGAAGACCAGTATTATTATTTTTAAAATTACGTAAATTTCTTATTCTATTTTTTTTAAAAATACACTATAATAGTTAATTAAACATGAAAAAAAAAGGCTTTCGTTTTTTAGAATTGCGATGAAAATGCAAAACGACATTCACGCAAAACACAAAATGTTAAACAAAGTGTACTTGTCTACTTAAATCCATATTGATCACATAAGTAATAAGTTTAAAGACTATTATATTTTGAGAAAAAGCCCAATAAGACTAAGGTAACTTAGGCCCAATAAAAATACCCAATTCGTAATTGATAATGCTTTAACCGGCGCCGGGAAACCGCCGATGTGTTGTTTGTGATGGTAAGAAATTATGCGATTTCCCCGGAAAAACTGAGAATTTATTGTTCCGGTCATATAATCTACTCTCTTAGGCACTTAGTTCCTCGCCGGAATTCTATTTCCGGCTGTTATTCTTCAATTAGTAAGAGAAAATATGACCGACACTTCGCGTCCTCTGTTTTGTCTCCGGTTACTTCTATTGACTACAACATGTTCGACGAAATGTCCGAGAAAGAGAACAGGAAGGTGGAGTCGAGTTTTATGTTCTTGCGAGATGTACTTAGATCCTCCATGATGAGAACTGAGACTGAGACTCCAAGGAGTGTCCATTGTTTTGCTTTGAAGTGTGGTTTCCTACTAGATTTGCCTGTATCTTCACAGCTTCTGACGCTTTACGGTAGAACAGGGGACTTGGTGTCTTCTTTGGGTCTGTTTGGTGAACTGAAAGTCAAAGATGTGATTGTTTGGAACAGTATGATCACTGCTCTGAATCAAAATGGTCGTTACATTGCAGCTGTTGGATTGTTCGTTGAGATGATTCAAAAGGGAACTGAGTTTGATTCGACAACTCTTTTACTTGCAGCTTCCGCGTTATCTAGTCTACATCTTTCGAGGAAATGTTCAATGGTACATTGTTTGGCAATTGAGACTGGTTCGGTTTCTGATTCTAGCTTGTGCAATGCATTGATGAATCTATATGCAAAAGGTGAAGACTTGATCTCCGCAGAGAGTGTGTTCGCGCATATGGAGCATCGAGACATTGTTTCTTGGAACACGATTGTGACTAAATGTCTTGCAAATGGTCATCCGAGAAAATCATTGAAGTACTTCAAATCGATGTGTGGTTTAGGACAAGAAGCTGATAGTGTGACTTTTTCATGCGTTATCTCAGCTTGTGGTTCTCTTGAGGACCTTCCTCTTGGAGAATCGTTCCATGGGTTGGTTATACAATCTGGTTATAGCCCAGAAACTCATGTCTCTGTGGCCAACTCGATCATTTCGATGTACTCAAAATGTGGAGATGTCGAGGCTGCGGAAACTGTGTTTGAAGAATTATTGTGCAAGGATGTGATTTCTTGGAATTCAGTCCTTAGTGGGTTTGCTGCAAACGGAATGTTTCAAGAAGCATTTGGTATTTTGAAGGAAATGCAATCAGTGGATAAGATTCAGCCTGATATCGCCACTGTGGTTACAATAACTTCCATATGCGGTGATTTATGTTTGTCACAAGAGGGAAGAGCAGTTCATGGTTATACGGTTCGCAGAGATATGCAATCCAGAGCATTAGAGGTAATAAACAGCATTATTGATATGTATGGTAAATGTGGCTTAACAAGTCAGGCTAGGTTGTTGTTTAAGACAACAACAAATCGAGACTTGGTATCGTGCAACTCAATGATATCTGCTTTTGCGCAAAACGGGTTTACACAAGAAGCTAAGAATCTGTTTAAGGAAGTTGTTAGTGAGTATTCTTTTTCAAAGTTTAGCTTGTCAACTGTGTTGGCAATTCTTACATCTTGTGATTCCTCTAATTCTCTCATCTTTGGCAAATCAGTCCACTGTTGGCTGCAAAAGTTAGGGTTTGGGGATAATATCCTTTCGGCTAATTCAGTTATAAACATGTACATCGGTTGCAAGGACCTAACTTCAGCATTCCTACTGTTAGAGACGATATCTGATACAAGGGATCTCACATCTTGGAACTCTGTTATCTATGGCTGTGCATCAAGTGGTCACCATTTAGAATCATTGAGAGCATTTCAAGCAATGAGTCGTGAAGGGAAAATTCGTCATGACTTGATTACTCTTCTGGGTACTATATCGGCTAGTGGAAACGTCGGACTGATCTTACAAGGAAGGTACTTTCATGGTCTAGCTATTAAAAGTCTGAGGGAACCTGACACCCAACTACAGAACACATTGATCACCATGTATGGTAGATGTAAAGACATTGAGAGTGCAGTGAAGGTCTTTGGCTTGATCTTTGACCCTAACTTGTGTTCCTGGAACTGTGTGATATCAGCTTTGTCCCAGAACAAAGCAGGACGAGAAGTATTTCAACTCTTCAGAAACCTCAAGTTGGAGCCAAACGAGATCACATTGGTTGGTCTTCTGGCTGCCTCGACTCAGCTCGGGTCAACAAGGTATGGTATGCAGGCACACTGTCATCTCATTCGTCGTGGGTTCCAAGCTAACCCTTTTGTCAGTGCAGCACTTGTGGACATGTACAGTAGCTGCGGGATGTTAGAAACCGGCATTAAAGTCTTTAAAAATTCAGGGGTGAAATCAATTTCGGCTTGGAACTCGGTAATCTCTGCATATGGATTCCATGGAATGGGAGAGAAGGCAATGGAGTTATTCAAGGAATTAAGTAGTAGTAACTCAGGGATGGAACCAAACAAGAGCACTTTCATAAGCTTATTGTCAGCTTGCAGCCACTCTGGGTTTATTGATGATGGTCTAAGATATTACAACCAAATGGAGGAAAAATTTGGGGTGAAACCAGTTACCGAGCATTGGGTTTGCATTGTTGACATGCTTGGCCGGGCAGGGAAGCTAAGAGAAGCTTATGAGTTCATCACAAGTATTGGTGAGCCACAAAAGGCAGGTGTATGGGGAGCTTTGTTGAGCGCTTGTAACTATCATGGGGACACAAAGTTGGGAAAAGAAGTTGCAGAAGTTTTGTTTGAAATGGAACCAGACAATGCATCTTACTATATCTCCTTATCTAATACTTATGTGGGGTTGGGAAGTTGGGATGAAGCTGTACGGCTACGGAAGATGGTTGAGGATAATAATTTGAAGAAGCTCCCTGGTTACAGTATTATTGGCGTTGGTGTTAGATAGTGTTTCACGTTCTCTCCTATATCAGCGAATAGTTAAGAGGCTGTATGAGTAGCAAGAAAATAACATAACAATAGGCAATAAATTCCTTGTAAAATCCAAGTAATAACATCACTGTAATTGTTGAAAGCATACAACTCAGGAAATACAAAAGCAAAATAGTGAAACTTTTATTGCTCAGTTAATAAAAGCTGTAGTCGGAAAACGTGGAAGCAAAACTGATGAAACAACAATCATAAGCTTGACAGAAAAAAAACATCTGCTAATGCACTCGGAAAACAGATGGCTGCGCAAAATATCTCGAGCTCATAGATCAACTTCCTCTGAGCAAAAGCCATTCTGGTGCACAATGTTTATCCAGATCATGCCCTATATTCTGTGAATCCATAAAGGAAATGAAGAGAAAATAAACATTTCAGATATTGTTTCCATCAAATGTTGTGATTAATATAAGACATGATTGGATTTTAGAGACTACAGTACCAACCTCGTGGTAGTTGTCCTAATCATCCAAGTAGTAGTATGAGCCAGCATTCTTTTGCTCCCTGTCCTTGGTCGACTCTAATTTGTTGATCCTTGGTCTGAAATTGGTGGGATCTCGTCTGAATGTGATGTTCAGATGCTGCAAGGGAACAAAAGACATATATGGAACTTATTAGCATCAGAACTGCTTTCTTCCCTTTCTTTCTTGCTACAAACGGTGTAACGCAGAGAAAAATAGGAGACTTACAGATAGGAAGAGATTCATTCCACTGAGAAGTGATTGAGGACAATTTGCAGTACAATCAATAGATGGTTGTCCTTCATACACAATGACTCGGTCTGCCAAATAGGTCGCCATTATAAAGTCATGCTCGACTATAAATGCAGTTTTCTTTGCGTGGAGAATGAATCGCTTAATGACTTTAGAAGCCACGATACGTTGCTCCGAATCGAGATATGCACTAGGCTCATCAATCAGGTATATATCTGCAGGCTGCAGTGATTCATAAAATACATGAGATCACTGAGACAGAGAAACACAGCCATATACTATAGACTTTTTAAAACAGAATACTCACCTTGCCGAGACACAGAGCTAATGCAACCCTTTGCAACTCTCCTCCTGAGAGATTGACAACTTCTTGATCCATCAACTGCTCAATCTGAAGTGGTTTCATCACATCCGACACAAATTGAGGATGCATGTAAGAATCTCGAATCTTTTGATGTAGCAAGTGTCTAACTGAATTCTGAAACTTTGGGCTGATCTTTTGTGGCTTGTACGAAACATTGAATTCTGGTATCTCTCTTTCTGGTCCTTCTGTATCATCAGGTTTCAACAAACCCGCCTGCAGATATTACCAATAATACAAATTTAGGAGTACAGTACTTTCTGAAACTCTAACCACAAGAGAACATATCATGAAGGAAGAGAGTACCAGCATACGAATAAATGTTGTCTTCCCAGTACCATTCTCCCCAAGCATAACAATAATCTGAGAATCGGTGAATTCACCTTCTGACACTCTCAACCTGAAGTTTCCTTGAGTTTTGGTCATTGTGGGGTACTTGTACCTAGCGTACGACTGAATTTCTTCAGCACTTTCTTGTGGAGTCTCAGCAACCTTCGAACAAAAGAAAAGCCATTCAGGAACAAGATTGACTCCCTTTGTAAGATAACTTTGCCTCTTCACAATAAAAAAAGAAGTTTACCTTGAAGGTCAAAGATTCATCTCTAAAACGTAAATTTTCGGTAGGAACAAACCCAGCCAAGAAAATGTTGATTCCTTCTCTGACAGAAAAAGGGAGAGTCACCACACCATAGGCTCCTGGTTTCCCATAAAGACAGCAAATGAAATCCGACAAGTAATCAAGAACACTGAGATCATGCTCCACAACAATGACGTAGCTGGAAGAAAGAAAATACTGTGAGTAGCTAATTTTTCTAAAAAATATATATATCAGAAGTAGGAAAAAACAAACCTATTAGGCCTCAGTAGAGAACGAACAACTTGAGCAGCTTTGAGTCTTTGCTTAACATCGAGGTAACTAGATGGTTCATCAAACATGTAAATCTCTGCATGTTGTATGGCAACAACAGCGATTGCAAACCTCTGCAGCTCACCACCAGATAAATTCTCAACATCACGGTCAATGACCTGGTTCAGCTCCAGATCAGCACAGAGCTCTGCCTTCTTACCTCTCTCATCCTTCTGGTCAAGGACCTCTCCAACATTGCCTCGAACAGCTTTTGGGATGTGATCGACATATTGAGGCTTTATAATGGCCTGTCATGCACAGGATATCAGAACTTCCTCAATTGAGCTGCTTAAACCATTAAAATAATACCTAGCTACGTCATGGAGACAAATAGTAAGATCAGTTACAATTGTACCTTTAGATTATCTTCAAGAATACGGGTGAAGTAGTTCTGAAGTTCTGACCCACGGAAGTGAGTCAAGATTTCTTGCCAGTCTGGAGGACTCTGTTCAAGAGGAAACATAAGAATACATCGACTAGGAAAGAGACGCAATCTCGAAGACATAAATATAGAAACTCAAGAGAGGCTATTACAGTGAAACGGCCCAAATTAGGTTTGAGCTTTCCAGCCAAAATTTTCAGAGCAGTTGATTTTCCAATACCATTTGTTCCAACCAACCCTAGCACCTGCCCCGGCCTTGGAACTGGGAGCCTAGCAGTAAAGACAGAGATTCAATCGTCTAAACTAGAGAAGAGGGGTCAATATTCCAGGAAAAGAATAGCTAAACAAACCTGTGCAACTTAAAAGTGTTTGGCCCATAACGATGGGTAGTATCTTTCTCCAAGTCTCTCGGAAGATTGATAATCTGAATGGCTTCAAATGGGCATTTCTGTAATTGTGCAACAGCAGAGAACATTTAGCATCCCAGTTTTGGAAACATTTCCAAAAGGCAAATTTCATACTGTAAAGAGGCTATGCATACATACCTTCACACAAATACCGCAACCAATGCACAACTCCTCTGAGATAAAAGCAAGCTTGGAACCAACAGTCACCTCAATACAAAGTTTCCCTAATATAAAGGCAAGTTGATACATAAGTGGCAACGAAATTTGTAAAGTTACAACAAAAACTTCAAGTAAGAACGACAAGCTAACGAATCCTCTCTGTACTAATTCGTGAGACACACATGACATAGCCAATCAAATACAGTACAGTGATAATAAATTACACCATACGCAAGACCACAAATTCAAATTTGGATAAGAATATACACCTGTCTTGACCACAGGACAACTCTTCTTGCACTCTTGGCGACATTTCTTTGGCTTGCAACGGTCTGAACTTACAATAGCAATACGTGTCAATCGATCTGCCATCTCTCAAGGGGTCTACAAAATACATGAAATATATAGTTTAACTGCCTGAGGAAGATGCAACATATGTATACACAATATGATAGAAAAGGAAAAAAAAAAAAAAAAAAAAAACACAATTGGTAGTCTGCACAAAGCCACAAACCATTCGCCACCACTATGATAACTAGTATAACTATTATTAGAAAGCTAAAACAAACAGATTAAAATCTACCAAAATAGAAACATCACAGTTATAGAGCTAACTTGATTAATTCATTGACATGCAAAATTTTAAGAATCAAGATATTGGAAAACGCAAATTCAATACTCGGAATAAAAAGGGTGAATCGAATTTATAAAAAAAAAAGTGAAATATGAATTATACAACTCGTCAACATATATCTATACAACCCAAAGTTTGACACTTGCCCGAAAAATGAAAACAATCGAGAGAGATAGAAAACAACAAATCCAAACACTTTCAATACAATTACGAGAGTTTTGAAAGGTGTATCGATGGTTCAATACAATCCCAGATGTAAGAACTCAACTGCTAAATAAATCGAGAACCAAACACCCAAAACTTGTAAATCGGTGACATATCGGAAAATCACCTGACATGAAATCCAAAACTCTCCAATCGAAGAGAAAAGGGATATATATTGAGATTAGTACCTGAGATAATTGAGAGATTCGGATCGAAGGGTAGAGGTTTGATTGAAATGAAAAAGCGTGTGCCGATTCTTCTAAGGAACCAGCGGAGAGCATACGCACGCACCTGAGAGTTACGCTTTGCCCAAAATGAAGCAAAGCAAAAAAGGAAAAGGCTAAACTTTAGGGTTTTCCGAATTATTTGATTTAGTTTGACCCGATTCGCTTTTAATTGGGCTTGGGTCGGTTACTTTATATGTGGTGTCGGAAAGGGAAAGCCCCTTCACATGTAATAATATTTGAATGTGTTTTGTTGTGTTGTGTTGTGTTGTGTTGTAGATATAACTTGTCAAAATCTTCCAACTTTTTGTTTCTTTACTCTTAAGGAAAGTTTTTTTTTCCCTTTTTTCTATATAGTTTTATCTGTTCATTTGGGTCAACAAGTATTATTAATCATAAGTCATATATTGAATTAATCAAAATGATCTACATAAAATTGAACACGTTGTTGTGAACTACTACAAAAACACTTATATATGTTTGTAATACTTTCTAAAAAGAACAATAAATAATAAAGAGATAGAAAAGAGAAGCCACCAGAGTGAAATAGACTTTCTTTGATCAAAGATAACTTCTATATATCATTCTTCTTACAACATCTTATTTATAGTGAACTCCAAAAAAAAACATGAGTCACACACTTATACATTTGGTAATGACAAGTGGTGAACTACAAAAGACAAATGGTGTGTTGTATAATATTATATGAACAAGTGTCATGACATGTGTTTTGTGATGGATTAATCACATTTGTATTTTATAATACTCCCCCTTGATTATCCATCACCATTAACGAGTTACGTACTACCTCATTAAAAACCTTGTCACGGAAAAACCCATTGGGAGAAAAACCATGACAAGGGAAAAAGAGTATAGTAACGTAATCTCCCCCTCGAAAAGATATGTATAATATTTCTTCATAAATCTCGTAGATGACGCATTCCAATACTGTGAATATGCTTTCTGAATGTGGTAGTCGGAAGCGCCTTTGTGAACAGATATGCTACATTGTCACTTGAGCGGATATGTTGGATATCAACTTCCTTCTTTTGCTCGAGTTATTGAGTGTAGGAGAAAAATCTTGGAGGTATATGCTTTATTTTGTCGCTCTTGATGTAACCTTCTTTGATTTGGGTGACACAAGCAGCATTGTCTTCAAATAATGTTGTTGGCTCTTTACTGGTGACTATTCCACTCGATTCTTGTATGTGGTTAGTCATTGATCTGAGCCATATACATTCCCTCGATGCTTCATGAAGAGCAATTATTTCTGCATGATTTGAGGAAGTGGCGACCAATGTCTGTTTCTGTGATTGCCATGAGATTGCAGTTCCTCCAATTGTGAAACATATCCAGTTTGGGATCGGGATTTATGTGGATCTGATAAATATCCTGCATCTGCAAAACCAACTAGACCAACCAAAGAGTTTCTAGGATAGAATAATCCCAAGTCAATCGTACCTTGAAGATAACAGAGAATATGTTTTATCCTATTCCAATGTCTGCGAGTAGGGGATGAGTTATATCTTGCAAGTAGATTAGTAGCAAATGCAATATCTGATCTAGTGCAATTTGCAAGGTACATGAGTCCACCAATAACATAGAATGTTAAAAAATACAAGTCATATATTGAATGAGTCAAAAAATTGTTCTCAGTAAAAGTGAAATTTCTCACGAGGTCCTTGTGTCCTTCTCTCGTTATTGCATATAATGTTAACTTAATGTTGTTTGCTTTTCTTTTAAATCATAAAAGAGCATGAGATTAGTCGAAGTACTTAGGAGTTCATAACACCGAAATAAAATAAATTATAAAAGCAAAACAAAGAAGAAGAACATGAGCAGTACTGAGAACAAGATACAAGGTCAGTATCTGCAATAGCATAAAAACTTTGAGTACTTCACCAACATCAACTTATCAAACGCAAGAGATACTAAAAAAAAGAGATTCTCAAAAATAGCACCAAAATAAGTTTTTTTCCAAACTTAGCACAACATCTCTAAAATTCCAAAAATAGCACTAATTAATCTTTCAAAATTAAATTCTAAATTCAAAATACTAAACCCTACCTTTTAAAACTATACCCTAAATGTGAAATTGAGAACCCAAACCTAAAAACAAAAATTTTAAAAATTAATTTTAAATATTTTGATGTGTTAAATAGTGCTATTTTGGGAAATTTTTGGAATGTGTGCTATAATTATCTATTGTTTTAGTGCTATTTTAAGATATTTCTCATAAAAAAATAGAACCAAAAACCAAACACAAACTGTCATTAAAATATCAAAACATAGATAGTTTCAAAGGACCTGCTATTGAGAGATTAAAGAAACCTCTTCTGCAGAGACCATAAAAGGTTTTAATACTAGCACTCTCCAAATTATTTCCTCAACCAGCAATCTCTAAACCGACATAGTTAAAATGATATATATAAGTTTGAAGGGGAGATTATTAGAAACATCGGTCAGGTAATAAGACTATACTGGAGGAGAGGACCATAGGGGACACTTTTGAGATTACTTCCACTTCTTGAATTTGCCTCCTCCTCCGAACATACCATGTTTCCCGTGCTTTCCATGCTTGAACTTTCCTCCATGCTTGAATTTGCCTCCATGCTTTCCGTGCTTGAACTTACCATGACCATGACCACCAAAGCCATGAGCAGGGCCATGGCCGTAACCTCCATGTCCTACATGCCCATAAGGGTTGTGAGAGGCATGACCAACGTGGTGAGCTCCATAGGCTGCTGCGGCTGCACCAGCTGCGCCAGCTATCATTCCTCCGAGTCCACCACCAGAATGTCCTGGATGAAGCAAGAAAATAAGTATTACATGGAGAACCTCAAAGTAGCAGAAATGCATAGAAGAGACCACAAAGTTGTTCATATGATAATCCCAATCGATTAAAAATGCACTTCGACTTAGATCGTTAAGGTTAAAACATCAATGCATGTCTGAGTAACACCCCAAAAACACCAATGAAAAAAAGGACAGTAAACTCAATAACCATCAACAGCCATCAACAATTACAAACCATTAACAGCCATAAAAAAAAAAGGACAGGAAACTCAACAACCATCAAAATTACAAGCTACAAGGTGAGATCTTTCTTAGCTTTTACACAAAAAACCATCAACAATTTACAAATTATAGTCCTATATCATTCTTCAAACTAGACACAAATCAACAGAGCTTCAAAATAGCCTCAAAAAGAAAAAACCTACAAAGGAGAGATCTTTAACGGGATCATACCTGAATGGTGAGCTCCAGGTGCAGGGTAGCCTGCAGGAGGGTAACCACCTTGTGCAGGAGGATAACCACTAGGTGCGGGAGGGTAAGCACCAGGAGGATATCCAGCAGGCGGGTAGCCTCCAGCTGGAGGATACCCTTGTGGTGGGTAACCTTGTGGCGGATACCCACCTTGACCGGGTGGGTAATGATGTCCTCCTCCTGGGAAACCATGAAACCCTTTCTCTTGCTCATCATGATGCTTGTCTTTACCACCTCCCATTGTTAATATTCAATTCAGAAAAATATAACCTACAAATAGAGTTTGTGATACATCATTAGGGTCAAAGATCAAGCAAATTTAAACACTTGTTAGCTTCAAAAACAAATCTGATACATAATCACGGATCAAAACCAGAGTACATCTTAAGAATGGCCATCAACAAAAAAAAAAAAAAAAAGTGGTTCCAAATACAAAACAATCATTTCAGCAACGAAGAAACGCGGATCGATCATTCAGATCAAGAGAACGATCACAGATACGATATACGGGTTCGATTGAGCACTCTGTATACGAATGATCATAGATAAAAGTGCGATCAAAAGGAAGATTAGAGAATACTTACCGAGATACGAATTGCGAAGTCAGAACGAAATTGGAACAAAAGAACAAAGTTGGGATATATAATGGATAGGCGTGGGTGTCCGTATCCAATAATATTAATTACTTAACGCGTTACCATTTTTGAATAAGCAAATTTTGCATTATTTTATCTTTTAATTGTTTTTTTGGGGTCCTCCAATTACTATGACAATCACAAATCGAACACTGTAGACTTCAATTCTCTCTCTCAACTCCGAATATATTAACGGAAAACAAACTACTCAGAAAATAATCTTTGAATACAATCACTTTATTTCTTTTGAGTGTTATAAGCTTATTATGCATAATGCATAGAAGAATAGGTGGTCTTTCTGGATATTTGTGGCTCTAGTTGTGTGTTTAAAAAGTTTACAAAAAAGTATTGGGGTCTAACGAGAGTATGTAAAACTTAAAGGTCAAGTAGTAAATAAAAATATCACGTCGTGGGAACGCGCAATGGACACGGAGTTCTGAGAAGAAAGAACATGGTTAAGGAAAATATCTTAAAAAGTGTCTTAAAAAGTCTTTATCCTTTAACTTGATAAAATACCAAAATTGGTTTGGTGGAGGATAAAATAAAGTAGATTGCCAATAGAATCTGGTCCTCCACAAATCATAATTAACTTTTGCTTTATATCTTGTTAATTATTCAAACACATGTTGTGATATTACTATATTAGAGATTCTCCACTACATCTGGTTAGAAACAAACTATGTCCTAAAAGTAATAATTAACAAATGCACTAAATGTCAAATGCAAAGTTCATAACTTTGTTCTGTATACACACATCTTTATGCACTCTATGTTCATCTCTCGCGAACAAACTCAAACCATTCAACATAAGGTAAATCGCTTCATTCTCCACATGACCGTGTTCACCTACAGTGAAAGTGTGATTCTTTCCGTTCACCTGAATCACGCTTTCACCTGGATACTTCTTAATGTTCCTGTGTTTCATCATGGACCTGATCCTCGCAAAACCATCCCACATACCAGCAGCTGCATATATGTTTGCCATTTCTACATAAGGCGCAGCCATTTGCGGTTCCAAGTTAAAAAGACTGTCAGCCGCCTGTTCAGCTATCTTTACATTGCGGTGGATCTTGCACGCACTAAGCAATGTGCCCCATATGCCAGCATCGGGTTTAACTGACATGTTACGGATAAGTTCTAATGCTTCTTCGAGCTTTCCCTTTTTTCCAAGAAGATCTACCATACAAGAGTAATGTTCTAACCCAGGACTGATGTTGTGTACTTGTTTCATGATGAGAAAACACTCCCAACCTTTCTCCAGAGAACCCGAATGAGCACAAGCCTGAAGAACGGCAAGGAATGTTATGTGATTTGGTTTACGATCCAAATCTATCATCTTGTCGAATAGTTCCAAAGCTTTGCCGAAGATTCCGTTCAAAGCATATCCAGCTATCATTGTAGTCCATGTGACGACAGTTTTCTCAGACATGTTATCGAAGATGTCTCGAGCTTCGGGTATACTTCCACATTTTGAGTACATATCAATGAGAGCATTGCAAACCATGACATTACCTTTCTTGCACCCGTACATATCTGCTCTAGCATCTATCCATTTTCCAATCTCCAGTGAACCAAATTTTCCACAACCTGAAATGAGGGAGAGTAAGGTAACTAGATCTGGTTTCTCTCCTGTTTTGGCCATGACATGAAATAAGGCCAAAGCTTCATCCATGTCGCCTTTCTCAGCATACGCACTTATCATCACAGTCCAAGAAACACATGTTCTGAAAGGCATTATGTCAAACAAAAGCCTCGCTGAACAAGTATCCCCGGATTTCGAATACATAGAAATGAAAGTATTGATCGCTTCCATATCTTGATCCGTACCGAGATGGATTGCATGAGAATGAATCAATCTTCCTTGTGTTAGTGTATCAGGGTTCTGACCCGATGCAGCCAGGTTAATAAAGGTGCTCAAATCAGGCTTAAACTTTTCACGCAGCATCAACCGGTAAAGACCAGAAGCAGCAAATACTTCACTAAAAACTGAATATGCTTTGAACATAGAATTCCAAGACACAACAGTTCTGTCACCTCTGTCAATAGCTTCAAAGACTGATTTTGCTGAATCCAAATCACCACATTTCGCATAACTAGAAATCCAAGTATTTGCAACTGTAACTTGTACATCTACACCTAAATGTATCCCTAAAGCATGCATAGCCTTCAAAAGCTTCAAACTTTTTTCAAAGGAAGCAGAATGAATCAATGCCATAACAGTCACAGAATCAGGTGGGATCTGGTAAAGTCTCATTTCACGAAATAGAGAAAACGCCTTATTCGTGTGACCCGAGTGACAAAAACCAGAGAGCATTGCGTTCCAAGTGGTAACATCTCTCTCAGGCATTCTCTCAAACACCTTGGCTGCATAATCCAGAGAATTACATTTCACAAACATATCAACCGTCGCAGTCCCAACGAACACATCAGACCAAAACGGAGACTTTAAAACATGGGCATTAAGCATCTCACAGTATGCAGTATCAGAGAGTCTAGCACACGCCTTCGCCACGAATGGAAAGGTAAAGTTGTTTGGTTCAAATCCTCCGCGCTTCATTTCTCTAAATATAAGAAGTGATTCCACGGGATCATTTCGATTCACCGCTTCTCGTATCTGAAAGTTCCAAGCATTAACAGATGATAATCCATGAAAACGATTCAACCGGCGCTGAATCAAGGACATGGATTCTCTCACTTGCTGTCCAAATGCCTCCGGCGGGAAAGCAAAACTTAAAAACGCACCGTTTTGTTTGCGATTCTTAAACATAGTTGTTCCACGTTACCGAATTAAACAAGTGAAGGGAACTAACAAACAGTAATAAGCTCATTAAGCTTCTTTATAAACGCACATTATACAAGGACAAAAAAACAATCGCACATATCTCTCAATCTCAACCGGAACCATAACTTATGGTCGAGGACAAAATAAACATAGCATAGGACTCAGTTTCTCCTTCGGTTGGTGTTGTATCGATGCTTACGAGACTTTTCTTCTTCTTCTTCCGATGACCACTCATGTTTCTGCTTTCTACTTCTACTTCTACAGTTTGATTCCAAATCAGATTCTGAATTCTTATTGCTTCTGTATCTGTCAGAAAACCCTTCAGGATCATCATACACATGCTTTTCTTTGCCTTTCACACTCCTGTGATGCCTCTCAGAATCAAGATATGATGATCTTGATTTCTTCTCGGATCTGTGACGATTCTCAGACTCCATATCGACGTATCTGTGTCTTCTCTCATCGTATCTATGCTCTTTCTCCACTCTATGAAGCTTTCCAGGCTCCAAATTATCATGTTTCTGACTTTTTTCTGAAACAGGATCGTTATTATACACTTGCTTTCTCTCCCTGTGATGGCTTTTGTAATCATCTTCTGATCTTTTCTTTCTACTATTGTGACTTCTATAATAATCTGAATCATCAGATGAAGGGGCTCTATCCATGATTTCCTTCCGTTTTTGGTGTTTCTCGTCATCGTAATGCTCTTCTCTGTGACTGTTTCCTTGGTGGTAAACCTCAGATTTTAATGTCGCAGACGGATCTACATGCTTGGTGTGTCTTCTCCTACTCACACGGTAACTGTCAGAGTCTGAATCTTCCGAGGAGACTGACTCAGAATCATACTGCTTCTTGCTCCTCTTCTTAATTTTCTTACGCTTCTTCGAACCTCTCTTCTCTCTACTATCTTCTGAGCCTGTTGAAGATTCATCAGTCTCCTCAACAGTACGAGATGAATGCTTCTTGTGCTTCTTGTTCTTTTTGGAATTTCTTTTCTTATCCGACGACATACTCTTAAGTAATTCTATTGGGATGCTGCCCTCAAGGAACCCTGGGTATCAAAAGAAATTGGAAAAATAAGTATGTACAATATAAACAATGAGATGGGATTTGTGATAGGAAAAACCTTTAGAGAAATAAGAACTTCACCTCCATATTCGTCAAATATATCTTCAGCGACAATTTGTTGATTTGGATCGTCGAGATCAAAACCCCCACGAGGTGGACTTAACCCAGGCTTTTGTTTCAACTCCCACTTCAGAGGCTGCCAAAAGTTGAGAACATTTCCGGTTAATGATACATAAACCATTCAACCTTCAGTTATCCAAACCTATGCCAAACTAGTTGACGAAAGATTTTAAAGGATGAGAATTAAGAGAAATTAACACCAACCTCACTGGGATCTGTATGCGCAATGATAGCAGTCAAAGGATCATCTCTTTTCAGTCGAAGTTCTTCATTTGGCATTACTGCATCCTTTAATGGACAGTCACGATCACCACTTTGGTGCCCAAAGTTTCCACATCTCAGACATTTCACGTTACGCACTTCCACCGCAAATGGCTTTACTCTCCCAGGAATACCAGTCTCCATCCTGCCCAATTCCAATCATATTATGTTATGAGAAATATTTCATTTACATGCTGCAATACTTCCACAATGACACTGGAGTATTTAACTATTAATACATTTGAAAAGTAAGAAAATATGGCAATACCTTGGTGCATTTTTAAGGACCTCAAATTCTTCTTCAGTAGGAAGGGCACGCCCAAAAACATCTTTGGGACGTGGTTTCTTCCTTTCCTGTCCTGTACGGTCTCCCCCGCCTTGCGATTCTTCTGGTCTACATTACATCAAAGAGAGAAAATAAGCTATTGTCAAACTTCCTCTTCGAGGATGTAACTTTCTACAACAATTTGTCAAATCAAATATTAGTTTCTGTCAACATACTTAGAACCAACATTATCGTCCGCCATTGAATCCTGAGTTGAAGAACCCTGACCCTTGTTTTTCTCAGCTGCGTATTCTGCTGCTTTGGCACTTTCAGGATCATAGCCAGGTGGGCGAACATACATGAAACTCACAGCTTTCATCGTTTCGATCTGTTACAAAACAAAACTAAGTAGAATCACTACCAGTTCACCAAATCTGAATGCTTCTATATACGTTTTTGCCATCTACCTAAAGATCAAAAGAGTTCTAGAAGGAGAGACAGTATTGATTGGTGAGAGTCAGCAACAAGTGCATATACAATTCAGCCTAAGAATACAGAAACCCTAATCTGAAGCCTTAGGAGCAACCCTACGGTACTAAAAACTAAGATCCGAATAACATAAACCCTAATCTAACTAAAAAGAAACTAACCTTCTCTCTTTCTTTCTTCGAGATAAGAGCCGCTTGCTTGAAAAACTCCTGCTCTTGCGCAAACTACAAATCCACGAAACAGGGAAGTTAGGATAACACGAATTGAATCGATTAAGAGAAACCGGTGTCCATATGAGATAAGTACCTCGCGAGCCACCTCTTCGGCTCTGCGATCGTGTTGGGCATGAGTCTGCTCGGCGATCCATTTGCGGCGCTGGTTGGGATAAGAAAGAGGATGCCATGGCTTCTGGTTCAGGAAAGAGTGGCTCCAAGCGGTACCGGATTTGGTCTTGTAATCGACCTCCAAGCTACCGCCGGTAACTTTCCCGCCGGCGAATCTCTTGCTCAGCCGTATTCCGCTTCCTTCTTCGCTCCCGTCCATGTCTGAGCCAAAAACAATGCCTAATGCGTCGCAATTTTTAATTACTCCCTCCGCTTCTTTTTAGATTTTTCAATTTATATTAAAAATATCTAATTTGCCCCCATTGTTATGCTATATTTATTTATATTATTTATCTCTGTTTTAATCATTTATCCTTAAAACACAAGTGATGGAAAGAAAAATAGATCATGGAAAAAAAAACGAAAATCTTTTTTTTAACAACAATGGAGAACGATTAGCTCAAACGAGCCAATAAAAAAAAATATTGTTTACAAAGGTAATTTGATGCGAGGATGACTGCACACGTCGTATCAGGTTATCTGTTTTACCATTCAGAGATCACAGGACTAAAGCGATGGAAAAAGAACTAAACTCCACTTTGTCAACTTCAATCTCGTCTAAGTACGCCTAAAGCTGACCACTCGGAAGGCAAAGACATCATCTTCACCAGATCAGAGCAGTCGATAAGAAAAAAAACTTCCTGATTATCCGCGCCAATCATACATCGCATCACCCAGAGAAGAGCTTCCATCTCTGCATGAAGAGGCGTGAGACTACGGCAGAGATTAGCAGCCCCCATAGTGGGAGCCTCCCCCATCGAAGAAGTGCAGTACCAGCCACGCCCCACGAAAGGGTATGTGGCTTTCCAAGATCCATCTACAAAACAACAATAACCAGTAAGAGGCTTATCTACCTCGAGACTGTTACCGTTACCAAGAATTGCTCGTGGTACAGCAGATGATGTATCCACCAGTCCGTCCATCTGTGCCAGAGACCAAGCCTTAGATTCTTCCTCCGCCAAACGCAAAATCGCTAGTGGATTTGAATCCAAATTAGAGAAAAGTTTAACATTACGAGCCTTCCAGAGATACCACAAGAGCCACGGGTACATATCCGGGGTAAAGGACTGCTGGACCCGCCAAAATAAGAAGTCCATATTAGCAATGATGGACTCAAAGGGAAAGCCGTCCGACATTGTTGGAAAGGGAGACAAAGCTCAAACCTGCCTCGCCGGAGGACATTGAAAGAGAACATGATTAATGGTCTCTACCAAGAACCCGCAGAGTGCACACTAGACATCACAGCTCATCCCACGTTTCCGAAGATTCGAGGAGACCGCGACACACCCAGTAAGTACTTGCCACAAAAAAATGCCTATGTTTTGGAGGACATGGAATCTTACAAACAAAGGCTTGTAAAGGTGTAATATCCGGGCCACAAGGAACCCGTGGCGATATGTCCTGTCGTAAGACATGATATCCTGATTTAATCGTATAAGAACCGGTCTTGGTAAAATGCCAGCCCAACATGTCCGGAGAGTGCGGTAATCCTAAAGGTAATGCGAAAATAATGGCAACATCCTCCGGCTTAAAAGTGGCCGAAAGCAAAGCCATATCCCAGGAATTGGTAGTCCTGTCAATGAAAGATTTAACTCAAAGCGAAGGGTCAACAAACGACCCTGAGCTTAGTGCTGGTCTCGGGAGTTGAGCAGGAATCCAAGGAACAGACCATACTGAAATGGATTCCCCAAATCATACCCGTTTAATGAGTCCTTTGTTAACCAGAAAGCGAGCAGACACCATACTTCGCCAGCCATAAGACGGTGAGTAGGATTTAATTGGATCTATAGGATCAGAATGCCTATAGTAACAACCTTTAAAGACCCAAGCAAAAAGTGAATCCAGAACCGTTATCAACCGCCAATAAAGCTGTGTTTCAATAATCCAGGCATCAAAAACCCAGACCCCCTTCAGGCTTGCTAAGACAAAGCTTGTCCCAAGCTACCCAGTGAAGATCTCGCGATTGGTCCGACGAACTCCACCAAAAGTTAGAAATTGCACTAGTAAGCTTCCGCGTAACTGATTTCAGGAGACAAAAACAGGACATAACAAATGTGGGGACAGCCGTGACAACCGACTTAATCATTACCTCTTCTCCCCTTTGGACAATAGCCTTGCCGGCCATCCACCCGCCCGAGCCTGTAACCGTTCCTGAACAAAAGTAAAGACCTTCGTTTTTGACCCACCAAGACTCTCTGGAATACCCAAATAAGTACTCATCCCACCTAAATTCATAATCCCCAAAACACGCTTAAGTTCCTCCCGCAAATCTGCATCAACCGTATGACCAAATTGAATGGAAGACTTTTGACAATTTATTTGCTGACCAGATACCCGCTCGTACTGCTTTAGGATCCATAAGACAACCTCACATTGTTCCTTCGTGGCACGACAAAAAAAAAGACTATCATCCGCAAATAGTAAATGAGAGATCGTCGGACAAGCGGTCGTCACCTTGATACCTGTAATAAGTTTTGACTGTTCTGCCTTCCGAAGATTAGCAATAAACACCTCGGTACAAAGAATAAAGAGATGATTGAACCATTTGGTTCGCCATTAAGCAAAACTCTGTAATGGACCGACGTCACACACCACATAATCCAGGATATCCATCTATCACAAAAACCAAGTTTACGCAACAAATGTTCAATAAATACCATTCCATTCTATCATATGCTTTACTTATATCCGTCTTTATGGCCATAAAATTCCCCTTGCAAGAAGGATTTGTCTGAAGCCCGTGAAACATCTCATGTGCTATTAAAATATTATCCAAAATTAAGCGCCCCTAGACGAAATCTGATTGCATTTCTGAGACGAGAGAAGGCAAACATGAGTGTAGCCGTTGACACAAGACCTTTGAAATAATTTTGTACCCTTCAATACACAAAGTGATAGGACGCAACTCCGTCATCCTAGTTGGTTTGTCCACCTTAGGAATGAGACAAATATTTTTCGTATTCAATCATTTATCAAAAGATCCACTCTGTAAGAATGAATTAACCAAAAGTACCAAATCAACTTTTACTGTAGACCACGCCTTCTGATAAAAAAGAGCGGTCATGCCGTCTGGACTCGGGGCTTTGGCAGGGTACATCATGAAGAAAGCCTCCTTAATCTCTTTTTCAGAGGCAACTTGAGTTAGGAGATTATTATTCTCCTCCGTAATAACTGGTTGAACCTCACTAAGTGCCTCCTCAAAATCAGAAGGCTCCGAAGAAGTAAATAATTCTTGAAAATAAGAGACTGTTGTATTTTGAATGGATGTTTCCTCCGTAGACCAAACACCGTTCGCATCATGAAGACCAACAATACGGTTCTTAGCCCGTCGCTGCTTTTTCTGCGCTTGAAAATAACTAGTATTCTGATCCCCCAGCCGCATCCACCGGCTACGACTCTTCTGAAACCAATACACTTCCTCATCCCGATACGCTTCTCTTAATTGCCAAGTCAGGGAAGCGATTTCCTCGATAGTACTAGCATCATCTGCCTGTGCTACCGCCAATTTTGTTTTGATATCCTCAATAGATTCCCGTCCATATGGCATTTGATCCTTTCTCCAGCGAGAAATAGCATGCCGACATATAATGATCTTGTCCACCAGGTTACCCGTCGGGGGAACGGATGTCGAACCCCAACCCTCAGCAATAACCCCAAAGATACCTTCCTTTTCTAGCCAACATCTATCGAAACGAAAGTCACTCCTGCACCGACGAGCCCTGTCTTCGATGCATGCTAACACTTGTTTGTGGTCGGACGCAACCATTTCCAAATATTCCGTAAAAGACTGCCGGAACAGATCATGCCATGCCTCATTGGCAAGAACCCGATCTAGACAACATCATATCGACTTCTTATCCCGCCAACCGCGCTAAGAAAGACTATCTCCAATGGATGGAAATTCGAGTAAACCACAATGGCAAATCATGGAGTTAAAAGGGAAAAAGGACGAAGCGCTACGCAACCGTCCACCCCGCTTTTCGTGGTTCCCTTTCAACTCGTTAAAATAACCAATGAGAAACCAGGGAGAATCCCGGGTTACCCCAATTCTTGTTAACCGCTCCCAAACTAGATCACGGTTCTTTGGAACCGGATCCCCATAAACAAAGGATAAATAAATAAGTTGTCCCTTGTAATCAAGCTCCACATCAATCAACCGATTAGATTCAAATAAAATGGAAACATTATTATTATTATTATTGTAAAATAAGGCTAAACCGCCACTACAACCAATAGGCTCAACCGTTTTTAAATGAGAATAACCAAAATGACCAACAAGAGGTTTTAAAAAAGAAACAAATTATCTAGTTTCAGAAAGAAATAGAAAATCAGGTCGATGCTTCCTCCATAATTCCCTAAGATATCCGATAGTGGCTTTGTTACCAAGCCCTTGGCAATTCCAAATTAAAACCTTCATTTATCAGCTTTCGGGACCGGTGACTTTCCACCACCAGCAGCACCCGGAGCCTCCTCGTAAATATAAGTTCAATTTTTTAGAACTGCCACCCTTCAGGCCCATTGGGCCTTTCCCCTTTCTCTGTTTGTCCTGCGCACCCGGTGCAATACTCGTAACCGCCAAAGATGAATCTGTCTCCATGGACACTCCATCAGCACTAGAAGCCTCACCCAAGACAGCCCTTACTCATCGAACCCGACCCGCAACTCGTCCACCGCTGCGTCCTCCATCACAGTGACCGCAGCACCCGCATCCTCAGCACCCGATCCCGTTTCACCCGAGCCCACACCTCCCGAATCCGCAACGTCCTCAACACCCTCCATGGCTAACCCTGCAACACCGGTGATTATGTTAACATCAGTTAACCCTGGAGCACCCATTAACAGAGACTCATCGCCGCTGGATTTCTTCCGGCCATCATATTCCGCAGAACCAGAGATATTCGGGACCAGTCGTCTTTTTACATTGACCAATTCTTCCTCCTTAGCCGCGGACTCCAAGTCATTGTTCCTAGGTTCTTCCTCTATCCGCTGGACAGAGTCCAAATCCGGAACCACCGAAGCCCCTGCCGCAACCTCCTGGAACAAGACTTTGCGGACTACCTTAGTTGGATCCGATTTAGCAATCACCTCTCGAGAAAGGAGACCACGGTCATCTGTGACCACCACTTGTGAACTCCCTGATCCCTGAGCAACCTCGCTTCTCCCTGAGTCCTGAGCAGCCTCCCGCAAGAAGCGATGCTCATTATACTGAACATAATTTTGGAACCGACGCTGCTTTGCCAACGGTTCACCCACTGTCGAAACTGATTGAGACTTCGATCCTCTCCCAACCTTCCCTTCTAAGACTATCTCCAATGGTTTTCTCTATTTTTTCCTATAGAGAAACTCTATAATAGAGGTGAGTTTTACTCTAATGGTTCTCTATTCTCACCTCTAAAATAGAGATTGCTATTTTTTCCTCTATTTATGGAGGAACCTTTGTAAAAAAAAAATAGGGTTCCTCTATAAATAGAGGAAAAAATAGCAATCTCTATTTTAGAGGTGAGAATAGAGGACCATTAGAGTAAAACTCACATCTATTATAGAGTTCCTCTATTATAGAGGCAAAAATAGAGGACCATTGGAGATGCCCTAAGGGGCGTTTCCCGTCAACCTGAGCTCCTTCCCCATGAGATCTCCCCCGGTATCCACCACAAGCTAAAACAATGAGAGCAGAAACCAAACAGCCTCTCATAGCGAAGGGAGACAGTGTTTTCTTCCCCATTGAAGAACTCCACCTCAGTTTCGAAACACAATGCCTTAAAGCCATTCACCGTCACTTGCACTCGACCCCCATCGATATCAACCTCTTGAACCCGTCCAATATCCTCCCCAATGCTGCGAAAGGTGGGCTCAGCCCAGAACTGAAACGGCACCCCCATGACACGAACCCAGAATGTCAGAGAAGACGGATACAAAGGATCTACCGTGGGACTCCACCTGGCCATGGACACCATCCAATGATCAAAATGAAAAGGAGCCATCTTCATCACCTCGACAATATCCGCCTCATCATCAAAGTTGAACTGGAATTTGCCCAGTCCTAAATCAGCACCAACCACTTTGCCCTCCAAGTGCCAGATTCGGGAAAACATGAACAAGAGCATCTTCATGTCCTGCGAATGTGGATTCATACATCTTCCAATGATCGTTTTGGAGTAACCCTCAATCAAGGCCGTATTATCGAAATACGGTATCTTGACGTTGCGCTTCATCACGGCGTGAGGAGCACCACTTGAAACCGAAACCTGACCCAGAATCAGACTTTGATCTTCTCCACATCTTACATCGACTATTTTTTGTTTTACATTCTTATAAATCAGGTTTTCTCTTCTGGATTTCTTTAAACCTCTGTGTCTTCAATCTTTAATATAATTTATTATTTTAAATTGTAGAACATGTTATTATGTTATTTCCATGTTATTGATATACTTTTGTTTAGGTAAATGATTGTCAACGGTGGAAAATTTGAGAGAGAGGAGCGAGTTTTACTGGAACTCACGGAAGAAATTATAGTATTATACAGAGCATGGGACGACCTAGCATCGTTTTCAAAGACTATGTAATTTCTCCTTACCTTCTCTCCAATTTTATGCTTCTTTTACTGACATTAAAAGGTTTTGCTACAATCGTTATCAACGATTTCATTTGTTTTCAGAAAATGCTGGATAATCAAAGAGGAGAGAAGAGATTAGAGTGAGATCCCATCCCAGTTGTCTACTACTTCTTTTTTTGGTTTCTTATTAAAACCTTTTTGAGATTATGAGATATGTATGCATCTCTCTCTCTTATATATTGTACATTTGATAATATTCCTACAGTATTAAAATGTTTAGATTATAGCACCAGATGTATGATGCTAATATATACTTCTATCAAATGTTTATAAATACTTTGTCCCATACATAGCACGGGCCATAATACTAGTTAATTTTATATTTGGACAAAAATAAATGATTAATTTGTTATACATTTAATTCAAGATCAGTTTTCTGTTTTGTAAATGAAATGTTATGAACGTGGAAAGAAATTGTACATATATATAATTCAAACAAAAAAAATTCAAATTTCCGATGAAAATATTTGGTTAATATTTTAGAAAAGTTATATAATCTTACTTTTTATATTTGAAATTTTAATTAAGTAGATAACTAGATGATAACCCGCACTGTGCAGTGCGGGAAAATATTTAGGTAAATTTTGATTTATTAGTTACAATAATAGTATTATCTTTATTTGATTTATTCTACATATTTTATAATTTATAAATTTAATTTACTTAGTTTCATACTCCGGTTTCGACTATGATCGGTACAATAAACTTAACGACTTACCATTATTAGGTTTTGGGTATAATTGCTTAAATTTTTTAGAATTAGTAGAATCAAGAAAACCCTTATTTACTCGTGATCCGATTTACAATTTGTAGTGGTATTGAGTCAACGTAAAAAATGAATTAAAGTGCAAGAAAATTATATGAGTGGGAGGTAGAATGGAGTATAACAAAATATTTTTGTTACTAAAACTCATTGATCTCAGCGCATAATCATAAAATTTGAATATTTATAAGTATCAAATAAGTTAACCCGTAAAATATATATATGTTTTGAATAGTGTGACAGGACAATATATTACCTCTCCTACGATAGAGAATTTAGTCGATTTGTTAATCATCTCATTATATTAAATTATATATATCAAATCCTCTGAAATTTTGAATTAATTTGTGAATGAGCGAAATCTTTTAGAAAATAAAATCATCAATTTTAATAAATTTACTAAAAAAAATTGTAACCCGCACTGTTTAGATAGTGGAGGTTTAATAGTTTTCTGTGGATAATTATTTTTATTTTTATTTTGAATGATCAAAATTAAAAGAGTATATATATAATGAGTATATCTTGACTGAAAAAAATTTCATTCTAGATAGTTAGCACATGGAAATATATAGATAGTTACTCGTGCTATACATTTTATAATCTTTTACATTTCATTTACTTAATTTCATACTCTAATTTCAACCCGTTTTGGCTACATGATACAATGTTCAAATCCGTGAATCATATAAATTTGGTAAAATCCTAAAAATAAAACAAAACCTGTATTGAAGCGGTCATAATTAGAAATCTCGATTTAACTTTTTGATTTATCTTTTATTTATATATATTATATTAAATAAAATATAATATTTGTGATTTCTTAGAATTTAATCAAATGTCTCTGCGTCGATGTGCATTGCAAACAAATATTTAATAAATTAGATATAATATTTTATATTTTAAAAATATAAGCAATATTGTATCTTAGTTTTAAGATATATATGTCATTATTAAATTATTTAGGATGCATATATTTAATCTTAGTTTTATATATAAAATTAAGTTTTATAATTGTTCTAAATAGTTTATTATTGTTTCCTAAAATTTCTGAAACAATAAATGAAATCTGTTAAAATAATTTCAAAAATATTAGGCTATAAAAAAATAAAATCGTTTTATAAGATTTATTATTGTTCTAAAATATTATAGAAAAATATTTATAATATATTTATGTGAATCAATTAAGATTTTACATAATCAAGATTTTTTCTGATTTTATAAGTTTTTTTGAGTTGAAAAATAAAAAGAAAATAATTAATTAACACTAAAAATAACTATATTAATATTTACGTGAATTTGTTTTCTTTTAATAACTATATTAATAAAAATCTGTTTTCTGGTTGCAACAAATTAATAATAAGATTCTGTTATTATATTTTGTAATTAAATACTGTGCCATTTTGTGTAATGTCTTACATGGAATAGGGTTATTTGTTTAAATGTTTGCTTAAATAATATAATAGAGATGCAAAATTGTAAAAAACTAGGAAAGCTGTTAAAATACAGTATTTGTGTACTGGGTTTTCCATATTTGATATTTTTAATAAAACGCATTCTAAAGTTTTCGTGTGTTTAATTAAAACATCTCATTAAATCTATCTAATATATTAAAGGAGAAGTCAAAAGAGCTCACATTAATCCTCACAAAATTTGACCTCTCTTACCTTTAATGAAAAATACCCTTTTGAAAAAATCGGACAATTGACCTCTCTTACCTTTAATGAAAAATACCCTTTTGAAAAAATCGGACAAGCTTTTTTCCCCTATTTGAATTGCAGAAATGCACTACATTCATCCTCAGACCTGGGATTACTCTTTTGCCATTAATGAAAATCAATTCTGGACCTTTTTACCCTTTTTATATTTTTTTAAGAGAAAATAGCACTCACACCAACTTTTTCCAAACTTAATAACAAATATATCCACGTTCTGCTACAGCTATACTTTTCACTAGTGAAATGACATCTCGATCCCTAATTTCATTACACTCAATTATTCTCTCTTTTCTACTATATCTATATATACATTTTTGGAGACATTTATGAAATAAATCCTGAAGTTCATACTTATTTACAAGCATGCCATTGGTATTAATAATTATTAATTTGTTTTTCATTTAATTAATTAATATTAAGTTTCTATTTTTGAAAACAAGATTTCTCATCCTAAATAAATTTCAAAAACAATCGGAACCACTTCCTTTAACATTAAGTATTAAGTTTATAATTAATTTAATTAATATTAAGTTTCCAATTTTACAAAACAATATTTTCTCCATACACAATTCAGATTGTTTGTAAAAACGCAGTGTTTTACATAAATTCGGTTAACTGTTATAGGAGCAAATGCCATTACTTTTGGTGTAATTGTTCTACATAAATTTTGAATTTAATCAATCATTCAAAAAAACTAACTGTATGATTTTAAAAGGTAACAAACATATTTACCATTCAATTTGATATCTTATTCAAGGAATAATAATAAAATATAAAAGATATTGCTTGCTCACAGATTTATTTTTATTTTTATTACGTATTTAAAACTAATTTTTACTTTCACGGATTTTGTATGATGAGTTTTTGTGGATTAAAGATCTTTGAATATGTTGCCTCACCTTCCTAGCATAGCGGGTTTGGACTATAGAACCAACACTAAAACTATTAGTTTATCTCATTCTCATATATACTATAGATTTGTAATCATAGTTTTGAAAATTAACTTATAAATTATTTTAGTATATGAACTACAAAATATTACACATACTATATAACAAATTCTTAATATTCCAAAAAAAAATTAAATACACATAAAATATATACACTAACATACTATATAAGCATATACCTCTGTTTAATTCTAGAGAACAAAATAAATTTAGAATTTTATATTCTATCTAATAACAAATTTAATGTAATTAAGTTATAAACTTTATAAAACGTATGAAGAAAATAAAAATTTCTAAACAAAATTCTAAATTAACTAGACAAAAGTTAATTAATTGAGAATTTAAAAACTAAATAAATTAAAAATTATTATTTAAAATACAATAATTTATAATTTAGTCCCGCAGTGTACCGCGGGTGAAATACTAATTTAAATTATATGAGGATTGTTATTCACAGACAGACAGAGGAAACTAGGGGACGAGGCGATGGGGGTTGCGACTGAGATTCTACTGAAGGCGATCTTCTTCATCTAATTCTGCGCAGCCCTAGTTCTCACTCAGCATCTTGAGTCTTTCATTTGCTATTCATTAGGTCTTTGTGGCCTCGGTTTCGTTGTTTTGGTTGTAGTTTTTTTTAGATCTGGGGGTTTGAAGGCTTCATCTGTAGATCTGAGACATCTCTTTGTAGATCTGAGCTTCACTACTATGAATCGACCGAGAAAGAAGAAAGAGCTGTCTCTTATGGATGAGCTAAGGGATCTCAACTTATTGAATGAAGGGGAGATGGTGGAAATCCCAGATCTAGAGAATAACGACTTGATAGAAGAGAACTCTATGAGCATAATAGTCCGGTGTCTGAATCCGGCTGCACACAAGGTAGGAGGTTTAGTCAAAGCCCTGCCTTCCATCTGGGGGATGGAGGAGAGAGTCCGAGATAGAGGGGTTGGAGATAGTCGGGTTCAGTTCATTTTCGAAAATGAAGGGGATCTGTATCATGTGCTATATCGTGGGCCATGGTTCGTGAATGGATGGATAGTATCTTTAGACCAGTGGAAACCCAATCCTGGTCCGGACTTCCTTAATAAGATTTTATTCTGGGTTCGGATAAGGAATATACCCATTCATCTTCTGAAGAAACAAGCTGTGGAGAGTATAATAGAGCCGAGAGGGCAGATTGAAGTTGTGGAGCTCCACGCGAAAAATTCAAATTCTCTGGAATATGTGAGAGCTAGAGCTTGGTATAAAGCTGATGAACCATTGGAATTTGTAAAACAAGCAAAGTTCTCATCATGGGAGATTGTGAAGGTTGAATTGGAGTATGAAAAGCTATTGAATGTCTGTTTTATGTGCTTAAGGCTTACTCATGACCAGGCAAGCTGCCCAGAGCAACATACTCAACGTGTCACTCAGAGGAGAGGAAGTCGAAAGGAGCAGAACACGGAGACTCTGAAAAGAAGGGATAAGGGCAAGGATATATCTTTGGAGAAAAGAGAGGCTTTGCCTACTCATTCCGATCCCACACTGCCCACAAAGCAGGTGAAAGATAGACCAGAATGGCCTAAGAAAGGAACTCAGGGGAAAAAGGCACTGGTAGTGCAGGAATGGCGGCCCAAAGAACTAGCTGTCCGAAGAGAAGAGCCAAGTACTAATCATGGGGAGGGTTCAAAGAGTTCTGGAGAATCCATCATGTCACCCTCTAGGAAAAGACGACTGAGCAACAGTGGAGAAAGGCAGTCAAAAAAGGCAAAGAAGGGAGACTCCCCGTCTGTGTTTGAAAGACTTGGTGATATTGCTGACACCCCCTCGGGTTCGAGAAGATCAGGTTCATCCGGGGGGCCTAAGAAGAAGTCTCCATCTGTTTTTGAAAGAATTGGCTCTCAGGTTTCTAGTTCAAGTCCTAAACCTGGGACGTCAAACTCAGCTTCTGGTCATTCTGCTCTAGTAGCAGCAGGTTTGAAGAATCATTCTGCTAGTTTAGCAGCAAAGTCTCATGTTCCCTCAGTCGGTGTAGCAGTAGGTGAACTTGGAGCAAACTTGAAAGAAGGGTTGATGGGTAATTCCAACCCTTCGAAATCGATATGAGGCTACTGAGCTGGAGCTGTCAGGGGGTGGGGAATACCTCGACAGTTCGACATCTGAGGGAGATATGTGGTCGGTATTTCCCGGAGATAATATTCCTCTGTGAGACCAATAATAAGAGAGAATACTTGGAAAATGTGTTGAATCATTTCGGCTACTACGATATGCATACTGTCGAGCCAATTGGAAAGAGTGGAGGACTGGCTTTAATGTGGAAAGAGTCGATTACAGTAAAGGTCATTCAGTCCAATAAGAGGATGATAGACACTATCATCATTTGGCAAGGCAATGAGTTTTATCTGACTTGTGTGTATGGAGAACCTGTCAAGAGTGAAAGAGGTGAATTGTAAGAACGACTTTCTCGGATCAGAGTAAGTAGACGAAGCCCATGGCTAATGACAGGGGACTTCAATGAGTTGGTGGATCCATCGGAAAAGATTGGAGGACCATTGAGAAAGGATGCTACTTGTGCAGAGTTTAGAAGAATGTTGTCGGCTTGTGGGATGTGGGAAATTAAGCACACTGGATACCAATACTCTTGGTATGGCAATAGGAACGACGAATTTGTACAATGCAGACTTGATAGGACTGTAGATAATCAATTGTGGATGGATCAGTTCCCCCAAGCACAAGCGGAGTATCTTAAGAAGGTTAGCTCGGATCATAGCCCATTAATTACTTGTATGATGGGGGTTCAGTGGAAGAGATGGGCTGGTTTCAAATATGACCAACGGTGGATATCTCGGGATGGCTTTAGACAGCTCATTTCAGATTTCTGGAAGTCTGAAGGTTTAAACCCTCAGAAGTCAATGATGGAGAAAATTGCTGAATGTAGGAGGATTATCTCAAGATGGAAACGAGAATCACAACCTAATTCTGCTAAGAGGATTCAAGACCTTCATCAACAAATTGACTTGGCCACGAGACAGATTCCTTTCAGTGGAGATGTGTTAACTCTGTTAAAAAAAGAGCTGAACCTAGAATATAAGAAGGAAGAGCTGTTCTGGAAGGATAAAAGTCGGCTAACATGGTTGAATAATGGTGATAAAAACACTAAGTTCTTTCATGCGGCTACAAAAAATCGAAGAGCTCAAAATAGGATCAATAGTCTTGTGGATGACGAGGGTAAGGAATGGTTTGCGGAAAGTGATATGGGCCAAGTGGCAGAAATATATTTTAAGCTTCTGTACGCCTCTAAGAATGTTGGACATCAAATTGCAGATAAGATTGGTAGAGGGAATCGGCTTTCTCATGTTGATAACGACCATTTGCTGGAACCGGTTACAATGGAGGAGGTTAAGAAAGCAGTATTTGACATAAATCCAAGTAAGAGCCCGGGTCCTGACGGGATGACAGGACATTTCTACCAAATCCATTGGGATGTCCTGGGTGGTCAGTTAACAGAGATGGTGAAGGAATTCTTCAGAACCGGAACTATAGATCGGGAGATGAACAAGACCAACATATGCCTCATCCCAAAAAAGCTTAAAGCGGTGAAAATGCCTGACTTCAGACCGATCAGTCTCAGCAATGTGGTGTATAAGATTATAGCAAAAGTGCTGGCTAATAGGCTAAAGAAGGTACTGCCAAAGGTAGTCTCAGAGACTCAGGCAGCATTCATTCAGGGAAGGCTAATATCTGATAACATCCTAGTAGCTCATGAGCTGCTCCATGCTCTTGATTCAAAGAACAAATGTTCAGAGGAGTTCATTGCAGTTAAAACAGATATCTCGAAAGCTTTTGATAGGGTGGAGTGGTCCTTTCTTCGAGAATCCCTGACTCTATTGGGTTTCTCAGATCATTGGATCCGCTTAATAATGAGCTGTGTGGGGTCAGTTAACTATCATGTATTAATCAATGGAATCCCTTATGGTGAAATCATTCCTTCTCGAGGATTGAGACAAGGAGATCCGTTATCTCCATACTTGTTTGTCTTATGCTCTGAGATGATTGTTCGGATGCTTCAACGATCAGAGAAATCAGGACGCCTCACTGGTTTAAAGGTTGCAAGAACTGCCCCTCCGGTCTCTCATTTGCTGTTTGCAGACGATAGTATCTTTTACTGTCGAGAGAAGGACGAGGAACTTCATCATCTTATAGGTATCCTTGAGGAGTATAGTCTTGCATCTGGGCAAAGGATCAATTATCAAAAGTCAAGCCTTTACTTTGGGAAATTAATCCCCAATGATAGAAGAGAGTGTATTAAGAAGATCACAGGCATTAATGAGGAAGGAGGAGAAGGCTTCTATTTGGGACTGCCGGAAGCTTTTGGTGGGTCTAAAGTTGCAACTTTAAGCTATCTAAAGGAACGACTACACCAAAAAGTGTCCGGATGGCAGACTAATTTCCTCTCACCTGGTGGCAAAGAAGTTCTCTTAAAGGCAGTGGCACTAGCATTACCTACTTACACGATGACGTGTTTTAAGCTCCCCAAAAAGGTTTGTCAGCAACTTGCTTCTGTGATGGCTGACTTTTGGTGGAGAAGTAAACAGGATTCCAAAGGAATGCATTGGAAAGCATGGGATCAACTAAGCAAACCTAAGAAAGAAGGGGGTCTGGGATTTAAAGATATAGAAGCTTACAATTTAGCTCTCCTTGGGAAGCAACTATGGAGGATGCTTACTCGTCCGGACACATTGATGGCAAGAATTTTCAAGAGCAGGTACTTTAGAAAGTCGAACCCTCTGTCAGCGAAGCTTGGATTCAGACCCTCATATGCATGGCGTAGCATACATGAAGCCCAAGAGATTTTGAGACAAGGAGCAAGAATGGTTGTAGGGAATGGTGAAAACATAGATATTTGGCAGAACCCATGGATTGGCTATAAGCCTGCTCGAAGTCTGCAAACAGTGTAGAAGGTCGCGCCGGAATTATTTGACTTGAATTCATCTTTAGCAAAGGTAAAAGACCATCTAGTTGAGAATGGGAAAGAATGGAGACGCGAAATTTTGGAAGCAGTTTTCTTTGAGGAGGATAGAGGATTAATAGAGGTTTTAAGACCGAGTGGAAGAAATAGAGAGGATGGCTACACTTGGGACTATGCTAGAACAGGCCACTACTCGGTTAAATCAGGTTATTGGGTTTATACTCAGCTCTTGAAAGGTAGAAAACAAGTTCAGGAGGTAATCCAACCTAGCTTAAATCCGTTAATCAATCAAGTGTGGAAGATGGATACCAGTCCTAAGGTACAACACTTTCTGTGGAGAAGTCTTAATAACTGCATCTCAGTGTCTTGGAATATGTCTTATAGACATCTTGCTAAGGAAAGCTCCTGCTTGCGATGTCCCCATAAAGAGGAAACAGTGAATCACCTGTTATTTCAGTGCACATACGCAAGACAGGTCTGGGCATTATCTTCTATTCCGGCTCCTCCAACCGGTAATTGGGGTGACTCTCTGTATGCTAATATGTATGAGGTTATGAATCTTAACCCAACCTATCCGGATAGAGAGACCCTGCTTAAAATAGTTCCCTGGCTATTATGGAGACTTTGGAAGTCCCGGAATGAGTATGTTTTTAAAGGAAAAGATTTTAGTGCTCTTGACACAGTCAGGAAAGCCTGGGAGGACGCTGAGGAATGAAAACAGAGTAAAGGACAGGACGAAATGACCAGAGGGCAACCCATGCTGCAAAGGAATGAAGTGGTCAAATGGAAACCTCCTCCAAAAGATTGGCTAAAGTGCAATACTGATGGAGCTTGGGAGGAGAGAATACTCCGTGTGGTGTGGGTTGGGTCCTTCGGAATGAAAGGGGTGAAATGATTTGGATGGGAGCACAAGCGATCAGGAAAGCAAGAACTCTCTTGGAAACCGAATTGGAAGCAATGAGATGGGCGGTCTGTACAATGTCACGGTTCAATTATCCTCGACTTATGTTTGAGTCTGATTCCATTGTAACCGTGAACCTGCTCAACAACAAAGAGATTTGGCCTGCTTATGCTCCGATACTCCATGACATTTACGAGGTGCTTCCTACTTTTCAAGAGATTACGTTTATTCATGTTCCGAGAGAGTGTAATGAAGTGGCAGATCGACTAGCGAAGGAATCTATTTCTTTTCAGAATTATGATCATAAGTTTTATTCGATTACGCCTGATTGGATTAATCATGTTGTAATGGTGGATAAACCAAGTGTTTAATGCTTTGGTAAATGAAAGTTGAAGTTGAACCCAAAAAAAAAAAAATTAAATTATACGAGAAACCAATGTCTTTTTTTTTTGAACGAATGTGATTGTTTTTTTCTGTTTTGTCACTTGCGAGCATCTTCAATTAAATTTAAGAGAAGCAAATCAACAAAACTCTCAATTGATCTAAACTCTTATTCCAGCTCCATACCTATAAGACTTGCAATCTCTCTCTTTCTCTTTCAAAAACATCAAACTTTAAATCTCTAGTTCTCAAATAAAAAATAAAAAATTCCCAATTCTTCTTGAACCTTAGTTGCCCAATTGTTCAACCCATCGATTCTTCTTCCACCAACCCATGCCTACTTGGTTATCTCCATCTGATTCTTCCTCTTCTCCTTGTTCCTTTGCTTCTTCTTCCATTGGGATGAACAGCGACGACGATGGTGAGGAGTCGTCAGAAGACGGTGGTGATGACGCCGGAGGAGGGATCTTCTCTCCCATCAGATGTGGGAGTACAACAGCAAGACGACTCCCATAGTTTGAGTAAGAGCGCGTTGACGCTCGCCATGGCGGTTCCTGCTTGTGTGATGACCGTAGAAGGATCTTCGAGATCCGGTGGAGACTTGTCGCCGGGATCGAGTCCGACAGCGTCTGGATATCCTCCCAGGCAGAGACACCATCATCAACATCAGAAGGTGAAGCTTCCTCCCTCCGTTATATCTTAGGAGTCAAGGGTCTACTTTGTGTGTCAAACTTTGGTTCTCTATTTAGACAATTCCTCATTGTTGTTTCTGTTTGTTATTTGGCTTCTGCGTATTTGTTCGTCAAGCATAGGTAATCACTGAGAAGATGAAATTATTGAGATCGTTCTTCTTTTGTTTTT
Organism: Camelina sativa; assembly: GCF_030686135.1. Classification (NCBI taxonomy): domain Eukaryota; kingdom Viridiplantae; phylum Streptophyta; class Magnoliopsida; order Brassicales; family Brassicaceae; genus Camelina; species Camelina sativa. The sequence continues at coordinate 12,111,156 of NC_141890.1, forward strand.
ATTTGATTTTACTAAAAGCGTGAACATGTGGACATTACTTTTTGGTCAACAATACCGCTTCACAACCACCACGGTAGAGAAAGGCAAACGCCGGATTGGTATAAGGAGAAATAGATATACTTCAGGAGGATGGGGTTTGCTATTAAAGCAATGAGTGATTAGGTTTTAGCAAAACATGAAGCAACTAGTGATTATGTTTTTTCTTGTGGATACATGATGATGGTTGATTGAAACCATAATATCGAATCCATGACAAGCCATCCACAATGAAAATTTCAATAATACATAGACTTGATTTTATGGTCATAGGAAAAAAATTGGTCATCAACTTAATCACCATCTTCTTTACTTTGTATGCCTTCATCACAACTTTTTCACCATCTATATTTTCTCCATCAATGATCATCACCATCTACTTTGTATATCCACACGCTAGTGACCATATGGACTGATCCTTGTGGAATCAACACATGGTCTTTAAAGTAGAGATCTCACCTTTCCATCTTGATCCTCCCCATCTTCTAGTTCTAATTTATGAAAAAACCAATGTAGTATAAATTACAATCCTTGAGAAAAATCAAAAACCAAAACATGAATATCCACACACACATCTTTTCTCTTGCCTATATAGAGATCGTCTACGTCCCTCACTTTGTTATGTAATTCCAAAAATTCTTACACAAACACATATTAGATATCCACACGGTAATGACCATATGGTCAGATTCTTGTGTCATCAACACATTGTCTAGAAGATGGAGATTCCTGCAAATTGATAGAAAAAATCAACAAGCAATTGTGAAAACAAATCAACATTCTCAAGAGTTGCATCCATTTTCTAAGCCTTGATTGCAACTATACGAGCAATTATGAAATCTGACTTACTCATCTTTGTTGTTCATACTTTAAAAAACCTAGCATTGTAAGAAAAAAATCAAATTAAACAAAAAACGAAAAAGTCAAAACAGGTTTTCCAACAAAGACACATTTATTTCAGACATGAGCAACACAATATAAAAGACTCGAATTTGTTTGAGACGAATGTAAAACAATGGGCATTTGACAAAACCAAAGATTACATCATAGAAGACAAAACGATTTCACCAATCAAACAAGAACTGAAATAGTTAAAAGAATAAACGAGGGATATTCATATATAGACCAAATCGTTGTCGGTGATTAAATTGATTCATAAGTTGAAACCTAAGAGATCGACATATAATGAAATCGATATTAAAAAAAAAAAAATTCAGAGGGTAGAATCGAAACTCACCGTAAACAGAAGTGTAGATCTATAGAATGTGAATCCAATTGTACATACAACACGTGATTGTCTAATTTGCTGTATCAATTTTCGGCTTTGATTGGTGAAATGACTTAACATTGAGTTAAGTTGAGTTATGGACTTAACTCAAAGTTTATTCAAAAATGTTACCAATCAAGAATAAAACTAAATTTTTTGAAATTGAGTTTGAATAATCATGTGTTATGGTTGATGTACAAATTTGAGGTATATCCTTTGTAAAATTGTTAACTCAAAAGATTATTCAATATCATGGAAATTTTCATGAGTTAGGATGTGGTAAGTTGAGTTAGCTATTTTTTTAATTTAAAAAAACGAAAATACAGTTATATAAAACAAAATATTTTTTTTTGTTTAATTCATATATCAATAAAAATAAATTTTACCTTTTTATTTTATTTAATAACTTCTTTATTTAGTTATTTTGAATTTTTTATATTTTGCCAATTTTTTTTTATCATTTGAATCAAATTAGGCATAGATCTAAATAACATAAGATTGTAAATATTATAAGATTGTAAATATTATGAAATATATGTAGTTATTTTTATTAATATATTTTATAATTAAATTATTTCAATTTATTTTATTAACTTTTGTTTACTAATATATTTTATTTTCTTTCATTTTATTAAATTTATTCACTAATACTTTTTAATAATTATAATTATTAATCATTTTTAATTAAAATTAATTAAATAATACATACTGCAATATCTACCACAAAAGTGTCACAAGTCAGTAATTTTGGTAAGATTGATAAATCATATTCTTACAGTAATTCATTACAACAAACTGCTATTTTTACCACATAATTTTTACTGCAAGATACATCTAATTATAATATTCTCTGCAACTCAACTTAAAAAAACACATGTTACCGGTCACAGCTTTCATTAGGAACAAAAAAAGGAAAGCTGAAGGAGAGAGAACATAACGAACAGATAAAAAGTTTTTTTTTGGTTTGGTAGATGATTAAGGGCAAAATAGGCACAAAAAAAAACGAAGACATGTAAAAAGTGACGCAAAAGTATACCAACTACGGAGCGGGTGTATTGAAAGTGGAATTTGGAAGGATTTTGTGAGATTTATGATATTTTGGATTTTAAAAGATTTAAAGTGGATTTTAAGGTATTTGGTGGATTTGGTGTTATTTTTCATTTTTAATAAGAAAAATTAGTTTGTGATTTCATGAGATTTGGTGAGGTTTTAAAAATAATTTGGGGTGATTTTATGAGATTCTCCACAAAATCACATTAAATACAAAAGTCACCATCCTATTTTCTGAGAAAGTCATGTTCGTGTTTTTTTGGTTTTGGTTGTGAATGGTTGCAGCGGTTGGGGTGGACAAATCCATCTGCAGATCAGACCGCTTTTTATTTACCATTCATTATGTTTAGTCCGTAGTAGTGCGGTCTACATAAAATAGAAACAAGATCGCAGCAGACCAACTGCAGACCGCTTTTCCTTACAAATAGAGTTGAACCGCAGCGGTTCGCTGCCCACACTTAAAACAGAGCGGTCTAGTTTATAGACAAATTTGTCCACCCCGACCGCAGTTACTATTCACACTCTTTGTTTAATTTATATCGCTGAATATAACCATCGTGCGTTGTATAATTTATAGTTACATGTGACATCAGTTTGAATTTGAACCCTGTTGATTCCTACTTTTCTGGGCAATGTTACTTGGGTATTACTTTTAAAATTGCAACTTAATTAAATTGTTGAATATTTGCTCAAAAAAAATTAAATTGTTGAACCAAATAGTTACTGATGAAACATGATGGGACTGTTGAGTTTGAAGTTCGGCTGATGCTATAAAAGATTTCAAAAGCAACATAGAAAATCTCACATGGTCTCTCTCGATAAATGAACCATATATGAGAGATACAAACCTCTTTGATTATATCAATCAAATTCAGAATATTCTAGGCATGTCTTCTTCTGAACTTTTTTGTTCAAAAGAGAGATGAACACCATAGATAAGAAAGTGGAAAATGATTTTTTTTCTTTGTTTATGTGAATTGTTTTTTTTTTAAAACCAATCCTTCCCAAATCACACTTGTAAAGGTGTGATTTTTCAAACAGGATTTCTCTTACAAAAATGTATACAAAGTCTCCCAAAATCACTGTTATGATTTTATATTTAAAAAAAAGTTATGTTTTGAATAATAGAGGATTTGATATGATTTTTACAAATTTTTGATTGAATAACAGAGACTGTGAGTGATTTTGAATGATTTTTTACAAATTCCATATTCAATAACATTGGATTTGAGAAGTGATTTAGAAATACTTAATTGAATAACAAGTGATTTTTTAAAAAAAAATCCAAAATCCTTCAAAATTCCACTTTCAATACCCCCCAAGATCAGAAAGTAGGTCTAAATGTAAGAGTTTTCACATAAAGTGGGTGTGGATGTTATTCTCTCTTTTTTAAAATTATTAAAAAGTTACTTACGAAATTCATTTAAAAAAATGGCAAAAAATCTAAATGGACTTTTCTAAAAAAAACCTATCAAGAATACACCGTCTTAGTCAAAACCCTAAAATCGTAGGTCATTTACTATTATAAATACTATATACACTAACCATTCTCCATAACTCAAAAACAAGAAAAAAAACCTTAAACTATTATTATGTTCTAGAATTTATTTTTGTATTATAATTTTGATCTTTTTATGATTTATCGGATTCTAGTTTTTCATTCTCTCTTTTTTGTAGTGGTTGTTTGGCAATCAAGATCAAACAATTTCCCCACCTTTTAAAACATGTATGTTGTGTTGATCTCTATATTTTGTTTTATACTTTGGCAATTTGAAAAAAAATCATTATTTTTTTTTTGTTTCAGGTAAATTCATGGATGATCATAATTATAGATCTACAAAACTGAATATAACAAAATTCAGGTATTAATCTTTGTTAACCCGAATCCTTAGTTTTAAAAAATAAAATTGATGCTAATGTTTTTTTTCTAATGTTATCGTTGCAGAAAAACTATGGTGGATTATATTGATGGAAAATTTAAGGTAATTTTCTAAAAATTTGGATTTCTTTCTATTTACAAATAGATTTAAATTATAGTTCTGTTTTAATATAATATATAAATTATAATATGTGTGCCTACTAAATTATAATTGTTTTTTTTAAATAATAATATGATATGTGTGCCCAATTTATTTTGTATTATAATCTTGGTCTTTTATATGATTCATCGGATTTCAATTTTTCATTCCCTCTTTTTGTAGTGGTTGGTTGGAAATCAAGATCAAGCAATTTCTCCTCTTTTTAAAACATGTATGTTTTGTTGTTCTCTATATTTTATTTTATACTTTGGTAATTTGAAATAAACTTATAATCTTTTTTTTGGTTTCCGGTAAATTCATGGATGATCATAATTGTAAATCTACAAAACTGAATATAATGAAATTCAGTTATTAAACTTTGTTAACCCGAATCCTTAATTTTAGAAAATAATATTGATGCTAATGTTTTTTTTTCTAGTGATATATTTGACCACAAAAGTTAATATCTTGAAAATATCTTACTTATCTCCGTTTGTGCTTTATATCTTTTATGAACTGTAAAACACATTTTTTTGTATGACTTTATAGATGATTTGATATTCTTGTAGTAAATTTTTATTTTTGGGTCTAAGAAAGAAGGATTCATGTCCCAAGACATTGATTTGATGTTGTTTGAGTTGTTTTTTCGAATTTAAAGAAGACGAATTGAGGACAAGCACACATGTTTTATTAGTTGTACATGTGTTCATATTAGTTTCTCTGCAAATAATTTGTAATTTTGTAGTATTAAAGATTTTGGTTTGAGAAGTTTCAACACGTGTCGATCTAAAACCAAGTAAGTATATGAGTGAAAATATTAATAATTGGGTGTGTTTGGTGACTATGTTGGTCTTCATGAATTGCACAAATTTTAAGAGAAAAGAGGTAATGATTTTGGTCTTGGAGTTTGACGGGTTAACAAGTTATGAGGTAATATAAAAAATTTAAATAACTATTTAGTGTAAGAATGTGAGGAAGCTGACGAACAAAAGGAAGAAGAAGAAAACAACGAAGAAGTAGACGGTAAAAGCAACGATGACAACTACCATAAAAAAAATCAAAATAAAAATAGTGAGAAAAAAATATAAAGAGTAAGAAAACAATGAAAAATAACGAGAAAAAAATATAAAAAGTAAAAAAACTGTGAAAAATGAAAATATAGGTGGTCAAGAACAATTAATATGAAAAAACGAGATTAATTCATGATTCTAAAAATGTTTCGTTTGTCTCGTGGTCAAAGAAATGTTTAAGATATGCGAGATCACCAGTTCGATCAACCTCGCCTGGACGTCGAGTTAAATTCATAATTTTTCTGATCAGATTTGATTTTTTAAACAACTGAGTTTTTAGATTTTTTAAAAAATTGTGTATCTAAATTAAAAATTTTACCTTAATAGTAATTTAAAGTTTTTTATAAGATAATATTTTATAAATTTTATCAATTATATATAATTCTCGTCAAAATATATCAAACAAACCTATGCGTTAAAAAAAAAAAAAGGTAAACATGGATGCTACACTAAAAAAATATAGCAAGAGACGTATCTAAACTTATTATGCTTTTATGTATCATGTGATGGTTAGTTTAATTATGAAATAAAATTTAAATAGTATTAAAAAAATGGGGTAAAAAAAAGGATTTTTTTTTTGAGAAACGATCCACCCTTCTACGGCTCTACCGATAATAATGCTCTTAAGAGCTTCTCCAACGGTGGATTTAGCCAAGGTTCTTATTACAGATTGTGACTAAAAATAAATCAGAACTAATAAAAAAAGATAAGAGTTGCCTCTTATTTAGGAAGCTTAAGAGTTGCCTCTTAATAGATAAGTGTCAGCATATCCTTGAGTTGGTTTTCAATATAAAAACAAGTTTTTTTTTTCCCTTTCTTTCTCTTCCTCTTCTCTCTTTCGCGATCGCGATACTCTCAACCCAAAACGAAGAGTTTTTTTTTTTTACAAAATCGGAACCTGGCAATCGGAGGTTTTGATTAAACAATCGCTAATCGGAAGTTTTGACTAATCAATCGGAAATCAGAGATTTTGATTAACCAATCGGAGCGACATATCGGAGCTTCAGATTAAGCGACGAGTTTGAATGTGAAAGCGTTGAGTCTTCTGCACCAAATATAGCGTTACCTTCGCTTACTCGCAGATTTTGATTAACCAATCTAGATTATACAGGTAATTTCCTTTTTCTGATTCTATGAATTCTTGTTTAGTAAAGGTATAGAAATTAGGGTTCTTCAAAATCTGTTTATATCTTTGTCCATAGGCATGATTGTAATTAGGGTAATCTTTTTGTAGAATGTGATCAAAGTCTCTGTTTTATTCTCTTACCTCTCTCTGTTTTCTGTTTTATTGCTCTGTTTCTCTTTACTCGCATGAACGAAAGATGACAACGTGTTTGCTTTTTTGGTGTCTGCGATTTCTGCTAAGGTTGTTGTGTGCTCGTGATGCTCAGTTTGCTTTTTTTTTTTTTTTTTTTTTGTTAACGTGGTGAGAGAACGAAACAGAGAAATTAGTGAAATTGATATCTTTACAATTCTATTAAAACTCTCTTATATTCTATTAAAGTGTTGCAAAATATAACTGTTAGAATTAACGAGAAAGATTTGAAAGTTTAGAATGCTTGAAAATCTATCGTTTATGTCTTCAAAATTATTCAATCAAATGGTTTTAGTTGTGCTGATAAGGCTATGAAGTATGTCCCATTGTAGTTGATAGTGATTGTAATGGTGGCTTTTAAAAAGTGAACTAGGATATAACTTATCTGTATTTGTTTCAGTTTTGGCTATGATCATTGTCTTGTAAGCATTTATAAGTCTATAAATGTCGAGAAAGCAAGAATCTTTGGTGTTTAATTTGTTGTTTTTGTTGCTTTGCAGATCAGCTACCTTCTCACCATTGTTTTGTCTTTTCTGTTTTCGTTATGTGATCAGTTTTCCTTCCCCTTATCTGTTTATGCCTTTCTGATTTTATAGTGTGCATATGTTTTATGGTTAATGTTAATCACTTCTATTGGATGTGAAGTCAGTTTGGATGTTATATAGTGGAGGTTCTGGTTCGTCCTGCTTGCCTACACTCCCCTATATCTGTACATCATGAGTTTGTGAGGTGGTTTTCTATGTTTGTTACTTCTAGTGTAGATTTTCGAGGAAGCATAAACAGACTTTTCATCAGGGAACTCATTGCCTAGTCTGATCTTTGTATTGTTTTGATACAGAACTAGGAAACCAATAGCTTTGTTGTCGTTGTTGCTCTTCTTGTTGTTGTTGTTTTTGTTTTTGTTGTTCTACATGTCTTTTTGTCTCACGTGTTTGCGTGTTGTGCAACGCTTTGAGCGAGAGCGCGGATGCTGTGGGATCTGGAGAAGAGGAGAACATGGAAGGCTCGGGTTAGGTGACAATGACCCGAGCAGTTTGGTCAGAGAGACCATGGTAGACTTGTGATCAGTTTGGTCGGGTCAACAATGGCAACAACTAGAGAATTCAATATATTTTTTTTCAAAATTAAAAACCCTAATAAGAACTTCACCATTGGAGAAAGCAAAATTTTAATTACTCTTTCACAAGTTCTTATTTTCAAAAAATACAAAATATAATCTTAAAAAATTTAAAAACCTCAAAATAGCATCCTCACTGTTGGAGAAGCTCTTAGGATTTGGGACGAATTGCAACACCTTTGATGAAGAGCCTTGACTTCCACTGGTTGCAATCGTGATCGTACATTGCAAAATAGATTTCCCCGATATTTTTGTTCGATGTGGTGAACTCACCGACAGGAATATCAACCCAATCCTCAGATAAGTAATCTAACATGTTCACACTCCGCTCTTGCAGTTTCCCCAAACTCTTGGGCAAGACCAACTTTAGATTCACTGGTGTCTTCCATTTTGAGTTGCTTCTAAGCAACGCCACCACAAACACTACCTCGTACCTTGTCCTCGGGGACAGATATTGTGTGTCAAACTTTCCAGATATGTGTAGCCAGCAAACTTTTTTCAAAATCGCAACTTCCTTAACTGATTCACTGGACAATATTGTGGTTAGTAATAGAAAATAAATCTAGGAAAAGATATTTGAGATTATACTAAACTTACAAATCAGTTTTATGAAAGTTCTTCAAAAGTTTTAAAATAGTAGTCTAAAATGCGTTTGTCGTGGATATTTGAGATTATTTCTCTAACTTTATATAATAAGATAATGTTTTTTTTTTTTGCGCAAAGTATAATCATATACATAAAAGTAAGGTTTTGCTATCTACTTATTGGTCCATTTGACATTTATTTTTTTTAAATTTAATATTTATTTTTAATTAAACAACACAATTAATTGTATACATTAATGCATATTTTATATTCATTCTTTACTATTAAATTGTAACTGAAATTTCATAAATTGTAAATTGACTTTTTCTCTTCCATTCATTTTCATTTAAACACATTATTAATTATAATTGTAATTCTTCTAATTTAATTATTTTAGAAATATAACTTCCATCACTTTTTATCCTATAAATAACTATTCTCACATCCTCCTCCACCATATCCCAAATCCTAAATATTTTCTTTGTTTTTTATAATGTTCTTGCATAGGTTGAAAACCACAATAAGAATTTGATTATATTTTTTGTTTACTATATTTTACATTGTTTTGAATTTATTGTTTCTTTGTTTTATGTACTTCTTCTTTTCTTCTTTGTTTTCTTATATTATTTTTATTTAAAATACATATGTATTCTAATATGTATAATAAAATTTTGATGACCATAATAATATTTTGGTTATAACCATCTCATAATAAAAGAATCAACCGAAAAACATCTTAATTCTTTACTTTAGATATTTGATTAGTTCATACAAATTCATATATATTTATTTTATTCTTAAAATTTGAAATGTTCTCGTGAAGGAAATTTTGGTAATATAATTATCAAATAATTTTTTTATACCTCTCTCTTACCTCCAACAAAATTGTAATAAATATATTTTAGAATACTCATCATTATATTTAGTCTCTCATTCAACATATAATTATATAAAAATCATTACTTTTAAATTTAATTCAAATATGCACTTTAAGGATTTTGCTATATAAAAAAGCAATTTGATATTTATTTTCTTTCTAGCTTTTACTACAAGGATGAAAAATTGAAAATAAGCCTAGCAATATAACTTAAATTAAGGGGAATATAAAAAAATGTAATATAATTATCAAATCAATTTTTCTTAACTCTCACTTACATCCAACAAAATTGTAATACATTTATGGGCATTTTCAAAAATATCTCTTTTTCCATGTCTCTTTTTAAAAATATCCCTCAATGTTGGCCACTTTTAAAACTACTTCTTTTTATGTGCAAAATGACCAAATTGCTCTTTCTATGAATGACAACAAGAATGTACAGTCACCAAAATCAAAAAAAATTCCCGCCAAAAATGATAAGTTTTTCCACCAAAAAATAAAAAAAATTCACGCCAAAATCGAAAATTTTTCCTGTCAAAAATTATTTTTTCCCGCCAAAAATTTTGAAATTTACACCTTCTAAAAACATTGTAAATGCTTTTAAAAATCTTTTAAAAACCTTGTAAACGCTTTTACAATGTTTTTAAAAGTGTTTTTAAAAGATTTACACTTTTAAAAATATTGTAAAAGCGTTTACAAGGTGTTTAAAAACCTTGTAAACGCTTTTAAAAACCTTGTAAACGCTTTTAAAAACCTTGTAAACGCTTTTACAATATGTTTAAAAACTTTTTTGAAAACCTTTTAAAAACTTTACAAAAACCTTGTAAAAGCATTTATAAGGTGTTTAAAAACCTTTTAAAACCTTTTAAAATTTTTTTAAAAGTTTCTACCTTATAAAACCTATTAAAAATCTTGTAATTTTTTTTGGCGGGAAAATATTTGGTGGGAAATTTTTTCTGACAAAATTTTTATCAAGGGACTTTTTTCGAAAAATTTTTGGCGGGAAAATATGTTCGAAATTTTTTTGGCGAGAAAATTTTGCTTTTCTTTTAATTGAATAAAATATTTTTCATTTAAGGGTAAAATGGTCACTAAAAGTTAAAGAAGGACAAAACTAAAAATGGCCAAAAAAGAGAGTATTTTTGAAAAGGGGTATATCAAAAAGAGTATTTTTAACAAATTCTCTACATTTATTTTAGAGTAATAATCATTATATTCAGTTTGTGATTCAACATATAATGATATAAAAATCACTATTTTAAAATTTTAATTCTAATATGTACTTTAAATATTTTTCTGCATAAAAAAATTGATTTTTTATTTTCTATCTAGCTATTTATTACAATGGGAAATATAACTAAGGGATTTTAGTTAAAAGTACCACATTTACTTACAATCTTTTCTATTCTACCACAAGTGAAAACTACTTTTGGATTCTACCACAAGAGACACTTAAAAGTCGTAAATACCCTCTTGTTTATGAGAAAAAATTGAAATTAATTGTCTTTTTTTTATATAAATATGAGGGGACAGTCTACTACTGACAATTGACATTTAATATGCACAAAAGTAAGAATCAGTGGGCCAAAGAAATGAGCCGTAAATATTTTGAAGAAGAAAGAGAAATAGGTAACAGAAAAACACGTGTGATGAAAAGATGAGAACATTAATTGAGTCTGGAGACAAGTTATTCCGTAGACAAAATGATTTGTTTGTAGACAAGTTTTATTTGTTGATCATGGTAGACATATTCATTTTTGGGGCTGTGGACAAGTTATTTTCAGTAAATTTATAAAAATATATTTTTGTAGACAAGTTGAGCCGATAGACAAATTATCAAGTACATAGTGACGGACAAGTTTGTGGATAAATTGGTTTTGTTGTTTGTAGAAAAATTGGTTTTGTTTTTCGGATCTATAATAGACAAGTTGGTTTTGGTGCTTGTGGACAAGTTTCAATTTGTTAAGGTTGTAGACATATTTTTTTTAGTAGACAAGTTGGTTTTGTTGGAAATTGACAACTTTCAATTTTTAGGTCCAAAAAACTGAATCTTGACAACAAACTAAGATCTTAGTAGACAATTATGAAATCGATGGATAAGTCGTAAATATGTCCATAAAAAATTAGACATCACAAAAAGATATAATTTTGGAGTGATGAGATCCATCTCATCGACGCCACCACTGTTGGTTTTGTGATTTATCATGAGGGGACAAACCAAAGATAAATAGAAAAGGTTATCGATTAGAGGACAAAAATGGGATAATGGAACATGAAAAATGGAGATATAAACAGTGGAAGAAAGAAAGAGAGAGAAATGGAATGTAACTTTCTTCTATCTACTTTAATTTGACATTAGTGAAACGATGGAGAAAGAGAAAAAAAAGGTGTTGGTTTCAATTAAAGTTTTTCAAAAAAAAATATGGAGAAGTTAGTCAAAGTTAATTTAGTCATTTAATGTTTGAATGTGGTATTTGTGGAAAACAGTTATGGAATGTGGTAGATGGAATGAGAAAGGTTTTAGAATGTGGTAGATTTGTTAAAAAAACTCTATAACTAAACCTAGCAATATATCTTAAACTAAGGGGAATATAAAAAAAATGTATTTTTTTAAAAAAAAATTTGGGAATCGTATTTTAAAACTTTGATTGCACTTCATATGATTTTATAGGAAATGTGTATTTTTTTACTTTCAAAATAGTTTAGCTTTTAATTATTAAATACTTTAGGTTTTGTGTTAGTTTATATGAAAAACTTAAATTATATATTTAAATCACATAGTAAAATTTTGTTTTTATTATTAATAATATTTTATGACCTCAAATGCTCAAAAATACTAATAAAAATTATAGCCAAAGTTGAACAATAAAAAACAAATAACTTTAAGAGATATGTATAATGTATGTATGATTATATTTAAATAAGTTATATATTTTGATATTGTATGATTTGAATAAATAAAAGTGTAAAATTTTTTAATGACATTTAAATTAATTTGTTAAGTTTTTTATAACTATCAAATATATTTAAATTAATTAATGTATTCTATTATACAACAATCCGCGTATTTGCGCGGGAAATTTCCTAGTAAATAGTAGAAATACACCAATTTGGCAATTTGATCCAAATTTCACAATTAATTGCTAGATTAACACATATCTCATTACTAGAATGACACAATTTTTATGTAGAAAGACTAAAAGCCCATCAAATTTTTATTTCAATTTTTTTTTGAAAAAAAAAAACCAAAAATATATAATGTATTAAAAATATGATTTAAAATATAAAGTTTCAAATATTATTTAAAAATATGATTAATGAAAAAAAATATAATGTAAGAAACATGATTTAAGAAATATGATGTTTGCCCAAAAACAAAAAAAAAAATATGATGTTTAAAATCATTTTTAATTATGATTTAAAAATATTATATATAAAAATAATATTCAAAAATATGATGTTAAAAAAATTATTTTTTAAATAAGTTTTATAAAAATATAATGTATAAAATATTATTAAAATATTATTTGTGAAAAATATAATATAATGTATAAAAATATGATATTTATTCTTTTTAAAGAAAAAATATGATTTAGAAAAATAAAACTGTGTAAAATATGATGTTTTAAAAAAGTATACAATATATGATATACAAAAAAAAAATCTAATGTATAAATATGATTTGAAAAATATGGTTAAATTTTTTTTAAAATATAATTTATTAAAAAAGTGTATAAAATATATTTAAAATATAATGTAAAAAAAATATTTGTAGTTTTATTTATAAAAAATATAATATAATGTATAAAGTATGATTTTAAAAATATGATTTAGATAACTATAATATAATGTATAAAATATGTTGTTTAAAAAAAATTATTAAAAATATGATATATAAAAAAATATAATGTATAAGAATATGATTTTAAAATATAATGCATGGAAATATTATTCTAAAAATATATCTATGTTGATTTACAAAGATATGATTTTTGGAAAGAAAAAACTGTCGTAACATAAAACAAATATGTTGTCACTATATTTACATCTGATAAATCTGTTATCAAACACCAGATTTTTGGAAACAAAAAAATTTCATAACGTAAACAAATATGCCATAACATGGTCTTCATGTAGGTTATTTTAGCAATTTTTAAAAAACATTAATAAATCTGTTATCAAATGACAAATTTTTGGTTAAATTAAAAAATCTGTCTTAACCTAAAACAAATTTGTTATCACTAAACGTCAAACTAGTAATTATTTTTCTGTAAAAAAATTTGTCACGTTACAATAAATTTTTAATGAAAAATATAAATTTGAAATAACTTTGAATAATAAATCTGCCAGACATTATATCAAATTTGCTATATATTATGAAAGTTTATGTTGTCTATATAATTTTTTCGTGAAAAATAAATCTGCTATTAATTATAATTTTTTGTAACTATCGTTAAAAAAAATATGTCGTCCAAATAAGTGTGCCATTAAAAATCTGTCATTGCAAAAATAAATTTGTTGTGTAAAAATATTTTTATTTTTATTAAAATGCAGGGAGGATAGATTTGACTTTCTTTCTTTTTTCCTAACAAATCAAAAAAAAAATTAGGAAAAAACAACTCATCTAACCTTCATATTTTATAAGTTAGTTTAGTAATTAACCTTTTATTTTAGGTCAATTTAGTTTTTATCCCAAATGAATAAGGTAAAGAGAAGATTATGACCAAACAAAAAGAAAAGGTTAAGAGACGATTTACTTTGGACTTCGGTTTATGAGAGGAAGCCAGAACCAATACTCGGAGTCGTTTGACCATGTAATAGAAAGTTCCCTTGCTTCAAGAACCCATACTTTTAACTGTTGACATATAAACTTCCATGTCAATTTCATAGACATACATAAAAGACAATCAACTAAAAAATAAAAGCAAATTTTATCACCTCGTACGAAGGCTCCGGTAACTGAATCTGGGTATTTCCAGTCATGTTGTTTGACTGGTAAACTTCAACGGCTTCCTCACTGAACATAAAATCCAAACATCAAAAAGGAGTATGTTCTAAGAAAACACAACTCGGAGGTTCCATTCCTTTAATTTGAACATAGTGTTAGAATATAGGAAATATTCTAACATTCTCTTGGAAAATCAGCAAGCAAGATGGCAAGTGGGAGTGTTGAGTAATGCCTTTTTGGCTCCCAAAACAAACTAGAAGCATTCAAGGATAGATAAGAAAAAAGGGTAATTAGTTAAATTAATGGCGTTGTTGAAAGAGTATTCTAGTGTCGTTTGAAGTTGCTTGTAAGACTAATCTAGTGGGTTAGGAGAGTTGCATTTGCTGTAGCTTTTTGTCTCTATATGTTGAGTTTGTATTGCAGTGCAAAACTAAGAAAAAGGTATGAGTTTATTATAAGGCTTTATTTCTCCAATGCTTCAAACGATTTCCAAAACTATAGAACCAAAACAGAGAAATGCAAAAAAGCTTTCCAAATGATCTAGACTTGTAAAATAAAACAGTTCTATTTTCGTTATATATATATATATATATATATATAAACTTACTTTGATGCCTCGTCATTTTTTACTATTTTCCCATCTATTCTTGTGGAGGAATCCGACAGCATTTTCTTAACCTCCGTGACGATTATCCTTATGAAATCTTCATCGGTTATATCACTTTGGTATAAGAAAATAAAAGGAAAAAAACAGTCAATGAGACAACTAGCTTTCCTTTTTTACTTGCTATTAAGTACAGACAAAAACAGTCAAAACGTTACATAGAAATTACACAGATATTTATTATCAGTTGAGTGACAAAAACATAAAAGTGGAAGAATAAAAAACCTGTTTTCGGACAAGGACAAGGCAAATCTTTGGCAAACAGAAACCACAGCTTCCTTCCATTTTTGGGGTGTTTCTGGTTTAGTATTATTATATCTACATTCCAGATCCCTGAATTGATCGCCGAATTTACCTTGAAAACGTTTCACTACGGCGATATCAAGCTTGTAGAAGATGGGAATCACTCTGAGTTTTTCTTGATCCATGCATTCCGTGATCTTTACCAGCTCATCCAAACACCATTTTGACTCGGTGTATCCTTCAGAGAAGATAACCAACACGATTTCCGAATCACCTATCCTAATAAAAAGGTCGCTTAGCTTTTTGCCCCTCTCCTCATGCTCGTCTATAAACACGTTGATGTTTTCGTTTTTCAAGGCAGTCACAAGAAAGCAGATGAAGCTTTTGCGAAGGTCTTTTCCCCGGAAATTGATGAACACTTGAGGTCGATTAGAAGAAACAGAAGATGCTTTTGCCATCGAAGATCAGATTGTAAAACGAGTTTTATTCGATTATAATTTGAATTTAAAAGAACAAGAAGAAGAAGAATAAGAAGAAGAAGATGCTCCTGCCATTGAAGAGCAAATTACAAAACGAGTTTTATCGATTCCTGTTTGAGTTTGCAATAACGTATTATTTGCTATTTTCCTGGAAACTCTAGGCCAAATGGAAAAATCTCTCCAAAAACGTGTTGACTTGTTCACGCAAAGATAGATTTAATTTAGGCCCCTACGGAATAAAAATATAAGGACATATACATATTTCGGGCATTTGGTAACGTCGTTTGATTTAATTCACAGTTCCAAGAAACGTTTCCTCAAGGTAATATATACATGTTAAATATATGTTGAAAAATAACAAATATAATTTATAGTTGACCAAATCTAAAACATAGAGGCAGCTACAATTTCAGACTACCCTGATATTTAACACACCAATCAAAGATAGTCTTTTAATAGAAACTAGATTAGGACCCGTGCTCTAGCACGGGTTGAAATTCTTTTTATTTATATTATAACTTTAAATTAAAATATAATTTATATGATTGTTTTTAAAAAAAAATTTGGATAAAATATGATGCAATAAAATCATATGCTAAATATGATAGATTGAAAAATCACATATTTTGTAAGTTTAATATTGTTAGTTTTTTAGTTTTATGTATGAGAAATGGTTATGTTTGTTGTTTGTTTTTATTTTAGTTTTTGAACATGCTTGGTGAAAGTTTTTAAATATGATTCGTGCTTAGTTTTTTTTTTTGGACAAACGACCCGTGTTTAGTTTAGATTTTATTTTCAACTGCATAATAAGATCTCGGAAATCACAATTAAGTGTGATAAATTGCTAAAATTTTATTCATTTATATGTCTGACAATATATTTTTATGCCTAATAGTATATATTTTGTAACACGGGTTCTCTGAAACTATGAAACTAATGTCATTTTTATGTTTTCGTAAGTTCTCTGAAATGTATTCTGGTGAAAGGAGATTAGCATAATTTATATACAAAGTTTAGAAGATTCTCATTAAGGTTTAATTTTTAATTTTAGAATTATTTTACGAAGATCACGACGATTAATCTTGTTAAATTAGCGAGATTTGATTCCTTTTGTATGATTGAGAGTATATTTTTATCTCTTTAATAATTTGGGTAACATGTGGTCTATCAATAAAATATGTGGAACAAATTGGTAATATTTTGATTCTAGATATTTGGAAACAACGTGATCTTCCGAAAATAAAGTTTGGAATATCCATGAACTATCAATTTAGAATAACTCATTTAAGATTTTCGGTTACAATTAAGATTTTATTTGTTACAATTAATATATGAATTAATCTATAACCTATGTATAACCTATTTGTAACTATTTATTAAAATTATAAAGTCTACCAAAACAATGTTGTGTACTTCCGTTTTATTAAATAGGGGATATCTAGAATAGAGTTTAAATTATACTTCTAAACTTTTTTTTAAGCTAGTTTTTAAACATATGATTTTCAGCTATTAAAGGTTTTCCATATTTGATATTTTTAATAAAACGCATTCTAAAGTTTTTGTGTTTTAATTAAAAAATTCTCATTAAATCTATACTAAATAAAAGTAGAAGGTATAAGCTCCTAAGGTTGTCCACCTAAGATTTAAAACATCCAATCGAAATTCGACATGTCACTAACTAACATCTTTTAAGTTTCCAGAATTTTCTATATTAAGATATTTTTTAAACAACCAATCGCGATAAAACAACTCAATATTTAACATTTTTAAAATTATGTTCAATTTCTATGTTAAAAATACTTATAAATCAGTATATTTACAACGTCCCACATCGGCTTGAAAATTTTAGACAATAGCTGAAAACCATTATAAATAAGACGTATATGCTTCCAACTTTGAATGAGAGAAGCTTCAGTTATGAGGCGTCCAAATTAAAAAAAAAAAAAAAGTTTAAATAATTATAATTATTAAAACTTTTAAAAAGTTAAAATATTATAAATATTTAAACTTTATAGGATGTTTAGAATTATTATAAACATCTCCACAGAGAGTTTAAAATATTATAAATATTTTAAACTTTGTAAGAAGTTTAAGTATTATTAATATTTAACTCTCAAAATTTTAAAACATGTTTTTATCTATGACTTTATAGATGATTTGATATTGTTTCTAAAATTTAAAACATGTTTTTAAAATTATCTTTTGGGTCAAAGGAAGAAGGATTGACATCGCAAGATCTTGATTTGATGTTGTTTGGGTTAATTTTTTGAGGTTTAAAGAAGAAGGATCGATGATAAGCACAAATGTTTTATTAGCTATACATGTGTTCATATTACTTTCTCAACAAGTAATTTGCAATTTTGTAGGATTAAGGATTGTGGTTTCAAAAGTTTCAATACGTGTGGATCTAAAACCGAGTAAGTATATAGGTGAAAGTATCAATAATTGGGTGCATATAGTGACTAAGTTGGTCTGTTAAATTGTACAAACTTTACGAGACAAGAGGCAATGATTTTGGTATTAGAGTTTGATGGGTTAACAAGTTGTGTGGTAGTTTAAAAAAAAGTTTTAAATAATTATTCAGTGGAAGAATGTAAGGAAGCTGATGAGGAAGAGGAAGAAGAAGAGTATAATGAAAAACCGGACGGTAAAATTAACGATGACATTTATCATGAAAATTTGACAATGAAATAATGAGAAGGAATATGAAAAGTAAGAAAACAGTAAAAATAAATCACAAAGATATAGATGGTGGTTGTCAATTAAATATGAGAAAACAAAATTAATTCATGATTATGAAAATGTTTTGTTAGTCTGAAGGTCAAAAAAACGGTTTAGGATATGCTAGGTCACCAGTTCGATCCGCCTCGCATGGACGTCCAATTAATTTCATGATTTTTTTGATCAGATTCGAATTTTTAACACAAGTGACTTTTATATTTTTAAAAAGTAAAATTTTCACCAATCAATTGTAATTTAAAATTTTATATAAGGTAATATTTCATAATTTTCATCAATCATATATAATTTTTACCAAAATATATCAAATAACCTAGTCTATACTAAATAAAAGTAGGAGCTATAAGCTCATAAGACTGTCTACATAGAATTATAAACATCCAATAGGGATTAGTCACTTCATTATTTAACATATTTATAATTTACAAAAATTTCTATATTATTAACATCCAATAGGGATTAGCCACTTCATTATTGAATCTTTTTATAATTTACAAAAATTTCTATATTATTAACATCCAATAGAGATTAGCCACTTCATTATTTAATATTTTATAATTTCCAGAATTTTGTATATTCAGATTTTTAAAACGAACAATCGAGATCAGAAATCTCAATATTTAACATTTTTGAAATTATTAAAAATTTCTATATTAAAATATTTATAAATAAGTATATGTACAACGTCCCACATCGACTAAAAAATTTTAGACACTAGCTGAGAACCATTATATATAAGACTAATATGCTTCCAACTACGAATGAGCAGAAAGCTTGATTTATCATGCGTCCAAATTTAAAAGTTTTATTTGGGTTAATCCGGATTTTTATTTGACCAAATTATTTTTTAAAAAGTTTATCTATATTTCTTTATAATTAGTATAGATTTTAGCAAATTTAAACTTCTAAAAAGTTTGAAAATATTATCATATTTTAAAAAAATTTAAAAAGTTTGAAAGTATTAACAATATTGAACTAAATAAAAGTTGGAGCTATAAGCTCCTTAAGGCCCACCTAGGATTTTAAACAACCAATAGAGATTCGACATGTCACTGATTAACATTTTTTAAATTTCTAGAATTTTCTATATTAAGATTTTTAAAACGACCAATCGAAATCAGACATCTCAATATTTAATACTTTTGAAATTATGTAAAATTTATATATTAATTTATTTATAAATAAATGTATGCACAACATCCCATATCGGCTATAAATTTTGTAGACAATGACTGAAAAGTATTATAAATAAAACTAATATGATTCCAACTACGAATGAGCAGGAAGTTTGATTTATTAGGCGTCCAAATTTAAAATTTAAAAAGTTTAAAATATTATAATTAACGAAACTTTTAAAAGTTCAAAATTATAAATATTTACTTTATTGAATGTTTAAAAATATTATAAATACCCCTATAAAAAGTTTAAAATATTATAAATATTTAAACTCTATCAAAAGTTTAAGTATCATTAATATTTTACTCTAAAAAAATTAAAATGTTATAAATATTTAAACTACATCTAAATTTTAAAATATCATAATATTTAAACTCTATAAGAAATTTAAGTATAATTAAATATTATATAATTGATTTTTAATATCTTGAAAATATCTTATTTATCTCTTTCCGTGTTTTACATCTCTTATGAGCTGTAAAACATGTTTTTTGTATGACTTGATAGGTGTTTTGATATTGTTTTAGTAAATTTTTTTTATTGGGTTGAGGAAGAAGGATCATGTTGCAATACCTTGATTTGATGTTGTTTGAGTTAATTTTTGAGGTTTGAAGAAAAATAATCGACGACAAACACATTTTTATTAGCTATACATGTGTTCATATTACTTTCTCTGCAAGTAATTTTCAGTTTTGTAGTATTAAAAATTTTGGTTTGAGAAGTTTCAATAAACCGAGTAAGTATACGGGTGGAAGGATCAATAATTGAGTGCATGTGGCGACTATGCTGATATATTAAATTTTATGAGAAAAGAGGCAATGATTTTGGTTTTGAAGTTTGATGGGTTAACAAATTATGTGGTATAGAAATGGTTTTAAATGATTATTCAGTGGAATAATGTGAGGAAGCTGACGAAAAAGAGGAAGAAGAAGAGTATAACGAAGAATCGGACGGTAAAAGTAATGATAACAATTATTACGAAAATTTGACAATGAAAATGACAAGAAATAATATGAAGAGTAAGATAACAGTGAAAAAACCCAAAGACATAGATGGCGATCAATTAAATATGAGAAAACGAGATTAATTCATGATTCTAAAAATGTTTTGTTTGTCTGGTGTTCAAATAAATGATTTAGTATATACAAGGTCACCAGTTCGTATGTTTGATCCGCCTCGGCTAGACGTCGAATTAAATTCATAATTCTTTTGATCATATTTGATTTTTTTAGCAAAACTGATTTTTATATTTTCAAAAAGTTGTGTATCTAAAATAAAAGTTATGCCTTAGCAGTAACTTTAATAATTCTATAAGATAATGGGTTTGATTGGTAACGTATCCAAAACTGTACAGAAAAGCTGTAAGCTGAAGCCGTAAGCTTTTACGGAATAGTGCAAAGCTGTAAGAAAAAGCTGTACATGAAAACTGTACAAAAAAAAGTTGAGAGTAAAATTTTTAATAAATTTTTTGGTAAAGTTTTTGTGATTGGTAAAAATCCAAAGCTGTATCATTTATAAAGATTTGTTAGTGTTTACCAATCAAGCCCAATATTTCATAACTCTCATCAATCAGATATAGTTTTCACCAAAATATATAAAATATTTTGTATAAAAAACCTAGTTGTATAAAAAATTCATGGGAATTTAGTATAGAACCTAGAGAAAAGACTCCACAAACTCCAAGAAGCAGCTTTGATTTATTCCTAAGTTAACCAAAGATCTCACTTTTTAGTCTTTGCCTCATCTAATAAAACTATTTTAAGAGTGGGAGAGAGTGAGCGAGGTGCCGAATAAATCGGAAAGATGACGGCGCCGATGAGCCTGACCGGAGGCGGATCGGCGGAGAAAGACGCTCGGAGGGCGCACACTGCCATGGCTTTTGTTCAGCTCTTTAATGGCGGATACCATGTGATTACAAAAGTAGCTCTTAACGTTGGAGTCAACCAGCTTGTCTTCTGTGTCTGCCGTGATCTTCTCGCTCTCTCTATTCTCGCTCCTCTCGCTTACTTCCGCGAAAGGTATCACCTTTTTCACCTTCTCGAGATGGGTTTCAATCGAATCCTATTTTAATTGATCGACTTGTATGAAGGAAGAACAATACAGTCTCCTTTGTTAAGTGCATGATCCATTGGTAATGTATATTTGGATTTTGAAATAGGGTTTCTCCCTGATGAATTTGTATAAGTTATGGGTATTTAGAGTCAGTGTGATCTTCATAATAGAAGAACTAGAGTTCAGATTTGTAGCAATGTGCGTTGACTTAAGATTTTTGTTCCGTTTAGTTCCACTGTTAGTAGATTTAGATATTCGATGGGATCATAGATTGCAAGTGCATTTGGTCATATTCTCTGAGTTCTATGCCTCTTACCTTTTGCAATTAGTACATTAGAAACTTGGATCTGATTTTGTTATCTAGGCTTGTCTAGTATGAGAGGTTATGATGCGTCAAGTTTTAAGCGAGACCCACTCTCAAGCTATGCAGGGTTTGTGATGAATGTTCAAGTTATCTAATCAATGAAAATTGTTCTTCTTTCATGTATGTAGAAGGATCAGAACTCCAATGAATAAAAGCCTCCTCCTGTCATTCTTCTTCCTGGGTTTAGTAGGGTAAGAAATCATCCCTATCCTGTCTCAATGTATTGTAATAACGTTTATGCAGATTGAGCATCTCAGTAAAGCCACCTCTGCGTTTTTGATAGGGTATTTGGGAACCAATTGTTATTTCTTATCGGTCTTACATACACAAATCCAACGTATGCTGCTGCCATTCAACCATCCATCCCGGTCTTTACCTTTCTCTTGGCTGTAATGATGGGGTGAGTATGATTCACTTTAAAAAGTTCTCCCTTTAGGTGTTGCCTTCACTTCTCGGCTTTTTGATGTCTCCTACTTTGTATGCAGTACAGAAAGAGTGAATTTGTTGAGAATCGAAGGTCAGACTAAGGTTGCAGGCACACTTGTGTGTGTTTTGGGTGCCGTCTTTATGGTTCTATTTCGAGGTCCAGCCTTGGTTGGAGATAAAGATGCAGACTTTGCGATGAACAATGAAATTAGTGCTAAAGGTCAACCTGAGCCTACTGGGTGGTTAGTCTCTGGTTTGCTTGATCTTGGACTTGAGCAATTTCACATTGGGGTTTTATGCTTGATTGGAAACTGCATGGGTATGGCTACTTTTCTTGCCATTCAGGTAAATCTCTTCATTGTTTCTGTTCTTTGGTTAGTTTTAGACCAACACATAAACTGCAGGCTACTTACTAACCTCTGTGAATGTGTCTTTATATGCTGATGTAATAATGGACACTCTCTAGGCGCCGCTTTTGAAGAAGTATCCGGCAAATCTTTCAGTTGCTGCATTAGCATACTTCTTCGGTACACTACTAATGTGCATAACAGCTTTCTTTATGGTAAAGGAGCCATTAGATTGGAGGCTAACACAATCTGAGGTTCTTGCAGTTATATATGCAGTAAGTTGCACAAGATTTTTTTGTTTTTTTAATTCACTCACATGTTTCTCTCGTAATCGTTGACACAAGTCTTCTCTCTAGGGAGTCATTGCATCAGCACTAAACTATGGACTCTTAACTTGGTCCAACAAAATTATTGGTCCTGCCTTGGTTGCTCTCTACAGTCCTCTTCAGCCCGCTGCATCAACTTTCTTATCGAGAATCTTTCTCGGTAGCCCTATTTATCTCGGAAGGTTTATATACATTTTCTGGAATCTTTTATAACCATTCATACATCTTCTTGACCGTTTCACATTACTTCAGTTCCAAGACTTTCTTCTAACTCTGATTTATTTTCCTCAACGCAGCGTTGTGGGTGGATTCTTCATCATTTTGGGACTATATATGGTCACTTGGGCATCATTTAGAGAGCGGAAGACAGGGCTTTCCGGGATTGGGATCCCGTCTCATGGTGTCAAAACCTCGGAACCACTGATATTTAATGGGACAGTCAACAGATTAGGACATTTGTTTTCTGGATTACCCAGTTCCTCTCTGAAATCTGCAGACTAAAAAGACAAGAACCCATTTTTACAACAGTTATAACTTATTGTTACATTCATATCTTATTAATATCTTCTTTGATTACCTTCTTCAACAGATTCATAGTGTTGCTCCATTGCTAAATTACTTTATTAATCTTGAAGTTCATCTAGTTGTTGAATTGAGTCAAATGTAAAGTCCCAGACAATGATTATTAATTCGTAGTGGATTTAGGTCTAAAACTATATAGGCTATGAAGATGACATGTTATCTTTTAACCTTTTGAATATTTTTAGCAATAGATTTATAATGACAAAGACTATATGATATACAGTCATAGCTTTTTCAAATCTTAGGGTAGGAAGATCTCAATAAAAGTTCGAAAAAAGATGTGGCTTTTTTTGGTAAGAACACATAACAATAGTGGGGTTGTACAATTCCTTAAAGAAGTTGGTCTTATCCTAATTTAGTTCACATCTTTAAACATGAAGTTTATTAGTATAGCTTTAGATTTAAATACGGTTAAATATTTATAAAAATATACATTTTTGATACAATATTGTCGACGTCACACACCATTAGCATTTTTAAACTAACAAAAAACATGATTTGCGAAAATATTAATGAACCTTTGATTGAATCATATTTCCACCCCAAAGGTTTTCAGATATTCATAAATAACCCCAAGAAATTGAAGATTGAGCAAGACGTTTTCAGTTGAAAAATCAGAGGACAAAAGGCAAAAGAGGTCTTTCACAAAACGGATCTCTCTCTCTCTCTCTCTCTCTCTCTCTCTACCCCAACGTCTTCGTCTTCGTCTTCGTCTTCGTCTTCGTCTTCGTCTTCGTCTTTCTCTGGTCTGAGTCTCGTGTGGTTTTAGCCTGATACTCGTCAGATCTGCTGAAGATTCTCGATTGTTTTGTACGAAGACGACGATTCGTTGGGATTAAACGCATGTGCGTGTGTTGTGTATGCGCTTTATGAGACGCTGCGACATACGAGATCTAAAGAGAGCTGAGAACGCTTTGACGGTGGGCTAGAGTTTTTTGTTCTTCGTTCTCTACCAATGTGTGTTTCTGGTATTGTACCCTAGCTTTTTCAATTTGTTGAATTGTTATCGCATATGTGTTTCGATTTTGAACTGCAGATCGCTTTGTGTTTTTTTATTGATTTGTGAAATCACATAAAATTGTTTGTGAATGCGTTTGATTTGATTTGTGTAGTTTCCACAGAAGAATGAAGAAGGATGTGAAGAGTTTGTTGTGGTTCTGCATTTGAAACACTACGGAGAAGGTTGTGTTTGAGTTGTTGTTGTTAAGTTTTCTTCTACGTAAAGCAGTTTTGGAGGTTATATGTAGGCAAAGAGAGATGGTTTTTGGTAGGATCACTGAACTTTTTAATGCTGCATCGAATCGGTTTTCATCGGGTTCACAATCATCTGTTCCGTATATGCCTACTGGTTCATCACCGGATGTAGGAACGTCACCTTCGGATTCGATTAGTTTTGGGAATGGTGGACGAAAGAATAGTTTGCGACACTCTGCGTCTCTCCAAGATTTCTCTTCGTATCATGGGTTTGATCCTGAAGAGTCTATTCTTGCTAAGGAAGCTGATTTAAACACTAAACGGCAAACTATATCATGGGGACAGAATGGATCTAGTGTGTCCAAGGAAAAGGCAGGTGTTCCTAGTGGTACCAATCCATCGACACGCCGTAAATGTATCCGTGCGTTTATGATCGTTATGTGCTTGATTCTGTTTGCTTTTCTGGTGTATATAGTCTCCATGTATATTTATACAAACTGGTCACGGGGAGCATCAAGATATTATGTTGTGTTTGACTGTGGAAGCACAGGTACTCGCGCGTATGTCTATCAGGGCACTATAAATTACAAGAAAGATAGTAGTCTCCCCATTGTTATGAAATCTTTGACAGAGGGTATTTCTAGAAAGAGTAGTGGCCGTGCTTATGATCGGATGGAGACAGAGCCTGGGTTTGATAAGCTTGTCAACAACAGATCAGGGTTAAAAAAAGCGATAAAACCACTTATTCAGTGGGCAGAGAAACAAATCCCCAAGCATGCTCATAGAACCACATCACTCTTTGTTTATGCAACAGCGGGCGTCCGGAGGCTCCGTCCTGCTGATTCAAGCTGGATTTTAGGTAATGTGTGGTCTATACTAGCGAAGTCGCCCTTCACTTGCCGGAGGGAGTGGGTTAAGATCATCAGTGGTACAGAGGAAGCTTATTTTGGATGGACCGCCCTTAATTACCAAACAAGCATGTTGGGAGCTGTACCAAAGAAGGCAACATTTGGTGCACTTGACTTAGGTGGTTCATCATTGCAGGTAACCTTTGAGAATGAGGAGCGAACGCATAATGAGACCAACCTAAATCTCAGAATTGGATCTGTTAACCATCATCTTAGTGCATATTCTCTCGCGGGATATGGTCTTAATGATGCGTTTGAAAGGTCTGTTGTTCACCTTTTAAAGAGACTACCAAATGTCAATAAGTCTGATTTGATTGAAGGAAAACTGGAAATGAAACATCCTTGCTTAAATACTGGATACAAAGGACAGTACATATGTTCTCAATGCGCGTCCAGTCTCCGAGGAGGTAAGAAAGGGAAGTCAAGAGTTCCTATCAAGCTTGTTGGTGCTCCAAATTGGGAAGAGTGCAGCGCACTGGCAAAAAAAGCTGTTAATAGCTCTGAATGGTCGAACACAAAACTTGGAGTTGATTGTGATTTGCAGCCTTGCGCTCTTCCTGATGGTTACCCTCATCCTCATGGTCAGTTCTATGCTGTATCCGGATTCTTTGTGGTGTACCGTTTTTTCAATTTAAGTGCTGAAGCTTCCCTTGATGATGTCTTGGAAAAGGGTAGGGAATTTTGTGAGAAGGCTTGGCAAGTTGCCAGAACCAGTGTTTCTCCACAACCCTTCATTGAACAGTACTGCTTTAGAGCGCCATACATAGTCTCCCTGTTACGAGAAGGTTTATATATTACAGATAAGCAAATCATAATTGGGTCTGGGGGTATAACTTGGACACTTGGAGTAGCTCTTCTGGAAGCAGGGAAAGCTCTTTCTTCTACACCGGGACTAAAGAGCTATGAGACTCTCAGCATGAAGATAAACCCAGTGGCCCTTATAATTGTTTTGCTCGTTTCATTGCTTCTGCTTCTCTGTGCACTATCACGAGTCAGCAATTGTTTGCCAAGATTCTTTAGAAAATCCTATCTTCCACTTTTTAGACACAATAGCACCTCAGCTTCATCTGTTCTCAACATCCCGACTCCCTTTAGATTCCAGCGATGGAGTCCTATGAGCACAGGTAACTAATTTTTATATAATCTTCAGTTAGGACCAGCTGTACCTGCTATCTTCTCAGTTCTTCATATTGTATTTTCGTATGCCTTCAGTTTCTTTTTTGCGTAGATATTCATTCCTAGAGGTTTTTTCTTTCAGGTGTAAAGACACCATTGAGCCCAACAGTCCGGGGATCACCGCGTAGGCCATTTAGTTTTGGAAGCAGCGTACAGCTCATGGAATCTTCGTTGTACTCATCGAGCAGCTCCGTAATGCATAGTTGTTCTTCTGATAGCTTAGGGGATATACAATATGACAGCACTAGTTCCTTCTGGTCCTCCCCTCGCAGGAGTCAAATGCGTCTCCAAAGCCGGAGATCACAATCTCGAGAAGATCTTAGTTCGTCGCTCGCTGAATCACACATGCTCAAGATGTAGGAGAAGAATTTTTTGGTACGGTCTTTTATCACTTCCACACACTCAGAATTTCTCTTTTCTAGGTATAAAAAAAATCATAGTACCTAAAGAAAAAGAGAAAAAATTCAAAAGCTTTCCTTGTGTCAGTTCACATGTAATTCTTTCTATACCATATACTATATATGATTACTAATTTAACCCAAATTCGACTATCTATCACTCTCTTCCTCTTTACCCTTCTTGTATTTCTCCACATTCTTTCTTGTACAGAGCCGGTCCAAGTTCTTGTCATCCCAAAGTTTCTTGGGTTTGAGCCGCTAGAAAGAGAAGAATCGATTCCCAGATTGAGTGGTTTATGTTTCAAGCCTAGAATAAGTCCTGTAAGTGCTTATTTTCTGCTCTTTGATTCTTATCATCATATCTAAAGGATGACAACAAAAAAAAGTAGAATCTGTTATATGTTGTTTGGACTTGGTTTCATTGCAAGATTCGAGGCTAAAAGTGTCTTTTTCCTTTTACCATGAAAATATCCAATATAAACAGTATCCTTATGTTAGATTGTATAGCTCAGTTCAATCTGGGACCATAGTGTGTGGTTGACATTTAGATATTGAATAATCAGAGTAACTATCACCTGGACTTTGACTTATCTTCCTATGGATCATATGTCAAATATATGGTTTAGATTTTTTGCATATTGATCGAGTGCGTAGATTATTTAACCACTCCTCCTAATGTTTAACTTGTGGTAATAGGTTCGGTTCAGAATATCAGATAACCAAATAAAAATGTTTATCCTAATGATCTCTATTTCAGTAGGTTTGGTCAAGTAAAGTTGTGCAGATTGATTCTTGTTAGTTGCATCGTTAATCATATTTTGGTTACCTGATCTAGTGATCTAGAGATTATGTGATTGGTTCTGAAGACTTGATTACCAAATAAAACATTTCGTCAGATTGATTGAAAGTATGTGACGAAACGAGTCTGTCTCAGTAATTTTCATTGCCATAAACGTCAACTATTGTTTTTTTCTGTTGGAATTGATCGCCCATCACGTGAATCTTGATCCCAAATTATAAAGACGTTTATTTAAGTCGATGTTAACAAGTGTACCATTTGGTCTCAGACGGAAGGATAAATCTTACATCTATGTCAGTGTCACTCTCGTTCGTTTTATTGCTTTGGCCACTCGTTTGCTTTGATTCCACTACACCCAACAAAATCAACAATAATTGAAAGAAAAGAGTGGTTATTTATTCCTTTTCTCTTTGAGATCAAAAAGTTGTTTTCTTCTTAAGAATCTCCATCAAAGAACAAAAGTTCAAGTACAAATTTTAATTATTAGAAAAGAAACAGAGGAAGAACTAGCATTCCTCAAACACAGAGCAGGAAACCCCATACAACCGGACTAATCACACACTGAGGTAATCAAACATTCTGCAGGGCTTTGAGATTATTTCACGGTATGCATAAACAAAACTAAAATTACATCAAAAACAATTAAAATTGTTTTAAGAGAGGTTACATTCGTTAAAGGTCGTTGTATTTGTTGCTATAAATGAAGTAGGGCCATAACCATATACGAACCTCATGTTTTGCTGAAATAATGTCTCGTTGGTCCCATCGATAAAACAATCTTTTTCACGTTCCTAATTTATCTGTCCAACTTATACAAATAAAACATTTATCTAAAAATTGTTAATGGTAATAGATACCACAAAGTATCCTTCTTCCTTTTTTTTTCTTTTTTTTTCTTTTTTTTTCTTTTTTTTTTTTTTTTGTTGTGAATCACTATATTGTAGTTCTTTATCCGTTAACTGATCTTTCCTATTTCCACTATTAAGTGTTTCAAAACATAAAAAATCACGAATAATAAATGCAATGGTTACATTTAGAGTGGTTATCAACTAAATAGAGTATTAAAATCTAGCAGTTTCATTTTTTTCCAACAATATATGTTCTGATTAGAAATAGTCATATTTTGTGTTAGACTAAATAAAATCATACAATACTTTGAACTAATTTCTATCACGTAGTTTTGGACGTTCAGATATCCGTTTGGATACGGATTTCTAAATATTTCAGATTTTCAGATTTAGAAGTATATAACCGGCTATTTCTATACTGCAGATTTGAATTGGGTATTTCGGGGTTTGGATTCGGATGACATGTACAAATATCCGAATATTTGTACTGCAGGTTCGAATCTGTTACATGTTGTATGGATTTCATTGCATTGCAAATTCGAGGCTAAAAGTGTCTTTTTACTTTTACCATGAAAATATCCAATATGAACAGTGTCCTTATTGTAGAGCTCAAATCAGTCTGGGGACCATTGCCATTGTGTGTGGTTGGCTTTTAGATATACAGAACAATCAATAATAGTAACTATCAATCAGTCAGTCTATCACCTGGACAATTTACTTATCTTCCTATATGGATCATATTTCAAATAATTGGTTTAGATTTTAATTTTGCGTATTGTAATACGTAGATTATTTAACCACTCCTAATGTTTAACTTGTGGTAATAGGTTCGGTTCGGTTAAGAAAATCTGATTACCTAACAAAAATGTGTATCCTAAATTCCTAATGATCTGAATTTCAATAGAGTTGGTCATGTAATGTTGTACAGATTGATTCTTGTTAGTTGCATGTTCGGCGCATCTGGTCTTAGTGGTAATAATAGATCAAGAGATTATGTGATTGGTACTTATGAAGACTTGGTTACCACATAAATTATCTGCTTAAAACAAATCATGTGACGAAACTAGTCTGTCTCAATGTAATTTTCATTGCCGTAAATGTTCAAATAGTGTTTTTTCAGTTGGCATTGCTCACCAAGCACGTGAAATACTGAAACTTGATTCACAACATTTAGACAGTAGACATTGACTTAACCTAAAATAATTGTCTGGCTTCTCAAAGGAAAGGATAAATCTACAATGTTAGTACTTAGTACCAGTGTTATTCTCGTTCGTTTATTGCTTTTAGTACCAGTGTTATTCTCGTTCGTTTATTGCTTTGGCCACTCGTTTGCTTTTTTCTTTGGGGGCAAACTTTGGCCACTCGTTTGCTTTGATTCCATTACACCCAACAAAATCAATCACAATATATTGAAATAAAAGAGGAGTTGTTTTTGGTTACTCAAATAAATATCTTATTAAGAAACTCCATCAAAGGATCTTAAGTTTAACTAGAAACTCGAATCAAAAACCAGAGGAAAAACTAGCATGAAACCCCAAACAAACCGGACTTGATCACACCGAGGTAATAAATCATTCTGCTGCAAACGAACCTAGGTAATAAATCATTCTGCTGCAAACGAACCTATCTTTTAACCAATCTTCCACTGTTACACTCTGGGCTTATAAGGGAGACTCCTTTATTTGCTTTAGCACTCACAGGATTCAGCAATTTGGCTTAGAGTTTATTTCACGGCATGCATACCAAAAAAAAAGGATTTAATCCAGAAACAGTTAAAAGTTATTTTGAGAGATTAGACTACCTCCAATGAAGGGTCATTACTTTTACTTTTTAGACTACCTGCAATGAAGGGTTATTTTTTTTTTCCTTCCAATAACTTTATTAAAACTCAAAATCACAGTCATGGGTTACAGCATTGAGTAAGAATTGGGGACAAGAATGATATAAAGCATACATTTGAGGACTAGTTGTTGCCTTTTTTTGCAAGTATATCTGCACAAACATTTTGGTCGCAAGGACGGAAGGTAAATTGGATAGAATTAAAGTGTTGACACCATTGCCGGATTGACTCTAAGTAATGCTTTAGTCAAGGAGATGTTGCTTGACTATTGATAAGGTTGATCACTGTTGAATTATCACCTTCAAATACCTCCGAACGATAACCAAGTGTCCAACTTCATTGTATTGCCCAGATTAATGCAGTACATTCTGCTTCCTCGATAGTTGCTTTACCTTGATATTTACCCATTCCACCATCAAGGAAGTTACTAGTGGAGTTCCGTATTATCCAACCTAGTCCAGAGATAAGGATTATTATTTTTACTTTTTAGACTCTTATCATTTTTTATCGTTAAATTTTGTATTTTTTGACAATATTTTTTTTAAGGTTAGTTAAAATTATTCCCTAAGATTCTACTAAGGTCTCGAAATAGCACAGTAACAAAGTAACAACTGTGTTGGACTCAACACCTACAATGAAAATTTAATTAGAGTTTTTATTTATCCATAAATATTATATCAAAATAAAAAACTTTTAAGTAGAATTTAATTAGTTTAAATGTTTAAACATTTTATATTTTATAAAATTGCAAAATTATTGCATTTCATTAATTTTTAAACATAAAAACGTATTAAAAATAGAAGTACAAATCTAATATATTAAATCTACACCTAATGAAGAAGTGACACCTATAGAATAAGAGTTGCCACCTAATATCATCTCCATTGATGGTGCTTAAGAATATCTTAACATTAACACAATTAAAATTAAATCAAAATACATGATAAATTTAAGATTCCATTCTTAGCTAAACCTTTTTAGAAATTGTTAAGCAACTCTATGTGTTAGTTTATAAATAGTTTTCTCTTCTTCTTCCTCTTTCTCTTCTTTTTCCTTTTCTTTTTTTGATTTTGATGTTTAACAACTGTGAATAAAGCCTTTAATTTCTACAGTTTCTTAAGAAGTTTTTAATCTAACTTTTTAAAAAATTTATCATAAAATAATTTTTAAGCAACTTTCTTTAAATTCATGAATAAAGATGCTTTAAGTTTACTAAATAAAAATTGCCTCTTATTTTTTCATTCAATTTTAATTTATTTTTTATCCTATTTAGCATAAGAGATCTTTCTAAATCCCCCGTAGGACAAGCTCTAAACATTTTTAAGGTCATTGTATATGTAGATTATTTTAAGATGAAAATAAGTATATTGTGTGTTAAGTATGGCCAATTAGGCAATTATACAAAGAGAGGGTGGAGTGTAATAAAATTGAATGAAAGTAAAAACCAAACTTTAAACTTATTATAATCAAAAGGAAACACATATAAAGAAACATATTTTTTAGTTAAAATCACTTAATTGTTGTGATCATTTGTTTACATGTTTCTTTTTTTAACCCGCGGTACACCGAGTAAATATAATTTTTTTATTATTTATATTTTATATTGTAGTTGTTTGTTAAGTATTTTTCAAATAGAGGAATAACTAAATTTCCCGACCGTTTGTGCGACTAAATGCTTATATTAATTTTTTAATCCGTAATATACTTTATGACCATTTGTTTGTTATATTTAGTTTGTTTTGTTTAGTGTTTGAGATTCTATTTTGATTTTTAATTATTATAAAATAAAAGATCTAAATACATAGTAAGTCATTTATACGCTATGATTAAGTCACATTTTTCCTAATGATTTAATTATTTTACACAATATTAGTTAAATCAACTTAATTTTTATATGTCAGATATCCTAATATTAATAGTGTTAACAAATAATAAAATAAAGATTTAACTCGTGTTAGCACAAATTAAATGATTATTCATTGGCTCCAACATGTCCTTTTTATAAATCATCTACTATATAACCATATTATATAGTATTTTAAGTTATTTTAATTTTACATATTCGTAGTATTTTAAATTTTTATTAAGTTTATATATATATATATATTAATTATAATATTAAAATAAATGTGAATCGAAGTTCTTCTTACGTTAAGAATCAAAGCTCACATGTTTTGGAAAACAAAATAGGAATCAAATTGTTGTTTTCTTTGATTGCAAAAGATTCTAGAATATCTTGAATACACAATAGAATGTGTGGTTAAATATATCATAGTTTATATTTCCATATTGATTATGCTGTACTTTTTTAGTTGGAATGATATGTAAAATAATTAGGAAACAAAAATATGAAGTAATGCTTTTTTAGAATTTTTTTAGGGATTAACTTTGTAAATAAGTACAAATAAAAGAGTATAACCCAAAATGTACTTCAAACATGTATATATAATATTTTCAGAGGTTAATTCGAATTAATTTGTATCATTTAAATTTCTTTGTTAAATATTTTTGAAGTACTTAATCCGCATGTACTTTAATTGGTTTCCTAAAATACTTAATCCGCATATACGTCCAAAATGTATTTCAAAAATCTTAAATATTTGGAAATATTGGTTTTCTAATCATTGAAATTTGGGTTCTCATTTTTAGAAACTTTATTAATGTTAAAATAATTATGAGGATTGTAAACTTTTTGTTATGGAAAATCGGTTGTGTCATTTAAATTTGAGAGATTATACCATCTCTAAAGATAGTTTTGGATATTTTATGGGAATAAAATTTTAATGGGTATAATAGTTTTTGGAAAAATCGAAATGTATAGATGTTGTCTAGATTTTATGGCAATAAACTTAACATGTTTAGGAGTTAATGTTGTAAAAAAAATTAAATAAGCAAAACTTAAAAAAACATAACCTAAAATGTACTTCAAAAATATTAATATAGATAATGGATATCACAAATCCTTTTTCTTCTCTTTTTTTGTGAATTTTCTTTTTATCCGTTAACTAATCTTTCCTGTTTTCCACTGATAGGTGTTTTCAAAAAATAAAATCACGAACAATAAATGCAATGTTTTATTTGGAGTGGTATATTGTCAACTGAATAGAATAATAAAATAAACTAGATTTTAATCCGCGGTACACCGCGGGACAATATTTTATAACAAAAAACTAAATTTTAAAATGTATTTGTTTGTTAAATATTTTTCTTTTGTTTAGTCTTTAAGATTGTATAACTATATTTTGATTGTTAGTTCAAAAATTTGACCAGCTGTATGTAGACACGAAACGAAATGACAATTATTTAGTTTTATTTATGATAATATTACATTTTTACCATATCAAATTTATTGTGGTTACAGTTTTTAGATTTAACCCGTGAAAAAAATATTCTTACATTATTAGTTTTTAAAACGTTTTTTCTTTTTAAATTTAATCCTTAAGTTTTTAGTGTTTTTAGATTTAACATGTGAAAAAATAATATCTGTAAAAGTTATTGTGCGGTATAATGTGGGTTAAATTATATTATTAAAAACTTTTTTTGGGTTCACCAAGAATTGTCCTATTATATATACTCTATTTTTTATATTTAACCGGTGAAATAATTATTCTCACATTATTTTATTAGCATCGTAGTAATCAGTGGCGGACGCACGTTGACCGTGGGTGTGGCACGTGCCCCACTCTCTTTTTTTATTTTCCTTGAATAAATAGTATAATATTTATTTATATACCCTCTAATTTAATTATTAATCTTATTAGTGCCCATACTAAATATTTGTCTGTATCCGCCCCTGGTAGTAATCATTAAAAAAAATAATTGTTTCGTATCAAACAATATAGTTATTATTGAATCTTAGAGTTTTTAATGATTTTATAAAAAATATATTATATATATAAATATAAACATTGTTTTAGGAAATTATAAACCAACTTTTTTTTTGTCAACAAACTATAAACCAAATTGTTAGTGATATTTTAGGAATCTAATTAATTTTGTTTTTTTGTGTAATTATTTAAGGATTAACTTTGTAAATAAGTATAACATAAATGTTAGAACAAAAAATACTTAAAAATGTTAATATAGATATATTTATGTGTCTTTACTATCATTGTAACTGTTTAAACAAAATAGTGAACATTTTATGTATATGTAAAGATGTAGTTTGTGGTATTGGACAGTAAATTAATATAGGTTTTTTTAGAAACATAAATAATTAAAAATCTCACAAGTAACGGTTACAATAGTAATATAGACCAGCATACTAAGTCAATAGATCTCCACCTCCAGCCTCTGTTTTTCCGGTCTCTCTTCAAACTGATGAGGAGTTTAATCCGGTGAACTTTTCTTCCCATTCTCCAAGTTTGTATCGCTTTTACAGTTGGGAAATAATTAAATTAACATCTCAGTTTAGTTAGAAATTATAGCTGGTTTGGCTAGGTTCTCGCTAGGAATCATATTCTTTTCTCTCCACCGAATCAATGATTTTCTAATCTTGTTGCTATTGCCATAGTAGGTTTTTTCCATAGTTTCATCAGCTTGACCTATGATCATAGGATTTAAATATATACCGCATAAGTATGTAATATACTAATATCACATGAATCATTAATTTACTAGGGATGTAAAAATGTGAAACAAAAGGTTACAATTACCTTGTTATGATGGACACCATAGTGCATCCGGATATGAAACAAAAGGGTTCCCTAGTAAAAAATAAACATTGTTGTATGTTTTAAAACATGTCTTGAGCCTTTATTGGTCAAAATTGTAAAAAAATATAAAAACTAACGTTTGGCTCCCATGAGGTGCATAACTGGAGTTGAAGCATGTCTACCGCGCATGTTTGGTAAGTTTGTGATGGTTTAATTGTTCTTTGAGCCTGAATAATCCAGAAAATAAGTAGTACGACTCATGTTTGCTTTGTTGCTACATATGAACGACGACTTTACTGATAACTATATTTATTTGATCCTTACTTGAAGTAGTAGAGCGTAACACTTCCCTTCATGATAGATTTCTTCTATTAACACGCTTCAATCCTTTAAAAAAAAAATAAGAAACTGGTTATTGTTATTAAAGACGACCATATAAAAAATCTTGGAGGATTAAGATTAGTTACCTGCATATCTGTACCTTATAAAAACTAAGTCACTATTACTTACCTTTCAAATTCTTATTGATTTGCTCAACCACGGTAGTCTTAAAGATTGGTTTGCTAATGAAAAAATAAAGCTTCATATGATTAGGTCATTTTCTTTCATTGGCTGACATATTATTTATATAGTACATTCTTCATGATAGATTTATGTGTGATATCATATTATTTAGAAAGCAAATAATATGATATCAAGCAAATATCTTTGAAAATATGACAATTAAGAATTAATGCAAAGAATTTTGTAGTGAGTTATGGAATATCCCATTTAATTCTCGTCAATCAGTAATAATTAGTTTATTTGCTTATACTATAATGTCATGCTAACGTATGTTGATGTTGAGTTGGTAAGAATATTGCATAATAATATTCAGTTTCTAAAGGAGATATATACTTATTTCTTGCTTACAAAGTTAAATATTTGCTAAAATTTGATTTTAACCATTTGGGTTATCGTGTTTATGAATGTTATCTTCGTCATAATTATAATTGAGAATGTAATCTTTTGTTTCTCAAAGTCTTTCGATTTACATTCAACTATCATAAAGATGTATTAAAATAAGTTTTGAGCATTTAATCTCAATCTCTTAAATGATGGTGTCATGTTGTGTATGACAATAAGCGTAAATTAATTTGATCGATTAATATAGTTTCATTAATTGAGTTAAGTAGAAATATTATTTTAGGAAAATCTGTAGGGGTTAATTAACTAGAAATGTTATTTTAGTAAAATCTGTAGGGGTTAATGTTGTAAAAAAACAAATTAAATAAGATAAACTTTAAAGGCATAAATCAAAATGTACTTCAAAAGTGTTAATATAGATATTCCGCTTTTGTTCTTTTATAGAAATTATTTATGAAATATTATAAAATACATTTGGGTTAAGAATTTATACGATTAGACAAAACTTGGAACTAATTTAATTTCTATCAGGAGGAATGGAACATAGGACAATATATTTATAGAAACTTTGTTGCCACCAATATTTAGAAAAGAGAGAAGAATTTTTTATAAGCTTTCGTATTTATTATATATATAGTATATACATGAATACATCGACCACAACCAAACTACGTATCCATTTCAATGTATAAAAATGTAACAACATCACTATTCGTCTAGTATCGGTTGTACGGAACGTAGTTAAGCACTTAATCTATACGTAAAGGGGAAGCATTTTTTGCTCTGTAGAAATAAAATTAACAAAATATGACATGAAATACCTTTGAAAATATAATAAAGCATAGAAAACGATATGGGTATTAAAATAATTTTATAAGTCAAAACACGCGGATCGTATTTTTATTCTGTTTTTGTTAGTTCGGATTGTGTTTTGTGTTTCCAGAATAAGAATACTTATTTCCGTCACCAAACAAGATATTATTCAGTGGAAAAACATCTGGTCCATAAATAAGATATATAAAATGGTAAACGAGCGGCCCATAATATCAATATCCAATATGCAAACATTTAGTGGCCTAATTACATTAAATACAATATTCCAAAAACAGCATTCTTTAAATAACAAATATTGACTATTATCATATTGAATTCCTATAATTTCTACGAATAGCAACAATAATGAGAAACATATAATACTTATGTCCCTATAATCACGCGAATTACCAATTTGCATATCTCCAATTTATTACAAAATCAATAAAGGGAATCATCTACCGAAATCATTTAAAATTAAAGTTTTCCTAAATATATAAAATTAAATAAAACAACGACACAATGTAAGAAACTATACCAAACTTTAAAAATTACCAACAATATCGTTTCAAATCATGTAGCTACTTACCATATTCCCATATAATCATTTACTGGCCAAATATATGCTAGGTATATTCTAAATACCTAGGTCTTCAACTATAAGCCATCCAAGCCGACTTTGAAGATTCAAGTGCGGATTGTTCACTCATGGCGATAGTACATGAGTTTTATTGGATAAACCTTAGAAGTGATCTTAGCAGATGTCGAAGTGGGCTTATATTGGTAAATATAAATCTTTTATCTATGTACTTATATTTGTTTAAAACATAGATGATTACGATTAATCCTGATAATTTACTATGTGATTGTATGAAATTGCAATGTTTTTCACATGGACAGCTTTATGTTCTTATATCAAGAGTGACTTTCAAATAATGGCTAAGGTGCTAATCTTTGGTAAAGAAGTTTTTCAAAACATATAAGCAATTTATGGACTTCGAGTCTCTTACATTACTTGGGTATGCATTTTTTTTAACTATTACAATATGTATAGAATACATGAATTTACTTTCTATTGCTTTAGTTTATTCTCGCTTATCTTATTTATAGATAGCTACTGTTCAAGGCGTCAGTGATGATTAATGGTGGATTATGCCTCTTACATGAAACCAGTTTGTCTAAATTTATATGATTTGCGAGAGGTAGTCATGTAACATTATACATTATTTAAATTTTTATTTATTTCGACTAACATTATATTATCTTTCATAACGAAATCTATGTTGGGAACTAAAATTTTTTGAGATATTTTTAAAACAGGTTGACCATAGATTTAATAAGGAAATTATCTAGAGTTAGAAATTGAATGTTGAAAGTGTAGATTATTTGTTTTCAAGATATATATTTAGGTGTTTAGTAAGTATGAAGAAAATTTAATAATCAGAATGACAAGGTTCCGATTTAGATTTTGGGGTTGTGATCATACTATCAATTTTTTTTAATCTAATTTACATCTCCTAGAAAAACCAGATAATATGAAAATTTACTTACCTTGATCAACGATGGTGAGCCTTGCTTTTGGGTACATTGATTATTTCCAAGAAAAATGGATTTATAAAACAAGAATTAACACCCAATATAAAACCCAAAACCAGATTAAATAAAAACTAAAAATTAAGATTGCTTACCTTTGAACATAGTGTTATATACTCACTGGATTCTGTAAATTATTGATGAACTTGGATGTTTATTGATGTCTCTGTTGGATTTGATAATGTGGAAGACGAAGGTTAAAGAAATTACCTCTTCAATACACACTAATTTTTTCCTTTTCTGTTTTTGGTCAGATAGTCACAGAAGGTGTTTTTTTTTCAATTTTTTTTCTTTCAATGAGTTTGTAGAAAAAAATAAAAATGCCTTTTGTTAAATTTATCGGGCATGGCAAAGTATGTTACTTTGAAGGTGGAGTTAATAACCAATAGATTGAAACTATAAGATTGATAAGTGTTATTTCTCCATGGATGGCCATTGTTAACTCTATGTTTTATAATGTTCTACACTAACTTGGAGGAGGATCGAGAATACAACGTGCGAGTAGTTTTCGAGTTGCACCCACGCGAACATAGTATGGAACTATAGACTGATAAAAGTCAACTATTTTAAGTTATGATTTTATTGTTAAACACGAACACAAAATTGATTACGTTGTATAATTCTTTTTATGAACAAATTAATTTAAATTATATAATACTATAGATTTTACTATAAAAACTTATGGAAGTACTTCGACACCTTATTAATTATTATGGACTGGAGATAAAACAGTCTAACAATACTTGAAGACTCTTCCGAGGCTAAATATTGTATAGATTTGTCATTACAAATTATAATATACTATTGTTTACTAATATTAATTAATACAATTACAACTACTATACCACATTCACGACACATTT
Organism: Camelina sativa; assembly: GCF_030686135.1. Taxonomy (NCBI): domain Eukaryota; kingdom Viridiplantae; phylum Streptophyta; class Magnoliopsida; order Brassicales; family Brassicaceae; genus Camelina; species Camelina sativa. Next base: position 12,150,830 of record NC_141890.1, read on the forward strand.
TCTTCTCGCCTTTATTATCCATAAACGAAATATAAAAAAAATTACAGTATTATTCTTTAAAATTACAGTTTCACTAAACAATAAACTTAGGGGGTGTATTCAAACCATGATTTTGGAGAATTTGATGGGATATAGGAAATTTAGAATTTTGATAGATTTTAGGGAAGTTCATATGATTTTCTGTAAAATTCTTTCAAATCCCACCTAAAACCATGAGATTTGGATTTCTGTATTTTTAACTAAACAAATCCTCCAGAATCCTAAAAATTATGAAAATCCTAATCCACAAAACTGTTTTGAATAACCATGGATTTTAAGATAGATTTTTAAATCATCAGCTCAATAACAGTAGATTTTAATAGATTTTAAAGTAGATTTTTAAATCATCAGTTCAATAACAGCAGTTTTTAATTGACTTTTTAAAATCCATGATTGAATAACATAGAATTTGTAAATTTCACACAAATCACTTAAAATGTCAAGTTGAATACATCCCCTTAGTTTTTGAAAACAATCTCGCACGTACGTGCGAGTCCGAATCTAGTCTATACTATTAAAAGGGAAGCATTTTTAATAAGTAGACATAGATTAAGAGATTATTACATGAAATGCCACTGGAAATAGAATAAGGATATTTATAAATCATGTATCCAAATAGATTGATATTTAATAGGAGCCAAACAGAACCAAAATTAAAGATATAAAAATAAAAAATCGGGTGCAATTTTCTAATGTTTATGGAAATTGAAATTAATATACTATAATAGCGCAATCAACAGGATAATAATTCTCTAATGTTTATGGAAATTGAATTAAAAATAATAATAATTACCTAATATTTATGGAAATTAATTAAATTTGTTGCCATAAAAATCGGATTCTTAAATATATTTTGAGATACTGGAAACAACTATTTAATTTTAATATAATGATAACTATTTAATTGGGTAAGAAGTTCCAAATTAATTTGTTAACATAGATAATGTGGTTAATAAAAGAAAACAATTATTGAATTATCAAAAATGGAAATAAATAATGTTACTTAATAGCCCTCTTTAACTTACAACAGCTATTTTTTAAATTTGTTCAAAAAATCTAAAACTACTTTTATGAATTAAAATAATAATTACAAACAAGATGACAATAACCAATGAAAAATATCTATAAACGGAATATGTTCTTTTCTATTGATTTCAAAATGATTAATAAGAAAGTGTTCCAAAAATATATTCCACTTATAGATAAAAATAAATTATTTTAATAAAAATTTTGGAATAATGTTTAGTTGAATAGCAGATCTACTAAATCCTAATTTCGTGAAAATTCTAATTTTACAATAAATTTTTAAATAAATGATGAATAGTATAAAATATGGTTTGAAATTAATTGAAGATAATTTAAGTAATTAGTAACTGATATTGAATTTTCGATATTCTGAAAATTTTCATAAGATTTGTTTAAATTTTTGTTTTTTGTAAGGTTAAAATCTTTTATTTTAGTCAGAAAACAAGTATTAATAGAAAATATGGGCAAATTAATGGTGGCAAAATTTGTGGACGAACAATTAGGAAATTTATACAATGTTCTAGGCAAAAAATATCTTAACAATAAATGAAAAATCACAAATATTTAACTTATGTCATACCACTTTCCTATATATATATAACAAAATATTTGTGTTTAAATCCTAGATTATCCCTTTTTGCCATAGCACATATATTTTTTTTTTGTTCTATTTGCTAATTGAAGTAGAATCTTATTTTGAGTTTTTTTTTTGTTTGATTTCAGCATTCGAATGGATCAACGGTCGAATGGAGCAGGGAGACAGTTTTTTCCCCACCTTGTGTGTTAGTATCTCTTCAAAACTATTGTACTTTGATCAATTTATTTTTGAATATTACTTAGTTTGTTGACTTGGTGGGTTTTATATAATGTGAAATTTGATCTTTATTTTGCATGACACACCCTTTGATTAAAAGAGTTTATAAATTGATTTCCCTTTATTAAATCATCAAAAAAAGTTATTAGGATATTGGGAAGAGCAGGAAGAGTTGTTCATAGAACATGAATCCTCAAAGCAACTCATCGAGCTGTAATTATTTTTAAAAATCATTTTTAAAAGTTTATGTAACATATCAGATTATTAAAATCGATATTCTATATATGTAAACTTATTTAATTTAATGGTATATTATTTGTTATTTACAAAAACAACCATCTAATTTAATATGTTCAATAAAAAATCATCATTTATTTTTAATTTCAAAAAAAAAGTTTAACAAAAATACTAATTAATTCTGATTATAATAAATAGATTAAAACCAAAATGAATTTTTAATTATATTTTATTCAATTATGAAAACAGTTATTATATTTGCAGTATATAATTTAACCACACGATTTAATATTTTATAAAATAGTATATTCTTTATATAAATTTTGGATTTTAGATTCATCACTATCTCGAAAAATTAAAATATTATCGATTTCTTAAATATTAATTCAAAATATATACAATGTTGAAGTTTTGCCGATTTTGGTTCATAAGTGGAAAAAAAAACAATTTTTAACAGTTAAGAATAGTTTTAGTGGATTTATATCATAACTGCTACAATTCTAATAAATTCTATTGTGAAAGGATTATTATTTCATTCTCACACTTTTATAGCAAACTAATACAATTTTATGTTATAGATCTTATACAACTAAATATATCAACAAATAAAACCCACACATATGTGAGGATCCAAAACACTTACTTATTTTCTTATCTGATAAACTAAAATATATAATATGAAATATATAGATTATTATTAAAAACAATCATAAAATGAAAAATCATATCTGGGAGGAGATATACCACTTTTGTTTTACTATTTTCTGTCCTGAAATAGATGTACGGTCTATCTCTTATAATTTTTTTTTATTGTAGTTATCTTTACATATAATAAAAGATAAACTAATCACTTTTTAAGTTTAAACAAATCGAATATGTAACCGGTATGAGTTCGGTTATATGAATGTTAACATTCCTAAAAAAAAAATAAAATATGTCTACAAACATAACTCCACAAATATGTAATCTATTATAAATGTTATAGTAAACTTAGTTTCTGAAATCAAATCCCCCACGTACGTTAACGCTAGTTATTCTATTAAACTATATGTAGTTAAGTTAACGCTGCTTATTAAGGTCACTCTCCTTCACAAATAGACCGTGGAATCCGTACGGAACCCTTCGCGGCAACCTCACGGCGGCGACGATTTCAAGCTCCGGCGACTTTGAGTCCATCACCAGAAACTTCGACTCTCCAGTCACCTCATCGTGAACGTACGTCACGACATAACCGTCATCCTCCTCGGCCTCCGGATCACTAGGATCCCTAGCCACGAAAAACGGTTCGCCGCCGTAACAACCTGGACCGTACATCCTACGCGCCACCGTACAATCATCCCTATCTCCTTTAGACACTTCGAGCTTCACCACCCCGGATATCTTCGGCATCGGATCACCAATCGCCGCGTAAACATACCTGCTCCGCCTCCCGAGAAACGCCGGATTAATCACCGCGAAATCGAGATTCCTCGCCGAGATCGGATGACGTGACACGATCCCGGTGACGAGATCGATCCTCACCTTCTCGACCAAAGCGTGAACCAGATCCATCCTCTCCAAAGTATGCTCAATCGACATAATGTTCGGAGCGATCAAAACGACGGCGTTTCCGTCGTCTTCATCCCAAGCATTGATGGCGTGAATGATATTAAATCCAGGAACCTCAAACCACTTTATCTCCGATTCATCTCCGGCGTACTTCGGGATCACACCGAGCCTCGGTGTTTTCCCTTTATCAGCACCGACCGGAGAGCCACCTTCGAGAACAAAATCCATCGGGTTCGTCCTCATCCCAAGCTGGATCTCAGCGAAAATCGCGTTGCGTTCTGTGATCGCGAAGTCGTGGAGAAACGACGGAGACGTCATGGAGAATATCGGAACGTCTCTCTGTTTTCTCCCGGCGGAATCAAACCGGAAATACGTTAAAAACGGTGGAACCGGACCGTACCGGAATGCGAATGTCTCTCCGGTTATTGGATCGGTTTTAGGATGAGCTGTCATACTCATCGCCAACTTCCCGTCGAAATCGTACCGTCCGATCGTTTCAATATCTCCTGACTCTGTTAATCGTACGGTGTAGGGTAAATCAGATTCACCTAAAGCGAAGAGACGGTTACTGAAGAAAGCTAGACTCGTATTAGCCAAACCAATGCCGTTAACCGGATTAAACTGTCCGGTTAAAACCCGAACCGCCGATAAAGCTCCACGAGCTACCGACGCGGTTACACCGTTGAATCCAGAGAACACGTTAGGCATAACCGGAGCTCCGGTTTGTTTCTCGACGTTGTATTTATAAGTCTTGACGTATCTGCTACAGAGTGTTGCTTTACCATCGTTGATCCGAATCGCGTGAAGCATACCGTCGCCGTCGAAGAGGTGGTAAGGACCACGAGGGAGGAACTGTGGATTCGGACCGTTACGGATGTAAGCTCCGTTAAGCGACGGCGGAAGAGAGCCGTGGATGATCTCACAGTCTGTAGGAGGAAGCTCGTCGAGGACAGGAGCGAAGTTGTCGGAGAGAACGTGTTTTGGATCGACTGAAGGACGTGACGGTGGATCGATGAAGGTGTTGATAACATCTTCGACGGTGGTGAAGAGAGATGTTGCGAGGTTCATTTGTGGTCGGGGTTTCGCCGGAGATGATGAGAGTGATGTGTGAAGGTTGGTTCGGTTGTGGAGTGTTTTAGGTTTGCTACTAGTACGACGGTGATCATTGCTGTCGCTTGGGTTAGTGATGGGAGAACGTTCTTCGACGACGGCGGAGTTGATACGGAGGAGACGGGGAGAAGAAGATGGACGGCGAAGAGAAGAGAGATGAAGAGAGAATGTGGAGATGAAGGAGGAGGAAGAAGAAGAAAGAGAGTCCATTGCTCTATACTTTTTTGTGTTTTAGTTGCTTTGCTTCCACGTTTAAGGCTGTGAAGGATGATGAGTGTGTGTGTTGTTGTTGTGGGGCTATTTATTGAGTTATGAAAATGAAAAATCAAGCAAATGTTTTCTTGTGAAACTAAGATTTTTTTTTTTTTTTTTTTGCTTTATTTTATGTGAAGCTAATATTTTATTTGGTTCGTTGGTTATTCTTATGTGAAGTTCTGATCTTCAATAATAATTTTGTCTCTATTCTTATTTTCCGCATACGTTTTTATTATTCTCCATAATATCAGAAGGATTATCCTGTATTTTATGTGACAGCAAAATTTTTCGTTAAATTTGGATTGATTGATTTGTCAAAATATAAGTTTCTGAAGCTAGGATAAAACCTAATAATGTTTTTTATTAGTAATTTACTCATAATATTATTTTATCAAATTTGATAGTTTTTCTAGGTTGCCCACATTTGATATTTTGGTTGTCAATTTCTTTTTCGTCAAAGTATTAGTTAATTCATTACTTTCTTACATTTCTTATTTGTTTTTTTTTTTAATTGCAGTTCCTTTTTTTTTTGACCGCATACATTTTCTTTTTGTCTAACCTATATATTCCTTTTTTGTTAATAATATAACATATGTAAATTTGAATCATTCCAATGATTGCTTCCATCCATAGGTTTTAATACTTTTTAAATATATATCATCAATAGTTCAAGATATAAACGATTACAAACAAACATGTGAAATGCATGGAATCTTGTAGCTATTCATAAACTCAATAGAACTAACTATGTTCATTCATGTGGTCCGGTTGTTGATCAAAATGAAAGCTCAGTAAGGCTAAGACTGACCTACAAATGTGGAAACTATAACAAACTCCTAATATGTAACTTGTAGTCGATAACTCGATATATTCGGTCGCTTTGGTCGGAATTCAGTATATAACAATTAATTTTGATATCTGTATATGTTGAGGCATTTACAGGGTTCAGAGTGCACAATCATCAAACAATATAAGAAAAGAGAGAATGACAGGTAATGGGTACATGTGTTGCGTATCTGGAATTGCCACTTTCTGGGTTTTGTGCATGTAATTGCCATTGATGCATGCACAATTGTTAGGTGTTATTCATACGTTGTAAGATAATAATACCAAACTCATTTTAAGTTAACTTTTTATGTGATTGATCAAAACTGTAACCGTTGTTTTTTTTTGTCCTTTCTTTCTTGACAACCCCAACCAATCTTCTTAGCTTTTCTACAGAAATACAGTAGTTGAACTCGGCAAGATTATCGTGTTTGGTTTAATTACTTTGAATCGGGCAGTCGGGCTTACTTTTTCGGTATAAACCAAAGTAAAACCGTAAAATCATGTCTAAAAAATTCCAAATCTCATTCGGTTTACTCGGTTCTTTACATGCCCGGCCGGTCACTAGACCATATCAATAGAATCGGCTCATCTGATAATTAAAAGTTTAAAACCTTAAAACATAAACAAAATTTTAGTCGGAGCCCCAAATCCATTAGATATGATCATAGAAAAGGTAAAGAGTTACAACAAGGGTTCCATGTCTTCTCTCCTTAGTCCTTACAAAGGTTCTTCCAACACAACAAAGACGCAGAGAAAGAAAGAGAGCGTATTTACAAAGTGGAGTACAGACAGTGAGAGAGAGAGAGAGAAGTCAAGGAACGGTCAAGCGATCAGAGCCAAGAGGCTTCAATGAAGATATTAGACGAAGGAGATGTAGTCTCTCTAAAAAAGGTTTCAACACCGCTTCTTCTTCAGGAGGAACAAAGGCCAAACATATGCTCAGCTCTTGTACCGCCTCTCCATATTGCCTGCTCCACAATAAACCATATATGCCAACAACAATTCAAGATCTTTTGTTTTGATCAAACAAAACCGACCAATTTACAGAACAGGGACAAGCAACAAAAGAACCATTCTTTGTAAAGATTTAAATCTATTACCTTTCGTAGTACAGCATCATACCAAGGTCTCTGCGAAGTACCCAGTTATGAGGTTGCAAAATCAACAACCTTTCTGCAGCCGCTATAGCCAACCTTTTGATCAGCAGAAACCGTATGTTAGGCCGAGAAAAGATTAAGGGTTTGCAAAATCTTTCGTCTTTCAAGTTTATTTTTTACCTAAGCTCTTGAGGCCGCAGCAATGGGCAATTAGAACTACTGATGTTGTTAAGTTGACTAAGAGGAGAAGTCAGCATTAGTCCAGGGGATGACTTCGTAGCACGTCTCCAGTGAAGCCTCTGCAAATAATCAAAAGACAAAATAGAATCTTTTCAATATGAAATCTTTTGGAGTTCAAGATTTGTACTTTGGCTTTAGGTGATAAGGACTTACAATCAAATTGGCAAGAGCAATCCCAATAATGTCTCTGTTTGTTGCGATGTCGAGGTCTTTAAGTGACTTTGCGGTTAAGTCTGATGCCATTGATCCAGGATCATCAACGCAGCTTCCATTGGCAATAGAGAACAAGCTCTGTCCTGAAGATATTTTAAAGAGTTCCTCAGGATACTCCGTTTCAGGCCAAATCAGAAAATCTTCCCCAACTGGAGATCCAACAATTGGCACATCGAGGCGCTTACAAACTTCAATGTATATTACACTAATCAGAAATGCTGCACATGGAAGAAAACAAAACCAATTAAAGACCAGAGACAACAACTGAGAAAAAAGGAAACTCTGATTGAGAAAGCCTAAAGATGAAACTTTTACCGGTGCTGCTTCTACAGTTAAGTACAGAGTGAAGGTAGTAGTGTTCTGGGTCTAAAGTAATAGATGTCCTCTTGAAGCCTCTCAAACCGAAAAGAACTGCATTTACAGCTTCAAGAATTTGTACCATGTGGCAGCCGATGTCTCGTGAGACTAATTCTGCCTCTACGTCTTTGGCAATTGCATCTATTTCACTCAACCACTCGGTTACACTCTTTTCATCTAACTGCAACAGCTCCTCAGAATCTGACTCACTTGAATCAGATTGATCTTGGACACTTTCCCTCTCGTTCATGAGTGACTGAGCATCCCTCTTTCGGTTAAAAGCCATGTAGGCTTCATCTTCAGCAGCAATGTAAAACAGAACCTGTGAGTCCATTTCCATAAGTAAATGAGCAAAAGCTTCAAGGATATAAGTAACATATATAGAAACTTCAACAAACTATGTTACTCTAAAATCATCAGAAACCAAGTAGAGGGTCAACAAAACCATAGTCATATCATGTTCAGTAATGGTCTGAAGCAAGTCACCAAGAGTCAGGGATTATACCTTAAGAAGAGAAATTTATTATATACCTTTGCAATCGAAATGTCACTGTCCTTCGATTGGATAGAGATCTCTCGAGCAAACATTTGTCTGGCTGACTTAGTGACCTGTAAATTAAGTAAATCAAGAAACAGGAACATGAGCAAACCTTATATAACAACAATCCATATGAAAAGCTAACAACATCAACAATAATAATCTTTTCAGATATCATCAGTCACTACAAAGATATCACTATTGCTGATTCAAGATCCAAGTAAGGAAGAATCATATTGTGGATTTACAAAACTGAACCTCTTGGTAAGTTTTGGGTCTCGGTGAGTCTTTATTAAGCTGACAGAGAAAGAGAGGGTAAGCAGAAGAAGCTGAGGCAGTCCCAGTCCTATTCCGAGGAAAAGGGATCTTCTTTTCAATTCCAGTCCAAGAACAAGGACGACGATGTTGATCATGATCATACCTGATGATCGTTAAAGAACATAAACTCATGTATCCCAAACGCAGTCTCATACCACAAAACTCCCAAATTTCTAAACATTTTTAACCAATACAAGCATAAGAAGTGAAGGGATTAGTAAATCACCTGAGAGTAGTGGTATGATGACCAAATCCAACAAATCTGGAAGCTGGTGAAGAAGACGCCGTCATAGTCATCATAGCTGATGCAGAGCCCAAAAGAGCAAACGAAGATGATCCACACAACATTTTTGTTTCTTTGATGGGGAGAGAGACAGACGAAACAGAGATGAAAAATTTCGTAGATTTGGAAAAAGATTGAAGTTTTATAAACAAGAAGAAGAATCTTCAGAGACGATGATGATGAGACAAGAAACGAAAGAAGAAGAAGAAGAAGAAGGTTTGTGAATACTACAATTCAAAGTCATGGATATGGCGTCTGGATAATCACTTCCAGCTAAAGAATAATCTGAGAATCTACAAGGAGTAAAGCAATTGCGCAAGTACAATCGAGATTTACCCAGTTCCATATCAAGCAAATGCGATTGAATTTTTTAAAAATGGAAGCTTTCTTCTGATTCTTTCCCCAAAAAGACGATTCCTTTAAACCAAGAAAGTGGAGAAAACAGAGGAGGAAGAGAAGAGAGGTTGGAGCATTGTTGTATTCTGGGTGAAGATTCGATGTGGGTTTTAGAGAAGGATTCTAGGGTTTTTATATATCAGAAGGATCTCGTCTCTTGAGTAAGTTCTCTCTCTCTCCTTCTGTGGTGGTGATAATGGCGGATTTGGTAAAAGGAAGATAGAAGAAGAGGTTTTTAAAAGGATGATGACAACACTTGTTGCACAGTTACAAATTATAAATTCATATTCTAAAATTTTCCTAAAAATTTTCTTTTTCTTTTTCTAAAAGATTATTTTTGCCTCCTTTGTGCGTCACTAAATTTTTTTTGGAAATATATATATATATATATATATATATTTATATTTATATGATAACTAAAATTACTCAAATTTTTAACTTGTTTTACCATAATTTTAAAAAAATTTCTTATTTTTACCAATAATAAGGAAATTGGTAAAAAAATATTATTGGAAACATTGACATATAAAAAAAAATTAAAGTATGTTTAGGTATTAATTTACTTCAATTTTTTTTTGGTATTTACATAAAAACAATTTTTATGAACTTATGTTTTTTTCTAACATCTTAATCTTTATTAATTTAAAATAGATAATACAAATGTATCAATTAGCATACAACCAAGATTTATGAGCTAATGTTTATAAATTTGAAATGATATACTCCCTTGATACAGATTATTTTTTAGAATTTTTTATTGTTTCACAATAGATGATTTTCTTTATATGTTTATCAATTAATACTAAAAAGTTACAAATTTCAAAAAATCATTAATTGAGAATTTAAAACCTTGATGAATTACTATTGGTTAATAATTATGAAAATATGTTATTATGAATAATAATGCATTTATTGGTAAACATTAAATATTTTTCTTAATTTATGTGAAAGTCTCAAAAAATCATCTATTCTAATACAGAGGGAGTATCCTACTATATTAATTGGGAAGTACAAATATGAAACTAACCTTAAATTGTGTTAAAAATTACATTCAATTGCAATTAGAAAAACTTAATTAAGATTAATTAATTAATTAAATAAATATAATTAATTAAAAAACAAAAATTGGAGACACATAAAATAAAATAAATTGTAGAAAAGTTAAAAAAACTATTAGAATCAAAAGTGATTTTTTATTTAAAAAAAATATAACAGCTTTTAAAAATCTAATCGAATAAAATCTATATAACTACAAATTTTATCAAAAAACTTTTCCAGCATGGGTTAAAATTTTTATCAAAAATCAGAAGTAATAAAATATATAACAGTTCCGTTTAACAGCTTAGATTTTAAAATTAATAAATAAAAAATATAGATATAGTATCTTTTTTTTTTTTGAAACACAGATATCGTATCTTATCTATTTAAAAAAATTATATTTTTCTTTTAGTCACTGTTTTTTAGGAAAACTAAATTAAATTGATATTTGAATATATTTAATGCTTGAAGGTGCTTATTATAGACAAGTAAGGAAGCCATGTAAAAAACAATGAATGTTTTTCTTTAAGAAGTATTTCAGAACCTTCAATAGCTATATATAGTTGCTTTTTTTACATGTTAGTTATATATTTTTACTTACTTCACAACTATAACAATGATTGCGTTTAATTGATAAATATTTAAACAATTTTATTCATTACATGCAACTGTTTTATTGATAGGTTTTCAATAAACATTTTTAAAATACAAAAATTTTAATATAAACAAACTAAATTTTTAATCACAAACCTTTATAAATAACATAATAACAAAATAAATTATTGAAAAATTTCATCAAAAAAAATTTAGCCCGCGGTTTTCCGCGGGTTAGTACCTAGTATATATATTAAAGGGAAAATTAGAAATAAATGATATTTTTCCAAACCTTTATTCATCTACACTTTATTTTTGTAGGTTTGGTCATATAGGTTTTAATTTGCTTTTTCACCCAGTTTTACCCTCATTTTTTAAAAACCAAAATAAAGAAAATATGAATATTTTTTTTAATATATTTTCGAATCATGTTAGCTCACGGTAATATCATAAACAATAACTAGATTATATATATTAAAAAAGAGAGGTTATGGTCTTAATACGTTGAACCAATTCTCAGCCATTATTTTTAAAAGATACGACCGTACCTTGAGATCTATTTTGAGAATATTAACAGGCACAGCTCGACTTGTCGACAAAAATAATAAGAAACAACTCGAGTTATTTAACGATGACTTCGATCGTTTGTGCGATGTCATTTTTCCCTCTGATATATATTTTTTGGATTAAATTAGTTACATGTAAAGTAACTAGAGTAGAAACGTTTTCTGCTTTTAATATCTCTACCAAATTGCTAACATGAAACTCATAATCCTAAGCCCTAACATAATACAGTTAGTACATTTGTTGGATACTATTCAATGTAATTTTCGTTAGATAACAACAAAATCTTCGTAATGCATGAAGAATATATAATTTTATGAGAAAAATATGTTTCGGCATTGTAGACGTCTCGAAACACATGAACCCTCCTCTATAGAGACTGAGTCAAATCCCTCTTTATAAGGTGTCAGTACAAAAGTAATTGCGTACAGTGCCGGCTCAAGGTTTTTGGGAGCCCCTAGGCAATTTTTTTTGAATGAAAGACCAATTTTTTTTTAAACCTCTGTTATATGTTAAAAATAATATCGATTTCATTTTGATAATATATAAACATTTGATAAAATTATAAAAATTTATTTTTGTTCTACGTTGGAGTCAGTTGAGATAATTATAGAGAAAATAGAGAATTTTTTTGGTTATTGACTCGTAAAAGTAAATCGTTAAAACATATTTTAATGAACTATTTTTGTGTTATAAATTTTGTTTTTGCCTCTTTTATCTTATTTTATTTTTTTGTGTCCCTTTATCTTGCATTATTTTTTTTTTGTGCCTCTTTATCCTGTATTGTTTTTTGTGCCCTTTTATTTTGTATTATTTTTTTTGTGCCCCTTTATCTTATATTATTTATCTCTTTAATTTATGAATTCAGGGCGGTCGCACCCCTTGTCCCCCTATCTAAGCCGGCACTGATTGCGTATACTAGACAAGCCACTAGTTTTAAGAGGAAAACATTCCAAATTTGTACTTCTTGGATGATCGAAAAGGGGGGGGGGGGGGAAGTTAGTGGCTATTTCAAGAGATTCTAATGATTCTAGGGATCAATGTTTAATTGTTTTTAACAACCATCAAAACCTTTTTTTTGTTTCTCCTCTTTTTCGTCTTTTTTCTAAATAATTAAAAATACACATTCTAAAATATATTAGAACATATTTAAACAATAAATACAGAATCATAACCATAAATTAAGATTATTCAAAAAATATTCACTTTTCTTATTTAATTTATTTTCTTTCTATTTCTATGGTATTCTAAGTTTTACAGATTATAAATTCTAAAATGTCTATGATATATCTTCTACTTCTTTTAGTATACAGAGCAAAACGTGGAAAATATATTTTGAATTGATGTAGAATGAAGAAAAATGTAGAATACATATTCTTAATTTTGTAGAACATACAAAATTCATGTTCTGAAGTTTTTAGAACAAATTTCTTGTCTAAACTTCGTAGAACATGTACAAAGTGTAGAATGAATAATCTAAATGTTTCAGAACTTGAAAAAATCGTAGAAAGTCTTTTCTGAACAATTTAGACCAGAAATCATCAATTTACAAACTGATTTTTGACACCCAAAACATTTTTTTTTCAATTTTTTTTTATACAATTGTATACTAACATGTGTTTTCTGTTTGTTTTTTTGGTTTAAACTCCTAAAAACTTCACTATATTTATCAGTAAGGGTATTTTTGTCACAATTGACAATCTACAAAAAAAAAAAAAAAAAAAAAAGTGTATATGGTCAAATGTGTAGAAAAACCTCCTCTATTTCTAATTTTCTCTATATTAAAATGCTTATTATTGCACAGTAATTTTTTTTTTGTCTAACGCCAAACAAAAAAACATGAAACAACAAATTATACAACCAACCAAAAGATATTGCAACAGTAAAAACAGAAATAAAGCGAGAATCACGAGAACACGTATCATATGCATGAAACATCCCTCTATATAACTATCCAAAAACTTCACTGACAAAAAACTGTGGAAATTTTAAAATTTTTAACACCCATTTTTCAATACGTCCATTATGATATTCTGGAGTGTGCAAATAAGCGTTTCGAGTTTTGTTCATAGTTAGTAACAGTTCCATAGTATAATAATTGATAAGGAAGTAGGTGTTTGATGATAATCTGTTATTTACCAGAGCAAAAACATTTATCTCCAGAAACCAGAGTAGAGCTAGTTTCTCTGGTGAGAGTGTGAGATTAAGTGCACCAATGTAATTTCTCTATTAGTTAGTGTCATCTGACCGAAAATACATTATTAATTGTTATTAAGTAACAAAAAAGATGATGAAATAAGATTATATTTTAGTGGTTTGTTTTGCCCAAAAAAAAAATGAGTTTTAGGGGTTTGTAACTTTGTATTAACATCGTCAAATTCAAATTTGATAATACATGTGTGTGCATAGTTCTGAGATACATATAAAAACCATGTATATATACTCAGATCTTAATTTAGAACTATAAATTTAGTCATACAAACGGCTCTATTTTTCTGGTATTAAAAGTCACATATTTTTGTCCTAGTTAATTCAATTATTTAAAATATCTTAAGTTTTGGTCCGGTATATGAATATCTCTTAGTCTCTTCATTCCTCAAAAGTTGAACCTACATAATTGTAAACTTTTCCCCTTTCCGCCAAACCTACTAGATAATTAATTAGAAAGATATTTTTGATTAGGTCGATAACTTTTATGTGGTTCTGAATTTGATACATTGGATTTTGGAACTGTTCTTAATTTAGTTAAATTTTAATTAGGATTATCTTCCCAGAACATAAGCATATATTCCCGCAGATCCCATAAAGAAGACTGGATAATGTAGCCGCTTGTCTTTATATTTTTATAAGAGTTATTTGTCTACTTAACTTTTATATTTTGAAAGTGGATTACTTACTTTACATGAGATTCGATTCTGATAAACGAATCTAATGAAAATTACATGGAACTGAGTATATATAAACCAATAATAGTTTTTGCTTTCTTGTTTTTTCTTGGCACAAAACTTTTTTTTTGTTTTTCCTCTATAATTTCTGTCTTTTGTTAGATATTATGGAAGCATTAAGTGGATGATAACCTCATCCAGAACGATTGGTAGGAGCACGGCACAATCATCATTGGTGTGAATAATGGCAGTATATATGCTAAACAATGGTATATATTGGTATGTATCTAATTCTATCAATCAAGTATATATCTATATATATAAATTAAATGGATTTCACGAACGTATAACTACACAACCAAAACGCGTGAAGAAAATACACTTATATACACATACGATAAACTAATACTGTTAGTAATGTTACGTTTACCTAGTTTTGGATACTTTATTTTTCTTAACCAGATTCATTTTTTTGAAATTTTTTTTACATATATATTTTTCTTAACCAGATTCATATAATCATAATTGTTGTTTATGGATATATTTTTGTTGTTAGAATGATTTTAAGTTCATCATAGAATTAGGTATTATTAATGGTCGACTACTCCTACTATTATCCATGTCATGGTTAACCCCATCATGTAAGTTTTAATCGCGAAATGTTAAAAGTAACATATATATTCACATTTGCTTTTAGAAATTAGTTTGAATATCAACACAAGTATATTTTGAGGATAAACGATCTTGACTTATTTACGTTATTGAGTGACGTTAAAATGGAAGATTACTATTGGGATCCTGACGTTAAAAAGACTAAATCAAAGTATCAACTTGAAAGGAGTGCTTGCCCCACATGACGATGGCTGATTGACAATAGTATTTAATACTAGTTTATATCGAGTACTAGTTTTTCAAAATGCTTTAATGTTTTATATATGTATATTGTCAAATAGTAATGTAATGTTTATATATATATTAATATTCATCAATTATGTATAGAGTGGAAACGTAGGGCTCCGTATCTGTATGGAATTAGCTACGATATCCCAAACTCCATTATCCATATCCTTTTTGTTGTGTGTCAATTATTTGTTTTGTCTGACCTTTTGATTGGAGTTTATATTTTTACTATATAAAGTAGACCATAATTGGAAGGATAACACGTATGTATGACTATGATGAATTGGCTGGTTGTGTGGATTATAGATTCGTTATAATATTAAAAACCTGCATAAATTAATGTAAATATAAACACTGATTTCAGGCAGGTTTGTGATTGTTACTTCAAACACATTTTACATTAGTTTTTATTTATTTATTTTACATTAGTTTTTAACTAGGAATTGTTACCCAATAGGCGAATATAATTATACTTAAATTTATGGTACAAAAATGCATATATCAAAAAACAGTTGAACAGCCAAAAGACTACGAGAGTGTAGTTAGTGTGTAAGGTATGCAAGTTTTGCTCATCGAACGTCATTATTAGAGCAAGATGTTTCCAATATATATAATTTTTAGTAATGGATCAATCATATGATATCACCGTACTACGCAGCATGCATCTAACTTCAATTATATGCCAACTTGCTTTTATAATATTGTATAAATTTGGAAAGGACAAAATATTTTATGTCTTTTTACATTATCAGAAATCTATATATGTGTAAATATATTGATTTGAGGAACCTTCCCATGAAGATTGGACCTATACTTACACTGGTCTCTCTTTTTCAAAGCTGGCAGTCTCATCCCTTTATCCTACGGCCTACCTAATCTTTTTGTCCCATGAATTGCATCACATTTGGATGGATAAATTTAGTATTGGATATACTATATAGATGTACAGTATTTCCCAATTTTATTATATAATTTTCTGCCAATATTTTTTCACAAATAAAAAGTCTCGAATATTATTGTTTAAACACCACTACACAAATGATAAATTGGTACCAGACCTATGTCATCATGTCAGCACTCTTATAAAACGATTGACCAAAATGTTTTTGATTTCACATTAGACATAATTCGTGATATTATATTTTTGGTAGATTTGTCAATGTAAAATTATAAACCCTCTACTATGAATCCACGTCAATGTAAAAATATTAAACAATGACAAGAAAACACGACTAGATAACAATATAAGGAAACTAGACACGAGTGCACTCTCTCTCGGTTTGTCACAAGACTAGACATGAGTACACCCTAAAAGGACAAATCCTAATGTGACATTTGACTTTACTATTGGCCTATAGGGGTTTTAAAAGACAATCTTAATGTACAAGTTAATATATTTGTTTTCCACAATTATATAGTATTTTTTAATTTGTTCAGTTAACAACATGCATTATACAAAATTATAGTCTATTAAATTTGTAAGTTATAAATTGCTCAGCAATTAATAATTTGTATGATTTTTTTCATATATAAATATATGGTTTATGAAGTAACCAAAGGGCACATTAACACAAATAATATACCTTTGAGCAGCCTTTTTATATACTTTGTACCATTTCGGCTTGCTATGTTTCGTAATTAAAGGTTCAAATGGTTGGAACGAACATAATGGACTGTATTATTCCTTTCACTTAACAAAAAGGTTTATTATATCAGTTATTGGAACCAAGGTGTGTAACCGGGAACGGTCCGTTGAGAATGAGATGACTCGCGTAAGATGGGCTTAATTTGGGCCTAAGCTCAAAAAATTTACGCCAAAATCGACCCGTTTGGATATCGCCAAACCGCCATAGTTTACTCCAGCTGAATAGAGGAGGAGGAGTCGGCGGAGAATTGCACCGAGAAAGACGAAAATGGTAGGCGGAATCGGCGGTTCAAGAGGAGGAGGAGGAGGAAGAGCGTCAGCGGATCTTCACTCCGCGGCACGATCCGGTGATTTAGCGGCAGTTCAATCTATAATCAGCTCTAATCCGTTAGCTGTTAATTCTAGGGATAAGCATTCTCGGACTCCGTATCCTTTTTTTTTTTTTCTTTTTTTCCTCAGCATAATCACTCGTCTTCGATTTTGATTCTGGTTGATTTGATCATGGGAAGTTTAAATTCTCTTGACTCGTTTCGTTTCTCTTATA
The DNA here is from genome assembly GCF_030686135.1 of Camelina sativa. NCBI lineage: Eukaryota > Viridiplantae > Streptophyta > Magnoliopsida > Brassicales > Brassicaceae > Camelina > Camelina sativa. The sequence continues at coordinate 12,168,299 of NC_141890.1, forward strand.
ATTGCTGAATGTTATTTGATACGGCCTTAGTTAGGGTTCATGGCGAGCTCCCTGTGGTATCTATGCCACAGGTCTCTATATTGTATTCATCAATTCGGGAATTTACAGGCTTAGATAGGTAAGCACGATTATGCTGTGAAGTCTGAACTGCTTGTACTGTATTTACATTACATGTTGATGATATAGCCTTACCTTTCCCATTCTTTGTAGTATCAACCTATTGTTATTATGTTATATCATGCGATTGGAACCTGAGTATTGGCTTATACAACATTGCTCAATGTTAACAGGTCTCTCTAGGTTTTTAATTTTGATACTTCACACATGACTCATGTGACATGAGCTATGAAAATGGCATAGTTTATAAGGTTAGAGGATTACAGCTAGAGAGATTATAGATTTGACTTAGCTGGTTGTCTGTCTGCTTTAGGAAGAGTGATCTACTTTTTTTTTTTTTTTCCTTGCATGACTTCGTTGTCTATTGCTTTGTCCTTAACATCATGATCTCTTGGGGAAAATAGACTACACTTAGCAGCATGGGCAGGCCATAATGAGGTTGTGAGCTACTTATGCAAGAACAAAGCCGATGTTGGTGCTGCAGCAGTAGACGACATGGGTGCAATTCACTTTGCTTCCCAAAAGGGGCATTTGGAAGTTGTGAGAACTCTATTATCCCTTGGGGCTTCTGTGAAATCTATCACCCGCAAGGGACTTTCACCTCTTCACTATGCTGCTCAAGGTTCTCATTTTGAACTCGTCAAGTATTTAGTTAAGAAAGGAGCAAATGTCAGAGCCACTACAAAGGCCGGGAAGAATCCAGCAGATGTTGCTGGTAATGCAGAGACCCAAAACTTCCTCGAAGAATGTGAAGAGCAGGCGAGGAAAGCTAAGGCAAACAATGAGAAAAAGACAGAAGAAGTGAAACCTGAGAGTTGTAGCAATGAAGGAGATACCAAGGATCTGAAAAGAAAGGATTCTGAGGATGGGAACGAGGAGGGGAAAGAAGAAGCTTCTCAGGTAGCTAAAAAGCCAAAAGTTACTCTTCCTCATCTTCAGGAGACTGATGACACAGAAGCTGATCAAGAAGAAGATACTGAGGAGGCAAATAATGTAACTTGTTCTAATCCATCAGAAGTATCTACTTAACTAGAGTTGTAAGATCCATTATATGAGATAACTTTTGTTTGCTCGTAAAAGTCTGTAAAAGAATCCATCAGTTTCCATTTTAGAATTGGTAAAACAGATTGTGTTTTTAGGCTGTTCAATCAATCCTCAAGACTTATAAGCTGCTTCTCTGTATTGCTTTCTTTTGCTTTAAATGATTTAAGATTACATCACACAACTGTCTACGAATCATTACACCACTCACCGACTCTCTCCCAAGTAATGTGTTTTTCTAAGCCTTTGGAAAAAGAATTTTCAAGTATTGTCTAGCCATCCATCCGAGAACCGAGAAGTAAACAAGTACCAAACAAGCACGCTTCACTTGTACCAAGAGATTCACATTAGAAAACTGGTTCTTAACTGAACAACAAGCTTGAGGGAACCAAGATTTTGCATGCCTTAAGATCCGTACGATGAAGACTGTGATCATGGAAGTTGCAAAGCCAGAGACGATGCCAGCGATCACATCGTATTTCCAGTACTTTGGTGTTGCTTCTCCATTAAGCCATGACTGTAAAAGCTTAGAGATTCTGGAAAAAAAAACCAATGAAAGAGGATGAATAACAATGCCAAGACAAGACAAGACTCAGAAGCTGTGCTATTACAGATTATTATGGCTATTATGATACTTTCTCTTCATCACTCTCATATGTATAAAAATGAGAGAAAACATAAGAACTTACACAATAGAGTATTGCTTAACAATGTCGGTGAAAGAAAGATCATTAGCTGGGCAACCGAAAAAGCTATCCCGATAAAGCTTTATTTTAGGAATCCCTAATGTGTACCAGCAATCGTAAGTCTCATTCACCTGGACAAACAAAGATACCACCCATCAGAAACACAGTGCTACAAAGAACAGCTAAACCAACTGATATCATCAAATCAGAGAGAAATCTATATGAACATGCCTTGAAGTTATCTTTGGTAAGCAACGCAGCACCAAAGTTAGGTCTGCACTCAGGAGGAAGGGCTTCATTAGGTGCTTCTGAAAACGCTAGCCGTGTTTGACCCATCAAGTTATCTTTATACTCTACCTGTAAATGCCATGAAGGGATATAAGTACATTGCTCTTCTTTGGAACGTCAAAGAGGAGATTTTTGCTAAAATATCTTAACACAACCTTGAAGACAGAAGCCCAATAGTAATCATACCGACATCTGAATTTATCTCTCTCAAAAGGGTAAAACACATGTTGCGCTTTGATGTTCAAAAGTCCAATGCCACACACTTTAGAAGACCTAAGATCAACAGCTACATCAAAAGATACAAAAACCCCCCCAATTAACACAAGAAACCTATCAATTGATGATGAACTCAATAGAATCAAAACTTTATTATATAACTTACAGCTGGAAACAATTTTGCAACGGGAATGAAGAGACGCGGAAGCAGAAGAAGTAGAAGAAGAAGAAGAAGAAGAAGAAGAAGAAACCCACAATTCACCGATTAAAATCACAAAAACCCCTAATAGAAACGATAAGACGACGAAGCTGGTGATCGAGAAGACTATCACTGTACAAAATCGCAAAATCAACGAAGAAAAACTCCTCTTTTGCTTCTTCGTCGTCGTCACCGTTTCTTCGGAATCCATTTTAAAGCTTTCTTCTCAGGTGAGTGAGTTTTTAACTCAGAACAAAGAAATCGAAGAATCCATCTTTTCCCGGTGATCTAAACACGACGGTTACCGGAAAATCAAATCATACAGATTTTTTTTTTTTTTTTTTAAATCGCTCCTCTCTTTATTTTATTTTTCTCCCCTTTCAGAGTCTTTGCCTATCGTTGTAAAAATAAATGCAATTAAAACTAAAAATGAAATTTTCAGACAAGGTTGATCCAATGTGAATGTGATGAAAGATTGCTGACTCAACATTACACATGCCACGTGTTCCACATGATATGTTTGGGCTTTAAATGGGCCTGTTTTGGGGCTTAAAAGTCTTTTCCGAAAACATTCCACGTCACCGGTCTGCACGATTCACGAAGCTTGCTTGAGAATTTTGAGAAATGGCAAATCCGTAAATAAAACCAACTCGTGGCTCCGATTCGATTGCGATTTTCCAAATTCTTGAAACCCTACAGTTTCCCTCTCAAAAGGAGCGTAAAGGTCCAACCTTTTCACCCAATTCTTCATCTTCTTCAACCTCTGGTCTCTGTATATTCAAACCAATCTGTTTCTACCTCCCCAACGTTCCTCAATTTCGGATTCGTCCATAAAGATTCTACCTTTACCTCCTCGAATCGTGTTTGGGTGTGGTGGGTCAATCGATTCTCTAATTGCTTCCATCGATTACGCCAAGGTTCTTGGGTTTGTAAAACCTTGAGTTTTTGTTCTGGGTAATTAATTTAGTCTCTAGGGTTTTTATATCTGTAACGATGGAGGTAAGTTTGACGGCGGGAGCAATCGGGAAAATAATGAGTGGAGAAGTGACGAGTGAGCAAGATATGATGCCGGTGCTGCAAGTGACGGATTTGAAGCATGTTAAGGCTCTTCAAAATCCAACGAGTGAGAGGTTTAGGATGGTTTTATCAGATGGGACGCACTTGCATCAAGGAATGCTCGGAGCTGATCTGAACATTCTTGTCAAAGATGGTTCTCTTCAATCCGGTTCGATTGTTAGAATTACTCAATTCGTCGGTAGTATCGTCCAGCAGCGAAGGTGATTTTTTTAATCCAATTTGTGAGCTTTTGATCTCTTTTATCTGTGAACAAAGTTTTTGAAGTTAGGATATGATTTGTTTTTGATGTCAGGATTGTTATTGTTATGGTACTTGAGGTGATAAAAACAAAGTCTGATATAATTGGGAATCCTGTTCCAATAAAGCCTAGTGATCAACGTGGAGCCGATTCTGGTATTAAGTTGAATACAACTGGTTCTGAGCAACAAGGTAGGGGTGAGTCTAGTGGTGTCCGTCAAGTAATCAATACCGAGACTGGGAGGAGTAATGCAGCTATTTCACCTCAAGTTGTTCAGAGGCAAGTGTTTGGTACTGGTTCTAGTGTTCCTGCATCAACACCTTCCACTCGAGCATTCAACAATCCGTCTGCAGGTCATGTAGCCCCTAGGCAGGACTATGCGCGTATGCAAACAGGGGACCAGTGGCAACCACCACCACCACTGTATGCAAACAGGGGACCAGTGGCAAGGAACGAAGCACCTCCTAGGATAATTCCAATTAATGGTCTTAGCCCGTACTCAGGTAGGTGGACCATCAAGGCCAGAGTCACGAATAAAGCAGAACTTAGGCAATACAGTAATCCCCGTGGGCAGGGGAAAGTGTTCAACTTTGATCTTCTTGATGCTGATGGCGGAGAGATACGTGTTACTTGTTTTAACGCTGTGGCTGATCAGTTCTATGACCAGATTGTTGTTGGTAATCTTTATCTGGTTTCTAGGGGCAGTTTGCGGCCTGCCCAGAAGAACTTTAATCATCTTCCCAATGATTACGAGATCACGCTGGATAATGCATCAACTATACAACAATGTTATGAGGAGGATGCTGCAATCCCGCGCCATCAGTTCCATTTCCGTACCATAGGTGATATTGAAAGCATGGAGAACAACAGCATCATTGATGTAATTGGTATTGTGTCATCTATCAGTACTACTGTTGCAATAATGAAGAAAAACGGAACTGAAACACAGAAAAGATCACTTCATTTAAAGGATATGTCTGGACGAAGTGTGGAGGTAACTATGTGGGGTAACTTCTGCAATGCCGAAGGACAAAGGCTGCAAAATCTTTGTGATTCTGGTGGGTTTCCTGTTCTTGCTGTTAAGGCAGGCAGGATCAGTGAGTTTAACGGAAAGGCAGTGAGCACCATTGGATCAAGTCAACTGTTCATTGATCCAGATTTTGCTGAAGCACAGAAACTGAAGGACTGGTTTGAGAGAGAAGGAAAGAGTGTCCCTTGTATCTCCATATCTCGGGAGTTTTCCGGGAGTGCCAGAGTAGATGTTCGCAAAACAATATCACAAATTAAGGATGAGAAACTAGGGACCTCAGAAAAACCAGACTGGATTACAGTCAGTGCCACTGTTATATACATGAAGTTTGACAACTTCTGCTACACCGCTTGTCCTATCATGAACGGTGATCGTCTATGCAGCAAAAAGGTCACAAGCAATGGAGATGGCACATGGAGGTGTGAAAAGTGTGATAAAAGTGTTGATGAATGTGACTATAGGTATATACTGCAGCTCCAGATACAGGACCATACGGATATTACTTGGGTCACAGCATTCCAGGAGGCTGGTGAAGAGATAATGGGCATGTCTGCCAAAGATTTGTATCATGTGAAATATGTAAATGAGGAGGAGGAAAAATTCGAAAGTATCAGCCGTAAGGTTGCTTTTACCAAGTACATCTTGAAGTTGAAGGTAAAAGAAGAAGCATTTGGCGACGAACAGCGCGTGAAAGCAACAGTTGTGAAAGTGGACAAGCTAAACTATTCATCAGATACCAGGAGTATTTTAGATGCCATGAATAAACTCAGGAACAGAGATGCAGAAGGATCCCATCACAGCGCTGAGGTAGTTAACACTAGTATTGGAAGCGCAGGAACCAGAGATCCCTCATCAGTCGAAAGAAGGGATTTCGGTTTACACGCACATCAATCACGTCAACATGGGAAGTATAGTAGTGGCCATGGGCCTCATGGTGGTGGTGCTTCTAGCTGCAATGTATGTGGAAACAGTGGTCATGTTTCTGCAAACTGTCCAAGCGTTAATGACCCACAAGGGCAGTACAGAGGCATGTCTGGGAGTTATGGAGGAGGACCACCTAGGCAACATGTTGGAAGCTACTGAGATTCACAATCATCATCTGATGCTCTCACTCTTTTGTTGTACACTTTTTGGTTTTGGTATTATGAACTAATGCGGGGCGTTTCTGAAGCCTTTTATTTATGAATAAAAGGTTCTATTTTTTTTTTTGGTTTATGAAATCAACAAACTCGTTTTTGGTCTAAGAATGAGACTATGAGCTGGGAACAGTGAAACAGAAGAGAAGTACAATTGCATATACTTATAAATTACTAAGAAATGTTACAGTGGGAAGTATTTGCGCCATTAAGTGTTTGATTATGAGATCTTCTGATCTAAAACTTCCAGCAAAGGAACCATCTTTCCCAACTACAACCAAACCTCTATAAATTAATACTATTTAAATTAATACTTGCTATAAATTAATAAAATTTTCCGGTCCCGAGTTAGGCCGGTGTAAAAAATAACACATTTCGATAAATTAATAAGATAATAATATTTTTGAAAATCTTATGTAAAAATATAGTCCCATCAATATCATAAATTAATAATCAAATAATATTAACATATATATATATATATATATATATATATAAGAAAATCTAGTGAAATATGACTCTATTGTTGTTTGCATATTCTTGAATTTACATTCTTATTGGAGCTCATTTCTAATCTTTTTTATTGTTGTCTTCTTAAACCGCATCTAAAAATTATGGAAAATACTAAATGCGATAATTGCTTTTTTACATGTAATTGGTTCTAAAATCACCGCAATATATTCTTCGACTTTATCATTACCATGAATGATACTAGTAGCAATTTCTTCTAAACTCTAAACTTCTAACATTTATCGTTTTTTTTATCTAAACTCTAAATTAAAAATAAAAAAATTAAAAAAAATTTGAATTAAAAAAAATCTTTAAAAATATGAATAATAACAAAAGTATCTTATTTTGTAATATAAAATTTTAAAAATCTCTTCATAAACTAATAAAATATTAATTTATCGATAAATTAAAACCTCTATAAATTAATAAAATTTCATGGTCCCGACCTTATTAATTTATAGAAGTTTTACTGTAGGAGGTTTTATTTTTTTTTATCATGCTCCTCTTTTTCCTATTTTCCATACCCTGCTTCGATGTTCTTTTTTGTAATATTCAGGAAAAAACAAAAAAAACCTTGGCTTTACCAAAAGAAGAAGACCCAAAATCAAGAGACGTTTGACTTATTTTACAACATAAAGGATATAGGTTTTCATATTCTGTAATATGTAACAGTTGATAGTAGCTCAAGTATAAATCTATATAAACACTATTTTAGGAAGGTTCATGGAACAGCTAGTCACATGTAGCATTTTCATTCCAAGGAGTATTATTATATAACGCTTGGAATTGTTTTCTACGATACTTGGTACCCGTTATTCGATTGTACAAAGTCCTTTCCATCTGTTACTTTCAATAATTACTTGTGCCACACCTGTTAGAATCAAATGCCTGATTATGAAATAGTTTAACCATTTTAGTGAAGAAATTGGATTAAGACTACGAAAATATATAGCCTCAATATCATGAGCTAGTAGTAGCAGCAGCTTGATCTCATGACAAAATTTAGATTATGACTGTTCACCATGGGAAGTCTTAATGTTACGAATCACACTTCATGCCAAATTCATGACTTCTTTTGTTGGTGTTAATAACGATCTTCCATCTCAATTTTCCATGCTTAAAAAATTCAATTTAACAATAAAGTCTTTTGTTAAGTTGTAACATTTTGGAGGATAAATACATAAAAGATACTGTAAATATGTTGATATGATGCTATTGAAATGATATATATATATATATATATATATATGTATATATATACTGTATATGTTTTGGAATTTATTGCCTTGCTAGTCATTATGATAGACATCCAACATATAAAAAAGGTAGTGTAATTCAGCCAAACACAAAAATAAAATAAGTATTATTAAATTGTTTTGACTCAATAAGTTGCTACTTTTTCAACTTTTCATACCTTTCTTTTTGGAGTAAACCAATTATATTCTTTAAAATTCAAAATAAAACAATATTTTGGTGTAAAAAGACCTAATGACACATGGGGGAAGATGATGCACCATTAACAGATTCCACATGGGGGAAGGTGAGTTTCCAACTTAGACTTGATCATTTATTCAAAAGTATATGGTTCTTAACGCACAATTCAACAAAATTACGTTATGATCCTTCTTCTGAGATCCGGCGATAACTTGCAATTATCAGCCAAAGGATGTAAGATTTAATTAGAGAAGAATGCTACAAATGATAGATAGATTCGGATAGTAGATTTATCAGAAATGAAGTTTTTTATAGGAGTGCTAATTGTATTATTTGCCATCCAAGATCTTAGATAATAGAGCGATACACTATATATTTACGACGACTATGTAATAAAATAACTAGATAATTAACAGTACAACATGGAATAGGTAAACAGTAGTACTGTATATAGTACTATATAATACGTGAGGGAGGAGGAATTAATATAAACGCGTTCTCGATTAGTCAACACTAAATAATTCAGTGTAGTAGTCGTGGATCTATCACAAGTGACAAAGCCACCGACTAACTCGGCTAACTTCAACTAATTAATTGAATTGTTTCGAATCTTCAAATGGTTTCGTGTTATTTTCATACTAGCTATAATAATTAAAGAAAAATACAACCATGTTCCGATTTATATTCAATCCTTCTTCTATTTTTATTTTTAAAGTTTGTGTTAACGAGAGGAAGTAGAATCCTACAAAAAAAAATATTTAAGTTTTGAATAGTTGTAAAGTATGGTGTAGATCGGACTATGCATACCAATATTTTGATATGCAAAACAATGGATTGTAGTATGGAGAAGACTAGTATGGAGTTTATAATGATATAGGCTTTGAATGGTTGTACGGTATGGTGTAAACCGGACAATGCATACCAATATTTTGGTATGGAAAACATTAGACTGTGGTATGGAGCAGATTAGTATGAAATTTATATTAGTATGGAGCTTTTGAGGAGCAGAATAAAAAATGCAGACCAATAGTGAATTTACAATGGTATGGAGTTGTACGCTCAAATGCATACTAGTATGGAAATTTTTAGTATGCAACAATGCATACTGGTATGCAATGGTAAATTAAATGCAGACTAGTCCAATTTTAGTCTGCTATGGAGCATACTGTACAACCATTCAAAGCCATAGACTTTGAATGGTTGCATACTATGCTGTAGACCGGACTAAAATTGGATTAGTCCGCACTTAATTTACTATTCACCATTGTGTACCAGTATGCAACAATGCATACTAAAAATCTCCATACTAGTACGCATTTCAGCATACAATTCCATACCATTGTAAATTCACTGTTGGTCTGCATTTTTCATTCCACTCCTCAAAAGCTCCATACCATTATAAACTCTATACTAGTTTGCTCCAAACTATAGTCTAATATATTGCATACCAAAATATTAGTATGTATAGTCCGATCTATACCATACTGTACAACTATTCAAAGCCATAGAACTTTTGAGGAGTGGAATAAAAAGTGCAAACTAACAATGAATTTACAATGGTATGGAATTGTATGCTTAGATGCATACTACTATATGGAGATTTTTAGTATGCAACAATACATACTAATACACAATAGTGAATAGTAAGTTAAGTGCGGATTAGTCCAATTTTAGTCCGGTCCGAAACAAACTATGCAACCATTCAAAGCCTTAGTAAATAAGATTATTTTAGTAAGATAAAAACAAGAGAGATTTTTTTTGTTTATGTGTTAAAAGAGATTAATTTAGTAGTTTTAAACTAAATCGTTTTTTTAGTGTGGCTATCTATTAAAGTGTAGCCAATGATTACAAAAAAAAAACTCGAACCGTTAAAATGCATCATTTTAACCAGTGTAAAGGAAGTACTATTATGAAATGTCAAAAACAAAAATATAAAAAATCACTCCCGGGAAATAGGAAATTTCCAGTGGGTTTTTTAATTTCTGCATGGGAGGAGGATTGGTGGATAAATTATATAAAGGGAAAGTCGTGACGCCGACGGTGAATCGTTCTGTCGGTGGTGGGTTCCATTTTTACTCTTTTTCTGGTTTTTCTCTAATTTACTTATTTGTAATTGAAATAAAACTAAATTAGAAGAATCCTAAATAAAAAAAAACGATTGGTGACTTTAGTAAAAGGAAAAAACAAGTTGATACTTTTTGGAAAAACAAACCTATAATTCCGGGGAATTGTGTAAATCTATAATAATCATTTCCATTTTCCTAGAAGAGGATCTAGCAAAAGATTTTCATATAAAACTTCTATAAATTAATACTCTATAAATTAATAAATTTTGTTGTTCCCAAATTGGATCAGTGTAAAAAATAACAAGATAATATGTTTTTTTTGAAATTCACATGTAAAATATGGTCCCAATAATATCGTAAACTAATAATCATGTAAATATATATATATATGTTTTAGAATTTTGAATTTTCTCATAGAGCTCATATCTATAAAAAAATTGTTATGTTGTATTTTTAAACTAAAATGATAGAAAATACTTTATAACATGTCACAAAAATAGCTAAGTTTTTTTGTAAGTTTTCGATTTTTACATATGCATAGTTTTATTTTGATATTTTTATAGATTATTTGTAATTTATTGTCAATAATGTTTTCTAAATATTACAAATTCAATTCTAAATTGATAACATCTGAAAGTTAGTCTTATTTTGCTAAAATTGTCTCAATTCATAATTTTTAAAAATTTAAACAATTAAAATATAAATTAATCTATAAAATAATAATTATTAATGAATATACCTATAAATTAATAAAATATCATAGTCATAACATTATTAATTTATAGAGGTTTTACTATAATACCATTACTTTTGGATTTTTTTTGGGGCTTATTATCAAAATAGACACTTTTGGAGGTGTAACTTCGGATTTAGGCATAGTCAGTATAATGCCATAAATAATAGTCATTTATCAACTGTTCATGACAAAATTACCCCTTGGCATTTTGCACGGAATAAGCATAAGGAGAGGAGAGCTAAACCCTAAGTTTGGGGGCTTCTAAACCCAAACATTACCTATAACCAAAATCTCGGTTCTTGGTTCGCGACCAATCATGTGGCGATTTTGGATTTTTGTGGCTTGGACGCTGCTTTTCTCAAACCACTAAACTGCAACAGATATTCTCTAAATCGATGACTCCTACGTCGTTGGTGTTGATCGCCGGAAGTTTTGGTTTTTGGTCTGTAATTATTGACAAAGTTCAAGAGAATGGAAAAAGAGAAAAGGAGTCTCGAAGAAGAAGAAGGATGAGTGAAAGCAAAAGCGACATTTTGGATCTTGTTTGAATGCCTAAGTCCGAAGGGCATTGGCTTTTTAATGCTCTTTTTTTAATTAACTCTTTTTTTTTTCTTCTAATAATTTATTTATTTTGTGTTTAAGTAATAACACTCTCTTTAGTGGAGTGTATATTTTCTTTAGTTCATTATTAAATTTAACCCAAATTATTTAAATATTTATTATAGACTGAAAAATAATAAATATCTTTTGCCTAGTGAAAACGATTCCATCAATCATTATTATCAAGTATCAACAAACAACAAGTGAGTGTGTGTGACTATTATCTCTCTTGTTCTTTGTTTCCAATCAACATTTAATATAATTAAATAAAACAAAAAAAGAATAGTGAAAATTATGTGAAAATAATAGTCATAAAAAGATTGAAAAAGACTGAAAATGAAAGAGAGATAGTGAAAAAAAAAAAAAGAGGCAAAAGAAAATAATAAATAAAAATAAATTTTTTTTTCTGTGAAAGAAAAAAAGAAAAATAATAATAATGTATACTAATTTACAGCCAATTTCCAATAAGGAAGGAGGAAGCTTATATATGTTAACGTTAGCTTCTCTGCAATTCTCTTATCTCTCTCTCTCTCCCTCATTCTCCTCCATTTCTATTTTTTTTGTCTTTCTCAATTCCACTTCTAAAAATATTAATCGTCACCGGAAAATATCTTCTCCACCCCGAACAACGAGGAGACTATTCGAATCGTAAATCGCGCTTTCGTAATCGTAACCCAGAATCAGAGGACGCTTTACCCGAAACGAATCTAGGGTAATTTTACACGTTCGTTTCGTCTCTCTCAATTCGTATTATATATACGTACGTTTTGTTTTGTTTTGTTTTGTGTGTTTCTTCATGAAGGTCGACGAATTCTGGGTAAAATCCCAGATCTGGATTTCGTAATTTCGTTCTGTGTTTCTGTTTCGTCATTGTTCGCTGATTACATAAGCATTTTGCTTCCGTATGAGCAAAACTATAGCTTAATTAATTAACGCATCGATTCAATTGTGTTGACTGTTGAGTTATAATGTAGTTTTTGAAATCCAGATTCATTTCGTTTTTGTTCGCCTTGTGTGTGTGTATTTTTTTTTTTTTTTTTTTTGGTCCAGTACTGTGTAATTCCAGATTCATCGTCACAATCTCTTCGTTTCTGTATTTAATTTTCTTGTGGTGTTGTTATGTGTGTAAAAACCAAAAAGATTAAAGACGATTCCGTATCTGCCAAGTAATGGATTTAATGCCTAATTCTCTCTTCTTCTTCATCTTTTACATTTTTTTTTTTTTTCGTCCGACCTTTTTGTGCTTTTTAGCTGTCGCTGACTCTCTCTCTCTCTGCAAGGTTTCTTTTAATTGGTACAGATTTGTTTCTTTCAGAGACTTTTTAAATGCGAAAGTGAATAAGACTTTAAATAGAAAACTCATTCATGTGTTTTGCATTTATTATGTATGCAATTTGTTCCCATTGATTCAATTTTGTTTTATTTCTCTCTCTCGAGTTTGTGTGAGAGAACATGTTATGGCGGTCGAGTGAGTGAGTCGAATTCTGGGTCCCTAACACCCATGTGAGATCCATTAAAGCAACAATCTTTTTTTTGTCGGCAACTCTGTTTGTTTGTTCCTTTCAGATCTCGTCCTTTGTTTCCTCAATTTTTTTTAAAATTCTCATTTGTCAAATAGTAGTATAGTTAACACTGGCCCATCATTTTGTTTACCTTTTTTTTTAATAATTGTGCAGAAGCTTGTTTTCTGCTATTGTCCCTAGTCATGTATTGAACCAATCTGATGATGTTTTGGCTTTTATGTGTATTGGTTGATCTATTGCAGGTGTTTTAATCTTCTGAAACAAGGGTTTGTAATTTAGTACCAAAAAAAAAAAAAGAAACAATGAAGTATAAAGATGAGAAGTATGAGAAAGCTGATAGAGGAGGTTCAAGGCTCTTGCCCAAGACTCTTTCACTGATTCTGTTATGTGGGCTTTCCTTCTATCTTGGTGGTTTATATTGTGGGAAGAACAATGTCGAAGTTAGTGATGTTGTCAAAGCTGAATCTTCTTCCTTGGATGTTGATGACTCTCCGCAAGTCAAATCTGCAGTTTCTTTCTCTGAATGTAGCAGTGACTTCCAAGATTACACTCCCTGCACAGATCCAAGGGTACACTCTAGTTTTAACGTTTTTTTGGGTGTGTGAGTGCTTTGAATCTGGAAATCATTTTAGCTAATGTTTTTGATTTCGTTTTGCTTGTTCAGAAATGGAAGAAGTATGGTACTCACAGGCTTACTTTCATGGAGCGACATTGTCCTCCTGTGTTTGATAGAAAGCAGTGTCTGGTTCCTCCTCCTAATGGGTATAAGCCACCGATAAGATGGCCAAAGAGCAAAGACGAATGTTGGTACAGGTAACTAGTTGTCTCTTTTTCTCAACCTGATAATTGCATCTCTTAATTATTTGGATCTCTCTCCTGTCCTCGGTTAATTGAAGTAAGTTGGTGATTTGATTTCAGGAATGTGCCATATGACTGGATTAACAAGCAGAAATCTAACCAGAACTGGCTAAGGAAAGATCGTGAAAAGTTCATTTTTCCCGGTGGAGGTACAATGTTTCCACATGGAGTTAGTGCTTATGTCGATTTGATGCAAGATTTGATCCCTGAAATGAAGGATGGAACTATACGCACCGCCATTGACACTGGTTGTGGGGTAAGTTATTATATTTTTGGCAGATATTGGATTAGATGTTCTCTCCTTCACCTCCATTAATCTTGATCTGTTTTCAAGGTTGCAAGCTGGGGAGGTGATTTGTTGGACCGCGGTATCCTCACGGTATCACTTGCCCCGAGAGATAATCACGAAGCTCAAGTACAGTTTGCTCTAGAACGTGGAATTCCTGCGATTCTCGGCATCATTTCCACTCAACGTCTCCCTTTCCCTTCAAATTCATTCGATATGGCTCATTGCTCAAGATGCCTTATTCCATGGACAGAATTCGGTAATTTAACTGTCTTTGACCAGTTGACTGCTATTTTGAATCTTCTTGTTCATCAAACGATGTGAGCTTTTTCAACTGAAACTCTTGTAACAACCTTTGTCTCTTTCCTGCTCCCTCAGGTGGAGTCTATCTTCTGGAGGTTCACCGTATCCTAAGACCTGGTGGCTTCTGGGTCTTATCTGGGCCACCAGTCAACTATGAAAACCGTTGGAAAGGTTGGGACACAACCATTGAAGAGCAGAGGTCAAATTACGAGAAGCTGCAAGAATTGTTATCTTCAATGTGCTTCAAAATGTATGCCAAGAAAGACGATATCGCAGTGTGGCAAAAATCTTCAGACAATCTATGCTATAACAAGTTGTCTAACGACCCTGATGCGTACCCACCAAAATGTGACGACAGCCTTGAGCCAGATTCTGCTTGGTATACACCGTTACGCCCTTGTGTTGTGGTTCCAAGCCCTAAGCTTAAGAGGACAGATTTGGGATCTACTGTCAAGTGGCCAGAAAGATTGCACACAACTCCTGAAAGAATGTCTGCTGTTCCTGGAGGAAATGGTGGCGTGTTTAAGCACGATGATAGTAAATGGAAAACAAGGGCCAAGCATTACAAGAAGCTGTTGCCCTCGCTTGGCACTGATAAGATTCGTAATGTGATGGATATGAACACTGCTTATGGAGGTTTGGCTGCTGCTCTGGTCGATGATCCTTTGTGGGTTATGAACGTTGTCTCTTCTTACGCTGCGAATACACTTCCCGTTGTCTTTGATCGTGGGTTGATCGGAACTTATCATGACTGGTAAATTCTCAAAAACCTAAGCTTTCTACTTTCAAACACTTTTGAGGTCACATACATAATCTGACATGTTGTTTTATTTTTAGGTGTGAAGCTTTTTCGACATATCCAAGAACTTACGATCTTCTTCACGTAGATGGGCTGTTTACTTCTGAAAGCCAGAGGTAATGATAGAACAGATATCGCACAGCTAAGTTCTTTGAAAACTCTCATTCATGATCTGATAATTAGTGGTTTGGTTTTGGGCAGGTGTGATATGAAATATGTAATGCTAGAAATGGATAGGATCTTACGTCCTAGCGGGTATGCGATTATACGCGAGTCGAGCTACTTCGCAGATACGATAGCATCAGTTGCTAAAGAACTGAGATGGAGTTGCCGTAAGGAACAGACAGAGTCTGAATCAGCGAATGAGAAGGTCTTGATTTGCCAGAAGAAGCTGTGGTATTCATCTAACGCAAATTCAGAAACAAAATAATTAAAAAATATAGGACAAAACTAAAGCTTAAACTCTAAGCTTTTCTTTTAATGTCCGGAGGTTTCTTGAGAACAAAGTCTCAACAACAACAAGCATAGGTTCTTTGTGTTGCTTCAAAGCCAAGAAAGCTGTTGAAAGCTGCCAATTCATTTATACTATCCCAGCATATTTATCAATTTTCGGTTATTTTTTCTTTTTAGTATATGCTTGGTGAGAATTATATATTTCTTTTTTTTTTTATTAAAAAATTGTAAGTTTAAATTTTACTTAAAAGTTAAAACGGTGATGTTCGAGATTTCTGGAATGTGTTAGGTATAATGATTTGAGATCTTCTTGTATTGTTTTACACGTTAATATGTTGGCGGTCCAATTTAGATTTAGCGATTGTAAAATGATCATCTTCCTTTATGCTAAATAAAATATTAGTGTTTTTCAACAATCATATATATATATATATATATATACGGATGGAGGGCGATGGACCATAAAACAATTGAAAAGTAAATCTAGCCGTGTGTTGGTTAGGTGGAAATTTCCTAATCGTATATGATAAACAAATTCTAAACCTGATTGCAGGAACAAAAAAATATGCTTAAAACATATTTTATATAAAAGAAATATATTTTAATCCATGAAAATCTATATATACATTTTCAGAAATTTAAGAAATAATTCCTCAAGTTCCAACTTATTTACAACCCTGCCACTCTCTTTATTAGTTGAAATGTAAATTTGAGCTCCATGATTACAATTTATTTTTTAACAAGCCCAAACAAATATTTTTGTAAAATCTCAAAACCCTGAAATATTCCCCCCCCCCCCCAATCGTTTATCTTCAAAAAATATATAGAAAATAGAAGGATTTTACTTGCCTTTCATGATGATCTTCTGCGAGATCATTGTTACACCTGCTTGATTTCCAAATCTCTTCCCCCAACAATTACGCAAATCATAAATCAATCAATCGAAAAAGACTTTTGCGTTAGAATATAGCATATCTCATAAAGATACCATAAAAAACAGATTGACATAATCATCTCTTTAATTACTCGCATAAAAGATCTTTTAGATATCATTACAAATTTGTAGGCCGACCTAATCGGTTTCTGTATAAATAGTACTCACCTAAAACGAAGATCATACACAAGCATTCACTGGGTAAGTAGTCACCCAAGTTATGGCTTCTACTTTTGCTTTCTTGAAAGATGTTCGTCCCTACAAAACATCATGGAGGGTTCAAGTCAAAGTCATCCATTCATGGCGTCTAAACATCGAAAATGGTGAAACACTTGAGTTGGTTTTGTCAGATTCGATGGTAAGATTTTACAAAATGTTTACGTTTACGAGATACAATTATTTTCAATTACTAATGCATCTTATGTCTTTCATACTTTCAGAGTAAAAAGATTCATGCATCAGTCAAGAATTCATTGGTAAACAAACATGTGAATAGGCTTACTATTGGTAACTGGGTTTTCATTGAGACATTTGCTCTTAGCTATGCAACTGGTCAATTCAGACCAACCACGCATCTTTACAAGATGTCATTTACCAATGGAACTATGGTAATGGACAGTGACCCTGTTTCTGATGCTAGCTTCCTTACCTTAACTAAGTTCAAATCCATCCACAGTGGTCAAGCTAATCCCCACATATTTGTTGGTAAGTATGTACTTAAAATAGTTTCAATATACACTCAATATATATATTTAAAGGTTCCATTTTGCAGAGGTTATTGGTCAAATTGTGAGTTTGGGTGAATTGGAGGACCTCGAAGCCAATAACAAGCCTACCAAAAAACTCAATTTTGAGCTACGGGACGAAACGTAATGCTTATCTGCTACTGTGTCTATATTATTATTATGTTTTGTAACATTTGCAATCACTAATCCAACTTACTCATTTTATGTGACAGAGATGACAGAATGTCATGTACCTTGTGGGGTTCATTGGCCGGGCACGTATTTACATACGTGTCAAGACTCTGATGGAAGCATCATCACCTGTGTCCTCAGATTTGTGAAGATAAAATCCTTCAAGGGTAAAAACATTTAAGCGTTAGAAATTGTTTATCATTTAACAGATGCATTATTCAACATACTTATGATTCTACTTAATCAGGTGTAAACTATTTGACTAATTCGTTTGATGCATCTCAAGTCCATGTGAACCCACTATTCAATGAAGTTGATGTTTTCAGACAAGTGTAAACCTATCTATTCATTAACTTTCTATTATCTTTCTTCCGATTATAAGTGAGTTTGTATTGTTATCCTGAATATATACATAATCGTGCTTTAACAGGCTCCCCGATGATGGGCTCTCTCTCATATGTCGTCAGAGACAACCAAGGTGGGGGATGGTTGCTGTTCAAGCTGATAATGCAGAAGATTTTCCTAGGAGAACTATTGAAGAGTTGAAGAATTCTGTTGAGGTATGTAAAGCTTATGTTAATGATATGAGATTATTCTAGATATTCAACAAAAAACATCTATCTACAGATTGGAAAGGCAAGGATTCATGTCACTGTCTACGCCATTGACACAGACTGGGCTTGGTACTATATTAGTTGTCGTTCTTGCAATAAGAAAGTCGAGAAAGTAAACGATGGGGATAATGGGTTGAATAACAAAAGGTCAAAACCAAGGTTTTGGTGTTACAATTGCAATACTGTCGTCACTAATGTTGTATCACGGTAATGGAAAAAAACCAAACATTCAAACTATTTCAAATCTATATTTATTACTTTACAATCAAATCCCATTTATATTTATTACTTTCTCTATATTTTTAGGTTCATGCTCTATGCTAATGTCATGGACTCTACTGGTGAGACAAAATTACTGTTGTTTGATTCTATTTGCTCTGAGATCATTGGGCAGTCTGCCCCATCAGTTCTTGGTGGCTCAGTTGATGAGGTTAGCTAATCATAAGATAATTTTCCCTGTAATTTAGGGTATGACAATGTCTCTAACTGTTTCATTTAAATTCGCCTTTAGATTATAGATCCAGAAAATTTGCCTGATCCAGTGAAAAGTCTTATTGGAAAGACTTATCTCTTTCTGGTAAATGTCGAGAAAGCTCACATATTTGATGGTAAAGACAACTACAAGGTCTCCAAAGTCCTCTTGAAAGATGGGTTACTCGACGAACAACTGTTGGAAAATTCATCTGACACACTAAATGCAACACCTACTGTAACTGGTGACCAAGTATATGATCTACACATTAATCCGCTATAAAAATTAGGGAACCTTGATAAATTCTCGATATAACTAGGTATTGTTTACAGGGACCTCTCATGTTAGAATGTAGCCCGCAAGTGACCGACTCTACTACTCCATCCTCCAAGCGTATTTACCCTGCTAACAGCGGGACTTCTAATCAAAACTCAACTTCTAAAAAGTTGTGTATTGAACCAGTAGATTTAGAAAAGTCTAATCCGGAATTTCGAGCTGAAAGAGTTCATGAAAAAACTCAAGGATCAAACAACAAGGATGGGGTTGGAAAACAGATGGGTGTCTACGATGGCAGTGTTGTGACCAAATCTATGGATGAGGGAAAAGAAAAGCCGGTCGGAGTTAAGATCAAGGTTGAAAAGAAGGAATGATTTGTGTCTTGTGTTTTCAGTTTTTCTTTTGTTTTCAAACTATTTCAATTTCAGTTTTGCTTTTGTTTTCTCATGTTACAACTTCCACAGTTTGTCTCTTCTTGCTTTCGTGATATTGTTTCAAGAAAATAATTGCTGTTTTCCAGCTATCTTCTCAAACTTTTGAGTTGCTATTATAAATTTTTTATTTCTATCTCCTTCTATGGTTTAGACAACTGCATCCTATCAAGTTGGGAGAAGCATGCTTATCTAACTAATTAACTTAAACTGAATCCTAGATAAGTATTTAATGAAGTGTATAGAACTCACCTTCTTTGTAGATATCTTGACCGCATGTTTCACTGGAATTCATAATCCCACCATACGGCAAAATAGCCTGAGAGAAACGATTAAGTTTTGATATAAGAGAAAATTAAGTATAGAACGCAAAATATGAAACTATGTAAATAATAAACCATGTATATACGAAAACATGAGAATATAACAATCATGTTTATAATTTGAGAAATTAACTCCATGCCAGACTCAAAATTAGTATAAGAGCTGCCCAAATCTTTGTTTTGCAAGACATATTCATAATTTAGTCAAACAAAGTATTTAAACTGCCCAACTATAACACTCAATCATCAGAGAAATGCGTAAACCTGTTTTCATTATTCCTATTAAAATATATGTATCCCATAACTGTCTCCTTTTAAGTTGTAATTGAAACAAACTATCTATATTTACTACCCAATCAAATATTTGATTCTAACTAATGAATCTTATACTCTTCTTAGTAGACAACTACTGAATATAATTGAACCAACCTGTTTAAGGAGTGAAATAAACACCCTCTAATCAGTAACAACTTATCATCTTCGACTTAATTCGAAAAAACTTACAGCCACCATGAAAAAGGAAAAGGAACCTTCTCTCTCGGATTTTGATTCTAATTCTAACCCATCCAAAAAAACCCGGTTCATTCAAAGTACTACTCCTAATAGTCAGATTACTCAATCAAATGCATCTAATAGTAATGGTTCTGTTCTGCTAAGTACAACTTTTAGCAGGGTTTTAGGCGATATTACAAACCTTGGTCATTCTTCTACTGGTAATTTTAGGACACCAACATCTCTTCAACAGTCCAATCCTGCCAAAAAAACACCAAATGCTCTGGGTGATTTACAACACACATACTTATGAGTATCCTTTGTATTTTCTTATCTTCATTGCGACATACATAAACTAAATTTTGAGAACTAATTTCATTACCAGGTTCAAGTTCTTTCTTGGGGATGCATTCAATTGAAAATAACAGCTCCGGATTGACTCAGAGATCTTCAATAGCTGTTCTCACGAACATCACCAATCTACACCGCCGGGTTGCTCCAACAGAAACACTTCCTTCTGCTGATATCCACAATAAACGAGAAGGTTAATGCTTGCCTCAAATCCCTTTTAAACACCAAATACTCATACATATAAATTGAATCAATTGATATTTCTTATAAAGTGGACCAATGTGCTGCTAAGACATCATTCATAAGGGACCAGAAACAATCAAAGCATGGCACGACAGTCGACATGTTTCCTATTAGATATTTGCAAGAAGAATTTCTAAATGCATCACCCACAGCTTTTATGCAAGGTAATCTATATACACAACTTTATATATACTTAAATATAGTTATCATGTTTTCTATAAGCCATGGTTAGGCGACATAATATTTTAACTGTTAACGGTGACAAATAGGTCAAACTTCATGTTTTATGAACTACGAACCATTAGTGGAGAGTAGTACTGATGATGAAAGCATGGACCAGTTCAACGATGATAGTTTGAGTGAGGGTGAAACTGCAGAGGAACAGTCCTACTATATTAGTACAACTGACGATGAAACTGAACAGTACCCTGATGAAGAAATTGCAATTCCAAGCAATGCTAATATAGAAACCCAGAATGCTACAGAACAATTCACTGATGTATCAAATCAGATCGCCAGAAGTGAAGAACATGTAAAATTCATGGCTAAAGTGGATCAAATGTTGCAGAAAAAAAGAGAAAAAGAATCAGCTGATCAGAACATCCTTCAACCAAAGAGAAGAAGTCGACCATGTTTGCAAAAAATCTTCAATTGTGAAACATCAAATTCTAAGAAATCAGGTATCAATCATTTATTACATGTTCGACTAAGATTTTTGTTTCGAGTAATATATTTACTGTGTAGGAAACTCTTTTTTCTTTCCCAGATTATCTTGACCACGGTGATGCTACATACAAGTGTAAGTATTGTGGTGCCTTCATGTGGTATGATGAACGTATAAACAAAAGTAGGAACCAAAAAGACCCAACATTTACACTATGTTGTGGTCAAGGAAGTGTGAAATTACCCTTTCTAAAAGAATATCCAGAGCTTATCAAGAAATTGCTCAAAGGAAATGATGCAATGAGCAGAAACTACAGAGAAAATATTAGAATCTTTAATATGATTTTTGCCATGACTTCTCTTGGTGGAAAGGTGGACCAATCTATGCCAAAAGGGAAAGGTCCTAACATGTTTCGTTTGCAATGAGGAAACTATCATTTGATTGGCAGTTTAAAACCGGATGAGGGTGACTATTCTAAGTATTCACAACTATATATAGTTGATACTGAAAACGAAGTAGATAACAGAGCTACTGTAATCAAGTAATTTTCTATCTACATATGAAATAAATATGTTTTATTTACTTCACTATACTTATAGTTGTTAATTTAATTTTTGCCTCTTTCTGTAGCAAGGGTAAAAATGCAAAGGCAACCGCAGGGAAGCAAAAACTTAATAAAGAAGTCATCGAAGCCCTAATGAAAATGCTAAATGATGTAAACCCTTATGTCAAAATTTTCAGATCCGCTAGAGAGAGGTTTCAATCAACTACTGATGAGCCATTTCACATGCGTATTGTCTCTGATCGAAAAGGTGTTGATGGGAGGATATACAGTATGCCTACAACATCAGAAGTAGCAGCTTTAATACCTGGGGATTTTAAAAAACAAATGCCTGACCGTGATATAGTCATTCAAGAGAAGAGTACTGGTCACTTGCAGAGGATTAGTCAAATTCATATCTCCTATTTAGCTCTACAATATCCTCTCATTCTATGCTATGGTGAGGATGGTTTCAGGCCTGGTATTGAGAAATGTTTTCAGAAAGCCAACAACAAGAAGAAGAAATGTATTAGCATGAGGCAGTGGTTCGCATTCAGGATTCAAGAGAGGGAAAACGAGTCTCATACTTTGTTGCATTCTAAGAGGTTGTTCCAGCAGTTTCTTTGTGATTCTTACACCACTATCGAATCAAACAGACTATCTTACATCAATTTTAATCAGTCCAAATAAGATGCGAGAACTACAGCTCCATTAAAGAGGCAGCGGTAGCTGGAACAACTACTATGGGTGAAGAAGGTAATCAAATTAATATACCTTCTTCTTTCACCGGTGGACCGCGGTATATGGTTCAAAGCTACTATGACGCAATGGCAATCTGTAAACATTACGGATTTCCTGACCTATTCATCACCTTCACATGCAATCCTAAGTGGCCAGAGATAACAAGATATTGCCAATCAAGAGGTCTAACTGCTGATGATAGACCGGATATTGTTGCAAGGATATTCAAAATCAAGTTGGATTCTTTAATGGTAGATTTGACAAAAAGGAATATGCTAGGAAAGACAGTTGCGTGTAAGTTTTTTCTTTTATGTACTCGAGGTTTTATTACTGTTTTTATATTTTTACATATCCTAAATTATTATTTGTTTCTGCTATTTCAGCTATGTATACTGTCGAATTTCAGAAGCGATGATTACGGCATGCTCACATTCTCTTATTCATGGCTCCTCAAAGTAAGCTACCAACGGCTGACGACATTGATAAGATTATTTCTGCAGAAATTCCAGATAAAGAGAAAGAGCCAGAGCTCTATGAAGTTGTTAAGAATTCAGTGATTCATGGTCCATGTGGTTCAGCTAACAGGAATTCTCCGTGTATGGTTGATGGATCATGTTCAAAGAAGTACCCAAAAAAACATCAAGATATTACAAAGGTTGGTGGTGATGGTTATCCTGTTTATAGAAGGAGGAGAACAGAAGACTACATTGAGAAAGGTGGTATTAAATGTGACAATAGGTATGTTGTGCCTTATAATAAGAAGCTCTCTCTACGTTATCAAGCTCATATCAATGTGGAATGGTGTAATCAGAATGGTTCTATTAAATACTTATTTAAGTATATCAACAAAGGCCCAGATCGTGTTACGGTCATTGTTGAGCCTGTTGGTCAGTCTAAAACAAATGAAACTGTAACTCCTGGCAAAGCACCAAATATCAATGAGAAAAAGAAGAATGAAATCAAAGATTGGTTTGATTGCAGGTAGTTTTGATACACTTAAACTACAATCCGCCTATTTGATTCTTTTAACCCTATCTAACTTGGCTCCTATCTTATTAGATATGTATCTGCTTCAGAGGCAATTTGGAGGATTTTCAAGTTTCCACTTCAAAATAGATCTACAGCAGTTCAGAGACTGTCTTTTCATGTCGAAGGGAAGCAACCTGCTTATTTTGATGGAAATGCTCATATTAATGATGTTCTGGAACGTATACTGAATCAAGATTCACAGTTCATGGCTTGGTTGACTTTGAATAGGAATAATGCTGTTGGAAAGAATGGTAAACGAGCTCGAGATCTTCTATATGCTCAAATTCCATGGTATTTTATTTGGGATGGAAAGAATAAGCAGATTAAGAAGAGATCAAAAGGTTTTTCTTTGGGTCGTATTAACTACGTTCCTAGAAAAATGGAAGATGAATACTATCTGAGGGTGCTTCTTAACATTGTCAGAGGACCTTGCTGTTTTGATGACATCAAGACATATAATGGTGTTGTATACGAATCGTACAAGGAAGCATGTTTTGCACGTGGAATTTTAGATGATGATCAAGTTTTCATAGATGGTTTGATTGAAGCAGGTCAGTATTGTTTTGGGGATTATATGAGAAATTTTTTTGCTATGCTTCTTCTATCGGATTCTCTGGCTAGACCAGAACATGTATGGTCTCAGACATGGCACCTTCTATCCGAGGATATAGAAACAAAAAAGAGAGAACAGTACAACAATCCAGGTAATTATGTATTATAGATATCTAAGCCTAATTTCATATATATTAGTACCATTTCGAATACTATTTTTCTTGATTTACTCTCACCCACATAAATTTTTGCAGAACTGACTCTGACAGAAGCTGAGATTAGAAACTACACTCTTCAAGAAATAGAAATGATTATGTTGTTTAATGGTGGAACTCTCAAAGACATTGCGCATTTCCCTCAACCATCACGCCAAGATATTGATAATTCCAACTGGTTAATTGTTGATGAGATGAGATACAACCGTGAGTTTTTGGCAGAAAAACATGCTAAATGGATAAAAATGCTAACGATTGAGCAGAGAAGCATATACGATGAGATCACCGAAGCTGTATTCAATGATTTAGGTGGTGTTTTTTTTGTTTATGGCTTTGGAGGAACAGGGAAAACATTTGTGTGGAAAACACTAGCAGCAGTTGTTAGATCAAGAGGACAGATTGTTCTTAATGTCGCCTCCAGTGGCATCGCATCTTTGTTGTTAGAAGGAGGTAGGACTGCTCATTCAAGGTTTGCAATCCCTTTGAATCCTGACGAATTTTCAGTTTGCAAAATCAAGCCTAAATCAGATCTAGCTAACTTGATCAAAGAAGCATCACTTATTATCTGGGATGAAGCTCCAATGATGAGCAAGTTCTGTTTTGAATCTTTAGACAAAAGCTTTTCTGATATTATCAAGAACAGAGATAACAAGGTATTTGGTGAGAAGGGTCTTGTTTTTGGAGGTGATTTCAGACAAGTTCTTCCAGTAATAAATGGAGCAGGGAGGGCAGAAATTGTTATGTCATCACTTAATGCTTCGTATCTTTGGGATCACTGCAAGGTCCTAAAGTTGACTACAAACATGCGACTACTATCAGACAATATTGGAGAGAATGAAGCTAAAGATATCCAAGAATTTTCAGATTGGTTATTGGCTGTTGGTGATGGTAGGATTAATGAGCCTAATGACGGTGAGGCTCTAATCGATATCCCAGAAGAATTGTTGATTGAAGAAGCAGAAAATCCAAAAGCAGCAATTTGTAAGGAAATTTATGGAGATCCATCAGTAATGCACAAAGAAAATGATCCTAAATTCTTTCAAAAGAGAGCTATTTTAGCACCGACCAATGATGATGTCAACACAATTAACCAGTTTTTGGTAGAGCATTTGCAAGGTGAGTAAACGTTTATATAGCTATTATATATTTTTTACATATTATATTTAAGTTATCTTTAATATCTTCAAACAATTAACAATTTGTCTGCTTCTAGGGAAAAAAAGGATCTACCTAAGTGCTGATAATATAGATCCTACAGATTCAGATTCATTGAACAATCCGGTAATCACTCCAGATTTCTTAAATAGTATCAAGTTGTCAGGTTTGCCACACCATGCTTTACGTTTGAGAATTGGTGCGCCGGTTATGTTGCTTAGGAATATTGATCCCAAAGGTGGGCTGTGTAATGGAACTAGGCTCCAGATTACTCAACTAGCTAATCACATTGTCGAAGCTAGAGTAATAACAGGTGACAGAAGTGGTGAGATAGTTTTAATCTCGAAGATAAATTTAACACCTTCAGATACTAAACTCCCATTCAAGATGCGTAGAAGACAGTTTCCACTATCTGTTGCATTTGCTATGACAATCAATAAGAGTCAGGGACAGTCTCTAGAGAAAGTAGGACTTTACTTGCCTAAACCTGTGTTCTCTCACGGCCAACTTTATGTGGCATTGTCTAGGGTGACATCAAAAAAAGGTTTGAGAATACTAATACTAAACAAAGAGGGAAAGATTCAGAAGCAGACAACTAATGTTGTTTTCAAGGAGGTTTTCCAAAACATACACTGAGTCATCTACTTCTGAATAAGGTAAACTTTACATATCTTATATTAGTAGCTATAACATTTATACGTTGGAAACACAAAGAACAATAGTTTTCATATAATTGGGATTTTCTTTATAAATGCAGGTGCAGAATTATCAATAAGGCCACTGATTCGAGACCCATGATGGAAGCATATCAGAACTGATTGTTAGGACTGATATAAAACAATATTTTGCTTATTGTAATTTTTTTTAATTTAGTTTCTAGACACAGATTCAACCGGCAGTTTACTTTTCATTATCATAATTTACTGAACACAATTTTAATAATTTTTGATTGAGCTTTTAGTTATTAAACTGTTTGCTAATCACTTAAATTTGTAAAAGTCAATTCATTGAACACACAGAAAAAGTTAAAAACTAATTGTCTACAATGCATATATAGATACCAACCTTAATCAAATTACCTTAAAGACACATTGTGGTGATAGCAGTTCTTAGTTACGGTTTTTTACTTCAGTTATGTACTTCAACTTGAAGAAACAAAACACAATTAGCTTTATATATTACAGTATCAGTTAAGGTTTATTATTAGAAAGTAAACAAATTCTTATACTATTTACCGTCTTACCTTGACTAAATACAAGAATCAATATATGCATTATCAGACACTTTTATTATTCATTGCTCAGAATCTCAAATAACCTGCAAAGTAATCCTAGATTATTTTCAATACCAGGCATGTGATTTGAATATAAGTGTTAATTTCATTAACTTACCAGTATAGCCCCATATAGATTGCTTCTTTACTCTTCCACTTCTATTTTCAAAGTTTAAATTATGTAACCCTGTAACAGGAATTAACCTGACAAAAATAAAACCAGATTCACATTAGACTTGATTTTAATGGAAAATACAGTATGAAAAAAACTAAACAAAGATTCAGTATCTTATCTTTAATTCGTAAACTACTTGCAAGGGAAAATATATCCAAATTACTGCTTTCTTCTAAGTCAACCTTCAACACATTTGTTCCCCAATTATAATTTTACTGAAAGTAATGTTACCCTGACCAAGTCAAATTAAACATGACAAAAGATCTAACCATGTATCCATGTAAACAACAACAAAATTCAAAATCAATTTTGAACAGAACCTACAAACATTTGAAAGAAGACTCAATTCGATTATATATATTCAAGGTTCACACAAAAGCTATAATCATACATCAAAGATGAAATAAATGAAAAATATAAATCATTTGATAACTATCACGCAGAATTAGAAAGAACAGATATAGATATTACCTTAGTGATCCATTGTAGACGGAATTTTTTCCCTACTTGCAAGGAAAAAGAAATCCAAAACTCACAGGTAAGTTTTAGGCCAAATTTCATTCCAATTGTTGTCTCTAAACTTCCTCTTATTGAAAGTAATTTAACCCTGACCAGGTAAAATAAAAGATTAGATTTTTTGGATCTATAAGTCATAGGCATTTACAAATTAAGAAATGGGTATCATTACTTATCTTTGGTTAAGTGTTCGTCATTCGAGTTCCTGATTTTTTTTAAAAATCCCAAAATTAGGAAAAACATAAACTTCAATATAAATCCAAACATTAGAAGATGTAAACAACAAGGTTAAATTCAACACCCATTTACATGTAAACATTCTAACATTTGAAAGAAGACCCATATTCGTTTATAGATTTTCAAGCTCTATTATCAAGTCAAGCAGGAATCTTAACAGTTTCTGAGCTATAATCAGAAATAGAAAGAATAGATCGGAATCTAAACAAACGGACAATTACCTCACTTATCAATTGAAGACGCCATCGGAAACTCCAGCTTTTACAAATTGATGATGGATCTTACTCTGAGTTTTCCAATTCGAAAATAGAGGTTGTCTGATCCATCTTCGACTGAATCTGATCTATGTTGTCGAATCGACTTTTGCTGTCGAGACAACCATTTTTTTTTTGTTTTACGTTTTCCTTTTGTTGTTGTCTTTTTTTTTTTTTTTTTTGCCACCGTAAATTAATTTGTTGAAGCAAAAAAAAAAACAACAATGGGCCTGGACCTTACTAAAACCCAACATAGATCAATTTTTCGATTCATTTTTATGGTCCATTATTATTTTAAAACAGAGTCTTCTTTACTGAATGCAAAAAAAAAAAAAATTCACCAAATATTGCAAAATCTAACATATATTTATATGAACACAAAAAAACTATTCCCCACACCAAAATATGCATGTCAAATTATGGTAAACTCATCTCATTATTCAAAACAATAGTATTACAAATATATTTACACTACATTAGCTATATACAAATACAAAGAAACAAAAATTAACTAATACTTTATCCAATTGAAATATATGAACACTAATGATATTTTCAATTATTAAACCGCAGTCACTATATCTATTCAGACATGAAAATTATACAATCATTTAGACTTTATAAATTTTTAAAAAATATAAAAATCTAAAACTAATTATTCAAATATATAGACAAATAAATAATTAATTTATTTTTTGTATTCCTAAACGAAAAAATAGCCCTGCGGTGTACCGCGGGTGTATATGTAGTGAGATAACAAAATTAAAAAAACGTAAACTAACAGTCTCCTTAAATATTCAAAATTCGCAATTTTTCCTAGCAAAACTATGGATCACGTTAAAGTTGTACAGAGGGAAAAAACACTTTGAACTTCTTTAAACCTTTTTGTTTTCCAACAACAACTTGAATTTCTTTCCCTCTAAAAATGAAATACATGCAATGATCTCAAAGCATTCGTCGTATAATTGGAGCTTTTTTAGGTAAAAGAGCCAGTCTATCAAATTAGGTATACTTTCGATTCTTGACATCCATCGAAATTGAATGACTTCGAACCTTATCATCCATATATAGATTTGAGCATCTTGCAATCTTTTTAAGATATGAAACATAATCTATAATTCCAAAAAAAAAACGTGTTGCATAGTCATGATTAGCGCTTAACAAACATTATAGATTACATTAATATTGACAAACAACAATTTCGGTAATTTATTTTCAAATTTAGTAACCCCTCGTGAATCATGATTTAATTCTACTATCGAAGAAAAGTCAAGAGACAAAAAAAATAAGAACTGTGTGAATCAGCTACATCGTGGAAGGCAAGAATAAAGAGGCGGCCACGTAAAGATACGTTAGAAATCCTTATACTTAAATCGAACGGTCTACAATAAACGAATGACATCACCACGTGATAATCCCACGGTTATATATTAAAAGAACACTGTAACATAATAAAGTGAGACGCAGACGATTAAAGCAGTTTTTCCAACGCGACACGACCAGAAGATCATATCATCAATGAGGTCGATCGAACCAAAGCGAGAAAAATATTCTCTTCCTTCTTTAGCTGCTTGCCTTGGGGAATATAAATTGTAGGGTTTTTTTTTTTTTTTTTTTTTGGGTCATTACGAGAGAACCGCACATAGAAAAAGGGAAAGGGAGAGAGGAAGGAAGGATTGATATTTGTTTCGCCAAAAAATAAAATTGAAAGGTAAAGAGGTTAGAGAAGCTCTGGATTCCGTCTCTTCCCGTCGTCTGCGACGGTGGTTATGCCCGTTGGCTCTGAGGTAATATATCTATCTCGCAGATCTCCATGAGGTTTCTTGTTTTGATCAGATTTGGATCTAATTTTTGGTTTTGATTTAATCCTTTTGGTATGCGTGTAATCGTGCGTGTGGGATTAGGATTTGATGTGTGTTTTGGTCATTTGATTGAAATTTTAGGGTTACGTTAGGTATTAATTGATTCATTTCTGTTTGTATTGGTTGATACATATCCTTAAATTGGATATATATATATATATTTTTTTTTCCCTAGCTTTTTCAGATCTGTAATGTTTTAGATGTTGTGAGCTTTGATCTCTCATCTGCATTTTTTTAATTATTATTATTGCTGGTAGGTGTTTGAGGTTTCATCAACGATGATGAATTTTACTGGTAATTGATGAGAGTCTAATGTAATGTAAGTTTTAAGTCTATTTTGTTAGCCCACCCCTGCTTGCTTGGTTTTTGGATGGTTTTGTTTTCTCAGGTTTCTTGTGTTTTTTATCTTTGGATTGCTTATATTTTTTTTCTTTTGTTGCTACAGGTTATATCAGGCTTCTTTATAAGTGGATTTTTATCTTTTGAGATATGGAGCAAGTTTTCGTCTGGCCAAGTTGCTACCACTATCGGCTTTTCTCATTCCAAGAAGCGCTCGATTGGCGGTTTCTTGTTCGTTCAGATTTCCTTGTTGGCTCTTTCGTTAACTGCACTTAGTGGTCATACCTTCTTCTATGATCTTTTACGGAAGGCGTGAGGCAAATTTCTGAGAGACAGGTATGGCTTTCTATTGAAGCTGTTGAGACTTTTTGTTTTGTCTTTACACGATGCTTCCGTCCTTAGATAGTTGGAGTTATTGGAATTTTTAGTGCGTGGTAGGTTATCCCAATTGGAGCTGTTTATAGATTTCCTTAAGATGTTTTTTTTTTTCACCTTTAAACAAGGAAATTTGAGAAATTGTAAAACTGCTATAAAAAATTAGGAAAATTCAGAATAGTAAACAATGAAAACTCAAGTCTTGTATGACATCATCAGAGAAAGACACTTGCAGACAAGATTTAAGAACGTCAAACATACCAATCCTAAAGATTTATTTTGTACACATCTTTAAATTTATCTGGGAATAATTTTATGTTTGGCATTTTTGTTATATTGCAGGACTGAAGTCTGCAAAATCTTCTTTCGCATAGTCCTAGAGAATCCCCTTTATTAGCCCCTCTTCCATATCTTGTGCTTATGGGCGCCGGTTGAAGAAAGTTATTTCGTTTTCTTTTTCAAGTTTAGATGTGTCGTTTCCTTTAATCTGAACCCCTGAGTGAGATGTTGTGAGCATAGGATCCTTCCTTTTAGCCTACACTTTCTATCTTTTTGGTTCCTTTGCTTCTTTGAGTTCTCAGTATGTGTTTTTCTCTTCTCTTGCTGTCTTTCTCTTTCCTTAATGGTCAACCCATTTATGTTCAAAGTAAATAACGGTCAGTCTACCCAGCTGGAGAATCATTGATTTTACTGCCTTGGTGTTCAGTCCTTACTACGAGCGACTGGAAGATTGATGCTATATAAATCTTTCAGAAGTTCTTTACATACATAAAATAAAGAGCCTTATTTTACTTTACTGGAAAAACGATGGACAGGTAACTTAAATTTCTTTTAATATCTAAATCACTTTGGCATCTGGCCCCTTCACTTTTGCTTACGAGTTTGCTTGTCAATTCTTTTTGTGTTTTATAGATACAAATTAATTAAGGAGGTTGGTGATGGAACTTTTGGTAGTGTTTGGCGAGCTATCAATAAGCAGACTGGTGAAGTTGTAAGTTGCTTTCTTTTGGAGCTATATATGCCTGTAGAATGTTCTGTTCTTAATTTTCAACTAACTGAAGTTTTCTGTGAGCAGGTTGCAATCAAGAAAATGAAAAAGAAGTACTACTCATGGGATGAATGTATTAATTTGAGAGAAGTGAAGGTAGTGATTTGCCTTTGTTGAGATAATCTCTTTTTTTTGTTTGGTCTTGTTTACTGGAACTTATTACTAGTTATTCGTGATATTAGTCGCTCAGGAGAATGAATCATCCAAACATCGTGAAGCTGAAGGAAGTCATCCGGGAAAATGATATCCTATACTTTGTCTTTGAGTACATGGTATACTTTATTTCTGCTTGTAGTTTAATATTTTTTTATTCATTGCACTGAACGTATGTCATTCTTACTTGATCAGGAGTGCAATCTTTACCAGCTGATGAAGGATCGACAGAAGCTTTTTGCAGAAGCTTATATCAGAAATTGGTGCTTTCAAGTCTTCCAGGGCCTTTCTTACATGCATCAGCGTGGTTACTTCCACCGCGATCTTAAGCCAGGTAATTGATATCCTTGAGTTGCCAGATACGAAGCCTCAAACACCTGTCTGAAGATTGACTGTTTTGATTTTAATCACTTATTCTTTTAACAATCATGGGTAAGTAGTTTGTCGCTGAAAATCTATATTGTGTTATTGCAGAAAATCTATTAGTCTCGAAAGACATCATTAAGATTGCTGATTTTGGCTTGGCACGGGAGGTTAACTCGAGTCCACCTTTTACCGAGTATGTTTCTACACGTTGGTAAGATTCGCTTCACTTCTGTATATTTGTAGTTCAGTGACCCTAATATTTGATTAGATTCTTCATCAGTGCTACCTTACTGACCCTTATGTCTCTGTTCTAATAATAGGTATAGGGCCCCTGAAGTACTCCTACAGTCATATGTATACACATCGAAAGTTGGTTAGTATCCATATTGCAAAAAAAAAAGATTATCTTTAATCATTGCAATCTAGTGCTTTATTAATTTGGCAATTGATTTTTTGTTCAGATATGTGGGCGATGGGAGCTATTATGGCTGAGTTGTTGTCTCTTCGCCCAATTTTTCCCGGGGCTAGGTAAATTTGCGTTGATTAATTTGTATCTTTCTTATTCTAAATATTGTAAAATTAAATGTAATAAACAAGTGAAAATGTTGTTTTATCATCCTTGCAGTGAAGCAGATGAAATCTACAAAATCTGCAGTGTCATAGGCAGCCCAACTGAGAAGACCTGGTTGGAAGGACTTAATCTTGCTAAAACCATAAACTATCAATTCCCTCAGGTACATGCTCGAGCTTGAAAAATTGTGTCTTGAGCCTTGCTAGTATTTGTATCAGAGAATAACGGTTGTCATCTTACAGATTCCTGGTGTACCTCTTTCAAGCTTGATGCCATCTGCCAGCGAAGATGCAGTTAATCTTATCGAGGTATAATAACAGCTCGTAAAAGGGGTTTCTCTATGATTACAAGAATGTATTTCTTTTAATTCTCAAGACACTAATCTCCACCTTTTAACTTGATCATTCAGCGGCTTTGCTCGTGGGATCCATGCAGCAGACCAACTGCTGCAGAGGCGCTACAGCACCCATTTTTCCAGGTACGCCATGAAAGTTTTTGATTGGACGATATGCTAGGACTGTTATATCTCCCGATCTTACTGTGTTCTCTTGTGGCAGAGTTGCTTTTATGCCCCACCATCTCTTCGTCCCAAGCCATCTGTTGCAAGAACTCCTCCTCCGCCTGGTACTTTCTTATTTGTTGATTGCAAATTTCCGGGTGTGGATTATTAAACCTGTTTTGAGATTGTTGCAAACTAAATTTCGTATATGGTTCCTTCTAGTCGGGCCAAGGGGATCATTTGAGCACCAATCAGTTAAAAGACAGCCGGTGTCGCTTGCCAATGCTAAGCCATTCAATAGCTATGCTAGTCCAAAGTCGCATGCTGCTTTTGGCAGTGGTGTCCAGCGGAAACTTGATATGGCTAATCAAGATGGGACGAGAAACACTAAACCTGTGAGAAGTTCCGTCAGAGACTCCAAATACAGACCACCTGGGAAAAAGAGTCCTCGTAAGTAAAACCTTTGGGCCACTCTTTTTTCTTTTTAACACGCACACTGGTTGTTTTACTTCATCTAACCAAACAAATCCATTCAATTGGAGATAATGCAGCAGCAGCATTGAACAAGAATCGGTTCACTCGTAGTGTATCAGAGGCTGCTGATAAACTCGCAAACATGACTATTGGAGGAACTGGATCTCGCAGACACTCTGTGTCCGTGGTTGGACAGCATCAACAGCTGAAACCACCTTCGATGAAGGCAGGTTGGGTAGGAGAAACACGTGACATGTACCTTAGACCAACACAACCCACCACCAATGCCTACTCTAGGAAAGTCGCCGGATGACACCTAAACCAATAACTCAAGCAAGCCTCGTCTGAGCAAATATTTTACTTTATAAACTATGTCTTATATAATCTATCCTCTGGTGTTTATCCCTGAGTCTCCATTTCATGAAAAAACAAACAGTGAAGTGTCTCCTTTTCTTTTACAATGGTCGTGTTTCTCCGGCGTTGCTGGTTCGTTCCGCTTTTATTTTCTTTTCTTAATTCCGGTCGTGTGATGGTTTGTAATTACGTGAGCGTGACAATAATAACATTGTGGTTTGCAATAAAGTTCGATTTGGGACTATTCCGTGTGGTTCTTTACTTTTTTTGAGTGGTGATATATTGATGTTGGTAGCTGCAGGTAGAGTCGGTAAAGAAAAATTGCAAAGACACATACACTATCCTCTGATGGAGAGAACAAACCCAAAAACATTTCTGCTAAATTTACATCAGATTGTAATAAGTAAATCACAAAATCCTTGAAGCTTTTATAGACAAGGCCGGGCAAAGAGCTACTGTGCTATGTCTATTTCTTGCTTGAGGAATTCCAAAAGGATTGCCAAAAGACAGGCCAGTTCTTCTTAGCTTCGTTCCAGCCTAACAAGGATCCTTCTCTCAACGGATCCCAGCTGGACGACACGATCCCATAGCTCACACCAGCCAATGCAGTGCCGAAGAAGACGAACGAAACAATAAAGGGAACCCATGTGGGCACATCAATTTTCAAACCTACTTTGAGATAGTAAAAGAAAGGGAAGAAGAGAAGACCAACGAAGAGTGGTAAACCCACAGTGAATCCCATTCTGCTAATCATTCTGTTGGTCACTATCTCTGGAATCACACCTCTCTCACGTTCATCTTCATAATCATCATCATCATCCTCGTCTTCTTCGTCGTCGTCGTCTTCATCATCACTTTGGTTTCCGGGTTTGGACTTTTTAGCCTTCTTGGTTTTCTTGGGAGGAGGTCCAAAGCCTCTGGGGCTGTTCATCGTCGCCTGTAATGGCGCAATACGCGATATCTCCAAGCGGTTGATGCAAGTAATAGACTTAGGAACTTGACTCTTCGTTTCTTTAGGTCTCTCTACTAGACTACACTGTTTATATCCATCACGCTGGGCAAATGGAAGCAGTTCAATAAGGATAATTCAACACCACAGTATAATCTAAGTAACAGGAGATTGAAAGCCAGAGAATGATCGATACAAAGAGGAAAAGAAAAGAGTTGACTAAGCATCAATGATCTCTACACAGAGAGACATATTGAAAGAGATGGAGAGAGAAGATTACCTTGGAAGAAGATCTGGGATGAGCAGAGAGCTTGAAAGAACATGGTACAGAAGCCATTGTATCAAACCAGACATGAACCAGGAAGCCAAACACTTAACTAGATTTAGACAGAGAGAAGCATCAGATTTTTTTTTTTTGTGTTTTCTCTTCCGTTCTCTGCTCTGTTTTCGAGTGGGAGAGATGGATAAGGTTCTTCTTCTTCACCTTTAGAATCTTTGATTTTCCCAAAGTAAGGCCAATTGGTTAATACCGGTTTAATCCGGTTCGGTATGCATCCGTTTCATCCCGGTCCAATTATTTTCTTGACATTAATTTTAATCTTTTTGAACAAAGAATGAAGAAGATAAACGAACGAGTGGGTTACCATCTTCATCGTCGGGACTCGGGAGATTCTAAGGAGGAGGATTCTCCGATCGGAAGAGCGAGGAAAATGACGGAAATATCGAAAGAGGTGAGATAATTTTCGGTTTGTACTCGATTATAGGCGAGTTTTGATGTTCTCTGATTCGAAGAAATTGTAATTTTCGTGTTTTGTTTTCCAGTTATGGCCAAGGTTGATCAATCGAGACTGGGTTACAACAACGCATCTACGAATTAGGTATGTAACACGAATCTAATTTGCCTCTTTGATCTGAGAATTTCATCTTTCGTTTGGTAGTGAGTTCTGTTGAGTCGGGGTAGTGCTAAGATGCTCATGAGAATCCGTATCAGTTTGCTTCAATGTTAGGTTTTTGCATACGATTAGGTTGTGAACCTTCTTTAATAGTAGAAACACACAAAAAGTTAAAACATAAGTAAATTTGAGAAACCTTAAGTTGTTGCAGCTCTGAATCGCCATTCGTGATCTGAGTTAATCAATCCCCTAGGCCAAAGTGAGCCATTAGTAGCCAAACGAAGTTGATGAACTCTCCACCTTTGCTTAGAAGCTCCAAACGTGCTGTACCATCACAATGGGATGCTGCGTGGAAGAGGAACTCCAACCACACCTTGCTAAGTACCTCCCATTTGTCTTTTTCACAACCCTTGTCCAGTTTCAGAAGTTCTTTGGCCACTGAACTTGCCTCAAATAACACCGATTTGCAATGATTTCCTTTGACATCACTTGGTTCGATGCTGGTATCGACTAAAAGAATTTTCTTGCTCGCTAATTTCACGTCTCTAGTGTTTCCGATATCCATCTTCTTGAAGAACCTTTTAGCCTCGGCCAATGTGTCTCTGAATCTGATATTTCCTATGCCTGCTACATCTGACATCAGCTTAGGCTGCAAAATCAAGAGATACATCTTATAGTCTGAGATGATTTTGCTGATCTCTCGGTTCATCTGATACTGATGTTGATCACAGTTTTCCTTGGCGGAATCGTCCTCTTGATAACAGAGCTCCGTGGCAATGTGCCAAATCAAAAGACTATGGTCATAGTCAACATCTGTTATGTACCGTAGCAGCATTTCCTGACCTGCTATTTGAATCTGGGTATGGCTTGACGCCCAATCTCTCCTGGCCGAGGCTTTTGTTGTGGTACTCTCAAGGTTGTCTAGAATCTGGGACCTGATTTTCAGCTCGGAAAATATGAAAGACCATAGGGTTTTTTGTCAAGGGTTCGTGGTGTACAGATCTTTCTAGTCTTATCTCATGGAACAGATCCCTGATGCCTAGGTAGTTGATGACGTAGATGACAGGAAATGCAAAAAAGTAAGGTACGTTGAACCAAAACTCAACAAATGTCTTGAAGATGTTGTTAGAACGAGAGACTTGATTTTCTCCTGGCGGTGGAATGATCACATGGTGGATAATATACCGGCGAAGATCACAAGACCATATGGCAATGCTACCTGACCAAGTCTGCATGATGGAGAAAACTTAACTGAAAGGGTAAAGCGCTATCTTCCATAAAAGCTGGCACGTTCCACCCCTGGAGTTGTGGATCCTTTCTGTATCTGCGTTCATGGAGTATGTGAGGAAGTTGAACACTGTGATGTTTCCGGTCCATCTTCTGAGTAGAAATGGTGTGTTAAACACCTCCTCTTCACGACATATTTGCCCCTTCCACTTTCTCTTGAGACCAAGGACCCACTCGAGTAAACGGTCTTTCAGTGAAGGCATCTCATGGAAGTCATCCTTAAGCTTTGAGAGGGTGGCTGTTGTCCAGTCAGAAAGCATAAGCATGAGAAAAGATATAACCTCCAGAGCTATTCCAACTAAGAACAACGTGTAGGTGATTACAATGTCGGCTTTCCGAAATTCTTGGATCTTATTGTGTCTGTAATGGTAGATGGTGAAGGCTGACAGAAGGGATACCAATGATGTGATTCTGAGTGCAACTCCTAAAGAACTATGAAGAACCGCACCCTTCGTGTACAATCCTTCATAGATAAAATCGAGCTCGGCTTCTATAATGCACAAAGCTTCTTCTTGTAGTTGCAATGCGCTGAAAAAGGCCTTGCTCTTATCACGCAGTTCCAAGCTAAATATGTTATTGACCATAAGACTCGTAAAGTTATTGAAGAACAAGAAAGCAAATTGAAGAATCTGAAAGTCGGTTAATTCTTTATCTGGATGCATTAGATTAAGAGGTTTCGGTGCTCCGCGATGCTCCTTCATGTACATCTCAGAAGCCAGTATCGAGTCCATATCTAGGTTATTTGCTTGCTCGGTGTAGTCAAACCCGGAGTTGGATTCCTGCAACATCAAGTTCCTGTATTTGTCTGAACTCGCAAGGTACAACGCAATTGCCGCTCCAAATACTTTAAAGTCCCAGCTACGAACAGCAACTCTATAACCAGCCAAAGCACATTGGGTAGAGACAGGACAACCACATAGACACCTGCAAGTGCCTGAAAGACAAGCCCAAGAAAATGTCTGTTCCAGAGGGCAGTGTCTTCAATAGAAAACGCAGTGATGGTGTCTGGCCCACCAAGGTGTAAGAGCAAGAAAGGTGCCCACAAGGCTACGAGCTTCTTGTCTTCAGGAGGATCAACGGGTTTAGGGTCTTTACCTTGGTTCTTGGCAATCAGTGCTACCGCAAAATTCGCAGACAAATCTGCCAAGAGATACGAGGACCACAAGAGCATGATCAGGAACTTGTTGGGCGTTCGTTTTCTGAGGGGGGCAAAGAAAATGAGAATTGTCTGAAGCGAGAGACTGAGGATTATCATTCCCCTAATATTCCATGTGTCCCAAACATCTTTGATTTGTTTGGGAATCACTTCCACCATTTCTCCTATCCTATAGTTCCTGATTAGATCGTTTCTGGAAAAATAGTTTGCTCTGTGGAATGCTTCTTTGCTTCTGCCATTGACTTTTTACCCAAGCCATTCTTGGGACGTGTGAAGGGTTTTCTTTATTTAATATATCTGAAGTTTGTAGTCTTTTCCTACAGATAACCGCTGGTCTTCTGGTCTTATTTTATGTTATAAACGAGGAAACGACAGCGAGCATAGCCCTCTGCATTATATAAAATAACTTGTAGAGATGGTTCCAAATATGTTGAGAGTATATTTTTAAACAGATCTCTTGAAGTCAAACGAGAAAACAATCAAATTCATGTCGATTATTCTACACACACGCGCACACACATACTAAGAAAGAGGGATCAGAGTAAATATTGGGGAAAGGATCCAGGGAGAGAATACTCCGTAGCTGCTTCTTCTGCCCCTGTGGTTTTTCATATCCTCGTTGCACTAGATCACTTCCAAGTCCTGCAAACAGAAGCAACCACAAAAATTGATGAAAGATTGTTATCTACTTGTAAACTTCACTTCAGTAACACGAACAAGAGGAACTGAAGACCAAAAACACATTTGAGAGTAGTGGTATGCATAACATTGGACTCACCAGACAACATAGATCATCTTCTGAAGTTTCCAGCTTCGGGCATTTGTCTTTACTGTATGTCTTCAGATTAGGCAGCGATCCATTGATAGCAGATAGCACAGGCAACTCGTAAAGGCACAGTGTGTGCAAATTAGGCACTTCGACTTCTTGTTCAAACACTTTCTCCAGCTTCTCACAAAACTTTATTTTCAGGACTTTTAGGCTGGTGGGAAGCGCGGATGCAGGAAATAGCGTTTTAATATGCGGGCAACAATCTAGGCTTAGATTCTTGAGATTCTTGAAGCTGCTGCTGCATATACTCTCCAACAGCCGAAGATTGGTAATTGACAAAGTCTCCAGGTTTCCGAGACGTTCTCCATCTACTCCAGTGAAAAGGATTTCTATATCCTCGCACATCTCCAGCCAACAACCTTTCACTGATTTCAAATCATTAAATATTGATGAGAGACTTGCCGCTGTATTGTCCACAATAGCCACAAACTCAACTTTAGCTAAGGTTTCCTTATCTTCATCTACGCCATTAGATCCTTGGATCTTGAGGACTTCTTGACAACGTTTGGTATCAACAAATG
The DNA here is from genome assembly GCF_030686135.1 of Camelina sativa. Lineage (NCBI taxonomy): Eukaryota > Viridiplantae > Streptophyta > Magnoliopsida > Brassicales > Brassicaceae > Camelina > Camelina sativa. The sequence continues at coordinate 12,207,976 of NC_141890.1, forward strand.
GTGCTATGTTCTGATAGACATCCGTGTATATATGACCTTTGTAAAAATGTTCCCTGCGATGACCTTTCTTTTCAGGACAATCAAAGTCCCAAAGTTCACCTACACGTCCTTTCTCCTTTCTTGAGATTTCGTGAATTCTGTCGACAACATCATGAGAGCTTAGACTCTCATAAATCCCATTTGTTATGTCTTCCTTTACCTGTCTCCAAGTCTCATGTATCAATCTTCTTGAATTTGCCAGAATAACTAGCTTTGAACAACTGATACTGCTCTTCTCTGGAAACTCCAGTAAGGTTTCTATTCTTGTGCCAGAGAGATTAATTTCCCGCAGGTAAGACATGTACTTAAAGAATCCTTCAATTTTATGCAACTTAGTGCACCCAGAAACATCAAAGACTTCAAGGCTCGCGAGTCCATTGATGTTTGGTAGAGTTTCTAGGTTGGAGCAGTCTTTCAGGAGGAGTTGTCTGAGGTTGGATAGACCGGAGATGGTGGACGGAAGGTTGGTAAAACTTGTGCCTGACATATTAAGAATTTTTAGTTCCTCTTTCTGCTCGAAGCATACTGCCGCAATTTCCACCAAGCTGGTCATACTATAAAGATCGAGAATTTGGAGACCTGATAAGGTTCGAAGATTGGGCAGTTCTACTAAATTGCTACAGTTATACAATGAGAGCCGCGTTAAGGAGCTAAGATTGGCAGCAGCCGCAGGGTCATGAAATATTGGTAGTCGTTTTAGCTTGCTCTCTGATAAATCAAGGAGCACAAGCCGCTGAAGATGAGAAAAGGTTTGGTTTTTGCTTGTGGTTTCTTCAAAGCAAGTTCTTAGCTTGCGTGCACCACGGATGTCGACAACCTCGAGCCTGTCTAAATGCTGTATGTCTGGCAAATCTTCCAATACAAGACAGTCTCTAAGATGAGAGTATGGAGATACTTCAGTTGAGAAATGCTGGAAGGTGAAGATATGATCCGAAGTCCAGAGAGGTTCAGACTTTGAAGTTCGGGCAATGCTTCAAAGAAGTCATCAGAGATAGTTTCCACAGAGCTAGCACCAGAAACTTCAAGAACCTCTAGCCTTCGTAGACCCTTAAGTTCCTCCATACTTGGCAGTAGATCATAGTTCCTGATCACAAGAACTCGGAGTTGCTTGAGTTCTCTAAAAGACTAGATAAAATCTTCCATTGTGGGATCAAAAAGACCTAGTACTTCAAGATCTTTCATCTGTGGCTGCTCAAAGAACTTGTAAGGTGTTTCACGACGCAGACGGTTTCCACCCACCAGAACTGTACAGATATTTTCTCCTTTATTTGCTTGTACTGTTTTTATCATATCATCTATCTGGTTTATTTTCCCTAGACCTTTGTTCTTGTCACCACCATAAACCCTAGCAAATCGAAGCCGGGATCTGCCTAAGAACCCATGATGCCGAAGATCAGGTAAATCGCTCATTGCCATCTCTGGTACAACCATATCATCCTCTTGTATCTTCAGAATACCACGGTTTATAAGTTCCAACAAAATATCATGACCATCCTTATAAGACTTCTTAATAGATCGAATGGGATCAAAATAGCCTTCAAGTATCCAATGTGTGATCAGTTCATTGTAGTGAATACAGCCGCAATGCTTAAAAAGGTCCAAGCTATGCCAAAAACAATCAACAATGGCACTTTTTAATGTATCATCGGTTTCCAGCAGCTGATAAGCAAGTTGCAGAATAGGATTACATCTTGAAACTGAGTAGGCTGGCTCACCGGGGGATAGAATTTCCTTTAAAACCTTCTCTTGTTTTGTAGTTAGGCTCTTAAAAGAGTTCTGATGAGCGATGCAGCTTAAAGACTTGGCTAGCACAACGATTGCAGCAGGCAAATTACTGCTTTTTCGCACCACAGAATGTATCGATGGCTCATCACTTTTACACGCTTTCTCAAGAGACTCAAGCAAACTCCCCTCATGAATGGTAAGCGTGCAAATAAATCATGCATGTTATCCTCGGTAAGGGTGCAAATTAAAGCTTGTGACACATCTGTGGTATGGAACTTACGTTCCCTTGTATCATATGGCTCTTCCATGTTAGCGGATTCAATTTTCCCACCATGCTTTGTAGTGTTTTCGTCTCCTACTCTTCTTGTAAGAAGAATTTTTAGAGGTTTGTACTGTGCAAGAAAACTCTCCAGGCCCAAATCCTTCATCACTTTGTCCTCACTGGTCTTGTTTCCTTCGTCATCAAGTATCAACAGAAGATACGGCACCATTTCATATGATGAAGGGTGTTTCTTCTTCTTGTCCTTGAGCTCCAAAATTATCTTATGCTTCAAATCCTTTAGCAAGTCTTTCTTGTCCTTCTCCCTCTTATCATCCGTAACATACACATCAAGTTGGAAAGCTATGTTCTCATAAAGCGACATTTCATCTTCAAACTTCTCGTTGAGGTTAAACCAGAGGGTGAGGTAGCACATGCCTTCTTCTGTTGCATACTTACCCACATTCCTTGCCAGCCGCGTCTTACCGATTCCGGATTTCCCAGCCAGTACAACTCTTTGAGGACCACCACCACCCATTGTTTCCACTATCATCTTAAACAACTTCTCATCCTTAGCAGCTTGGCGTAATTGAGCGGAAGCCATATCTGGAATATGATATAAAAGAACGCCTTATAGAGCTTGTATAATGTAACAGCAGCATACTATATAATTATGAAAGGTTTCCCAAGATTTGGTCACTCAAAAGTCCCAATTTTGGACCATGATAATAGTTGCGTAGGAAGCCCAGCAATGTATAGGTTCTGAGATAACTAAATTAGTGAAGAGCGCAGCAAAGACTTATCAATCAATTTGAAAATGGGAAGTCATATAGATAAAGATACTAAAAGGCGTAGAAAATCAGAAAATGTAGAATGAGGAAAGCGAGAGTACCCGTTAGCTGTTGCACTCACAGCAATTTATCTGATTTCTTTGGAAAATGGGTTTAGCTTTTTCTGCCTTCTTCGTCGTCTGATCAAGATCTACTCGTCTCAATTCAAGTCAACGTTTTGCTCGGGAGATCTAACAGTTAATTTCAAAAATAAACAATGACTTTCTATATTGAGTTATTAACTGATAACATATTGATATCTTTTAGCTTATTCAAGGTCGTATCGTAGGCCTGCACTTGCTTTTACAATTATTGAAAAAACGTTTTTATGTACAGGCACATCAATCAAGAGATACCTCTCCCACTACTAGTCCGAGGATAAAGTCAGATAAGATCTCAATCAAGAGATACCTCTCCCACTACTAGTCCGAGGATAAAGTCAGATAAGATGTTGGAGACCTTTGCTTAGAGTTGAACAAACTGCTGTGTTCTCTAAAGTAAGGGAGTAGGAACTAGGAAGGAAACTTTAGTTGGAGACTCATGTTGCATTTTGACAGCAAGCTGATTCTAAATCCGAAACCATGTCTACTTGCTCTTCCTGATTTATGCATTTTTAAACCATTGGTAAGTTTTTAGAACGTGTCGGTTTCGACTTTTGAGTTCTTTTGCGTTTACTTTTTCAAAACATGTAAATCTCAGAACTAAAATTTATAGATGCATTAATTTATCTATACTATTAATTGGGAAGCACACTTAGAAAAGAAAAAAAAAATAAACAAGATAAAATTCCATATAATACCTTTTTTGTAAAAAAATTTGGAGAACAATTAAAAGGTAATGAGGTAAATTGAAGCTTAAAAACGCGCAGATCTTGGGTACGACCCGGTGTATGTGTATTCGGATCATGATTAACTGTATCAGATGCAAGGTATTAAACGGAACCAAACATTTATTTATACTGTGTTAAAGAATAAGAGTACGTGTACATTAACTGCCGATTAGCCACCCCTTGATTCTGTAAAATAAATGTTTAATTAGTCCATAACTACAATAAAGAAATGAGAATCAAATGTGCGACCCTAATTATTTAGACTTCCCATAACTACTCGACATTTAAACAAACAGTTTGAATTTTAATTTCAAATCCCATCAATTAAGCAACTACAAAACCACTACATCAAAACAGTCTACAAAATATTACGTATATACCAAGAAAATGGATTGTTTCCTAAAGTATTTAAATCATTAACATCCTAAAAATCTTGAATATATTTTAATCACGTAATTCAAAATTTATCACTACTTAAAATTATTTAATGTTAATTCCAAAATTTTATCTTAATATTGACTACTCAATCTTATTAAAATCAATCAAAAAATTCAGCTTTTGGCAACTCGAATATATACATTATTATTATCTTGGAATTTTACACCGGATCTAGCGTATTCTTTTCATCACATAGTACCTATAAATATAGAAAAACATATTGAGGGTTAACATGACATATGTGGAAACGATCTTCTGTTAAATCTGGGGAAATCAAGGAAATTATATCGTCCATTGAATTAGTAAGTTTTTTGTTTTTAATGTAAAACATCATAATTATAAACAGATGAATCATCATGTAAACAAAACAAACATATATATAACTATATTTATCTTTTTTCTCTTTTCTGTTTGTTGATAGATATGTTGTTTGATTCATAAGTCTATTTACTTTGTCAATTTTCTAGGGTTTCAAAATTTTGAGAATGTGGAAATAAGAACATATGATACTGAGGAAATGGAAAATAGTCAAAAAGTTGTGTTTAACTACTTAATCTTTCTCTTTTTATTTCATTTCTACTGAGATTTGTCAGATGGTATACTAATGATGTTAATACAGGCATATTCACACAAAGAATAATAATCTCCATAAAAAGACAATGCATGTTGGAAGACAGATTGAGAACATAGCAAGTAAGCAAGGAGAGTGAGAAGAAGAAGACGGAGAAGACCATCGTGATTAAGAAAGAAGCAAAGAAAAAGAAGTCTCCTTCGATGGAGAAGAGGTTTTACAGGGAGAGAACGTGACCTAAAATATTTTGCACTTTTAAATAATTTAGACTATTAAATTTTTAGAATCAAAGTATCAAACATACTTCAGGTATTTTATTTTTGAAATTTATCTTATCATTCATAACCTTAATGTATTCTCATATATTAAGATATATGTTTCATTATTCAAAAATTCGAAATGATATCTATAAATCTCACTCGCGGCGATTTCTCTCTCAAAACTCGAGAGTCTTCTGATCACAATCTCGTGCACCGACGGCGGATCCTCAGTCAATTCCGGTGACGATGAGGACTCTACGGCTCATGGTTCTTCAACCGCGACTCTGCATCTTCTCGACGACACCATTGGATCAAGATCAAGGGAGCAGTAGAAGGGAGAAGCATTTGCGAGACTCGTATGGTAAGAGCTCTACCGGCGGAGTAGCGACGAAGAGTGGAAAAAGGAGTTTCACGGCGAGGAACGAGTGAGGAAGATAGTTAGATTTGGGAACCGGAGATTCTGGAGGTTTCGCGGGATTGGTTTCAATAGGGGAGGTAGTCTCCGATCCGGCAAAGCTAAGCCACCGTCGAAGGTCCCTTCATCTACTCCCTACTATCTCTCTCCCTCACGACTGAGCAAGAAGCCTCCTTGACGACGACGAGCTCGGTTCTCTTCCTCCTCCTCAACACGGCTCTACGGTGGCAGGTTGGAAACGAATCTTGGATCACCATCTCCGTTCGGCTAACGCCGTCCAGGCTTACCGGAGGTCCTGTTCCGGTAAGTATCCGCAGATCTGTTGGACGGCGGCTACAACGAGTTCTTCGTTTGTAGATTAGGGTTTTCAGAAACCGGTTTAGTTTGGTTTGTGAATTCGGTCGGCTTTGTATCCTAATGGTTTAGTCTGGTTCTATATAATGGGTCGGGCCCTTAGGGGATTTTGTATGGGCCTAATCCGGAAATAATCCATTGGACATATATTATTAATTGAATAATCTTTAACAAAAAAAAATGATATCTATGTAACAATTTCAAATTCACATATATACATTCATCGAAGTAATAATTAAAATTTTGGATTTTATGGTAACTTACTTCATCCTCATTTTTCTGTTTTTAAATGTTAAGTTTCTTTAGGATCCTAGAGAGTGTAATACATAAAATTGATTTTTAAATAATTATAGAACATAGTTTAATCTCTCATCCATTACACAAAAATAAATAAGTTTAAACAAATATTTATTTATAACGGAATTTTATGTGACATATAATTTTCGATGATTATTGGACATAACGGGTTTTTAATCATAAAGTTGACATACCTATTATGTAATATTGAAACCTTTTGTATAGTTTTTGAAAACATGTTCAAAATTTGTGGCAACTAATTATTAACCAGTCAACCAGCTCAAAGAATTTTAATCTGTTACGTGATTGTGTGCTAACTTCCGGGAACATAATTTTGAGAAAATGGGACCGGATGAGATCAAAACATAATTTTCAAAAAAAAAACAAAGTTCCGGTTCATGTTACAATTAAAATAAATTAACGCTTCCAATATTCTATGTAACAATTTTCAATTTCTCTAACATAAAAATGTTCAAAAACTAATAAATTAAGAACACTAAACTATGTTCTATAATATTCAAAAGATTGAACAACAAAGAAATGTAATCCAAAATAAATTAACCATATGTCAAATAATAATAATAAAGAAGTCAACTAATTTTTTAAAAATTTATGATATGATATGCCATGATATATAAATACTATGAATTATATTTGTGTTTATCCATCATCCATTTGGGAAGTTTTTATATTTTTGACAGTTTTTTCTCCAGTTTGATAGTTCAAAGGTTTAATAAAAAAATTAACTCATCACTATTCCGAATTACACTCGATCCGGTTTTATCGGCATGCCGATCTAAATTTTATAGAGACTAAAGGCATCTTCAACCCCACTCTATTTTAGAGTCAAAACTCTATAATAAAATAACATTTGCTCCAACATACTCTATATTTTATTCTTAAATAGAGAAAATGATAAGATTGCTTAATATTTAGAATAACATTATTTTTTTTTACACTAATTCTATTTTAAAGTAAAAAATAGAGTGATACAATTAAGAAAAATTATTCTCTATTTTAGAGTTACTCTATTCTAGAGTTAAAAAAATAGAGATTTACATTGGAGATGGCCTAAAAATGATTAAGACAATGGGTAATTCAAAAAAATAAAAACATTATTTAATCTATTTGTTTCAGGCATCAGGACAAGAAATCAATTTCCAGAAGTCTGCCATCACCTATGGGAAGAGGATGGACCCATATATGAAGAGGTTAATTGGATCATTTACTGGAATTGAACAAGAGGGGGGGACTGGTAAGTACCTGGGATTACTGGAATGTTTTAGTGGATCCAAAAGAGACCTCCTTAACTTTATCACCAATAGATTAAAGTCTTGACTAGGGGGATGGTACGAGCAAACACTATCCTTGGGAGGAAAGGAGGTTTTATTGAAGTCAGTCGCTATGGTTCTACCATTGTACGCTATGTCTTGTTTTAGGTTGACGAAACATCAATGTCGCCGAATAACAAGTGCCATGGCTAGCTTTTGGTGGAATGAAAGTGAAGACAAGCATAAGATGCACTGGGTTGCGTGGGATAAGTTGTGTGAGGCTAAGGAGAGTGGTGGTCTGGGGTTTAAAGACATTGGTCGGTTTAATCAAGCTCTCTTACAGGCTTGGCGATTGTTAGATTCCCCTAACTCTCTGCTAGCGTGCGTGTATAAGGCAAGGTATTATGCTGACACAAACCTCCTTGATGCAAAGATCGGATATAGACCGTCCTATGCATGGAGAAGCATTATGTTTGGTCGAGAGTTGCTACAGAAGGGGATAATGAAGTCCATTGGGGATGGTAAGAGCACCAACGTTTGGCTAGATAGGTGGGTCCTTGATGAGCCCCCAAGGCGTCCTTTCAACAGAGAAATGCAGATTGATCTTAACCTGAAGGTCTCGGCACTTATAACTCCAGAGGGTGAGTGGAATACTGGGACTCTACAGAGGTTGTTCCCTCCGGATGATGTCATGAAAATTCAGTCGTTTCCCCCTGCGACAAATATTCCTGATAAATATGTGTGGGCGTTTACAAATGATGGCAAGTATTCGGTGAAGAGTGGAACTTGGCTCCTCAACTCTGAGATATCAGCTGGAGTAGTTATTAGTGAGGAGGCCCAAGTGGTGAACGATATCAAAGCACAAATTTGGCATACAAAGACAGAACCCAAGATCCGTATGTTCTTATGGAGAGCCTTGTCGGGTGCTTTGGCTGTGGCAGAATGTTTGCGGCGACATGGAATACAGATGAACCCTATATGCCAGGAGTGTCGCATGGAGGACGAAACTATTGCACATGTGCTTTTTGGATGTACCCTTGCTACTAGAGTGTGGGAGGCGGCTTTACTGCCATTGCCATCACATGGTTTGTCAGCATCTATTGCAGCTAATATTCAACATTTATTGCAGCTGATGGTTCGAAGGGACATACGGGAAGACTATCGGAACGCCATTCCTTGGATCCTCTGGGAGATTTGGAAAGCACGCAATGGATTTATCTTTTCGGGAAGAATACAGGATCCTCATGTGCTACTAGCTGGGGCGTTGGAGAACTCTGCTATATGGCTACGCCAACGAGTCAAGAACCTGCAAGATAGTAATGTTGTTGATCGACGGGTAGCGATGAGACTAGGTCGATGGAGTAAGCCATTACCGGGAGTCCTAAAGTGTAATATTCATTGTGCTTGGGTTAATGATCGTTATTTTTGTGGTGGAGCTTGGATTTTACGGGATGATGTAGGGGATGTTAAGTTTCATGCGAGGGATGCCTTTCCTCCAAAGGTGAATAAAATATCTGCGGAGCTAGGCTGTATCCTATGGTGCTTGCAAAGTCTTCGTACTCTCCAGATTTTTTCGTGTGAAGTATGGTTGGATTGTCAGGCTGCTTTATCGGCTTTGGAGGATCCTTTGAGCTGGCCAAAATATCGATCTCAGGTGGAAAAGATTGCTGAAGTAATACAAGGAATGGACGTGATACAGTTTAAGCTTTCCTTGCCGAAAGCTAACACTTTGGCTAGGGATATTGCTCACAGTGTTACTAGGGATGGCAGGCTATCTTCGTATTTGTCCTTGGGTGGTCCTTCGTGGTTACATGATCGGATAAAAGAAGAAAGAAGGGGAAGCTGAGGATACTGCAGGGTACAATGATGATGAGGCAGGGAGTGTTGCAGAGCATAAGTTTGACAAGGCTTGTGGTTATCGTTTTTGTTGGTTTTAGTCTCGCATTTGAGTTTTTGATTTCTTGTTGGGCTTTTGCCTTTATCGAACTTTTATATTAATCAGATGAATAGCGTTAAAAAAAAACTATTTGTTTTATTAAAATGAGAATTAAAGGTAACAAGAGGAGATATAAAATTTGGATTAAATCTTAATTTCAACTTTGAAATATCAAATAATGGATAAGATACATGAACATGAAATTTAAATAGATAAATTTAATTTCAATTTTCTCTATTTATTTCAAATATCGTGGCATGCTGGAAATAACGTGTATGGGTAATTCGAAAAACAAAAAACAATATCTAAATTATTTTAAATAGAATAAGGGTTGATAATTTTGGGTAATGTGAATTCGAGCACGATAATTGAGGACATACAATTTATTCATGTAGATTACGGCCTTACGGGGAACATGATTTTTGTGAGTCAAAATATTTTAATAAGTAACATAGCAGGCACAACAAAGGGGTTTGACTTGCTTGATACAAATATTTAGACCATCGGGTTTATGAAATTTTTTTATTTTCAAGTTGTTTTTATATGGTCTGATAGTTCACGAGTTTAATATAGGTGATCACTAACCCGGTTTACACTAGATTCGGATTTACTTTTATGTCGATATGGAATTTATGGTAAAATGATTATTATTATATTCACAAATTTTGATGAAAGCAAACCAATATAGGTTTGTGTTATATATTTTATACCAAATAAATATATCTACAAATAAAACCCACCGATATGAAACATTTACCTATTTCTTTATCTTTTGGACTAAAATATACAATATAAAATGTGTAAATTATTATTAAAACTAGATGAGAAATTATATCTGAGACGGGTCATATCACCTTTCTCTTACTATTTTTTGTCCCAAACAGACATACCACTATTCTCTCGTTATTTTTTAATATAGTTGTCTTTACATATAACAAATAACAGATTTGATCATTCTTTTTTTAAAACTGAATTAAAAACAAATCAAATACTAAACTGGTATGAGTTTGGACTATAAATGTTAATATTCCTAAAAAATAAACAAAACCCTACATATATGTAATATATCATAAACATGATAATAAAGTTAGTTTTTGAAATTAACTCTGCACGTATGTGCGGATCCGAATCTAGTTATTAGTAATTTAACTCGAAGAGATTGCAATTAATAGGGAAGTATTTTCAACTTTCCTTTTATCACTGATTCCAGGTAGTGCTAACGTAAAAAAGCAATCTCTTGACATGCAAAGGTTATAGAAAATCGTAATCACAACTATTTTGGAATAGGTAGAAACGATTTCTGATGATCATGATTGTCTGCTAAAACTTTAAAGATTAGTAGTAAACAAATGTCATTGATGAAACACAGTAGGAAGCATGGTCCAGAATATCTCACCGAGTCAACAAAATTACCAAAAGTCTTTATTTATTTTTTAATTTTTAACTCTAAACAATTTATTGTTTGCTCGGGTTATAATTGAGTTGACTCGTTTCTACCAGTGTTTGCATCTAAGGTGAAAACCAAACCAAACTTTGCCATAAACTGAGAACCAGAGGTAGGAACCAGTTCCAGTTGGCTGATACGCAACCAAAAAAAAAAAAAAAAACAGAAAGATGGCGGAGGCAATACCGAAGGCAGTGAAAGATATGTGGGACAAATGGAACATCCGTGGTCTTGTCATATTCAGTCTTGTACTTCAGGCAGTCCTTGTTCTTCTCTCACCAAATCGACAACGAACACAAAGAGGACTTATTCAATTTCTCATCTGGTCTGCTTACCTTTTAGCCAATTGGTCGGCAGATTATGCTGTGGGACAAATCTCAGATAGTTCAGGAGACAAGCCTGAACCACACGAGTCGCCCAAGACAAACGAGCTCGTAGCGTTCTGGGCAATGTTCCTTCTGTTGCACCTTGGTGGTCCTGACACAATCACAGCTCTTGCTCTAGCGGATAATGAGCTCTGACTCAGGAGTTTGTTTAGTCTAATGTGCCAATTCATTGCTACTCTATACGTGTTCTTGCTATCAATACCCAACCGCCTCTGGGAACCAACAACACTCATGCTTATGGCTGGAGTCATCAAGTATTTTGAGAGGATAGGGGCAATGCGTGCAGCTAGTCTCGAGAGGTTCAAGAAAATGAGGCCTGGGGAGCCCGAACCTGGAGTCGACTACTCGAGGTTCATGGAGGAATACAAAATTAGGAAGATTTCAAGAGAGCATAGCGAGTTTGTCAGGGTCGAGGAGCCTGAAAAAAGGCAACGTCAAGTAAGGCCACATGTTTTAACACAGCTCCATGCTATTCAATATGGTTATAAGTACTTCAATATCTACAAAGGTCTTGTAGTTGATTTTCTATATAGCTCTGAGCACTGGCTAGAGAGCAAGGAATTTTTTAAGTCACTGGAGGCGGTTGAAGCTTTGAGTATTCTGGAGGTAGAGCTCAGCTTCATCTATGGCACTCTATTCACCAAAGTTGACATCCTTCACACTTGGACTGGACTTACTTTCCGCTTTATATCCTTGGGATGCCTATTTTCATCCCTCTCCATCTTCAAGACATCTAGGAAAGATGAATATGATGGTTTTGATGTGGGCCTTACTTATGCTTTGATCCTTGGTGGAATCGCCTTTGATTTCATTTCCATCCTCATGTTCTGTATATCCGACTGGACATTTGCAAGAATGAGGATGCCTAAGGACAAGGTGGACGAAGAGGATACCTTGTTTGACGAGATTCTCACTTGGTTCCTCCGTTTCAAGGAACTGAAGTGGAAAGAGTGCAAGTGTCACGAGAAAGAATATCCCTCTCACATGGTACTTGATCGACTCTTCATATTTCGCAGATGGTCTGAGTACGTATATGCATACAACCTGATTGGCTCCTCTCTGAGGATAAAACCAAAGAGAATCCACCACAAAACCTTTGAAACTATCATTCAAAGCGTGTACATAGATCGTGCCATCAGTGTCATCATCCTAGAAACAATCCTCCTTTCCAAAGCCTTGAATCACATCCGTACGAAGATAGATTTATACATGAGTCACCTGTCCATCGAGGATCGGGTAATGTATTATGTTCTCTACCCTCTCAGGCCTTTTCTTAGATTCTGGTTTGGAGTTCCTTTGATCAATTATCCCTTGGGATTCTTTGGCATTCCGGACCAGCTAAATGAGATCATATTTACATCTCGAGAACGCCTCACCGCAGAACTTTGGGGATTCATATTTGAGGAGGTCCAGAATAAATACCGCTATCTTCTTGGCTCGGAAAGTTCCAGCTATATATATTCAGCTAGAGGTGAATGGATTCTGCGCGACATGAAAATCGATGAATATTACGAGAAATTGCTGCCATATGTTACTGACATGGATTACGATCAGAGCATCCTGCTGTGGCACATTGCCACTGAGCTCTTACACCAAACAAACGAGAACAATGCAAGATATGACGAATACAAAGAGGTCAGCAAAACCCTTTCAGACTACATGATGTACCTCCTAATCGTGCAGCCTACTTTGATGTCAACAGTTGCAGGAATTGATAAGTTAAAATTCAAAGCGGCAATAGCAGAGGTCAAAAAATTTAAAGAGGCTAAAAAGCTGTTTGAGAGGACCCCTGTTGAAGGTTCAAGAGAAGCAAAGATGGCCTGTAATGCAATTCTTGATTACTACAAGGCGGATGGGGAAAGAAATGAGAATGCCCAAGGGTATCGAAACAAGTCTGTTCTGTTCCAAGCGAGCATGCTGGCGAAGGAGCTTCAGCGGATAGAAATTCAAATAAGCAATAAGAAAATGTGGGAAGTAGTAAGCAAAGTGTGGGTGGAGATGCTTTGCTATGCAGCAAAACACTGTGATTCTAAACAACAGGCAGCTCAACTCAACAGAGGTGGTGAACTGATAAACTTTGTTTGGCTTTTGATGGCTCATTTTGGGCTCGGAGATCAGTTCAGAACCACCAAGGAAGATTCTAAAGCAAGACTCGTTCTGGACAAGACCACTACCTCTTGTCCTGTGTAACACTTTGTTTTCTGGTCTTTTGTCTGCTACATCTTTGGCTATTGTTGAATAAGAAATCCAGCACTGTAATATTCTGCTAAACCCTAACTGAATTCAATATACTCTAAAACGCCTTTCACTCGTTTGGCCTTTCTTGCTCCGATCCACTTTAAAACCAGAGTATCCGAAAAATAGTTTCAAACACCCCTATCGCCACGCCAGTATACAAAGTGGGATCTCATAAAACAAACGTTTTCATGTCCGGTCATAGCTCAACTATACACACACACAGGAGCTGAGTAAATAATTTGGTCATAATGCTTGGTAGCTCGATCCTGCTTCGGCTGACACTGTGATTTTTTCATATAATCCTCAATAACATGCGCAAAATGATATGGAGACGCAAATGGTGGAAATAATTAATAATTCAAAAATCCTGAAATCGAACTGTGTTAGCAATATTCAACCATAAAAACAAAAAAAAAAAAGTCATTTCTAAATGTGGGAGCATTCAATTGACACAAGCTTACGGAATCTCAGCCAAGCTCAGCGGAAGATCAGATTTATATTGGGAAATGGGTTAGATGTTTTCTCTGGATCTAGTTTAATCGTGTGAACTGTGAAGTCAACCTTTGCATTTCTCTCTCTCTCTCTCTCTCTCTCTCTCTCCTTTGCAGGCCACTAAATCTATAAAGAATGACTTTTTTCATTAAATTGGTGATTGAAGATAGCTTCCATTCTCTCTCTTTCTGGAGGAACTACAAGAGGCAAAGGTAGCGTTTCGTTTGTTTTTTTTTTTTTTTTTTGTTTTCTTTCTTTTCTTACATACAGTATATGAAAGATTTCAGATTCGAAATCATCTATTTTCGTCTAGTTTGACTGTTTTCATGATTCGGAGGCAGGTTTGATATTCAGTGCGTTTGCTTTGAGAGCTGGTGAGGAAAAGGGTTTTGACCATTGGCTAAGGTGTAGTGTCCGTGTCATGGCTTCCCACAAAAATCCACATCTATCGTCTTCTCCAAAGGCTGATCCAAAGGAAACTGTCCAGATAATGTTGGGCCTCGTGAGTGAGTTGCACGACAATACGTATGATAAATTGGAATATCGTGTACCTAGAAGCAACAACAACAAAGAAGGGTATTTAATTCCAAAAAAAAAAGAAAACAAGGAAGAAAGGTACGAGCTCAGTCTAGCAACAAGTGATTTTCCTTCTACTAGGTCTAGGGAGGACCTGTTTATTCCGATGCTACAACATCATCTTGGACTTCTCGAACGTAAGCTGATAAGGCTGCAGAGACTTCATGAAGAAGTTCATGAAGAGGTTTCTGAACATCTTCGCCCTCTCGAATTAATTCTTAAGCAAGTCAAGTCCTCAACGCGTTCTCTTAAATTGAGCGAGGAGATAAAATCCGAATTTCATGGCATCACCATGAAGATATCTGATTTGGTGGCCAAGGTTCCCCAGTTGCCTGACAAGCCAACAAGACAGAAAGCATTATCATTATATTCTCATTCTCAGGAAAATTCCGGAGATAATAATGGCAAACGCATTGTATACCTACCTGGCCTCCACGAGAATGCACAACTTCTCACCAAATTCGAGGTTTTTAGACAGGTGGAAAAGGAATTCATGGAGCTGGAGATTGTAAAAAAGATGTGCCTCTTGAGTTTCGCTGTGTTCCCTGAGAACAGAGAAGTTCATAGAACGATGCTCATGTATTGGTGGATAAGAGAAGGGATTATTCCTGTTGAAGGGGCTGAAGAAACTGTGAGAGAGATTCTGAATGTATTCACTGACAAAAAGTTGGTTGAGCCCGTGGAAGAGAGGCGCAAAGTGGCTCCAAGCAGCTATAAGATGAACCCTTTCGTGCATTCTTCAGTTATTCATCTCTCACAGAAGATTGGACTTTTTGATATCTATCATGCAATGGAGAAGCCAAGCATGACACAATCAGAGATGGGAAAGGTCTGCCTTGTGGAGGGGTCATCAGCGCAGCCAGAGGCAAAAGCTAAGAAAATGCAATCACCAGATCAAATCGAAACTATACTAAACGTTTCTGAGAGACGCCCAGAGTTCGCATTCAAATGGTTCTCGGAGCCTCAAATCAATTTGCTAAAAAAGCCTGTGTTCAAGTCACTCCATGTCTTCTATTTGGGGAGATGAAAAAGAACTCAGAAGCGAAACATCGAGGTACCGAATCCTGAGATTATGAAATATTTGAAATTTATGTACAACCTGAGAGTCCTAAGTTTCCAAGGGATCTCAACCATTAGAAGCCTCAACAGTTCAGTCTGTACGCTACGCAAGCTGATCGTCTTAGACCTCAGGGAATGCTCCGACCTAACGGAACTTCCAAAAAGGATAGATTCACTCCATAGTCTGGTCTACTTGGATATGACTGGATGCTATATGTTGGAATGGATTCCCATGAGGCTGGCTGCACTGAACAATTTGGAGGTTCTCAAGGGGTTTGTGGTTAGTGACACCGCCTATGAGGGTATTGCGTGCACAATGAGGTTGCTGAAGAGGTTGAAGAAGCTAAGAAAGCTCAGCATTGAAATACACAGGGATGATCTCGGTGTGCACCAACTGATGGAGGATCTTGTAATGCTCAAAGCGTTGACAAGTTTGAAGGTGACATGGAGGAAGAATTTAAACACAGTCCGTGCTGGCAAGCCTGATGATTTCAAAAAGATTGAGAGTCTTCCTGATCAGTTAAAGAAGCTGAGTCTGCAGCGGTTTCCGCACGAACAACTTCCCACTTGGATTCATCCCCACAAACTGCTTCACCTGAAAAAGCTTCATATTGGAGGAGGAAGATTGCTCAAGGGTTTTGGTGCCTTGCCGGAGAAGGCAACAAAATGTTCTGTTGAAACATTACGTCTCACGTCACTCCCCAGGCTAAGGATCGGGTGGATTGAGCTGAAAAAACTCTACTTCCCAAATCTGACCTTTCTGGAGAAGTATGACTGTCCAAAAATTAGTCTCACTCCCTGCGATGGAAATGGAATCTGGAGATCCGACCAAGATGACCAATGATGTGCTCGAACACAGGTCCAACGGTGTATGGGAGCAATCTGATCGAATGTTTGGTAAAATAATTGATTTGGTACTTATACTTGTGAGAGAATTTGAAGTATTTTATAATTGTGTTGTTTGTGTAATTCTGTTTTCTATGCTTTGGTTTTGGGGTTTGGGTGTTTTCAGATTGAAAAGACAGTAGATCTCCGTTTTGTGTTGAATAATCGGATTTGTTAAGAGACAATGTTGAAAGACTAATACTGCTAGATCGGGATTGTGATTTAAAGAGGGCGAAACAGAGGACTTTTATTGAGATAGTCAAAGATCATTGAGTTTACAAAATATCCTGCTTTAAGCCGACCAGCTAATTACATAATGATGTATGCTCAAATCGACTATTTAACTTAGTGCAAGAATCGGATTGTTTCCAGACTCCTGCTTCAGGTTACTTGATGCATTCTCCATGCCTGTTCCTCGGTATTTATAGCTGATGGGACGTCTCACCCTCATACCTCAAGATCGATGTGGTACCGCTTTAGGGCAAAATCGGTGATCGCCTCTTGGCAGACTGTCGTTTAATGGATTGTCCGTTTTTATTGGGTTTTCTAGAAACTATGTTGGTCCGATAAGGATGATCTGGTCAGTCAACGATTTTGAAGATTAGGTTGACTATTCAGGAATGAGCTAGATTGGAGGCCTGTTAAGATAGGGTGAAACTTATATCCAACCGACAATAGTTTTGTATATAGCTAAGCGTGTTTCATATACATAGTTTTAACTTTTATGAAAAGTGATTTACACGAAAATAATTCTCAGCACCATACAAGTAAAAAACTAAAAAAAAAAAAGTATATTTACGAAAGGAACTCATGGTAATATGCGTACACAGTTGAGTTGAGTAGTTGACAACAACTCTTCCAAATTTCTCAAAGTGGTTCAATAGTCGTTGCAACTTTTCATTATAAAATAGTTCAAAAATAAAACGAACAAGTATTTTTTTTTTCCCTTCTCTCATGGAAATTTCAAATTTGATATTGTCGGCAAAACGTGGCCACCTTGGCTTTTTTACAAATAACATGCCAAATTGCCCAATTTTAAGAACTTCATTTGTAGACGACTTTCATATTTTTAAGTCCTAGGAGACAAAAATCAGTAATATACTTAGTTAGTTTAGTAGTACTAGTTAGCAACAACAAATATCTACTTTTGTATTAAAAAAATTACAAATTGCTTACAAACGACAAAGCATTTACGTTTTTTTTTAAAAATGAATTAACAACTCGTAACTCGTGTTATATTTTAATTCTAGATCAAGATGTTAAGTTGATTTGAGTACAGCTCATGCATTTGTGTGTGAAAAACTTAAAATTTTGTATTGTTCTGACTTCTGACTTTGTATTGCTTTAGCCCTACATTTCATTTACTTTCCAAAAAACTATGACAGAAAAAATGTCATAGCTTGTAATTTTTAAGTTCTTAAACTGAAAGCCAAAAGAAAAACTTATAAATTTGATTTTTTCATAAATTAATATAAAACAGTCGTGTAAGAAAGTTTTTACTAATGGTAAGCAATTTGTATTTAAGCCTGAGGAAGGTGGAAAAGAATGAAATATACCAGGTTTGACAGATTTCTCAACTGGCTCCTGAAGTGGCATAAGTGTATGTGTCACGAGCAAGACAACTCTGTCCCTAACTCATACGGTAACTATTTCTGAGCTAGTACATATATGCATGCATACAAATTACAACCTGCTCATCTCCATCAATGCATCTTATAAGTTTGCTAATAATAAAATAGAATAAAAATAATGTAAACAGCTTAATTTTTTTTTTTTTTTTTGTCAAACACAGCTTAATTTTACTAAGCATCCATCGTTATGTAAGATGTTTTAGATTCATTTAGAAACCCATGTATGTCAACTTTGGATTGGCGGGGAGAAAAATGTTTTTTTTTTTTTTTTTTCTTTTTTTTCTAATTTGTTTTGTTATTCTCTCTCTCGTCTCTCTCTTTCGTCTCTCTCGATTGATCGATGGCAAAAGCTTCAGAGAAGAAGCGAAGAATTGAGAGGTGAAATAATCGAAAAAGTTGGGTGATGATCTCTTTGATTTCACTTCTAGATCGACATGAATTAGAGTTTTATGGATGTGAGAAGAAAGTAGGGTTCTACAAATTGGAATTGATGCTAGCGAAATTAAGGTTGTGAGAAGAAATTAGGATTCTACAAATTGGAATTGATGTTTAGGAATTTGAACTTGATCTGTTTGTTTGAAAACTTAGTTTGATGATAAGAAACCCTGTTTTTGATTTAGAATAAGAATCTGATTCTTTTACAAGTGTTTGATGAATGTTAATATGTGTGTGTGCTGATGTGAAATCAATACTTAATTGTGGTCTCCTCCATTCTTGTGTATATCCTTTACCAGGTTGGTTCAGGCTCAATGTCAAGAACTATTGCTACTACTAGTGAGCGTTCGTTTAGCATGCAGCTCAAGTTGATCAGACCAAAGACAATATTGTTTCTGACATGTTGATTACTTATTTTAGTTCTCACTTGTTGTCAAAGTCTGGGATTGTTAGGTTGGCTGGTCTTTTTGTTTCCGTTGGGGTTATGAAATCGATTGATACTGTATGCTATTGAGCTTGGATACAATCCTGTGAAAGTATGTTAATGTAATCCTTCCCTCATTTGTTCCATTTGATTGCAGCAGAACAATACTTGATGGTTGAAAGTGTTTTTTTGTATGTTCTTGGTCTTGACAAGTAAGGTACAATTTTTTTCAAAATGTTTGGCCTTTTTTGAGATTAGTCAATTTTTCCTTAAGCATTTCCATGATTGGTTTCAGTTGTTATGGTAACAGGTCAAGGCCTTTCCAAGTATAAAACATATGCAAGATCACCCTACTGAAACAGCCAAGAACTTTACGATTGATGGGCATTGCGGTTCTGTTTCTTTCCTCTGTTTTCGGTTGTGTTTGAGACTTCAAATTCACAATGGGTTTCAGGTATAGACATGTTATAAGCTCTGAGCAACAACATCTGCAAATAAATTGTGTTATCCAACATCCTAGTATTTGTATCTCATTTGCCATCTCCTGCTGCTGATTTTCTACATGATGTGAATAGGCTCAATTCTCCCAAGTGAGGCCAGTTGCAATGCCACCATCTGTTGGTCCCCGCATGCCAATGTATCCTCGGGTGGTCCTGGTATTGGACAACAAATGTTCTATGGTCAGGCCCCTCCGAACATGATTCCTCCCCAAGCAATTCATCATGTTTGCTCTACTTTAAGTAGTAGTGTGCAATTTTGCACAAAGATATTTGGTTTATGGGACTTTGAAGGGCATTACGATTGATGGGCATTTTGTTTATGGAACTTTGAAGGTCACAGCTCACCATATATGTAGCTACTCGTCCATAAACTAATGAAGATCTTTGATGCTGCAGGGAATTCATTTGAGCTCTCTACTGTTGGATGCAAGTGCATTGGAGCTTATGTGAAGAACAAGAAAAATCAGAATCAGGCAAACAAATCTCTTTTAATCAAGAACAAGAAATTTTAATTAAAGACTCCAAAGTTAACAACCTTCAATGGACTCATGTAATAATAAAGTTTCTTAATAAGTTCTTAATTTCACTTTTTTCCAAAATTAAGAATAAAATATGTTTTAAGAAATTTTGGTTAAATCCTTTGATGGAGATGCCCTCCTCCCTGAAGATAATTAACACCTAATAGAATCCACCACCATACGGGTTACAAACACAGTTCCTTTTGCCATCATTCAAAGCTTGTTCATAGATGATCGATCGTGCCATCCGAGAGGTAGTCTTAGTTTTCCATATAGCCAGATATATATATATATATATATATATATATATTCGGGTGGAGGCGACAAGATTCTGCGAAATATGCAAATCGAGGATTCTTATGAGATACTCCTGCCGTATGTCAAAGAGATGGATTACGATCAACTGAGCCTCGCACCAAAAAGAAGCAAACAATTTAGCAAGAAACGTCAGATGCAAAGATTTAATCAAAACCATTTCAGAGTATATGATATACTCTTGTTAGTCACACAGCCCTCACTGATGTCAACAGTTAGCCGAATAAGCTGCTGTTTCAGAGGACGCATGTTGAGGATACAAGAGATGCAAAGATGCCCTGTGTAGCAACTAAGAATTCCTATAAGGAAGTTGAGCAAAGAAATGAGAACTTTAAAAGATATCAAAACAAGTGTGTGATGTTCCAAGCGAAGAAGCTTCTGCATCAAAAATATCCACGAGGCAATGTGAGAAGTAGTGAGCAAAATGTGGGTGGAAATGCTTTGCTACGCAGCAACTCACTGAGACTCTAAACAACATGCAGCTTCAACTCAACAAAGATGGTGGATTGATCAACTATGTTTGGATATTGATGGCTCATTCTGGACACGGATCGAGCAATCCATGACAACCAAGGAAGATTCAAGAGCCACACTGCCAAATTGTAACAAATTGTTTTCTCGTCTTTTATCTTCAACACCTTTGGCTGTTGTCCACTAATCAATCATAAACTCTTCTCAATTCTTCTAATCCCTAATTTGCTCGTAAACAATTCCTTTTACTGGCTAGTGGCTACACAGGATTTCGTGCTCCTGCTCCATATTCAAACCAGAGGATCCGAAGTAGCTTTTGCTAACCTTTCTAGCTCTAATTCAAAAACCAAAGCATGTGAATTTAGGGCTTAACCTGATCGACACTGATATCGTCACTATCACCACCAGACAGTATCGTGTCGTGTGCTACCACTTTCTTGAGATTTCGCGAACTTTGGATCCAGCCTTCCAGATTCGAGTAGCTGGTGGTGACGAATCTGGACAACTTTTAGGGTTTAGAACGCCGGACTCCGAGAACTCAGACATCGAACGCCGCTGTATATGGTGTGATGCTGCCGTGGTTTGTGTTTTGTAAACCGGATTTGTATTATACCGGTTATGTCTGTCCGGTCCGGTTCTTATTTTTTTTTTAATCTTAACGTAAAACGATGAGTGGTTCTTATTTTGTGTTCGTCTGGGAAGAAAAAGAAATCGAATGATGAGTGTTTTTGTTTGCACTTAGGGGATCGAACTAAGGTGAGAACAAGGAAGGGAAAGATCGAAACAAGCGAGAAGAATTGAAATAGCAAATCCATTTTAATTAATGGTACAACTTTTTGTTCTTTTTGTAGATATTGTTCTGTTTCTTTGGTTTATCCAAGTTTTTTTTTCCTAGGTTTCAGCTGGAATTGGTTTATTGATTAGTACTTAGTTGGATGGTTCCTTATCCTGACAAGAGTTTCCAATTTTATGGGGTTTTCGAGAGAATTGGTTGGGAAAATAGGAGCTTTATGTTTTTGTTGGTGAGAGTGTTGAATATCCACATTGGTTCAGCTTCTTACCTTAGTTCAGTGGATTTGGATTATGCATTGGATTTGTTTTAAGTTCAGTGGGTATTTAAAGGATCATTTTTTGGGTCAATGTTAACTTATTCTGTTTTTTTTTTCTCAAATCTTTACTAATTTTTTCAGGTCTTGATGATCATTAAAGGAATATTTAGGAGATATGAGAAATGGAATCCTGTTCATCCTACTTATGGAGCTTTTTGGGGTATGGGGATTGGGATTGGTTGTGGTGTCGGATGGGGACCTGGTTTTGGCCCTGAGGTCATTGGTTATGTAGGTGCAGGCTGCGGTGTTGGTTTTAGTGTTGGCATTACACTTGCTGGTCTCGGCATTGGTCTCCCCACAAATCTTCTTCTTGCAACTCCTTATAACAGTATTTACTATCTACTCTCTCTCTCTCACACACACACACACATTTCTTCATATATATGTGTTCACAATACCAAGTAAATCTTTTATTTCTGAAGTTTCTTACAATTCAGGTTTTATGCAACATGAATGCACTGGTCTTGTTAGTAATGATATGTCTCCTGAAATTTTTCTTATTTTTCTCTTCAGCTGTGGAAGCAACTAGAAAGGGCGCTTTCAAGTTCTTTGGTAAAAATCTCTCAACCTATGATTTCATGCCTCAAGTTGGGGAGTTGCAGAGACAAGTCAGTGAGATGTGCTCTGGTTTTAACAAAAAGCCTCACATAGATTATAAGTTTGACATAAAAAGTTTTCCTTTGTTCATTTCACATGATTGTGGAAAATTTGGGAGACATCTTCTCCATGTGCGCAAAGGTACATATAACTAGTCTTAGCATTTTGCTATACCCCTGTGCAAAGTTCTTCTCTATCCGTTTTCGTTCTCATTGATAAGATAAGTTAGTCGTAGTATATCAAAATAGAAGCTGGAATCAGGCCTTCTAGTCTGAGCATTTGCTTGCCTCTATGTTAGATATCATATAACTAACTTGCACTCCAACACTATAGTCGCATGCTAATGTACCTCTAGATTGGAGATGTTTATGTGATTCACTGTAAATCCCTATATTATTTAGAACGAAGTGTATAAAGAACAACTAAAAATTTATCATTTTTCTTTGCAGGTTCGGAGGGCAACAAATCACCACGAGGATCTTAAGCATCTGAGACACACACTTCTAGATTGTTACTATGATTGGCATATGTGAATGTGACTGTGAAATATTCAGCACAAATCAGAACCAAATCTGAAGCACTTGTGTCTTACAATTACAGAGATATGAATAAGAGGTTAGGGATTTGACTCATAGACAGTTCAGAGTAGTTGTTTCACAAAAGGATAAAAAAAGACCAGAAGTGTAGTTAATGTTACACCACAGGTTTATGCTTTGCCCTTAATCAAATAAATTTTTTTCTCTTTTGTTCTTTCCATTTGCTTTATTCCTTACTTCTAGGGATAAATAAATTGCCGAGAAAGATAATTCTTCTGAATATGTACAATGTTGACATGTATACTTATATATGTGTCACCCCAAAGTGAAAGCTGCAGGCTTTGAAAGCCTGAGATTCCTCCCATTTTGGTTTTTCTCAGAAACACAACAAGAGCTAATGGAACAAGCTAAGAAGTCTACATCTGAAATTGATGAGAAGCTCGACACAATCAAGTTATCTTTTGATACAGAATATGCAAAATGGTTGTCTAGAAATCAGAGTGGATCTTTCTCTAAGCATGGAAACCTGTCCATGGGTGGCGATTCATCACCAAATCGGGACAGTAGCAGCAGCACCACCATTAAAAAAAGGCGGCCTAAGGCGAACTGCGTGGAGACAAGCTCTGAGCTTCCGGATCACAAAATTCATGGTTTCGTAAACGAGACCTTGTTCTTGAAGAACTTCTTGCTGAAGCAAAAGGAATCCAAAGAGTTCAAAACTCTAGCGATTGTTGGGAAGTACGGAGTTGGGAAAACGACGTTGTGTCAGGATGTGTTCAATAACGACGAAGTGAGACGAGCTTATACCCCGAGGATATGGGTGTCTATGTACAGCAAAGAAACAAAAGAAGAAGAAGATCCCAAGATAGACGTTGTGAAGAGGATCTTGAGATCACTTGGAGTTCAAGATGAGATATTTGAACACATTAAAACAGAAACAGAGGAAGAGAAGAGAAGCAAAGATGAAGCTGGGGAAACAGAGGAAGAGACGGTCAAAGAGAAGGAGCTCTCTCGATTATTGTATGCTCTTCACTCAAATCTGATAGGGAAGAAGTATCTGATCGTGTTAGACGATGTTTGGGAAGACAACGAGTGGGATCAGAGGCTCGATGATGAGAAGAGTCAACAGGAAAAATCACATCTTTCTTGTGGGTTTCCTAAAGGGTCTGGTGGGAGAGTGATCATGACTAGCAGAGACGAGCAACTGGCGAAGGAGATAGTCGGAGAAGAAGAGAATCTGCAGCATTTGTTTCCAAGATACGATGCAGAGAGCGTGTGGGAGATGTACAAAGATGCAGTAAAAGCAGCCTTGAAGATAGAAGTGAAACCGAGGTATCCGGGAAGATTCAAACAAGAGCTTATGGACAAGTCTTGTGGTATTCCTTTAGCTGCTCGAATGCTGGCGAATATTGAGCCTGTGAAAATGGATGAAACTGGAGACATGGAGAGGAAGAAAAGCTTCTAACTTGTAAAGCAATGTAATCTATGTATTTACAAACTATTGCTCTCTAATCTAAGGATACATTTGAAGCAGCTTACTATTTAAAATTGTTTTATCGTCCTGAAACTGTTATAGTTGTGACTTATGGGAGTGTAAACCTTTGACATTTGAAAATAAAGAATGTAACTAAATAGTTTCAGTAGAAATGTGTCAAATTCTAAGATAATACTTTTCACATGTGTTACGTACGTACCCTTATAATCATATTTCATATAGTACAATGCCTCTCTAGAATACATTACGATATATAAGAGTCATAGGTACGTCTGTGGTGATTAGAAATCTCATAACAAAACTGAGGTCACTCTCTGTCGATTAGAATTCTACAGACTACAATAATCAAATTATGCGTCTAAAAAAACCAATCACTAATTTCGGTTTCCAGTTGAAAGAAGAGAAACTTCATTGAACCATAACAAAAACAAATTTACTTCCATCTTTACCATACCTTTTTAGAAAGATATCTGAAAATTTCACAAACTTCAGGGTTTTAGAGACTACAAATATTCTAATAAGAGTTCATAAATCATGTAATTTCGTTTCTAAAATTTTAGACACTCTTCATATACCTACAAGTTGTAGTAGTAATTTCGAAAATTTTGGATTCAAATGACAACTTGAATTTTTTTTTATGAACTGTGATCATTGCTCTAAAAAAGAATATAGTGATCTTTCAAAAAATACTTCACTTTTAAAAGAAGTAATGAATCAGTATTAGAATATTAATTTCCTTTTCGCTTGAGAAGTTGCACATATATTCTTCCCAATATTTTAAGTTAAACATCTATACCCTCACTTTCCTAAACGTGTATCACAAAATCACAACTACATAGATAGAGCAATATATGGACCGCAGCACAGAGTACACAGAAAATAAATGTATAGTGATTAACATGCAGAGGGTGTATTGAAACCATGATTTTGGAAGATTTGACGGGATTTAAGAAATTTGGAATTCTGATAGTTTTTAGGGAAGTTGATATGATTTATGGTGAAATTCTTTCAAATCCCACCTAAAACCATGAGATTTGGATTTTTGTATTTTTAACTAAACAAATCCTCTCAAATCCTCCAGAATCTCAAAAATTTATTAAAATCCAAATCCACAAACTGTTTTGAATAACCGTAGATTTTAAAGTAGATTTTTAAATCATTAGTTCAATAACAGTGGATTTCAGGAGACTTTTTAAAATTTATGATTGAATAACATAAGATTTGTAAATTTTACACAAATCACTTAAAATGTCAATTTGAATACACCCCGTAACTTTTTGTTTTTTTGTGATAGACACATAAGAAAAGTTTTACTTGTGTAGTAAACAATTCCAAAAGTCATTGTTACTTCACACTGATCCAAAAAGAAAAAGTGGGTATAATTGTTACTCTGAAATAGTTAAAGGATGAAATTTAGGAAGAATATAGTACGTAAATATACTTAGCGTTTTCGTGTCGACAGAATAAATAATCTAAACTGAAAAAAGAATACAAATTGTTCTTTTATAGATTGATATAGAAGTTATTGAATATGGATAGAGTAGTATAAATACATGAATCATCAATCCACGAAGGATGACAAAACAAAACAAAAAAAACTAGAAAGAAAGAAAGAAAAAAAAAAAGTGGAGATACCAATCTATCTTTATAGAGATGGACAATCGAGAGAAGATAAATCAAACAACCAGAGAAGAGTTTCTTAAGAAGATAATGGAATCACTGGGACCAGACGGTGTCGCTTCAAGAACTCTCCTCGTTGGTGAAGCTGGTATAGGGAAGTCATGGCTTGCAAAAGAAGTCAGCAAACGTGTTACCCAAGAAAGATCTTCTATTTACAATGTCCTCTGGTTATATCTGAACAAAAGGATTGAAGACGTGAAGTCCCTTTACGAGAACCTAGCTTCTCAGTTATCAATAATTTACGAGTTTGAAGAAGGCGAAGAACCTGATGAGCTTGATTATTCGATGG
The DNA here is from genome assembly GCF_030686135.1 of Camelina sativa. NCBI lineage: Eukaryota > Viridiplantae > Streptophyta > Magnoliopsida > Brassicales > Brassicaceae > Camelina > Camelina sativa. The sequence continues at coordinate 12,234,280 of NC_141890.1, forward strand.
AAAGCTTGAAAGAGAAGGTTACGCATGTGATGAGCAATAACAAGAAGAAGAATCTTCTGTTGATTTTGGATGATGAAGGAAGTATGACAACTGAAAACCATGTAATGGAAGACTTAAATCTCCGGGAGTTTCTTAATGAACACTCAACTCTTAAGCTTCTAATCATAAGGAGAGACGAAAGAGAGGAGAAAGAATCGATAACGATCAAAGTCACTCCGCTTACCGAAGACGAGTCACGAAACTTACTCCGCAGTTCTCAGGACTTACTTAAGTCATTTACCATTGAAGATTGGCCGGATCATCGAGAGATCAACGAACCTACTTTGATGTCTTGCATTTTAAGCAAGAGCAAAGGCTTACCAGCTGCGATCGTTGTCTTAACCAAGTCCTTAGACAACATCAAGTCATTTTCTGCAAAACAGAGAAAGATCTTTACAGAACTGATTCTATCTCCCGAGTCATTAGACGCAGCTGCTGCTTCCAAGAACGCTATAGAACGCAACCGCTACAATCCCGTTTTGCGATTGAGTTACGAGCTATTAAAGCTTGAGGAGACGAGCACACGTCCAGTCATTGCTTGCTTTTGGCACATCTTGGACTTTTACAAGTACTCTGGATGCGCTTACTACCGCGACCTAATCGTGCACTGGATGCTTGAAGGGTATTTTGATCCAGTTAAGTCGGTTGAAAAAACTTACCAGGAAGGACATTCCATTTTAATGGAGTTTATGAATAGAGGAATCTTGAAGATACAAGAAGACAACATGGTGGTTCCAGAGTTTTCAATGAGCAATCTATTAGATCTTCAAGATTGTGGATTCTTTGGAAGATCTTGTCTTGGATTCCACAGAGTTTACGGAGGAGACAAGAGAAAAGGTCTTGGTAAAATCATCTTAATCGATGATATGATACAAACAATTCAATCTAAGCAGAAGAAGATCACGACAATTATCGCTAGCGGAAATCGTTTACGTAGAGAAGTTTCTGGAAAGTTCTTTAAGAGACCAGAGATGCAAGATCTTGAAGTCGTTGTACTCTTTGAGCCAACGTTCCAAGATCTTGTTTTGTCTTTATCTAAGCTTAATAAACTCCGAGTACTCGTGATCAGGGACTGCGATCTTATCCAAAACATCGATGAGCTTACGGGTCTTAAAGGCCTACATGTTCTTGAAGTCTCTGGTGCAAGTTCTCTGAATAGTATTCCTGATGATTTCTTCAAGAAGATGAGTCAGCTTCAAAGTCTTAACCTTTCAGGGCTTGCTATCAACTCTTCGCCTTCCACAATCGAAAACCTAAAAATGCTCCGTTGCTTCATCCTAAGAGAGTGCTCTGAACTACAAGATCTGCCTAATTTCAATGTAGCTACAAAAGAACTAGAAGTTATCGACATTCGTGGAGCTCGAAAACTCGAGTCTTACTTCGATAGAGTTAAAGATTGGAAAGACTATAAAGGCAAAAACAAGAACTTCGCTCATCTTCGGAAGCTCGAACACTTAGACTTCTCAGAGACTCAGATCATTCGCTTACCTATATTTCATTTCAATGACTCTACTACCGATTACAGCACGATGCCATCCTTGACCCGGCTCTTGCTACGTAACTGCACAAGGCTTAAGAGATTGCCACAGCTTAAGCCTTTGACTAATCTTCGGATTCTTGATGCCTCTGGTGCTACAAGCTTAGTGGAGATGCTTGAAGTGTGTTTAGAGGAGAAGAAAGAGCTTAGGATTCTTGATATTTCAAATACAATTCTTCCAGAGTTAGCTGACACGATCGCTGATGTTGTTAATCTCAATCAGCTTCTGTTAAGGAACTGTTCTCAGATTGAAGAGCTTCCAAGCATTGAGAATCTGACGCACCTTGAGGTATTCGACGTTTCTGGTTGCAATAAGTTAAAGAAGATAGATGGATCCTTTGGGAAGATGTCTTACCTCCACAAAGTGAATCTTTCGGAAACAAATCTTGGTGAGTTACCTGACAAAATCTCAGATCTATCTAACCTCAAGGAGCTCATCATAAGAAACTGTTCCAAGCTAAAGGCTCTTCCAAATCTTGAAAAGCTAACATATCTTGAGATCCTCGATGTTTCGGGCTGCACCGAACTGGAGAAAATCGAGGGATCATTCGAGAATATGTCTTATCTTCGCGAGCTCAATCTCTCAGGGACTAAACTAAACACGTTTCCAGAGTTGCCAAAACAGAGCATCCTCTGTTCTTCAAAACGCATTGTTCTCGCGAATTCAGCGTGTTTAGAGCGAGAAGACTGGAGCCAAATTAAGGAATGTTTAGCAAAAAATTCAGATGGCTCTATCTTCTCAAAAGTAGCTGAAAAAATCCACGAAAAAGACGAGAAACTTGTTCATCAAGGCGACAGATACAGAGTTCTTGATCTTGAGGTTCCTTTAGGTATAGATATCGTTGATATCAACAACCCAATGAATCTTGGTGCAGAGTTTATAGCCAAAGCAGAGTATGTTTCTATCACAGAGAATGGATCTAGAAGCGTATCTTCCATCTTCGACGAGTTTCAGATGAGATCGGTCAAAGGTTGTTGGGTAGAGAGGTGCAAGAACATGAATATTCTCTTCGAATCAGATGAACAACAAGAGAAAGAGAAACCATCATCATCATCATCATTGGAGAATCTTTGGATATCAAATCTTCCATTACTAAAAAGCTTGCACAGTAACAATGGAGGATTCATCGTCAAGAACCTTAAGAAGCTAAGCATAGATTGTTGTCCAAGCATCACATCACTCTTCCCCGTGATTCCTGGTAACCTTGAGATTCTACGAGTTAAGTTCTGTGATAAGCTGGAGAGGTTGTTTGAAGTAGAAGTAGGAGAATTATCGAAGCTTAACAAGCTTCAGCTTCTTGATTTGCCTGTTTTATCGACCGTTGGAGCTAAACTCCCGAATCTGGTGAAATGCACGATTGTGAAATGTCCGAATTTGAAAGTTGGAGAAGATGAACTAAGGCTAGCAAAAGAAGAGATTACAGAAGAATAGCCTCACAAGTAAGTGAACCAACCAACTAACAAAATTGATTTTTTTTTTTTGTTTTTTTGTTTTTTTTCTTCTCATTAACTGAACGTTTTCTTTATGAGCAGGTCTATTGGTGTGAAACCCAAACTCCTACTCAGCCCACAGAAGAAGCTATAAGAACACTGTAAAACATCATCTATCCCTGTTCTTTCGTCACACGACGAGGATGAAGAATCAAAATTTCCAATGGAAGCTAATAATTTATCAGCATAAATGTTGAAATAATGATCAAAGTCTTGAACTTTGACAGAACATGTAATGCGAAAACTTTTAAAAATGTTAACTTCGTGTTGTGTGATCGTGTCTTTTGTGTAGTGTGTTAAGTAAACTCTAAAAATAATGAATAAATGAACCCGTTATTTATTTTTATAGTTTTCTCATGTTTTCATCTGCGATAGTGATATATACGCAGATAAAGAGACAAAGGGAACAATGTCATATTTATTTCTTTTCTCAAAAAATTTCAAATCGATTTGAGTTCGTCTCAAGCAATGAGTAACTTTCTGAAAAATGGGTATTTTTCTAAGAAATTTCGAGATTGTTTGTTATCTCAGTTCTAAATTTGGTTATGGTTTTTGAGTTTTATAGATTTCTAAGAATAATGCATCATTAAACCATTATGTTGAGAAGGAGTTTGTTCTCATTGACAAGAAAGAAGTCTTGCTTCAGACACCTTCAGTAAACCTAGAAAAGAAAAAAGAAAAAAAAAAAAAACAAATCTTCTGTCCAATTCAAGATTTTCAGATTTTTATTTTTTACCATGAAGTTTTACATATAGTAACAATTTTTAACTCCAATATAATTGTAGATATCTTTCCACTGCATTTTTGTTTGTTAAAGAAAAAAGAAAAAAAACCAAATGCAAATAATCTTAATGGATTTATTAAAAATGGTTCCAATACAATTTTCACTAGATATATATATATATATACAGTAAAACCTCTATAAATTAATAATGTTGGGACCAAGACATTTTATTAATTTATAGTGATATTAATTTATAGATATATTTTTAATTGTTTATTTTTTTTTAAATTATGAATTGGAACAATTATAGCAAAATAAGATTAAACTTTCGAATGTTATAAATTTTATGGTTTAGGAATTGAACTTGTAATATTTATAAAGCATTATTGACAGTAAATTACAAATACTATAAACAAATTGACTTATACACATGACATACATAAATTCAAATTTATGAATAATAATAATATTAATTCTCATATTTTAATAATCTGTCTAATTATCAAATTGTAAATGATGCATATTTAAAAATTAAAACTTTAAAATTTAATTATTTGTATGACATGTTATAAAATATTTTAGAGATATCATTATAGTTTGAAAATACAACATTACAAATGTTCTATAGAAATGAGTTTTAGGAGAAACATACACTATTATATCAGTATATATATATATATATATAAATTTACATGATTATTAATTTATGATATTATTGGGACCATATTTTATATTGAGATTTCAAAAAAATTATTATCTTATTATCTTATTGAATATTGTTAATTTTTACACTGGCCCGACTTGGAACCAGCAAAATTTATTAATTTATAGTAATTATTAATTTATAGAGGTTTTACTGTACATACATATTGAAAGATGTCTTGATCAGTAAATTTTGAAATCACTTTAGTTTTGACTTTTGTATGTGTTCATAAATCATATAATGTTGTCTTACTTATTAAAAAAACTAAAGAAGACGTCAGCCAACTATTGTGGACCACGTGTATGTGGTTAACACGTCAGCTATTTTGTTGATACGTCGTCGTTGCGGAACGGAATAACATCACCGTCAGCGACCTTCTCAATGGAATTGCTTCGTCAGCTAATTTATTTATATTTTATATGATGACTACGACAAAATAAAAATTAAATATAATATAGAGTTTTTGAACTGATTAGGCATGACTATGATAATTAATTTAAATCAATTAATGGCTACTCAATTAAATTAAAACATATAAACATCCATTTATGTTAGTTTAAATTAACAGACTACTAACTTACTCCTTTGGCGTGTTTAGTTATTTAATTAAATTAAATTAATTTAATTTATTTTGTGTTTTTATTTTATTTTAAATTAAAGCATTGGATTTTTTTCTTATTTCTGTCAAAGTTGAATCCCTTTCTCTTTGTATTTTCGTCGAAGTGGAAAATTTCGATTTATTCTTTTTTTTTTTTTCGGAATTCTGAAAAAAATCTGTGAGCTCATAAAATCTTCGCTAGTTCGGCAGAGAGGCATCTGCGAAAATCACCAGATTCCGGCGCCGGAGCGCCGATGAACAATCAGGTCAATTAGTATAACTCGAATGATTCTCCCGCGGAATTAAGAGTTAGATTTCCGATTTCGAATTCCGTGGGGAGAAGTTTTTGTGAGCTCTTTTGATTTGTTTCGTTCGTACTCCCTGGTTGTTCGAGGGACAGCGAGAAATGTCTAAGGTAGTGTACGAAGGGTGGATGGTTAGGTATGGGAGGAGGAAGATCGGAAGATCGTATATTCATATGAGGTATTTCGTGTTGGAGCCTCGTCTTCTGGCGTATTACAAGAAGAAACCTCAGGATTATCAGGTGAACGATTGGTTTTATGAATCTTGTTTATTTGTTCTTTGTTTGAGTGGTGTGAGAGGTTTTAGCTGAAAAATATGAGTGTTTACAGGTTCCTATCAAGACTATGTTGATTGATGGTAACTGCAGAGTTGAGGATCGAGGCTTGAAAACACATCATGGACATGTGAGTCTTGCTTTTTACCTTTCTCTGTTACCATGTTGTTACTTGGAAGTGTTTATTGGTTGTGTATGTGATATGTTTCATTTTCCTTGGTATGGATCGGAGGAAGTTATTCAGACTTATCTTCTCTTCCCTGGCATATATTTGAACTTTCAATAGTAGGGTGAGAGAGGTTATGAGTAGGAGAAGAAGACTCTCTAGGAAGTAGGACTGGCTGCTAGTTATTCTTAGTTGTGAGGATTATATAATTCTGGGCAGAGTAACTGGGTAGAATAGTTGAATCAGTTGATGGTTTTCCCATTACACGTTAATTTTCTCTTATCATATCCTTGACTGTTATATCACTTATGCCTCTACAAACTCTTTTGGGCTTTTCGGCTCGAATTTGCAGATGGTTTACGTGTTGTCTGTTTATAACAAGAAAGAAAAGAGTCATAGAATTACGGTATGTTTTCTATACTTTAAGAATAGTTAACACCGGATTTTCTGTGGTACTTGGCAATTCAAACTTTTGGGTTAGTTAATATGGAGTGTGTTTCTTGCTAGATGGCAGCGTTCAACATCCAGGAAGCACTAATGTGGAAGGAAAAAATTGAGTCTGTTATAGACCAGGTTAGTCATCTGCCTGCCAGTTCCTGAATCACAAAAGCTTACTTCCCTTTTAGTATTTATATAGTAGTCACTGTTTAAACATTTGTAGATTGGTAGTTTATCTGATTACCTAACTATGTTTTGCACTGGTGCAGCATCAAGAGTCCCAAGTTCCAAATGGTCAGCAGTATGTTTCCTTTGAATATAAGTCTGGAATGGATACTGGAAGAACTGCTTCATCCTCAGAACATGAAAGCCAGTAAGTGCTTATTTTAAAAGATTTCTATATTACTTCTTCCAAATCGAATCTTCCAACAACTCATTGGCTTAAGTTTCTCCAGACTAAATCGGAACAAATTATGTTCTGAATATTATTATCATTCATAAACCTGATCTCCTTGTTATGGAATGACCATTTACATTGTTCAAATTTTAAGTTGTTTGTGGCAATAGTTAGAAATAAACTGAATTTGTCATTTTATTAGATAAAACATATAGGAAGTATACTACCGATCTTAATCTGGGTATGGCTTTTTCCCTAACCGGCTGCTTCAGTCATTCTAAAGATCTCAAATTCACAAAATCAGAATAGGCTAACAAAATGATGCATGTAGAGAGTACCCATCAGATGTCATTCTTTTTGATGTTTGTCACTATGTTTTGTTTATCTTTTTTGTTTTTTTTCTAATATGCATATGTTATGCAAAAAATATCTGCAATTTCCTTCAGATATAGTGCGCCAGAGGATGAAGAGGACTCTCGACGTAGCTTAATGAGGAGGACAACTATTGGAAATGGTTTTTTTCCGAATTCACTTTTTTGTGTTTAAATCTGGTACTGCCATCCGGGATGATCTAATCACCTCAAAAAAACTTGCAGGTCCTCCAGAATCTGTACTTGACTGGACCAAAGAATTTGATGCAGAGTTGGCCAACCAGAATTCCAACAACCAAGCATTTTCCAGAAAACACTGGCGTCTCCTTCAGTGCCAAAATGGTTTGTGGTTTTACAGAGTTTCTAGATCCTGCTGCTACTTCTGAAATGCAATTTAGTATACTATGTTCTCGTTGATAAACAACAATTATGAGATCTTATTTGGAACTTTTGGAATCCAGTGTCTTCATTAGTTATCTCCTCTAGGAACTGGAAGATCGTTTTCAATGCAAAATCAATAGGATCCTCTATATTTATGGGTTCCGTCATTCCCATTGCTTCATTCCCATTGCTTCGTGGTTAATTGATAGGCCTGAATTCTACAATGGAACTCTTGAATGAAAATTTTAGATCTGTTTTTTCTAATTGTAATTGGGTGAACTTTTCAAGTTTTCATTGGCTCAAGGCTCTTACTTTTTTTTTTTGGGTTCATATTTATTTAGTTATTGCTCTTTAGCATTTGGCCTTAACTAGCTCTTGCTTTTTTACACATTTGGCAGGTCTTAGGATTTTTGAAGAGCTTCTTGAAGTTGATTACCTTGTACGGAAATGTCGAATACCTCGTCATTATTATGGCGTAATTTCTTTTTGATTACATTGTAACTTTATATAGACAAGAACCATCATTATAGTGCTACACGTGCAGCCAAGAAGCTGTAGCAGGGCTATGAAGGCTGTCGGTGTAGTGGAGGCAACGTGTGAGGATATATTCGAGCTTCTGATGAGCATGGATGGCACTCGTTATGAGTAGGTGCTTCTCTGCCTTCTATGTTTTCTACTCATAGTCTGATTGTAGAAGATGGCTTGTATTTCTTCAATTTATTGCATTTAGACACTATTATTTGGAAAATTTATTAATTTTTTTCCTTGTGGTTTTATGCATTTTGTTATTAATGTCGGGTCTATGTATATATGTTTCTTTCCTGAAAAATAGTGTCCTGTTCTATGTAGGTGGGACTGCAGCTTTCAGTATGGTAGCTTAGTGGAAGAGGTGGATGGTCACACAGCAGTGCTCTATCATAGACTTCTGCTCGACTGGTTTCCAATGTAAGTTTGCACCTGAAAATAAATTGTCTACTAATAGTCAAGCTAACAAAATGTGATGATTTTGTTCCCAATGAATTAAACCTTATCACCACATCGTTAGGAATATACCAGTATACCACAGAATTGGTTGCCCTCAAGGGCTGTAGGTTTAATGCTAAGGCGTCTTAGATTTGTGTATAAGACTGGGTCAGAAAACCAATTCAGGGTTATTATCTTTGTTTTCATTTGTGATCTTTCTGTTTCCCATTTGAATATTTTTTTACTGTTTCCACGAGCTCTGTTTTATCCTGATTATGACATCAAATGGTTTCAGGATTGTGTGGCCTCGTGACCTCTGTTATGTCCGCTATTGGCGCCGTAATGATGATGGGAGTTATGGTATCTTTCTTTCCTCTTTATTCATGTAGAATCTGGAAAGGTATTTTGATATAGATTGTTGGTTATTTATTTCGCTCTTTCTGTGAAGTTGTGTTGTTCCGTTCTAGGGAGCATGAGAATTGTGGTCCACAACCTGGATGTGTTCGGGCTCATCTTGAGAGTATGTCTACGAAAATAATTGACGTTACTTACTTATAAAATTCTTCTACTCTTTGATGTACTACTATCTAACCCTATTTTTGTTTCACTTAGGTGGAGGATATAATATTTCCCCACTAAAACCTCGGAATGGGAGGCCTAGAACACAAGTGCAACATCTAATACAAATTGATCTAAAAGGGTGGGGTGCAGGCTATCTTCCAGCATTTCAACAACATTGTCTTCTTCAAATGCTGAACAGTGTTGCTGGTAAGTTCTTTCATGCTCCTTTCCACTGGTTTCCTTATGTTCTTTTAGAAAAGGAATTCCATTGGCTATTTAATATCATCCATCTTAATTCATGGTGCTGCTTATCCCAGGTTTGCGGGAATGGTTTTCACAGACAGATGAGAGAGGTCTTCCTACCCGGATCCCTGTCATGGTGAATATGGCATCATCTTCCTTGAGCTTGAGTAAGAGTGGGAAGTCTCTGCATCAGTCTGCCTTTTCTCTTGATCAAACAAATTCTGTTAACAGAAACTCTGTGCTCATGGATGAAGACTCGGATGATGATGATGAATTTCAGATTGCTGAATCGGAACAAGAGGTTTGAATATCGAGCATTTTGATTTTAAAATCTTAAGCAGCATCTGGAATTGAATCGTCACTTTTGTGTATCATTTCAGCCTGAAACTAGTAAAACAGAAAACGATGTCAAGAGACCAGGTGAGCACCCTGTTATTTAGTATGAAAATGCTACTTGAGCCAATTAGGATATCTAATAGCAATGGTTTTTTTGTGCGATTTGAAACTTCTGAAGAAGAACCTGCTCACGACATTGATCTGTCATGCTTCTCGGGTAACCTAAAGCGCAATGAAAATGAAAATGCCCGTAACTGCTGGAGGACATCTGACGGGAACAATTTCAAAGTTCGGGGCAAGAGTTTCGGTGGAGATAAAAGAAAGGTTGCTAAATTTGTCGTCTTATTAATTAAGAATGGTTAGGTTCTTACATCCAACTAACTTTTGTTTCTATACATTTAACACCATACGGAAGATACCTGCTGGGAAGCATCTTATGGATCTCGTTGCTGTTGATTGGTTCAAAGACAGTAAAAGAATAGATCATGTTGCTAGACGCAAAGGCTGTGCAGCACAAGTAAGATACACAAAGCACCTTAATTTTAGTTACCTAAAGGAGAGATTTTCCACTAAACCTTCAATATTCTTCCCATGTTATTCATTAGCTTTTGGATGAATCATAATCACTTAGAACGATTATTGAGCCTTTTGATACACATGTTCAGGTTGCTGCAGAAAAAGGTCTATTCTCAATGGTGGTAAATGTTCAAGTAAGCTTTGCCCATCAACTATTATATTAAGATTCTGAACATTGTGTACAAACCACACAGTCCTATTTATATAGGTGTAATACTGGTATATAAATAGGTTCCAGGATCAACACACTACAGTATGGTGTTTTATTTCGTGATGAAAGAACTCGTACCCGGGTCCCTCTTGCAACGGTTTGTGGATGGTGATGATGAATTCCGAAATAGTAGGCTAAAGCTTATACCATTAGTTCCTAAGGTATGTATATCTCTTTGTGATTACTGCTGCAAGTATGTAGAGATTCTATAGGAAGTCAATTTCACGTATAACTCAATTCTGTGCCAGGGCTCATGGATAGTAAGGCAAAGCGTGGGGAGCACCCCATGTCTCCTTGGGAAAGCAGTGGACTGCAACTACATCCGTGGCCCGACATACTTAGAAGTGAGCATACCCATCATTGTAGTTTATAAATTTGCCTCTCGAACCAATAATAACTCAAATACTTTATCTTGTTGATGTAGATTGACATAGATATTGGTTCATCAACGGTTGCAAATGGGGTCCTTGGCCTCGTTATTGGTGTAATCACCTCTCTGGTTGTGGAAATGGCTTTCCTTGTACAGGTAATTTTATCTAGAAACTACTGACCCATATAACATTTGGATTTGCTCAGGTAGCTTGGGTTATTATTTATGCATACAAATCATGTTGGAATTTGCAGGCAAATACACCGGAAGAACTGCCAGAGAGGCTAATTGGTGCAGTTCGGGTTTCGCATATAGAGCTCTCTTCGGCTATTGTTCCGAATCTGGAGTCAGAATAAACCCTTCAGAAATTACCCATCAAACTTCATATATAAGTTCTCACATTAAGTGTTTGGTGGTTCTTTGGAATAATATTCTTTATCTCTGTCTTCTCTTCTTTTTCATTTGCCTTTGTTTTAATACATCCTTTTTATTTCTTCTCTGTAATGTCAAATTATAGTGAAAAAATAGTTTGTTATATATCTTATTTACAGTGCGTCAATATTGTAATGCGTTGCCTGATCTGTGTAAACTTACACATATCTATCCATTCTAAACATTTTTAAAAAAAAAGTCGTTAATTTGCTATTCATTCAAGAAATATTCTAGTGGATAATATTGCATATGTCTGTTTGAGAAAAAAAAAAAAAAAAATTGCATATGTCCCTACCTTTTACCATTCATGCGTACGCCTCCAAATTTCTTGCTTCTATTTGCTTAACACAAAAAAATATATGAAACTTAAAAAAAAAAAATCCTATTTCTCTTGTATATAATCTTCTAATTTATTCTAAACAAAGCATGTAATCTTCTAGTTAACGAAATTTCTTTGGTTTTCTATTTGAATGGGAAAGAAATCCTTAGCAATAAAGGGGGAAAATAAACTCATGGTTCTAAGGCAATGACTCAAATCACATAGATAAATATGTGAAATTTGCTCTTCTTTTATTCATCAAACATTAACCATTCTCTTGCAATATCCGACATGACTAAATCCTTTCAACTCTCCGTCACCGTTCTATGTATTGTCACCCTTCTATGTATTATGTATAGGTTTGTATTTAAAGATCATCTTTAATTTTATAACAAATTATCTAATTTCCTACATTAACAATTCAAGCTTCTTACGTCAACTATGAGTCATGATAGTTAGATATCTAGATTCTATTTTTTTATTTTTGAATTTCGTAATAACTAGTTCAATTATTTTATGTTAAAGAATTTGAGGTATAATTCTCATGTTTCGTAATTCGTACTACCATTTTTGTTATGAAGGTTGTTCATGCGCTAAAACAAAAAAAGTCATTCAGATAGTTGTTTTTTTTTTTTTTTCAATTTTATATAAGAAACTGAGAATTTATATATGTGTGTTTTAACCATGCATTACTGTAATATAGGGATGGCAATGGGACAGAGAATGGTACCGGTACGTTGTCATGACATGCTAACATGGGGAGAGTGTACACCCGTCAACTGTGCCTTTGTATGTATACTCAAGAGACAAGGCAAGGGTGGCTGCATTCAAGCATACGACAATCGCCCCGCTTGCGTCTGCTATTATACTTGCTTACGCCCCGACCCTAGCTCTTAATTAATAGTATTATTGTATTTCACTAATGAAAACCCAACATCAACTCATATTTTTATATCTTATATACTGTAATAAAACCAACCTTCTAGTAAAGTTGTTAAAAAACTCTTACTAATACAACAGACAGGGCCGGCCCAGTGAAATTTGTGGTCCAATACAAAACAATTACTTTTTAATGGATTTTATAGATAAAAAAATAAAACTGAAACTAAATCTTAAAATTTCGGAAAATAAGACCTATTTTTGCAATAAAAAAGTAGATAAATTTAAAATTTGAGGCCAAATCTATAACTTTCATAAAATTGATGCCTATTTTTGCAGTAAAAATATGTTTTGAGGCCTATTTTTGTTACTAAAAATCTCAGAAAATATGGAGGCCTAACACCCATGTGTCATAAGAATGGGTGAAGGGCCGGGCCTGACAACAGATAAAATCCGTTTATCCTGGTATAGAGTACTTTGCCACTCTGACGTTTGGAGTCTTGTTCAATGACCACCGATGCATGTGCCAACATCTTCGAAACAATATTGGTTGGGACATTGAGAGCCTAAACAAGTCTTATCTGCCGAAATTCGAACCAAAACATAGATCCTGTTTCCAAGTTCTTATACTTATATACTGGACAACATTTTGAAGCCTTTCCTGAGAAGGTCCTCATATCTAAATTTCTTCCGATGATCTTGACGTGGTATCTAATCGAAACTTGCATCCATGCATGGTCGAATATATACATTGGTTGTACAGAGATTTAGCATATCTTGAATGATATAATTACCAAACCATGTGACTGAAACTTAAGGATCAAACTCAATAGTAATAAAAATGATTTTCCGTGATCCGTAGCACCTTCAACTTTAAACCAAACGTAATAAAATATTACAAGTATGTATGTTCTCTGCACATAACATACTAGTACGTTCCCTTCTCACTGGAACATAACATACTAGTTCCGTGGTATATATGTTTTTTATTTATTTTTTATTTCATTGTCTGCCCGAAGTGCCGGGTAATAGAAACTATCTTCAATTTTTTTTACAAAAATAGTTGTATACTAGTATATTAATTAAACTGAATTTAAGATCGGGTTGTATAATGATGATTAGAATTATTTTTTGGAATATAACCAATATCTTTTTTTTGACAACAGAGTAACAAGATTGGCAAGTCAATACGAAGAAACAGTGTTTATATAGTTAACTAAGTGCGGAACTGTGCGAACACGTCGCGCTAAATTATCCGTTTTTCCATTTTGAAAGCGCGGATTGTAGATTAAGAAAAAAAATGCAAACTCCTCTTTATCCGCCTGGATGTCTCATATCTTATATTATTATTTATATTATTATTTGACCAATGATTTGCCAAAAAAAAAAAAAAGTTACACGTTAATCTAATTAATTGGGCTGAAAGCTTCTCGACAATGTCTTTTCCACTTCATGTACAATTTGAGTTTCTTCTTTGGGTTATGAAGTGCATTATATTAATTTGTCTCTCTGAATGATCTGCTTTCTGAAACTGATTGCAAACATTTAATTCAGTTGTCAGTCAAAATGATTTGTAATAATGTATATGTGCAAATTGCTTTGCTAGAAGAGCACGAGCACGAAATTCTCTTTTTCTTGGAAACTATGGACTTTCGGATTGGTTTCCCATACAAATAAACCTTTTTTTTTTATAAGCTTCAATGGATGATTGGTTACTTTTGGCGAAATAAAAGAATAATGAAGTTGACATACAGTTGTCCCAAAATTTTAAATTAATAGAGATTTAGCATATCTTGATGAATGAATGATACAGTTACTATACATGTGACTGAAATTTGATTCAAACTTAATTAAATTAAATGATTTCCCCGTGATCCGTGGCACCTTCATTTTTATGTCAAACTATAAAATACAAACAAGTATGTATTCTGAAATCTTAAAAACCTTCCCTTCTCATGGGAAACATAATAATTTTGATCGACTTTGACACTCTCCTACATATATGTTCTTTTTCTTTCTGAATAATATACTTCATTCATTTACCTTCATTTTTTATTTTTTATGTATATGTGTGTGTGTTCTCACATGCAATACGTATTCTCACCTCAGAATTTTGGCATCATACATCATATACATAATGTATTTACTCATTTGGTCATATAAATATATACACGATTCACCAGTTCTTTTACGTCTGAACTTTCATTAGTACAAATTTTGATCGTAAATCGTATAGTCTTGATATAACAAATCATTAATGCATCGAGGAGGATACGTGTTACATGTGGCATTAACACTGAAAATTATTAATGTATACTATGTGACAAGTTGAAACCAAATTTACCATTTTATATATACAGGAAGATACTGAAGCACTGATTAAAGGGGGAAAAATATGTATATTCTAATGACTTGGTGCAACTGAAAAGTCTTTAAGATTAAATGCTAATTTTACTGAAAAATCAAAACGTGAGTTGTAAATGCCACAACCGTACATGTTAACATCCATTAAAGAGGTTCGAACTCAACGTAAGCTAGAGATGACATTTTGAGGAGGCCATCAAGTAACAACTATCGTCGCATATAAAAAAATTCTGATAATTAGTTACATGTTAGGATGGATTCAAACTTGAGGTTGATATGATCTGATCCGAACAATAGATTAAAGTCTACGGATCGAAATCTAGATAGTTACGCTAGCAAGTTGGCATCTAGATTTTAAATATCTTGAATTTTAGAGTAATTTTATGCGCACAACTACGACAAGATAAATAAAGTGTGTCCATATTTCGGGTGGTAGTTGAAGACTTGAAGAGGCCTTCATGCCTTCATTCATTCAATCAACTGACACTTTTCAACTTTCCATAAATGATAACAGTTTATTATAAATTTTGCATGATATCTTTTTTTGGTCTATATGATACGATTTATACGACCAAATTTGGTTGTACACTACATATGACCGGGTCCGGTAGGGTTGACTTAATATCCGAAATGCAATATTCGATATGATATGTTTTAAAATTTAGGATATCTAGAGATGAGAGATCTCTTATAGCTTATAAACTTTGTATTGATCTGCAAACAAAAAAAATAATCTATAAAAATCGAATGATTTGGTATAAAAACTTATAAAATTCTTGATATACTTGCTTCCGCAGACTAAACCTACTATCTAGCCAAAATAATTAAGATATTTTAGTTAGTTCATATCCAATAACCCAAAACCTGTTTTGGGCGTAAGTTCTTTAACGTTAGATTACTCGAAATCTTAGATAAAACGCGAACTTATGACGATCAAATTAACCGTATGACGTTAAAACAAAACAATCATCAACTTATACAAATATACTTTTGTGGATAAGAATATAGTATGGGAAATGCATGCAAATAATTAAGGGAATATCTTTAAGCATTACTTAAAATGGTAATATTGAAATCGTCAAAGAGACTCTAATCTCTCTCTCCCCCGATCCCCAATAAATAGGAGACAATCGCCACGAAACTTATCATTCTCACAAGTCATAACAAGTCCTTTAAAGTTTAACCCTTTTTTGTCTTCTTTGTTTCTGATAAAACAGAATTCATTTATGGGGGATATCTCGGGAAACGGCTATGGCGCCAGAGAAGAAGCAGTAGTGGTGAATCTCAAGGAAGAAGACGAACATCAACAACAACAAATAGAAGCTACTCGTCTTAACCCAAACCCCTTGAAGAAACAAAACTCTCTCCTCTCAGTCTCTGTCCCTTTCTTACAAAAGGTTTTCTCACTTCTGTTACTCTCCATCTCCAAAAGTTACTCTTACAAGTTAGACTTGAAAACACTCCATCTAAAGCTAATTTACTGGATTTTCTTTTACGCTATGTTTTCAGTTGATGGCGGAGTTTGTGGGAACCTACTTTTTGGTATTCACCGGTTGTGCATCAGTGGCTGTAAACATACAAAATGACAATGCCTTAACTCTTCCAGGGATCGCCATCGTTTGGGGACTCACCGTCATGGTCCTCATTTACTCTCTTGGTCACATCTCCGGTGCTCATTTCAATCCGGCCATTACTATTGCATTCGCCTCTTGCCGCCGTTTTCCTCTGAAACAGGTCATATACATAACACAATTACATATATAGCTGCCGCCTGCCGATATTGTTCGATCAAGTTTTGTATTTATGTGTGTTTTTTAGTTTTGTAAACAAACTAAAGAATATTAGTGTTTTGTGTTTGATAGGTCTAATTTATCTAACGTTTGCTTGTATTGCACGAGAGTTTAGGTTATTTAAAGAAGTAGCATTTTTAATGCGACATTAACTATAAAATAGATGAGTGAAGATAGTTTGAGTGACGATAAATAAGATGAAAATTTTATTTAGTTAATTAGTTTCCAAATTAAACTTTTGAAAAGTGTTTCATGCAAGTTATTTCCACAAATAGTATTCCACACGTACAAAGTCAAAGTTTGTTAAATAACGTCACAGTCTTCTAATACATTGGGTCCCTTAATTAGTTAATGTGAAATTGTAAATTAATGTATTTTTGAGTTTTCTTTGATGTTTTTAGGTTCCGGCTTATGTCATATCACAAGTGGTGGGAGCAACGCTGGCGGCTGCAACTTTACGACTGTTGTTGGGACTTGATCACGACGTTTGTAGCGGAAAACACGATGTGTTTATTGGATCATCACCGGTGGGATCGGATCTGCAAGCGTTTGTGATGGAGTTTATCGTCACTTTCTATCTAATGTTCATCACTTCTGGCGTTGCTACGGATAATCGAGCGGTTAGTATTTTCAATTTTTTCTTGTGTTGAACTGAAATTATATACTAGTCAAATTTGATGGCTTGTATACTCACCCGTCAAAATCTAATTCAATATATTATATATATATATATATATAAAACGTCACAATAATAGGAATACACAAACCCTAATAATATAAAATTATAAATGATCAGAAAAAAAATATATATAATAAATTTTGATTACAAGGAAGGCAAATATTCTAAGTTTCTAACCAAAAATATTAGTATATTTTTTCGTGACCGAAGACATTTTCTGGTTTTCAATTGTTTCTCTATATATTTAGTTAGTGTTGTTAATTAATACTACTGCCTCAGAGATTACATTTGTTTTCTCTGGTCTTTAAATTTATGAGAAAGTTAACATTGGGATCAAATGCTACAATATTCAGATCGGAGAGCTTGCTGGATTAGCAATAGGAGCAACGATTCTACTTAATGTTCTAATTGCTGCGTAAGTTAAATTATCACTCACCAATTCTATTTATTATTAGTGTGCATATACTTTTCTTTTTCCACTAAAAAAATTAAAAAAAAATGATATGAACTTAATTATGTTAATCATTTTTATCAGACCGATATCGAGTGCTTCGATGAATCCAGCAAGAAGTTTTGGACCTGCAATGGTGCACGGTTGCTACAAAGGAATTTGGATCTACATAGTCTCACCAATACTTGGTGCGGTTTCGGGTGCGTGGGTTTATAACACGGTTAGATACACCGACAAACCATTGAGAGAAATAACCAAAAGCGGTTCGTTTTTAAAGACCGTGCGAAGCGGTAGCTCTTAGTTAAGGAGAAAATAAAAAAGCATGGCTACGTTAAAGAAGTGATGGGAATATTTTGGTATTAAGTATTTTCAAAATGAATTGTAACAACTTTCACCATACCATACTCCATACCTTACGTATGGATTCGATATGATATATTAATTGCTACGTTTTCTCTCTTTTACTTAATGCGAAAGATTCTATCTTCATATTTATGTGGAGCTGTATATATGGAGTATTAAAAAAAAATCAATTGTGGAAATAAAAGGGTTTAGTTTAAGCAAAATTGTTGGAAATTGTCAAAGGAAGCACAAAATCCGGAGTCGCAATCATTGCCAAGCGAGCAATACTTTTGTGTCCACAACTTACAAGCCGGGCACATGTTGCTTTGTTCGGAAATATCCAAATTAACATCATCCACCAACATCACCACTCTCTAGTCTTTAATGAGTGGCACACACCCCCATATCATCCACACCTTATAGTTAACTTCCTCATGCAACGTCAGTCCACTCTTATAAGACCAAAATACGCACACAAACCAAACGGAAAGCAGAAGAAAAAAAGGTTAACAATGGCGTCAATTATGATAAGGTTTACGGACCTTGCGTTTGCATGTCCGGCAACCAACGAATATGGTAAGGAGCCAAGGCGAGAATGCGAGCTCGGAATTCGACGAAGACCACTACGGCTCAACAAAAGAAGAAATTATAATAACTAAGAAAAGAAGAACAAGAAACGTAAGAGTAAAATAAGAGCTGTCAAACATCAAACTCATGTACAATAATCACATTCCATTTGGTTTGTCTGAAGGAGAACAACAAATGGTTATGTCTCCGAATAAGTTAAAAGCGGGAATCAAAACATATAACTCAGAATTCTTTTGCACTAATTAAGTGAGTAGTGACTGACTCTTTCGATTCTCAAACGAGCGCCGTGACACAGTACTGTCATACTGACACCTAGATGCCAGCATGAAATATTCCTATGTCGCTTAAACAGGAGAATAAATTACACGTTTATATGTTCTGACAATGCCTTTTGGAAACCCGGTACGTTTTGGCATAACCTGCTAGCTAAACGCCATTCCATGTTTTAAGTACGTCTGTGTACTCTCTATCAACTAAGATGTGTTATCTGTAGAAGATTAGAATCAAAAGATGGACCCTGCTTCTGAGTTCTTCTTTTCTTTTTATAATAGACAACCTTTAAAGCCTTTCCTGAGAATGGTCTCATCTAAGTTTCTTCCAATAAACACAAGTTTGTTTATCCGCTTCTCTTCGGGTCCCCATGATTTGCCTGGGCATCCGTCTAACGTCGAATGGACTCCCTGCAATGGATTCCATTGTCAACTCCAATGGATTTGAATAAATTATTTAAGAGATTAATCGTATAAGTAACGGTTGAACTAGTATTTTCGAGACCTGGAAAATATAACGTTGATCAGAGCTCTCGATGGAGAGAACACCTTTCATTCTGTACAAATCATCACCTTTTTCTTCGATTAATCTTTCTAACCAATCGTCAACCTATACAAGTTCATATAAACAGAATGTGTTAAGGTCAATCGAGATGGCATGATGTACTCAAGAATCAGCTAAAGTAAAGATGGAGAAAAGTAGCTTTTTACCTCATCAAGATCAAGATTTCCTTCGGACACTATGCTAACACTTGTGACAGCAGAGTCATGAACATGATCATGTTGATGTTCTTTGTGCTTTCCTGTATTAGTATTAATGTGTCACCCGTGTATAATGACAAAAGTGAAATTCGAAGATGCTCGTGAAATGATTTAACTTCTAAATTAGATAGGTTACGAAACCAATTTCTATTTGAAAGACTGATCTATATACCATGACTGCATTGGTGGTGATGATGGTCATGATCCTCTGCACAACTCAAGCCATCTGCATTGACTTCTGAATCAATTCTGAAAAGGTATGCTATTTCAGGACACCAACAGAGAGAAAGAAAGATAAGTTAATAAAATTGGACAAAAGACATAGCAGAAGTTACCTCTCAAGATCATAACCTCCAATCCCTAAGACAAAATCCATATCAACATCTCCGAATTTAGTGTGTTTGATGGGTGCCATAGAGTTGATTTGCTATTGATTTTAAAACCAATTAAAGAAGAAGTGTCAATGACAAATGCATCTTCATTCTATTGGGAAAAGTGAGCTCATAGCAAATCAACAGTATTCTATTGGGAAGAAGTGTCTTACCTTGATTCTTTTAGTTAAGTGCTCCAACTCAGGCTCGGATACCAAATCAATCTGCCATACAAAATATAGTTAAGTACTTAACGACCTACAAGATGATTCCTCATAAATTGTATCAAGTGACAGAAATGCATCACAGAACTGGACTCTTAAAAGAAGATATAACAAACAAACCTTATTCAAAACTATACGATCTGCATAAGCAATCTGTTCAACTGCCTCATTCACAACAAATCTCGGTTTCACTTCATTCAAATGCCGCATGGCGTGTTTAGAGTCAACAAGTGTAACAACACCATCTAACTTTATATATCTCGGAAGCAAATCATCACTACAGAACGTTTCAATGACAGGACCAGGTTTCGCAAGCCCTGAGTAAGTAAGTATCACAAAAGAAAACGCAATCTCACTAACAAACAGACCAACAAAAACTAAGAAAGTTTTAGCTTCAGTGAAAAAAAACTCGCAATAACACAACCAAACGGATACCTGTAGTTTCGATGACAATATGGTCAAATCTGTCTCGTTTATTTTTAACCAAATCAAGAAGCATTTTGACTAAATCTCCACGAACAGTGCAGCATAAGCAACCATTGTTGACCATGATAATATCATCAGAGGATGAAGAGTGGCTCGCAACCAGAGATCCATCGATATCAACCTCCCCAAACTGTTTATATATTCACAAATCCTGAAATGCTTAACCAATCTGACTGCAACATTAAGCTAAAAGATACTGTACTTCTTTGACTTTGTGTTACCTCATTTTCTATGACTGCTATACGCTTCCCATGATTTGAAGTCAAAATATGATTTAACAGAGTTGTCTGCAGATACCAACAAATATCTCAGAAATGCGCAGCAAGAGGCAGACAAGTTTCGGGAAGTCCAATAAACAACGAAATTTTGATCCCATATACCTTTCCAGAACCGAGGAATCCGGTGATAACTGTGGCGGGAATGCGAGTATCCTGGTCTGCGACATCTTGCACTGAGGAAAACGATTTGAGGAATGGCTTCGATGGAGGTGAAACCGATATTAAGGAAGTGAAGCTATTGAGGAAACCAAAGAGGCGAGGAGTGAGAAAACTCCGAGAGGAAGATACTGTTCCAGGTCGCGATATGAGGAATCTGGTAGCCATTTTTGACGACAATCCCTAAATCCCTAAAACCCTTTGAAAATAGCAGAGAGAGAGAGAGAGAGAGGGGTTTTGAAGTTTTATTGATTTTTTTATATTACGAACCCGGACCCGGACTCAAAACATTGGTTTAGGTGGAATATTAAACCGGACAAATCGATTTCATCCGATCCTACGCGAACCAAATCAAAAAAAAATCTTATCCAAGACCAAACTAAATTAACTGAAACTATTTAAATAATTTTTGTTGAATATTATAATTTTTTTTTTTTTGGTCAAATCAACATTTTTTTTTTCTGTTGAATATTATAATTAATATCCAAAAAATTTGAATCAAACCAAAATCTCGATCGCAGTCCCTAACATAAGGAAAAAAATAAAGAACAGAATTCATTCTTTTGTATGTAACAAAACCTAAATTTTAACGAGGAATGGCTTCTTGAAGCTGAGGGTAAGTTGAATGAGAAAAGTTTAGGGGAAGTTTTATCAGATGCTCGTCGCCGGCTAGATCACGGAAAGCCATACCAAGAGAATAACCTAAAGCACGAGAAACCGAGACCGCCACTGCATTTCCTATCTGACAATACCTGTAAATATTGAATTGCATTTGCTTAGTAATCTGAAACTATTGTCCTCGGCTTTTGTACGAAAGAACACCAAGTAAAGTACCTTTGCTTCATGGTTCCACAGAACTGGAAGTAATCAGGGAAACCTTGAAGCCGTGCTGATTCTCTTATGGTTAGCATTCGATCTTGCTCGGGATGCAATAACGCCTGCAAATAGCAAACTTCTTAGAGAATGTTTTAAGAATATAAAAGATGTATTCATGTTAAAACATGGAATGGCTTTGAGGGTACCTGATTATGGCAGCTTGGGACTGTTAGAACGGTTGGAACTGTTTCGTCCCACCAAAGTCGGGCAAACGGCCTGCGAATTTAGAAATCAGGAGAGAGACTTAAAAACTTGAAAGTTTCAACACATAGTTTCAGGTGGAGGAGTCTAAGAGTATACCTTTTAGATTTCCCTTGCTGAAAAGTAAAGACGTATTCTGGTACCTAAGGAGGGCAACAAGTGAGCTGATTCAGTACACATATTCATTTTTGAAATTTTGAGAACTGTTGAATTAGCAGACTTGACAAGTAGAATGACATTAGCTGGAGAATTTAATGACAACTAGTGTGTAATTTCATTGATAACTCATGTAATATGGGTAAGGGTAAGGCTCAGTTCATATAAGAGGATTCTTTACCAAAGACTTCCCTGATGGCAGAATAACCGGTTCCATTGATAGATCACGACACACTGTATTGTTTCTGACAATTAACCCTGGAAGATCCCTGAAATTAGCTCCCTGCAGACACTTCTCTTTACATGAGAATCTTTCGGCTCGAGGACTGGGATTGTTTATTAGTAAAAAAGAAACGCGTACCTTCCTCTTTGGGATTTGGCAAACTCGGGCATAATCATCTTCATTTACATGGAACGGCCTGTGATCATGCAGTAGCATTGTCCTTTTGTTACAATTATCAGTTGCAGAGCCTGTCAAATCTGACAATGCAAAACGCGTGAGTAACGTAATGTAATATGCAAGTGAGTGTTCATGGCCTATCAGAACAATGTTGTGAAAGAGACTGTAACTACAGATGGTCCAACTTACCATTTTTGGTTGATCTGATGTATCTCTGAAAATCTGTTTGTGGGAGACTTTCATAAGGCATTTTTTCCCGGTCTTCGTCATTTGACACCTAGAGATGTGACAAGAAAAGAATTTAAATATATATGTAGCCCTGAATTGCAGATGGATCTAGTGGATATGAAACATACATGAGGAAGATCTGATATCGCATCTTTTAGAACAAGAGCTTTTTCAAGTATTCTGGGTTGACCTTCATCATACGCAACTACATTCCGCTGAAACATGAAGACCAAGATGGTTTAAGTTGTAAGAACGACAGGCTTAAGGAAGGAATATGAAGTAAGTACCAGTTAACAATATTTATTACCTCGAATTCCAGTGGAAACCCATATCTGACAATAACATCATGGGTTGGAAGCGGAAACGGAGGTAGGTTCTGAAATCAAATACCAAATAATGTAAGTATGAAATAGTCAGCTTGAGGAAGTTAACAGGCCTATAAATTCACCTTGTTAGGAACAGCTCCCCACATGAAAACTCTAGATCGAAATTGGGAAAGACCATAGCAACCAGCTGTCATGATACCCAACCTTGCTTGGTATCTCATGTTCACAAGACGGCTCAAAGCGTATCGCCCAAGAGAACCTTGGTCCAAACGCAGAATATCAACAACGTTTTCCATCAACACATATGAGGGTTTCAGATACTCCACTATGTCCATGAAAACTATAATTTGCTGATTCCTTTCATCATTCAACGGAGAATCAACATTCCTGTAGCGGTTATAGCCACTAATTCCTTGGCATGGAGGGCCCCCACATATCACACCAACACCACCCTGTTTACAATCATTTGCAAGATTTCTGATTTTTCAGTTCAAATAGATCTTGATAGTACAATCATACAACTTTCAAAGATCAGAAATTCAATTCAGAAGCAAGTTCTTACAGGAAGTGGCAAGATCTTGGACTTAAATCCACTAGTTACAAACTCCCGAATGGCATCTTGACAATTGCTAAAATTTCAAGCAATATTAATTAGATCCAGACAACGAACACTTTTTGACATTGTTTTAAAGCATATACCTCAATCCCTCAGCTAGTTCCCATGTATCTTCGTTGCTGCTGTATCCTTTCCAGTGCACCTAATGAAAGAGTCATGGGTATAATTCATCTTCACAAACCTAAAACGTCATAAGCTAGCAAAGAACATTCCTAAACCCCTAAGAAGTAAGGTTTGATCAACAACATAAGTGCAACATAGGGCATACCTTAAACCTCAGGCCAATTTTTCCTGTCTTGTTAGGATCACCATAGCATATATCAACCAGCTTTTCCACTTCGTACTCGTCAGAGTCTGAATCATCGTCAGTAGATGAGCTACTTTCACTGGTTTTTTTTGTTGAATTTACGGATCTTAATGTATCAGTTCTCTGATCATTATTATTTAACACATAGCGCTTGCATAATCTATCCCACTCCTTCAAAAGTAGGAGGAAGTCTCCAGCAGCATCATTTCTAACCTGCAAACAACGACTGCATCCTTAGATTTGGTATAAGTCTCCAAAATGATCTAGCAATTGTCTCCGAAAGTATTCTGACCTTTGTATTTGGATGGTTCAATTTCAAGCTCTCACAGGCAGCCATATTCTGGTCAACAGCCCATTTCTGGAAGAGCAAAAAAATAAGAAAGGAATCCAGATATTATATGAAACTGAGTGCAAAAATAGCTTTCCAGCCTAGGTTAAAGAGATAAAGACTAATTACTTAAAGCAAGTACCGTCACGACATCAACACCAGATATTTTGGCTCCAAGACTTAACCCAGTTGACATTCCACCACAACCGCTGTAAAGATCAAGCACAGGAAGCTTTCCGCTAAAAGAATTCTTATTCAAAATAGTTTCAGTGGATTTTGTAGGTACCACATCGGCGCAACACTCATGCTTGTTTTCGGACGACTTAGCTGAGACCAAAAAAAAAAAAAAGGAATGTTCAAGCTTCTGTGCCAGGATCTTATATAAAGACAGTGTAGAACTGGTAAAAAACTGTGGCATGTGTTTTGCATAAAGAAATAAAGAGAAATAGCTATAACCGTTTCCAATCGACAACTCATAAGCTCATATGTACATAATACACAAGCACTTACGATTTCTCAAGGTTCGAAATGTTGAATACTCCACGCAATACTCCATATCAAAATAGTAGTCAGATTTTATAGAATTGGGCTTCAATCCTGCCTGCAAAGTCATGAAACAAAAAAATTCAAATGCAGATTGTAACAAACTGATCAAATCTGTAAAAATTGTAAGCGAAAAAAAAAAGAGAATGAGAGAGAATGAGTTTGACTCAGCATACCCTAGGTGAAACTTGTAAAACAGTAACTCTAGAAACAAGACAATCTACTGGATTGTCATTCATTACGGTAGAATAGAAGAGACGCCTTTTGTCATGATTAGTAGCCTGCTGTTTCATTACCTACAAACATTAGACAAATGAGAAACTAGTTGTTGCGACGGAAAGAATTAAACAACCAAGAGAGAAAAAACTTGTATACACACTGTATCTGTTGCTCTGTAAAACCACTGAACTCGAAAGTAGCTTTCTCCATCTGTTGTCTTAAAAAACTCTACTACCTTGCCAACATAGTTCTCTTTTTCTTCTTCACCCTGTTCCATATTGGAGATTGACATGTAATTAGCTACGTAATTTATTTTCACAAAGGCATAACATTCTAGAAAATTCAAGGCTCTTGAATGAAAAGTGGTTTGATCCAATGAAATAGTGAAAACTGAAAAGCACCCCACGGTACTGAGGTAAAGAATACCATATTCATAATAAGCATGTTTTACCTTTATGCAGGCAAAGTCTCCAAGGCTAAAGGTGTGCCCGTCGACTTTTGCTTGCCAATAATGGCATTCCACATTTGCAACAATCTTGTTTTCGTCATTTCTTCAAAAGAATCGCTCAGGATAATGAATGTATAGTAGTATCACGAACGATATATGAAGGAAGAGAATATTATAGAAAAAAACAATGAGTTGATAAAACATCAGTACTTACTCTGATCGTTGGCCTGTATTCTTAGATTTGCGTTCCTGAAAATTAATGAAATTTATAATCAGAAATGAAACGGATATTTAGGGAGTGAAAAGAAGGATATGAGGTCCTTGTTATGTTAGATTACAAACATATACTATCTTATAGGACTGAAAAAGACACAGATTTTTCATGTACACACCATTAGACTATGCAATCTCTATTGCTCAAATTTAATTTTGCAACTTCCGGAAACAATTTTTAAGCAGCAGTCAAGTGCAAAGCAATTAATCAACTACCTTGAGATCATATCTCCAGCGCCATCTTTCTTGAGCCTCTTCGCAAGAAATTGGCTCTCCAATGAAAAAACAGATACTGTGTTTGTCCTGATCTTGGACAGCCGTCCGGGTTACCCGTTCACCCTTTCTCTTGGTTGATTTTGTTGGACAATTCAGATCCAATGAAATGATTTCCTCATTTCCCCCAGAGGAGAGAGTAGATCTACTTTTGACTTGTGTCAAAATATCTCCATTTGAACTTCTCATATACAAATATTCAACAGAAGACTGTTCATTGCTGTCAGAGAGATAGATCATAGTAGAATTTACATGCATCTCCCTATCAATTCCCTTATCAGCAGCACCACAAGCACTAGTTTTACCCTGAAGTAAAGACCCGATTGCTTCTGGCTCCACTAAACCGGTCGTCATAGTTAATCCATTACTAGTACCATTTTCGCTAATTTTTAAAGACCTAGTGTGAATATCATCCGCATATAGGTCAGAAGATCTGGGTTCTCCTAACGTTCTATCCCTACAACCATTTACATTTGTCTTGCTGCAACCCGAAGATGAAACTAATAGCTCATGCTTGGATGAAACAACGCCATCACCTTCACATTTCTTTATAGCCTCACAACAGTTATCATTCTCACTAATTTGCACCAGCTTCTCAGTTCCTCTCACCTGTTCCGCAGCACATAATGCGGGGCCAAAATCTTTTATTGTATTCACAGTTTCTGTGTGGCCATTTTCTACAACTCCAGATAGCCTTGAACATCTTTTGACTGAGCTCCCAGATGCCAGAGACTTC
The DNA here is from genome assembly GCF_030686135.1 of Camelina sativa. Classification (NCBI taxonomy): domain Eukaryota; kingdom Viridiplantae; phylum Streptophyta; class Magnoliopsida; order Brassicales; family Brassicaceae; genus Camelina; species Camelina sativa. The sequence continues at coordinate 12,261,282 of NC_141890.1, forward strand.
CCTTTTTCCCTAAACTTGCCTAGAATTTCTTCTCCCTCTTTCTCCTTTCCCTTCATGAATCTTAGAGATCTCCTTATTCGTTTGTTGCAGCCGAGACTCTGGTTAGAACTCTGGATGCATGAAGATGATGCATCACTGCAAACTTTCCTCTTGGCTGGATCTCGCAATCTTGATCTACCTTCAGCAACATTGTTCTTATATTGACACTCGGAAATGATTTCCAACTCCAGGCTCTTGCCAATTCCAGCTATGCCTCTGCATCAATTTCACAAGATAACAATATCTAAGAACTAAAATCATCATTTCAGGATAATTTCCCAAGCAAAGTTGAGTTAGAGCTTACTGATGTTCATCTGAAGATAACCAATTCAAAACTAATTCATATATAACAAATGCTCTGAAGCTATCACTTACTTGAATGTTAATCCCTCAGAATCTGAGCTTTCCTTCTGCATCAATCCATAAAAAGAACGATGATTTTTAGTTCTTCGTTCGTATCAGTCAAATGAAATGAAAACGAAGATTAAAACTCTCGAGAGCACGATTACTATTTCCGATCACCGGAATCGAGCATACATTGTTGAAATTTCCACTCGTCGCCGTAAATCTCGGCGACCTCCGAAGCTGACAGCCGTTCGTCAGCATAAGCAGCCGATGCGGCTTACCACGGGAAGACTTCCGCTGCGAAACCCCACCTTCTCCTCCTCCTCCTCCATTCTCTTTAGGCGAGTCACAATTGGATCTCCTCAAACTCATCTCTCCGAGCTTCGTGGCTTCTTCTCTACTAGACGACTGAGCAGCTCCTTCTTCGGAACTGGGTACCCAGAGGACGAGAGCGAGGCACTCCGGTTCGGATCTAGAAGAAGAATTGAGATCCAATTGAGCTCGAGAATCTTCTGACTCACATTTCGCCGGCGATAACATCGGAGAAGGTGAATAAAGAAGAAACGGATCCAAAATTAGCCAATGAGGATGAAACTGAAAAGGGAAGATATCAAAGTGAGTGTGACTGGCTGACTTTTTCTACCTTTTTGACTCCTTTTTGCTTTTTTTTTTACTGAAACCAACTGTCACGTGCCACGCATGATCTTCTTTATAATATTTTTTTTTATAATATTATAGTTTTAAAATATTTTTTTAAAAATATATTTTAATGATTTTTTTAGGACAAAAATGCATGTGTTCAAGAAAGCGCTAAGCGGTATCTGGGCGGTGACCCATCGCCTAGCGTCTAGAACGCTTAGTCTGGACCTAAACAATTTATAGGCGGTTTGGGTGTTTACGATATAAAACATTATATATATAAAATATGTAAAAATATATGTTAGAAAAATACAAAAATTATAAATTATAAACAAATGTAAGAAAAATACATTTATTTAAGTTATATTAACACCATATAAATGTTTATAATTACGAATACAGATATAAAAATTAATAATTTTTAATATATGTTTTTTAAAATCAAAAATAAATATTAAAATAAAATTTATGTAATTTTAAGCGGTTTAGGCGGTCATCTAGGCGTCTGTTGAACGCCTAGTGCCTAGACGGCGCCTAAGCGGCTGCCTAGACCGCTTTTTTGAACACTATTATATATAGTACAACTCTATAATTTAATCGACATATTGTAGTAGTCAGGGGCGGATCCACATAGGTACGAGGGGGTGCAACTACACCAGATAAATATAAAAATTGTTTGATTTTGTATTAACATTGTTGATATAAGTGGTTTAGTGGTAACGAGTGCACCACATGATTCAAGAGGTGAAGGGTTCAAATACCCCCTAACTATAAGTCACAATTATTTATGGGTGTAAGTATTTGCCATCAACAAATGAAGTCTAAAACCGAACTACAAAACTTACTCAAGCAATGCAACAAACATGGAGTCTAGGTTACACAACAAATTATATAGATGGTAGGATATATCGTCTAGTCAATATTTGTAGGTGTTCATTTATTTATTTTATGTTTATACAAATATTAAACAAGGACCCGCCCGATGTGTGGGTCTAAAGTTTTATAAATTATATTAAAACTTGTTGTACGTTATTTATAAATTTCATTTTTATTATAATACACTTATTTATATCCATTTACAAATTTTTATGTATGTTACCATTACAAATATTTTTTTTACACCTAAATATATTCTATGTTACAAATATATTCACCCACCTAAAAAATGTCTATATGAACACATTAAGCCAACTATTTTACTTTCACTTCTGCATCTATACTATTAAAGCAGAAGTACTCACTAGACTCAAATTGGACCATGACTTTGTTTTGGTACGTTTTTCATTAAAAATGATTAGAGAATCACTTAATTTGATTAAATTAACCTATAGTCATGATTTATCTAAATAACTATTATATCCCTTGCTCGATCACTTAATTACGACCGGGTCGGGACGCGGATCCTCTTTAACCCGGAAATAGAAGAAAAAAAACTCGCGGATCTGTTTGTACTCCAGGTTTATAATATTCGGATCATGTATGTTGTTTGGTTCAAGAGTAATTATTTCTGTCACCAAACAGAGGTATAATCCCTATAAATAAGAAAACTGGTATCGAGTATTTAATGGCTTCAGTAATATCAAATATTAACTACTACCATACTTAATCCCTATAATTATTATGAATATTAATAATAATGAGAAATCTTTAATACTTATGGATTGTGACTTTGTTGCTTCCAAAATAATCAATAAATTAAATACGAAATTGTATATATATGTAAACTTATTTGATTTGCTTTTATATGGTGAGATATTTATGGAAACAACAAATCAACTTAATACAATTAAATAAAAAGAAATCATCATTTAGTTTAGATTTTTTAATATTTCCTTAACGAAATTATAGTAATTAATTATGATTAGTATAGATGGAAAGAATAAAAAATGCAGAAATTATATATATGTAAAGTTGTAAACTAATTTACAGCAAATGTGTATTGTATATCACACATCGACTAAATATTTTGGAATATGGTTCATAATCACTATAAATATATGACTAATATGTTTTGAGTACAAATGAGCAGAAAGCTTAATTTATCAGGTATCCAAATTTAACAGTTTAATTTGGTTATATATTTGAGCATATTTAAACTTTTAAAAAGTAAACATATTATAGTATATTTACGTTTCTTAATTTTTTTTAAGAGATTATAAATATTTAAATTTTTATAGAATGTTTAAATTATTATAAATATTTGAACTCCATCGAAAGTTTAAAATATTATAATATATTTAAGTCTATAAAATATTTAAGTAATATTAATATTTCTAAACTTAAAAATTTTTAAATATAAAAAAAGTTTGAGTTAAACCCGTTAAAATCGGTATTTTTATCAAACTATAAATTAAATTGGTTTTTTCATTTTTGCTAAGATTTGATATATCAAATATTAACTTTTAAATGATAACCTAAATATATTTAATCTCACTATAAATACAATGGTTTCCTAACATTGAAATATCTCACACTAAAATTAAACAAGTAACTTCTCCTCTTTCGACGAAAAACCAAAATAAGGAAAAACTCGTTCTCTTACAAAACTACTATCCAATATTGTGGTGTGTCTATCCTCTTACAAAACTACTATCCGATATTACGGAGTGTCTATTCTCTTACAAAACTACTATCCAATATTGTAGTATGCATGTTTCCGTGAAAAGCTACATTTTACAAACTACTTACTCTATTAGGATTTCCAATTTACTATATAACCCCAAATATACAAATAAACACTATATAAACAAAGAAAATAAGTCAAAATAAAAAAAAACTACATTACAAAATACAAATTACAAAAAAAAGTAACTAACAAAATATTTAATCCCGTGCTGTAGCACGGGGTATCACCTAGTAGTTTTTTAATTACGAAAATTGTTGGCTCAAAAAACATTTTGAATAAAAAATATATTACATAATATACTAATCAATGATGTATCATCACAATAGTGTATGACTACTATGGAGAAAACATCGGCTTCGCCCTTATCTCTTATGGAGAGAACCTTGCGTCAAACCTTCTCCACTATGGAGAGAAACTTGGCTCTGCCTTCCTCACTTGGAGAGATAACCTTGCGTCAAACCTCGTCCACCTTCCTCCTTTAGGAAGATAACCTTATGTCCAACCTTCTACACCATAAAAAATACCTCGGCTCTGCCCTCCTCTTGTGTGGAGAGAATATGTTCACGTCTTTTTGTTATCTCAAAATGGCTGGCTCCGACAACCAATTAAAGTAAAAACCTTTTTTCTAACGTCACAAATTTTTTTTTATAGTAACTAATGTTAAATTTCCGAATGTATTCCTGGAAGTTTCTTTGACACACCATGATGTAGCCTCTGTCTCTGTAACACCTCAACCGCCACTTTTTTTAGTGAGCCCATGTCCACTCTCAGTCCATGGGCTCACCTTCCTAAGTGGCCCCTACATCTATTCCCAACTCGTGGACCCACCTATATTCGATGGCCGATTTGTTACGTCTGAGAGGCTTTAAAAACTTGTTTACCGATCCTACAAAACAACAAATGATCTTTTCCTGTGTTTTGTCCTCACTCGCACAGTTCTGACAATCACTTTGAGGAAGGTCACCCATCATGAAATTCTCTCAGAACCCTTGACCGAAAAAATAAGTGCATTTTGGTGACATATGTAGCCAAAATCAATTCTTTTAAACTTTTCTGCAAACCAGGGTGTCATAGTCTTTGAGCTCCTATAGATCTATCAACAACGATTTATGTTTTTCCAATCTATCTATCTATGTTTGTAAGCTTGTGTTTGATTAGCCTAATTTATCCATCCATTAGGTTGATGAGCTTCTACTCGTTATCTCCCTTTGGGATTGAATGAATAATGGTAACAATTATGTTTGCAAAATAAAAAAGGGTTTATGACCAACCAACCAAGGTTAAGTAATTACAAGAAAATTATAAGCACGGTAATATATGAATCCCAAATAATTCAAAGTTGAAAATACAAATTAAATAAAATAATCTAAAAATACAACAATAAATTTTAAAATACAGTATTAAGAAAAGTATACGCATATATTCTTATTTTTTGGGTCAACTTATTAATCTTACCTATTCCCAACTGAAAAAAAAAGAAAGTAGGAGAAAATTTTGGTTAAAAAAAATAAGAAAAATTTACCTTCCCATAAAAAAATCCTAATTAAACAAAGTTGAAAGCAGTGTTTTTGAATAACTTAAAATTAAAAATAAATAAATAATATTATAATATATATATATATCTAATATTATTATTATTTTAAAAAAACTTTGTATTTTTTTATAAATTCTGTATTTTTTGATAATTATTTTTTACATTATTAATATTTTCCTATTAAATATTAACTTTTACCCATGTCAAAATCTCAGATTGATAACTTGACACATGCCAAAATCTTATTAATGACTAACTTTCAAAACCCAACTTTATATAATAAGATTGGATATGTCATAATATTGTATCCTTCTATTATTAATTCAGAAGTACATTCTAGACAACTTGATCTTTCATACAACATTGTGGAATCAAGTAAGAACTGTTCTTATCTTATATTGATATTGAAAGCCATCAGAATTTGATATCTATGTCTTCTTATCAGGGAGACACTATCAAAGACCAAAGTTGGTTCTAGATGTGTACTCTCCATATGAACGTGTTGAAGCCAGCCCTAGTGCCAGGAGGAAGGCTAGCTCTAGTGGCAGATTCTTAAAGAGAACGACTCCAGGTTTTAATAATGATGAAGCTGTAGTTTTTGGTGAAGATGATGCTTCTAGCTCAAACATACATAATCCAGCTCCTGCAATGGTGAACTTATCTCGACCCCATGAGAAACAAGTCACACAACTGAAGATACTTCTTCTATGTCCACCAAGCAAATTAGCACTTCTCCAAAGCAAAATTGAAAATATCAAGGAGGAATGTGAATGTGAAGTCATAGGCACCATTGTGTGTTTGTTTATATGTACATGATAAACTTGCAGATGATGTTATTCGAATCCAAAAAGCTGTTATCTCACTTCTTCACATCTGCAAGGAGTATAGTGGAGATTTGTGGGAGGTCAGACTTATAGTGAGTAGGAAGTTTTTGGATAGAGAATTTCAAATCTGGTCCATTATAAATGGTGTCGTGCTCTCTCTCAACGATGTGGACAATGACGATAGAGTTCTTAAAGTATAGATAATGAATTGATTTGTGCTACTGATTTTTTTTTGGTTCCTCATTTGATTTCTTGCGTTTCTATTTGTTTGTAGAGAACTGCTTATTCTGCTAAGGATTTTTTCCTTCAAAACCAACGAGATTTGATAGATTTTTACGGATGCTTTGTTGGTCCAAAACTTGTAGATTTAAAGATTCTGAGTCATAGATTTTTTTTTTTTGTTACTAGCTTCGATGGCACCTTCTAGTTTGTGAGCATTGAGCAAAGTGGATTTTTAGAAAATTCATCGGTATCAACTATTGGCATTTTCTTATATACTATACTCGAGAAAAATTCATTTTCTTAGCATGTCCAGTGGCCATTGCTCATGAGGTTGCTTTAAATTTTAAAGCCCAAAAATAAATAAAAAACCTAAATTTAAACCTAATTATCAGAGAATCGTTGCTCTAACAGGAAGCGTAAGACCATCATTACGGGTGAGTGCACACATGAGTACTTCATAAATATTATTCTAATGTTTTCCTAAAAAATGATTTATTGAATAAATAGATAAATTATAAAATAAAAATTTGACCAATAATAAAAAGCCAAGTATCATGTGAGTTGCTCAGCTAGGTTCTCAGATTGCTCCAAGCAGAATCGATTCTAACTCTCTTTTCTGTTTTTTATTACTTTTCAATGGTCTAAGCAACCAATAAGACACTCGTGTCAAGATGTGGTTGGCTCTGGTTAAATATAAAAGATTTTTTTTCCCCATCTTTCTTCCTTCCTTTTCGCGATCAACCTGTTCTTCTACTTTGATTCATTCTTTGAAATTCAGAGAGAATAAACGATTCGTGACTAAGGTTTTGGAGAAAAATCACTCATTTGTGCTTGTGCGCCGTCTTCAGCAGATCTCCAACGTTGCTATCTATTATACCTCCGGCGAACCGTCTTCCGTCGATGCCCATTACATTCCCGTTGAACCAGCTTCTTCTCCTTCTTTACATTGTAAGAATCCTTGTTGTGCTTTTCGATAAATCCAGGTTCGTTTTTGATTTATCTAGATTTCGAACAAGTTGAAGTTTTGACTTATTTGGATTTCGACAATATCCATCTGTGTGTAAAACATTTTGATGAATTTGGGATTTGAAATCGTCGATTAATATAGAAATATGTGTGTGTGTGTGTTTTTTTCTTAATTTTAGTAAAGTATGTTAGGTTGGTTTGATGAACGTTTTGTGATATGGTCTCAGTGTCTGGCTTTTGTAGTGTGTTAAGGAACCTATTTGTCCTGTTTGTTGTGGTTTTTGTATATTGTTTGTTACGGTGATTGTGTCTTTGGGTTGTGTGCAGCTATGGTGATCGCAGACAGAGAGATATGGAGGTCGAGGTGTTTTGGATTTGTCAGCTTCAGCAGTGAAGATTCTGCAAACACTGCCGTATCAGAAATGGATGGAAAGGTTAGAGAAGATTGCTATTTGCTAATGCATAGTGTTGATTGTTCTGTCAAAAATGTCTTGTCTCTTATATATGTTATATAATCTCAGGAGCTGAATATAAAGTGTTGATTGTTCTGTTTAAAAAGTCTTGTCTCTCATATGGATTTTGGTATGATTGGTAGCTGAATACATAGTGTTGATTGTGTGTTTCTACACCTTTGTTCTGTTATCTTATGAACACATAACTAGATTGGTCCTGATTGTCCCTAAACGCTGGAACAGTATAACTTGACTTCGTCATGACATTATTAGTTTTGGCCCATTTCTTTGCTCATAAGATCAGACTAAATTTAGCATTTGGATTCAATAGATACATGTGGATCCTCTTTGCCACACAAATCTTTTGTGAAAACATGTTGGTTCTCATATTGAAAAACGCTTAATGCATCATATCCTCTCATGATTCACCTTTTCCAGTATTTGTTGTCTTGATTATTATTCGTGATCTGAAATTTCAAAATTGTATGATTAAGATTGACCTGAACATTGATACAGAGATTTGGCTTATGCTCTTAAAGCTAAGGAATGCCCACAAATTCTTTTCTTACGCGGAAACAGGATTGTGTACAGAGCGAAAGGTGATTAGATGTGTTGCTAATGTTGTTTTCATTGTTTTTGCAATACCTTTGAGCAATGGAATAATAAACCATGTTGAACTTGATGTAGACTTTCGCACGGCGGATGAATTGGTTCATATGATTGCGCACTTCTACTATAAAGCAAAGAGACCTTCGTGGGTTGACAAGGCTAAGGTAAACCCGTTCTGTTAGTTTGCAACGGGAACAGAGTACTAGTTTTACACAAAGGTTAGTCTAGGAAAGGAGATACAAAAAACTTCAAACATATAGATTATCTTGTGAATTTGTTTAATATTTGATTATATGATCAAGCCATGGTTGGGTTGTTTTTAAGCTTGATATAGATCTTAACCGTAAAAATGTTGTAACTTGGCTATATACAATCTTAGGTCTATGGTTGGGGAAGAGGAGAACATGGAATGATTGGGTTAGGTGACAATGGCAGAGGTGACAGTAGCCAACCTTGTAGGCCAATTTGACCCGTCCAAATGGGGATGAATCTGATCCTGCTGAAGCCATTGGTATGTAAAATGCTTTCTCTTTCACCTTGTTTTGTAACACTACTAAAAAGATTTGTAAGAATTGACATCCCTTCATTTGGGAATATAATTAAGCAATTGTTTAAAAAATTTGAATTATGATGAGCAACCTTGATAGGGTTTCTCCATTTAGAAGTGTGATTTTGTTTAAATTGTTAGGTTACTTTGATTAATTTAATATTAATTATATGATTATTTTAATTTTGAGCAATTAATAGAGGTTCTGTAGTGGACATGGTCCTCTTTTAACTCTACAAAATTATTGTGTACTATTGCTAGTCAATGAACTTGATTGATGAAAGGAATAATATAATAACTAGGTACTAACCCGTGGAAAACCGCAGGCTGAACTTTTTTTTGATGAAAATTTTTAATAATTTATTTTGTTATTATTTTATTTATAAATGTTTGTGATATAAAATTCAGTTTGTTTATATTAATTTTTTTGTATTTTAATTTTTTTTATTGAAAAGCTGTCAATAAAACATTTGTATGTAATGAATAAAATTGTTGAAACCTTTGTCAATTAAACACAATCTTTGCTATAGTTATGAAGTAAATAAAAAAATATAACTAACATGTAAAAAGAGCAACTAAATATAGCTAGCGAAGGTTTTGAAAAACCTCTTAAAAAACAACATTCATTTTTTTTTCTGTGGCTTCCCTTAGGGCAAGTCCAATGGTGAGTTTTAAATTTGAGTATCTTATGTACTGTTTAGAATTTTTAAATAATATATAATGTATTGTTTATAAAATAAAAATAAGAGTTGCCTCTTAAGTGTACTAAATAAGAGTTGCCTCTTATTTTTTGATTCAATTTTGATTTATTTTTTATATAATTTATCATAAGAGTCCTCCCTAAATCCCCCTGATGGAGATGCCCTTACTTGTCTGTAATAAGCATCCTCAAGCATTAAATATATTCAAATCTCAACTTAGTTTTATTTTCCTAAAGAATGTGGCTAAAAGAAAAATATAACTTTTTAAAATAGATAAGATACTATATCTATATCTTTTATTTTTTATTTATTAATTTTTAAAATCTAAACCGTTAAACGGAATTGTTATATATTTTATTACATTTGATTTTTGATTAAAAAAATTCACGCGTGGCATTATGAGAAGGGACCGTTGTTGAGGAAGCGGACTCTCTAAAGTCCTGGGGTTCCGGGAATCCATTAAGCTCGAAACCATAGAAAATGAATCTGGTAATGTAACTAGAAAGAGGGTGAAAGGCCCAACTTCCCTAGAGCTCATCAATGAAAGGATTCCATCTTTCACCCGGAACTGGAAAAAGACCTAAACTCGTGATGCTCCCATATACCTATAATTGTGATCTGTTTGCCAAAACCTCAGAGGAATTGGTGGATCCAATTATTATGTGGCTCGTTGAGACCTCTTTACGATGGCGGTCATGAACTCGGAGCCTATTACAGAAGAGCTCCCCGGGTCCTCTCAAGGGAATTGAACCCGCACATGGTGGATTAGATAAAATTTTTAGTTATATAGATTTTATTCGATTAGATTTTTAGAATATTAGCTGTTAATTTTTTAAGTATAAATTAGTTTTGATTCTAATAGATTTTTTAAAACTTTTCTACAATTTATTTTATTTTATGTATCTCCAATTTTTTTTTTTTGATTAATTATATTTAATTAATTAATTAATTAATCTTGACTAAGTATTTGTTATGACAATCGAATGTAATTTTTTTATATATTTTAAAATTAATTTCATATTTGTATTTCCAAATTAATATAGTCTTTACTTGGATACAATATAAAAGACTATTAAATATATATATCCCCTAGTAACTTACTAAAAACATCCGTCGGTGTTCATTAAAGATTTGATCGCAGCGTAAAACTTCAATCACTGCTCCTATACTCTCTCAGTCTCTCTCTCTCTCATGGCGTCGACTCATCTTCACATAACCCCAAATACTAAAACCCAAACATCATCACACCAAAACCCTCCCTTTTGGTTCTCTCCCAAAACAGGAATCTACACCAGTAAATTCCCCTCCGTCCACCTCCCCGTCGACCCTAATCTCGACGCCGTCTCCGCCCTTTTCTCACACAGTCACCACGGAGATGTCGCCCTCGTCGATTCCTTAACCGGGTTTTCGATATCTCACGTTGAGCTTCGGGTTATGGTTCAATCCATGGCGGCTGGGATTTACCATGATTTGGGTGTTCGTCAAGGTGACGTTGTTTCCCTCGTGTTGCCTAATTCAATCTACTTCCCGATGATTTTTCTCTCTTTGGTTTCGCTTGGTGCCGTTGTTACTACCATGAATCCTTCGAGTAGTTTGGGAGAGATTAAGAAGCAAGTGAGTGAGTGTAATGTTGGTTTAGCGTTTACTTCTTCTGAAAACGCTGAAAAGTTGAAGTCTTTGGGGGTGATGGTGATTAGGGTACCTGAAAGTTACGATTTTGATTTGATTAGAATCGAGAATCCTGAGTTTTACGCGATTACTAAAGGAAGTTTCGGATTTGTTCCCAAACCGTTGATTAAGCAAGACGATGTAGCTGCAATAATGTATTCGTCTGGGACAACTGGAGCTACTAAAGGGGTTTTGTTAACTCATAGGAATCTGATAGCATCAATGGAGCTTTTTGTGAGGTTTGAAGCTTCTCAATACGAATGTCCTGGCTCGAGTAATATTTACCTAGCAGCTTTGCCGTTGTGCCATATCTACGGGTTATCACTCTTTGTGATGGGGTTGTTGTCTCTGGGATCAACCATTGTTGTTATGAGGAGGTTCAGTGTTAATGATGTTATCAATGTAATCGAAAGGTATAAGATCACTCATTTTCCTGTTGTTCCACCTATGTTGATGGCATTGACAAAGAAGGCGAAAGGAGTTTGTGGGCAAGTGTTTAAAAGCTTGAAGCAAGTTTCTTCCGGAGCAGCCCCTTTAAGTAGGAAATTCATTGAAGATTTCCTTGGGACTCTTCCTCATGTAGATTTGATTCAGGTCTCTGAATTTATTGTTAACTAGAGTTTTAATCTCTTAGTAAGAAGTAGAATCTAGATTTTGAACTTTGCTTAAAAGGAATGAATAATTCTTAATTTATGAGGCTATGACTTTTGAGTCACACTAGTATTTTATTTACATTTGGCTGAAAGAGTATATGTATGGGATCACGTTTTGTTCCAGGGGTATGGAATGACTGAATCAACCGCAGTTGGAACACGTGGTTTCAACTCGGAAAAGCTTAGTAGGTATTCTTCTGTGGGACTACTTGCTCCTAATATGCAAGCCAAGGTAGTCGATTGGAGCTCTGGTTCTTTCCTTCCACCAGGAAACCGTGGAGAGCTCTGGATACAAGGTCCCGGTGTCATGAAAGGTAGATTGATTCTTCCTATTGTACTACCTTGCCAAAATAGTTTGAGATTTTCCTTTTCAGTTCATAAATAAGTATTGTGTCAAAGATACAAATCACTGGGAAACTCTTGCATCCTCATAAATGTAAATATAGATTGGATCTTCCAACTTTCCTCTGGCTTATTTTGGTCATTGTGTTGATAGATTAGGCTTATTATCTTGTTCTTGCTTGTGTGTTACATGTTTTCATCAAACAGTTTTAAATTTGCTTTCACCATTCATTTGTCTATCAGGATACTTAAATGACCCCAAAGCAACTCAGATGACAATTGTTGAATATAGTTGGCTACGTACTGGGGATATTGCTTATTTTGATGAAGATGGTTACTTGTTTATTGTTGACCGGATAAAGGAGATTATAAAGTACAAAGGGTTTCAGGTAAGAAACAGTTTTCCCAAACCCAAAACCATCTAAATTCTTTCGTTTTCAGCCAACTGTAAAATAGGACATGTTTAATCTTTGAAATTGTGTTTTGCAGATCGCACCAGCAGATTTGGAGGCTGTTCTTGTTTCACATCCTTTGATTCTCGACGCTGCAGTAACAGCGTAAGTTTGAGCCCCTGAAGCGTTAATAAAATCGTGTTATAATAAGTGGAAGATACTGCACATCCAGTTTTGGACAATGTGACAGGAGTCTACTAAAAAAGTATCCAAATTTGTGAAGTGTATTCTAACATAAGACTTTGCACTTCAGTGCACCAAATGAAGAATGCGGAGAGATTCCCGTAGCATTCGTTGTCCGGAGACGAGAAGCAGCACTTTCAGAACAAGATGTAATAAGCTATGTAGCTGCTCAGGTCAGGTTTCCACTAATCTAAAAAAAAAGGCTTTTCTCATCATTAACAAAGATCGATGAATCTGATGAACCGATGAATACGTTTTTTTTTGGTTGGTAGGTTGCGCCGTATAGGAAGGTGAGGAAAGTGGTGATGGTTAGCTCTATACCAAAATCCCCAACTGGGAAGATATTGAGAAAGGAACTAAAGAGAATTCTGACAAGCACTATCTCTTCAAGACTATGATGAAAGAATTTGGAAGAATCATAATCTTGAAGATATAGTGTTTGTCAGAGATCCACGAATGTAACCTTCAGTTCAGTTATTCATTGCTTTTGTAGCCCTCAAAAAGAAACGAAGCACAGACACTTTTTTTTGTGTGTTCTTTGATTCTTGATTGAATAAAAAAGCATTGTAACTCCCAACCTGGAAACAAGAATTTGTTCTGAGCCCTAAATTGTAAATTGTCATTATATTTTATTTATGAAAAGGTCCTTATAATCTTTGCTTTTGCATTTATTGCCCAATACTTGTCTTTGAGCTCAAGAAATATAGTTTACTAAAAAGGCTGGGGTTTTCCGGAACTTCTCTCTTACTCCCAAAACTGATACAAGATCGAAGCTTTTCAGTCTGTTTCTTCGAAAAATCTGCCATGGCTGCTCTACAGTACCTTGAATCGCAGAAAAATGCACACCCGGAGCTTGGCGAATGGTACAATTCGTTCGCAGATCTGTACCAGAAGAAGCTCTGGCACCAGCTCACCCTTAAGCTCGAGCAGTTCATCGCTCTTTCTGTTTTTCAGGTCATTTACTTTCTTCAATCGATTTTAAATTTTCATTCTTTAGTAAATTATTCTGGATAATTAGGGTTCATAGATCTTGGGGTTCACAGAGATCTAAGGGATTCGTATCCGACTGTGGATTTTATGAGTTGGGTGTTTTTCTAGATTCATTGAAAAGCTTTGTATTGGTGAATTATCGCACTTCTGTAACCGAAGCTTTTGAAATTTTTAGCGCAGAGATATAGAAAAACTTAGCTTTACGAGGTTTAAGGGCCTTTTGTGTTGCTATGTTTCTGTAGGTTGTCTGCTAAAACCCATGATTTGGTAAGGGTTTATAGATTTGTTAACGTGTTTCTCCCATAATCCTTTCAGACTGGAGATGCTTTAATACAGCTTTACGACAATTTCATTACTGACTTTGAGACGAGGATCAATCTTCTGAAGCTTGCTCATTTTGCTGTGGTAGTCTCGAGACAGTACCCTGAGAAAGACGCTGCTGTTAGTTATCTTGAAGGAGTGATTGAAAAGCTTAAAGCTACTAAAGAGTCACGGATAAATGAGCCAATTTGCTATGTAGAAACACAAATAGCTTTGTTCAAGCTTGAGCAAGGTGACCAGAAGGAGTGCAAGAAAATCTTGGACGATGGGAAAAGCTTGCTTGATAGTATGACTGACATCGATCCATCAGTCTATGCCAACTTCTTTTGGGTGTCTTCTCAGTACCATAAGTTCCGTCAAGAGTTCTCTGAGTTCTATAAGAATGCTCTTCTTTACCTCGCTTATACCTCTGTGGAGTCACTCTCGGAATCGTTTAAGCTGGTATGTCCTTCTGAATATTCTAAATCTTGTTCGAATGTTTAATATATCTGGTCTTTCACATACCAAATGGCCTTTTAGCAATCTCGGATAAGTATTAGCTAGCTATGGAAGGAAATTGCTATAATTCTGGAAGTTGGTTTGTATTCACCAATGATAGTGTAGTGCTGATATAAAATACTTTTGGGTATTTCAGGACTTGGCTTTTGATTTGTCGCTTTCAGCTCTACTTGGAGATAATATCTATAACTTTGGGGAACTATTAGCGCATCCAGTTGTAAGTTTGCCTTCACCCTCCATATTAGTGTACTACAAATTTGTTCATTGAGCATTGCAGATGAAAGAAGAACACTGAATGTTATATTTCTGATGGCAGTTGAAAAGTCTGCTTGGAACAAATGTGGAATGGCTATACCACATTCTACAAGCATTCAACCACGGTGATTTAGTTCAGTATCAAGAACTCTGTCGTGTGCACAACGCTTCCTTGAGCGCTCAACCAGCACTAGTTGAGAATGAGAAGAAACTATTAGAGAAGATCAACATTCTCTGCCTTATTGAGATCATTTTCAGGTAATTTATTGTTTCTTTAGGAAACATATTACACACATATACAGACAAAGGAGAAATAGTACTTCAATTGTTTATAACCAACGATCTGCTACAGCCGACCTGCTGAAGATAGGACCATACCTCTGAGTGTCATTGCCGAGCGTACTAAACTTTCAATCGAAGATGTTGAGCACCTTCTCATGAAGAGTTTATCCGTGAGTACCTTTTACGTCCTCTCTCTCTCTCTGCCCCATTCTTGGATTGTCTTGAATGGTATGTGGTAAAATCATATCAGATCATTATGAAAACTAAGGAGATTGAGTGACTGCAGGTGCACTTGATAGAGGGAATACTAGATCAGGTGGATGGAACAGTTTATGTCTCATGGGCGCAACCAAGGGTGTTAGGGATTCCGCAGATCAAGTCACTGAGGGATCAGCTAGACAGTTGGGTCGATAAGGTTCACACTACACTGTTATCTGTTGAGGCCGAGACACCTGATCTTGTTGCAGCTTAAAACCCTTGTTTCCTTCTTTTTCTTCTTCGTTGTCTGTTTAAGCTACAGATTGTAACATTCTCTGAGGGGATTTAATGCAAGTTCTATTTTTAAGTGTTTTAGGAGCTGCAGTTACTTTTAAACCTTGTTCTCCACAGACATAAAATGTATCCTCCCTATTCGTCCATTTCAGGGTGATCCAATTAAGTTGAGTTTCATCTTTTATTGTTTCTTTTAGGCTTAAGCCTATTTGACATAACAAATTGTGTAATGTGTCAAAAACTCATAATCTCAATTAGTGAATTGTCAACTTCTTAAAAGCGATGGGTCCTAAGGCTAAAATAGTCCGAACATATTAACCCCAATTAATCATCGTCGCTTCAATCAAAAGTACCGATTTTTGAGATTTTGAAACAGAACACCGAAGTCTCTCAAAGACTCAAACTTTCAGTTACCCCATCTGTCTGCCTCGTAAGCTGCTCGCTTTCTAATGTTCTGTCTTCTGGGGGAATATATTTTTTAAGGAATCATCGGTATGTGTTATGTGTTGTTTGAATTGACAGAACCCAGATCTGGTTTCTTCTGAAATTCAATAAATTTGTGATTGTTGTTTCTGGGTTTTAGATTTTCTAGTGTTGTGGTTTTGGTGATCCGATTGCTAAATAGTACTTCAATTTCATAACTTGAATTGCTTGTAGCTCTTTGCGTTAATTCGAATAGCACATTTGTTTTCTGGGCTCTGTTTTGTTTACAAGATAGTAACTATGGTTGCTGCTGCTCTTGTGAATAGATTTGAGAGGTCCAAAGATGCAGAAACTGGCTGATTTCAAGCTTCCTCAGTTCTTCAATTATCCTCCATACTTCACGTATTCAGTCTCTCTTCTTCAAGTTTTTTTTTTTCTTCCTTTATCCTTCTTAAAAAGGATGTGGATTGAAGAAAAAGTCTGTTTCTTTTTCTTTTAGGTTGCAGCCTGTGAGGGACACTCGTGAGAAGCAGATACAGCTCTGGAAAGAGCTTATTTTGGATTACTGCAAATCCCAAAAGACTTTCTTGATTTGCGTTGAAGAGGATTTCCCACTCTTCTCAAACTCTGCCATTGATAGTATGGTTATCCATTGTGCCTTTTCACCTTATTACATTCGATTTATGTGTCTTGCCTTTGGCTGTTTAAAAATCTTAGATCCTTTCAGTTTTTAGGTTTTACAGTTAATCATGCAAGCTTTCTATGATATAAAGGGGAGTGCTTTAAAGCGTTAGTTTCATTTGGTTTTTAGGATCTCTAAGTCATGAAGCAAAGGAAACATTTCTCTCAGCCATTGTTGGAGAAGGTTAGATTCCGAGAGCATATTCAATCTGCTTGTGTTTATTTTGGTTTTATGAATTCATGTTCCGGTTTTTTTAAATCTCATTGTTTCATGTGAATGTGTCATTCGTTATCCATTTGATAGGGCGTGCTGAGTGGTTAGATAAAGGCCATAGGAAATGTCTGATTCTGTGGCACCGGATTCAAGATTGGGCAGATATTATTCTTCAGTTTGTGAGTCACATGTGAATTAATCTAAGATATATCAGGTTTTAGTTTTTTTTTTTTTGCACTCTTCTCTAATGTATCATCTCTATCAGGTGAGAGATAATGGATTAGAAGACAGTGTTATGACTGTTGAAGAGATTCGTTCAGGGACTGAATCACATGGAACAGGTATTCAACTCATTTCTTGTTTCCTCTAATATGATTTTGTTTGTGTCGCACAAACTGTGAAATTCGATGCTCTTTGATTGTTTCAGAACTTCAAGGGATAGATCGAACCATTCTAATGAGGGCCTTAAAGCTTCTAGAGAACAAGGGAAAGCTTGCATTGTTCAAGGGAACATCAGCAGATGATGAAGGTGTCAAGTTCTCTGTCTGATGCTACTCTGTATAAAACTTTTGGTAATAATTTCTGTTGGAAAATCTTACGAACCAAGGACAAAAAAATTGGAGAAACAACTCTTTTTGTATTCTGATAACACTCAATTCTCTAATCACACTTTTGGATTCTATAATATAAGAATAGTCTCTATACATAAAACGCTAGACGCAATGCGTGTTGAAAACTTCTCTGGTGAATAATCTCTACAAGTACTTGAACATAGTGCGGCCATCTGCACTAGGCTTCAATGCTTGCATACCCCTTTTCCTGAAGACCTTTTGATTCTGCAGTTTCTTGATTATCTGTCACAAAGGTAAACATATTTCTATTAGTTTTCAAACAAAAAAAATAGTTATGGATACAATGCAAGTAGTGATCATCTATCTGTTACTGCAGGACACTTACCTTTTCACGGGTGCTGGCTTCCTTTTGCTTCTTGACAGAAACTACGAGTTCTACATCAACTTTGCCTTGAGGACGGATCTTAACGTCCATCGACATTGCGTTTGGTATTTGCGTTCTTCCTCCTCCTGTCCATGTACCTAGCTTGGATTTTGGTTTCCTGCATGTTTTTATTGAACATAGATTTTTCAGATTACCAAAAAACACAAAAAAATTTTAAGCTGAGCTAAAAACAAAAGAGAAACTTACACATAAAGCTCAACATCTGTATCACAGATTATAGTTTTTCTTTCAGACACCTTACGAGTCTTGTTCTGTCTTCTTAATAGCATTTGCTGTTGCTCTTGACGTTCCTCCTTACTTAACATAGTATCATATCTTGTGCTATTATTATAAATGATACGGCCCTGCCAAAAAATCAAGACCAGAGGTGAGTAACAACGGAATCAAACCCCAAGAACTGTTTATAACAGAAAAGGATTTAGGGTTTATATATAGATAAGTACCCATTTGTTGATTAAATCATTAGCGAGTCTCCTGTTAGGTGTAGTTTCTTCATCTGACTTTGATAAAAACATTATGACCTGCAAGAAAACAGAAGAAGGAACATTAAACTCTACAAGGAAGAATCCTTTCTGCTATGATTTTTTGCTTAAGTTATTTTGATATTTTACCTTCCCTATACCGCTCTTGATAAACTGTTCTCTTCTACTGTCTTGATCTAGATCGATGCGCAACTGCAAAACAGATGAATAACAAAGGTGAGATATTTCTTAGCCAAATTATAATTTAGACCTTATTATAATGGAAGAGAAGAAGGTTCATACATCTTTGAGGATCTCCAAAATGGCAGTGCGGATGTTTATGTTCGGTAAGCTACCATCAGGAAGCGGCTCGAGCCAATTCTTTAAAAGATTAAGTACTCCATGATCTAAGAACTCAGCTTGAAGTGGTTTCCTGTGAAAGAGACAGAGAAAAATGTCAGAGATATATCACACGAAGATATAGAGTGCATTATAATCACTTAAAGGATTGATTAAAGAGTTGGATGAATCTTGTTTACTTTGAGAGAGCGTTAATGAGAAGAGGCAACTTCATGAGCTTATTAATGGCGGGCTTCCCTTCTCTGTTTTGAATTACATCGTCTTCTACCGCAATTTCAAGAGTTGCAATCACTTGTTCTACTTGCATAGCACTCTCTGACGCGTTTTTCTCGACCTTGCTCTTCTTTGGCCTAAGCTTGAACAAGTTTTTAATCTCATCGTTATCTTCTTTCCTTAGACGCTTCACTTCGTCTTTATCAACATCCTGTTAACAATAAAGACAGAAAAAAAATCAAACTTATGATCTCAAGAAAACAGAACAATGAGCCAAAAGATTTTAGACAAGAAAATAAACAAACCTTGGGGTTCTTGTCGTTCGTAATTGAATCCCACATCTCTTGAACCTCTGTGGAGTCATCCCTCTTCTTCCTCTTCTTATTCTTAGACTTGTCAAGAACAGACTCATCTTTCTTCCTCTGTCTCTTCTTCCCGACTTTGTCATTAACATCAGGTTCAATACAATCGTCAAGATCTTCTGCAACTCCGTCTCCTGCATCAGGAACAGAATTCGACTTTTTCTCTAATCTCCTCCTTGTAAATTTCGATTCCTCCTTCTCTTTAGGGTCCGTGAGAACATCTTCAAGTTCGTTCACCCATTCATCGTCAGAATGACTCAACGCTTGCATCCTGCGGGACAAAAGAAAGAACAATGAAATCGTTAAAACCCTAGATATTGTGATCAAGACCAAAATTTGTCGATGTTAACCATCGTGTTCATCAAACTTAAATGTAGTTGTGTCTACATGCATCGAATGAAAGTATTGATGATTAAACAAAAACCCTAATTCTTAGAACTGTACTCGCACATACGGAGACAAACAAAAAATCTGACGAACAAAAAATCTACAGAACCGCTTCAAGGATCCAAGAAACGAAACTTGTAAACCCTAATTCTTTGCATAAACCATAGAATTCATAGAGATAAAATAAGGAAGAAGAAGAAGAAGAAAGCATTACGTATCCTCTTCGTGACTCATCTTTAGTTTCGATCGCTTTGTTTCTGAGTTCAATTCGCAGAATGTTTAATTAGAACAAATAGCAATAGAGTTGGGTTGGCAGTGTTTATATGCATATATATATACACACTAAGCTAGGTTCGTGAAGTTCAAGCAACTGGATTAGTTTTGATGAACTGCTCTGATCTCGCCACGTCAGCAAAACCGCGGAGAGTTTTCCAAAAACTGGAAAAGGAAATAAAGGGAAAGTGGATATTTTCCATATTCCATCTTTTTACTCCAACAAAGATATTAATTTAAACAAAACAAAATATTTTGTTTATTGAGTAGCAGCTAACACAGTACTAAATGTACCTATAGAATCTTTAATGTTATCAAATTTACAGAGAGAATGATGGCAAGTACAAGTTAAATTCCAACAAAAGTATATACTATTAGTTGTTTTTTATATAAAAATTGTAGTGAACTTTAATCAATAATTACTTATTTTGAAACTAATAAATTTGAAATCTAAGAACTTTGACATCTTCGATAACTACATTGTTATCTCCATCCTAATACAAATATACAAATCATGAAAACTATGAATAAATTCATTTTTAGAAGAAGAAAAAAACTATATAATTTATAAATCTTAATTATCTGAAATTGTTTGTTTAGCAAATATGAGATATATATGAGACCTTTACTCAAATTATCTACTGTATAGAAATACATATGGATCAAATTTTGAATTCACTTATCTTATCAATCTTATCAATTTGTTGTCCTGTCAATTATAAATTAAAATATTTTCTATCAATAAAAATTCTTGAGCTCAAATATATCCATTCAAACTTTTGAGTATAAATCTATATAAATACTACACATACTTTATTAAGTGATATACAACATATATATGGTTGAAGATAATGTTTTTTTTGTTATATCTATTTGCGCGGGATTTTAGTTTATGATTTTTATCAATTAGAATCATTGAATATAAATATAATTAATCATTTTAAGTTTAGAAGTTAAATCCGTATAATTTTAAACGCCATACTAATTTTACTAATCTATTGTAACATTCGTGAACCGAAATCCTGGTTTGGGAGGTGCATCGATCGATGCAAGGTTGGTTTTCGCGAGGCAACTTAAGTTAAACGTGTGCTTGGCTGCGTTTTGGGGTTAGGAAAACCTTTAAGTCGAGTTAAAAAGGAGTTTGTGTCGTCACTGAGTCGAGTTTAGCCGTTTTTAGAGAGAAAAGAAAGTGAGAAGTTGTTCTTGAGGATTTTGGGAGATTTGTGGCTGTTCTTGGGAAGATCTATAGTTGGGATCGTTGTAGGAGCTTGCTAGGAGTGTAGATTCGTCAGTTTAAATTCAGAATCTTTTTTGGAAAAGGTGAGTGCATGACCATGGCTTATCTAAGCTTGAGATTTCTCTGATTTTTGTGTTTATGTATTATGTGGTTGATTCCTTGGCTTGTTAGAATGTTTATGAGTCACTTGGAGCTTTGTGAGGCCTCTTTGTGGCAGAGGATCATGTTTTGATGGTTTTATGAACGAAGATATGATGAGGAGCTTCAGGGAAAACGATGCTCGGCATGTGCGTCCAACGATGCACTATGTGCATCGGTCGATACAATGCGAGGACGGCGCGATTTGACCTAGGAGCATCGGTCGATGCCATGTGGAGGTGTCGATCGATGCAATTAGAGATTTTGTGAAATGTCGAGCATGCATCGGTCGATGCAGTGTTGGTGTCGGTCAATGCAGATGAGTTTTGTCTCGGTCGATGCAATCCCAGTTGGTGTCGGTCGATGCAGTTGTCCTGGTTTGTTTGTTGATTGTTGTTTGTTGGTTAGAGTAATCTCAATTGCTTGTGTGTATAGCCCAGTAGATGGGAGGATTGTTTCACTGAGTGTTTATAACAATACTCATGCATCTCAATTTGTGTTTGTGGTGCAAGTAAAGGCAAAGTGTGATCGTGAATCTAGGCGATGAAGAGGATGATGTTCTAGTGGCTCGTTGATGTGTTGTCTGGCTTCTGTTAAGTTGCTAGAGATGAGTCAGTAAAACATTGCTAGGTTGCTGGTTTTATATTTTATGTTTTATGACTTGGTTGAATTATCACTATTATTGGTTGTTGGTTAATGATATCTTTTAGTTATTTCCGCTGTTTGGTTGGATTGTGGTTAGGTGGTTAGTGAGTATAGGATTAATAGATTATTATTATTATAATATTAAAAACGGGTCGGATCGTTTCATCTATATATAATATATGTCTAGTGTTGCAATAATGTTTTTCTGGAAAATCAATAATATATCACGTATTAACAAAAAATGACCTAAGAAGTTCACTGGAAGAATAAACAATATTGTCGACAATTTTCTGACATTTTATCCCTAGAAGAGTTCATTCCATATTCATACCCATTAAAACATCTTTGAAAAAAAATTATCGTCAAATGTCGATCGTTGACCTAATTATAAAGATCATTTAAACATACCAATATCCCACATTATATGCAAATATACAAAGTTTTATGAATATTTTTAGTGTTATCGCTACAACGGAGTTGTCTAAGGCATCACCTGCCATAATATATAGAATTTCTGACCAAGTCAAGAATCCTTAGATAGTGAAACGATTGAATCCGACAATGAATATTCGTTCACTAATCCAAATTACATATTTGTCTAAAACCTTATATGCTATTTTCATATGTTAATTTTGTGATGCAACTTCAGCTTCGTCTTACTTTAAATATGTTGTTTCTGCCAATGTTTTTGGTTAAAAGTATTTGATAAAATTGATGAAATCTCAAGCTTATTTTATATTTTATATTTTTATCATGTTATAGAATTGTAGCTCCATTTAATAATATGTCTTCTCAGATATGCTATTCAAATCATATGTCACTTTTTTATAACGACTTACATATCATTTTTTAAATATTTTGTGATCATTGTTTTTTGTTTTTTTAGATGGATTATTTTTGGAAATTTGTTAGAAATACCCTTTTTGATATACCCCTATTCAAAAATACCCTTTTTTTGGCCATTTTCATTTTTGGCCTCCTTTAATTTTTAATGATCATTTTAACCTTACATCAAAATTAACTTAATCAATAAAATGAAAAATAAAATTTTCCCACCACAAAAATTTCCGACATATTTTCTCGCCAAAAAATTTTTGAAAAAACTTTCCCGCCAAAAAAAAATACAAGGCTTTTATAAGATTTTTAAAAGGTTTCCAACCTTGTAAAAGCGTTTACAAGACTTTTATAAGGTTTTTAAAAGGTTTCCAACCTTGTAAATGCGTTTACAAGGTTTTTAAAATATTTTTAAAAGCGTTTACAAATTTTTAAAAAGCTTTTTATAAGATATAAAATTCAACTTTTTTGGCGGGAAAATCCAAATTCGTAATTTTGGCAGAAACTTTTTTCATTTTTTTAGGGGAAATTTTTTTTTTTTTTTGGCGGAAATTTTTTTATTTTTTTGCCGGAATTTTTTTTAATTTTGATGACTGCACATTTTTGTTATCACTCAATGAAAAGGTAAATTGGTCATTTTGTACATAAAGAGGAATGATTTTAAAAATGGTCAACATGGAGGAGTATTTAAAAAAAGATGCATGAAAAAGGGGTATTTTTTAGAATGCCCTAATATTTTTTGAAGAATTTTTCTTTGTAGTTTTCCCCGGAAAAAAAGTGTGACCCTTACAATGTCTTCGTTTTAGATCAAAACTTTTAAGTTGAGTTGAGTAATTAATCTTTTATTTTTCTATAAGTGAATAAATCTTAGTAGTATATATTTCTTAGAAACTAATGTTTCATTTCACTATTATTTTTATGTTAAATTTTTTATAAATATAATTACATTAAAATCTAACTTCTATTCTAAAACTCATTAACACATTCTAAA
Organism: Camelina sativa; assembly: GCF_030686135.1. NCBI lineage: Eukaryota > Viridiplantae > Streptophyta > Magnoliopsida > Brassicales > Brassicaceae > Camelina > Camelina sativa. The sequence continues at coordinate 12,285,158 of NC_141890.1, forward strand.
TTTTGGAATATTATTATTTTTTGGTTAAAATTTGAATAATAACATTATTACTAAAATAAATTCATAGTATTATTATTACTATTTTAAAATATTTATTTATTTTACTTAATTCATTTTTATATAGTTATTATTTTTATTATTTACTAAAAGAATTTTCTATTATTTTTACTATTTTTCAGTTTTAATTAATTTGTTTTTTTTTACTATTATTAATTATAAATAATAATTACTCGATGAATGAATATTTAAAATAATATTTTTAATGTAAAAAATATATATAACATTGCCTAAGTGGATGTTGATATGGAGAAAGGAAATTAAAGAAAAATTAACTTTATATATATATATATATATAATACCCTATGCCGTAGATATATGGTATCCTATAATTTCTTATTATTATCTACTTAAATCTAAATAATAAACTCAAATGGCAATTCCATAGATAACTCAAATGGCAATTCCATAGAGTCGCTTTTTGACAATTTTTAACAAAGGATAGAAGCTAAAAAATTAGACCATTCCATGGTCTTCTCTCCCACTTTGACGCATCTTTAGAAAACATAAAAACAAGAGCAACGATCTTAGACCAGACAAAAGAGAAAATAAACCGATTTTTCTCTTCTTCTTCTTCTTTTTTTTTTTTTTCTTTTTTTCTAGATTTGGTAATATTAAAAAAAAAGTTATGAGAGATTCAATCTATTTCCTATGGATAGAGAATCGAATATTAGTGGTAATAATTACGATGGTAATGATCGTATCATGTAGATGTGTTTTGGGATTGGAGAACATAAATCCGATATTCTTCGATGAAGGTCTTTCTCATTTGTTTGGAGAAAGTAATCTCATCCGATCTCCTGATGATCGTAGCGTTCGATTACTCCTCGACAAATACACTGGTACCTTTTTCTTGTCTTTGAATCATAATTCTATAAAAAAAAATATTACGACGATTTCTTGAATGTTTAGGCTTATGATAGTGGATATGTATGTAACATGCTTCTGCGATTATAATACCGTGTTTCACCAAACATGAAATTTTGCAAAATCTTGATTTATATTCGTAAGTTGGACGATAAAATAGTGAACTTTCGCATCCCCATCGATCTTCAGTTATTGTTAAGTTTCTTTTGCATTTTCATAAGCTATTTCATTTTCTGCGGTTGTATATATATCTAGTAGCGACCACTAATCAAATCGTTGCTTTTTAACTATATGTTTAATACACGATGATAAAATGAATTTGATTAGGGTCTGGATTTATCTCTTCAAGCATGTATCAGCATGGATTTTTCAGTTCGTTGATAAAGTTGCCTGGAGCTTATACGGCTGATATCGTCGTCGCCTTCTATGTAAATCACTAATTTTCTCAATTGTTTTTTATCATACAAATTTTAAAAATAAATTAATAATATCAAAAGACTGAATGAGTTAATTAATGTGTGAAAATTGTAAATGAGATTTATGCAGACATCAAACGGCGATGTGTTTGTGAAGAACCATGATGAACTAGACATAGAGTTTTTAGGGAATCTAGAAGGGAAGCCGTGGCGATTTCAAACGAATATGTATGGGAACGGTAGCACAAACCGCGGCCGGGAAGAACGCTACCGTCTTTGGTTTGATCCCTCCAAGGAGTTTCACCGTTATAGCATACTTTGGACCCCTACCAAAATAATGTTAGTTTTCTCTTTTTCTTCTTCTTTTTTTTTTCATTCATTTAATATAAAAAGGGTGATAGACATTAGATGACAATAAGGTTTTCAAGATTATCATGAGAATAAAAATGGTACTTTTGGATTGTTTTTAAAGTAAATAATTAAAACCATAATTAGTTAGGTGATCTCTAAGGACTTTTGTCCGATTATGTGTAAGATGGTGTATGTATGGGGTTAATAGTGTTTTGATAGTGAGCATGAAATAACTATTTCAAATAAACTAAGTGGTTGTTATTTAGTACTCCATACATTTAGTTTAGTCAACGCCAAAATTTGACACGGCAAACACATATTTCATTTCACCATTGATTTGGTCTCATTTATACGCATTTAACGATGTACAATTTGGATTAAATGTAATAACCAAATTTGTTACAATTATTCAATCTTCTTGAAGTTAAGATTGAAGACTCATGAATAAAACTAGCTTTAGCCCCATGTATATATGGAATATATATAACCCTTACTATGATTATATGTAATTATAGTTACAAAAAGATAAAGCTACGAAATGTGTACGTTGGTTAATTTGTTATTTGCAGATTTTGGGTAGATGATGTACCAATAAGAGAAATCATAAGAAAAGAAAAAATGGAAGGAGACTATCCACAGAAGCCAATGTCTCTCTACGCCACCATTTGGGACGCCTCAAGCTGGGCTACTTCCGGTGGAAAATTCGGAGTCGACTACACATTTTCACCCTTTGTCTCTGAATTCAAAGATATTGCCCTAGACGGTTGTAATGTCTCCGACTCACTCCCCACCGTCACTGGAGAAAACAACAACATAGGTTATGATCACATCAACTGCTCTGTCTCCGACAAGTTTCTCATGACCAACGACTACTCAACCATTAGTCCTAAACAAGCAGCTTCAATGAGACGGTTCCGAGAACGTTATATGTATTATTCGTATTGTTACGACACCATTCGATACTCGGTGCCTCCCCCAGAGTGTGTTATTGTGACGGCTGAGAAGAACCGGTTTAGGGATACTGGACGGTTAAAGTTTGGTGGTAGTCATCCTAAGGTGCATAAAGCACGGAAGAAACGGCGACGGAATCGGTCCACGCCGGTATCGGTTGTATCAGCTGATCTATAGCATTTAAGTTAGTTGAGTTCATTGCGGCTGACTATGTGATATACATCTATATCGTATGTTTACAGAAAACGAGAAGATAAAATGATATGTGATATGCCCATTGCAACTTAACCTTTTTTAAGTATTTCAAATGCTTTTAAGAATAGAAACTAAATAACAATAAGAAGAAAGTTACTTCTCCATTTCTTTTTTAAAGGATGTGAGAGTATTTAATTAGCAATGTAAAAGATTAATTATAATTAGGTAAATTTAAGCAAAATTTGAAATCAGAATACGATAGCAAAAGGGGTATTTTCTATTTAAAAACAAGAAATTAAAACATTATCCAGACGTAATGTAAACGTAACCCGAAAACACATAGCTCAGCAATCCGACTATATTGGTAAAGCTGAGATGGCTATGAACTTTTTCGGTATGTGAATGTCTCCATACAAAATGAAATCTAACCTATTTATAACTTGTTGACAAAACAAACTGACGTAAAACTACAAAAAAAATATGTAGCAAAATAAAACTATTTTTTAACATGTGACCAAAAAAATAAAACTATACGTGGAAGAAAATAATTCTGATGTGTAACTTTCTCTGTTCCATATGCATATTATTATTAAACACTACGATTACTGGCTAACTAATCTGGTGATCAGTAATGAAATTGTCAACAAAAACACTTTGTTTAGGCAAGTCTCAAACTTAATAAGATGACATGTAACATTCCTTAATATAAAGCAAGGTTACATGTTGATTAGATTAATAATGTATACAAATTTGGATCGAAGTTTATAAGGTATCAATTTGTTTTATTTACCCGAAATTTCCAAGGTATCTCTCCCTTGGTTCAGGTCAGAATAGCATTTACGCTTTTTTACGGCTCACGTTAGCAAAGCAAATTGGCAAATTGCAGAATCCCATGAATGTAGAGTGTGGACCAAACACAAAATTTACAATCCAAGAAACCAATTACGTCTCAAGCAAACCCATAACTCAGTTTTAAACATAAGATTTTATTCTTATGGTTTTTCCACTTCTCAAGAAACCTAACAATAATTTATATAAAATAATTTCATATCTAAGTTAACCGGAAATTTAACATTTTACCTGATAATTTATGGGAAAATATATTCGTAGTAAAAAACTTGTTTCTTCACCAAATATAACAAATCGTGGTACATTGGTTCGTTTCAACGCTATGCTATACGTGTAAAACATGATACCTTAATTGGTTCGTTTCAAAGCTAATATTACATTACATCCAAATGATGAAAAATGACGTAAACCGAACCCAAATATATCAAACTAAACCGGACCGATTCTCATTTTTTATATATATTTCAAGATCAACTAAACTTCCAAAAAACCGGTCATCCTAAGAACGGAGTTACGATGTCGACGCAAGTCTCTTCCCTTAAGACTACAAAACGAAAACGCCATTTGCGTCTCCGTTCTACGTTTTCCCATTATGATATGAGGCGGAGTCATCTCTCCATCCTCTTCCACCTCTTCCGTACACCGGAAATTAGTTCTTGACGGAATTCTCACCGGAGATGAAATTTTCTCCGTTGCCGTCGTCTTTCCTTTCTTGTTTTCGTTGTTGCTAGTACTATTGATGTCTCTCTTCTTCGTGAAATACTCATCGGAAAAAATAACCTCGGATTCTTGAAATTCGTCTGACATTGAAAGATCAAGAAAATGTTTTTTTTTTTGCCAAGAAAGTGAGGGGAAATTTTTGGATATATGATTTGATTGAAGATTGCGGTAGAAAAAAATAGAAGACACAAACAATTGGAACTTATATAGAAGGAGACATCGCAAAAAAGAGAATCTCATGTTTTACACGTATATATACAAATATGACGATTACATATGTGTATGTAAACGTGTAAGTATTAACTACTAATATATTTTGTTACATCACATGACCTCATCGTTGAAGGTGTTTGAGTGACGTCAAGGGATTCGATCTCATGATTAATTAATCATTAAGGATTATCTACTTATTCATCCTTTTGCAATAATGTAGTTGCGTCTGAGTCCGTAATTAGTAACATGTAGTATAATTCTTTTTAATTCAAAATTCCCTATATACACAATTAATGATGGACGCTATACTAAACGCAAGCTCCGCGACTAAACTGTTCAACGCTATATAGAATCGTATGATCACAAAAAACTTGAAAGTCACACGTGTCCAGGTCGAACTAGCTTAACGTCAGCCAAAGTTAACGTCACAAAGCTTCCGACTAGCGTGTGCCGGTGCCACGTGTCTACGTTATCTTAAAACTGCCGTCGTTCTCCTTCGTGCGCGTTTACGTGGTGGCGTTAGTTAACGGCTGATCATTAAGTTGTTGCTTTCGGAGAAGAAAAAAAAGGGAAAGATTGAGTTCCCATGGTTAAAAAAACCCTTGCAAGATTGGTTTCTCCATTGCTTCCATTATTAGTTTTGTAATGTCTAACCTCTTCGGGAGTTTGTTTTGTCCAAAACACTCTTACTTTTAAGAATTAACAAACTAAAAAAGAATACAACTAAGTAGGAAAGAACCATTGATGTTTATTTTAACATTTTTGTTGGATGAGTGATTCCAAGGAAATAAAATTTGTTGTAAATACCATCTCTATTATATCTTGTTGACAAACAAGTCTATCCGTGAGTTTTGTCGAAAAAGCAAAGTTTTTATTTATTTATTATTATTATTATTATTGAAAGACAATTATTTACGAGAAAGACATGCCTTGAGGAGTACATTTAACAAAAAAAGGGTTATTGAAAGTGATCGACTCATCCGATCCACCTATCATATAGTTAGAATTCTCAATTAAGTTGTTGAATTTTACAATATGATTATTGGGATTTCAAGTAAATTTTACTAGGGTATTGTTTTTTTTTCTTCTACTTCTATATTATATTTTCATTTTGATTTCGTAGAAACTAAGCTTTAAAAAAAGTTTGTAAAATGATTCAAAATAAGCGAAACAATATGACGAATGCGAAGTATAAAAGTAATATAAATCGAAACGGTTATTCAAAAGATGAAAAGAGTATTCTAATTCTCAAACTATATCTATAAATTAGTTCTTTTTTTACATTTTAGATGACTTGAACAGCTTGTTTTTGAGATTAAAAAATTACCCAAATTGGAGAAGCATATTTAATATTTGGGTAAGTGTCGTGAAGATGCAAACTGTTTTCTTAAGTACATTTGGCTTTAGAATAGAACAAAAAAATTTGTATCAATAATGATGTGTGGTGTTTCTATATATGTGTTCAACGCAAAACAGATGGGATAAATACATCATCGCTTCATACATTAATTTGATATAGTTCAATGTTGAAACAATTCGGCCTTAATTAAGATCTAGTTCAGTGTTGGAACAATTCGGTGAAAATTGAAAATTCGTGCATGTCCTAGACATTCAATTGAAGAGTGACAATGAAAATGGACAAAGAGGTAGACAGATAGAGTCGAATGAATTGGACATTGTACGAATCGGGGTAATCATAGATGCATAGTCTTATGCTAAAAGACAATGACTTAGCCAAATTTTTGGACACCTTTGGACAAGTGTGGTTCCTACTTATTCCTACTTCCTACTCCTGTAGTGGTCCTTCCAAAAAAAAAATAACTTCTATGTACATATAGTTTTCGCATGCATATGTATATCTTGTTCCATGTCTTCTTTTCTTTTGTAAAAGGGTTTTTCTTGTTCCATGTCCCTTACTATATTTTCGTTCTCAAATAGTCATACTTTTAAAACCTTCTCTATATATACATTATACATAGATTAAGTAATTATCCTGCATAGAGAGGTCTTTGTACATACTTAAATAACTTTATAGTAACATTACTATCATAAATATGTTTTTGAAGAAATTTAAAATCATCTCATCGTTTCAAAAACTCAAAAAAAAAATAATCATGCCAAACATGGTGTGTATTCTAACAAAATATACTAAAAACTCACGTCACAAAGTTATCATTAATACTAATTAAACCGTTATATTTCTATCATATCATTATACCATATTATCTCTTATCGTGCTATACTACTGTTTCTAACTATACTCGGTTTTTCCTACATCTCTTAAAGTTATAACTAATTATAACATGCATGAGTCATAGGGACAGTCCTCAAGGAAACTTGATTAAATTCAAATGAGTTTAGAGGAAATTAAGAAAGACATTTAATTGGGCGTGAGAGGTGGAAATAGAGATAAGGTGTTCATTTTCTTGATTAGTCCAATATCAATTTGTATGGGACCTTCTTAATGACATCGTCGTTAGTTTTTTCTTCTTCTTAAAAAAAACATTTATCAATGAATTAATTCAAGTTTTTTCACATGAAAATTCACGTTTTCTTTGCTAATAATCGGAAGAAACTAGAAAGTTTGAAATGGTTTACAAAAAATTTATAGTATAATAATCAAGTATTGATAACCTAATCAATTATAAAACATAACTTGGAAATTTAACTTCAAAACCTTAGTGATAATGGTTGACTGATAGTTTTCTATTAATTTAGACAATAAATCAACCTAGCTAGCACAATAATAATAATAATCAATTCATCACACCATCAAATAAAAATTAACAAAAATTCATAGATTGGTTATTGACTCAAAATAAATATCAAAAAATAAAATATTTTAATTTAGTTGAACGAATTAATTGTCGGCCCTTACTAGCATAAAATGAAAAAGAACAATTGTGTTGCAAAACATATAAAAACTTGTAATTAGTTGGAAAAATTGGAGAACTACAACATTTTGGTATCTTAGAACAATCCGTATTAAAAGTCAAAATTGACTACATTTTATGAGATTGATGTTATTAACTCTCCATGAGAAATGATGAAATATTTCTTTTTATTATTGTTATATATCTTCCTCCTACTTGATAGAATTTGAGATCTTTCACACAAAAAGAACCATATCCTCTATTTGATCTTTGGTATGTAATCCTCCGGGAGACTCCTCAGCTAAAATTTGAGCTTCCCTCGTTAGAATTAAAACTACTATATACAATTTAATGCATTGAAAAGTTATGCTACTTTTTTAACCAACAAAAAAAACACAAGTGTGGCCGGATTTCAAGAACTCATTTGTCTTTGTTGGGCTGGATTTGTTTCAATAGGGCCCATGTTTAGGTTAGAAGGTCCATTATATTCACGTTCTACTAGTCATCACTAACCAGGTTGAATTAAAACCGAAACCAAAATTGCCTCGGTTTACTAAAATCATCCCTAAATCGATTCTCTTCTCTCTTCAACTTAGCTCAATCGATCATCAACATCACTTGTAATCTCTCTCACTCATCGATTCCCTGAATGCGTTTTTGTTATTGCTTCATCGTATCAGCTTCAGTTAGTTATTCTCTGGCTCAAGTAAAGGTTCCACCTTTTCTTTTGTTTTCTTATCTTGAAACAACTCCAATTTCAGAAATTTCTCATTTCGCAAATTTCAATTACAGTTCTTCAGAGCCCAGATTGTGTTGCTGTAAGTGACAGTAATGTTTCTCTGTAACTTCAATCCAACTCAAGGAATATTTCCATTGCAAGGGTTATCAGTGAGTTATCCCTTTTTGTTTTCTCCATCAGTGAGTTATATCTTATTTACTTCTTTAAGATGTGAAAACAAAAAAGTCTTCAAATTGCAGAAATCTCAGGAACTTGGATGCTTTTCATTGCTTGGATTTTCAAGTTGTGGAACTTACTCCACGTTGGAGGCGAAAAGGTTTGGTTTTTGTATCAGGGCAAAGGTAATAACATGTTTGTTTCTGGTTAGAATCTATCTTATACTGGTTCTTTAGATTTTTAAAAACTTGGTTCCTTGTGATTCCTGTGAAATGAACCTCAACATGTCATAATGGTGGACTTGTTTTTCAAGTTCTTAGAGAAGCAAGCTGGGAAATTGGACATAGGTTATGGAGCTACTGTGGAGAGGTTTGTTTGGTTCCATATCTTTGACATTGTTTGTTCTGAACTTCCGAGTGATTCATCAGTAAGTATTTGTGTTGATATTGTAGGAAAGAAGTGAAGAAGGTGGGGAAAAATGAGCATCATTTGTGGAAGAAGAATGACTCTGCTGGATCTGGACAGAAAGCACTAAATCTTGTCCGAATGGTTAGTGAGAAAAAAAGTCGTGTTAAAACGTATGTTTTCTGGATTCTATGGAATAGAAAGAATATCAAACGTACATGTTGATTGGTGGTAACTCTCAACTTGCAGCTCTCCGGACTCCCAAACGAAAAAGAGGCTGTTTATGGAGCTTTGAACAAATGGGTAGCTTGGGAGGTTGAATTTCCCATTATTGCTGCAGCTAAGGCTTTGCAAATCTTAAGGAAGAGAAGCCAATGGCATCGTGTGATTCAAGTACGACTTTCTTTATGTCGAGTGTCATTTTTTTGCTAAATATGGTAGTCATCAGTTGATTGGGTTTAGTGACAAACTCAGGTGGCTAAGTGGATGTTAAGCAAAGGGCAAGGTGCTACAATGGGAACATATGATACCCTCTTATTGGCATTTGATATGGACGAAAGAGCTGATGAGGCAGAATCGTTATGGAACATGATTCTGCATACGCATACACGTTCCATCCCAAGACGCTTGTTTGCTAGGATGATTGCTTTGTATTCTCACCATGATCTTCACAATAAGGTTATCGAGGTAAAACAAGGTTCTTTCTTTCCTCGAGGATTGATCTTGGCGTTACACTTTAGATACTCCTCGAAATAGTATGACTTGGGTGTAACATACATTTGCTTTGTTTTTTGTCTTTTAGGTATTTGCAGATATGGAGGAGCTGAAGGTGAGGCCAGACGAAGATACAGCGAGAAGAGTGGCACGAGCCTTCAGGGAACTCGGCCAAGAAGAAAATCGAAAACTGATTCTTAGGAGGTACCTCTCTGAATTCAAATACATCTACTTCAATGGTGAAAGGGTTAGAGTCAAAAGATATTCATCTGAAGAAGGTTGATTTCATTCTCATGCACACACATGTATAGAAAGTTACCCCCAAGTTTTTACTCTTGATTGTAATATTTAGACTGTGAATTCATTAAGATGATGGTAAAAAGAATCTCCATTAAATAATCTTTATCTTATTTTCTTGGTAGAACAAACCGACATTCATGCTTTATAGTGTTCATAATTCCTTGCATGTGGTTGGTGTACTGATGTAGATATGATAATTTTTTCTGTCTCTTCATTTTTTTTTGTAATGTTTCTTTATTTTGATAAAGAATCCAGCATGGCTGCTTTAACTTATTTGCTCTGTCAGAGAACCCCACAAGATCATGCTTCAAATTTATGAGTCACTGACTTCAAACCTCAAAGTCACATTATAACAACAATTACATTTATAAGTTTTTTTATTGGTCCACTCTTCTTTCATTACTTACCAACCCTAAACTAAATTCGTCTTATTTATGCTTTTTGTGGCTATTAGTACACAAAGGTTGGATAAATGCTTCACAATTTGTTCCAAAAGTGATTATTATCTTACATTATCACTAAAGAAGATGAAGAAGCATGAACAAAGACACAGAATATATGAATTTCAACTACCACACTATGTCAATCATGATGATCATCATCATGACACAGTGTATCTTCCTCTTCACATTTAATGTTTCTTCCATCTACCTCCATTATTACATACAGCCATAGCTCAACACCATTCTAAACCCTCCATTCGAACCCACCCAGGACCAATGACACATGATCAAGATTATGCAAGTGGCCCCTAACATTTCTTGATTTGTTAACAATTTGCCATCTATTACAAAACCAAACTATTGTCTCTTCTCTTGGCGCAGTAGTAAAATAAGCTAAAAGGGTAACTCAGTCGTTGTCTCCACCTCATCTTTGTTTTAAATCTCTAATCTTTCAAATGTCCAATTATGGATGTGATTATTTCGAACATATGGTTCCCTCTGAAGACAAAGTTCTTGACTTTTTCTGGCAACTATATTAACAGAATGATCAGATTTGTTCCCAATACTGCAAGAGACAAGAGTATTATTATCAACTCTTTGAAAGAGTCTCTTTCACTCGTTACTACACATAAACATTATCACCGCGTGACATTAATGCTTCTTCAACTGTCTTAAAGATCAAAACATTTTTTTTTGGTTCTTTTGTCCATTCCCTCCATATTCTTCTGACCTTTAATTATATACATCCATTTACATTCCTCACGTTCTCAAGCCAATCTCTCTCTCCTCTTCTTCACGTTGTCTCTCTTAATCGGATAAGGAGGTTTTCAGAGAGAGATAGCTAGAGGTTGTGTAATGATGATGATGAAGGTAATTATGATAATGGCTATTGCTATGGCTATGAACATAGCTATGTGTGATCCAATAGCCCCGTGTTACTTCATATTTGGTGACTCTTTGGTTGATAGTGGAAACAACAATCGGCTTACTTCTTTAGCAAGAGCTGATTACTTCCCTTACGGTATAGACTTCCAGTTCGGTCCAACCGGCCGATTCTCCAACGGCAAAACCACCGTCGATGTCATCAGTAATCTTATAAACATCACCTTTCCTTTGTTATTTATGTTCTTTGATCCGAAACATGCAACTGAACAAAACAGAACAACAAACTTTTTCTCTGTTTTCCTCTGTCGGGAAATCTAAAAAGCCGAGCTTCTTGGTTTCGATGACTACATTACACCGTATTCCCAAGCAAGGGGAGACGACATTCTGAGAGGAGTAAACTACGCTTCTGCAGCTGCCGGAATCCGAGAAGAAACTGGTCGTCAGTTGGTAATACTCAATTTTAGTTTGATGACATATCTCCTTTAGACTTGACTTTATTTGACTAGGAAACATAAATCTGTTTATACATTTTTGGTTCAGGGAGCTAGAATAACATTTGCAGGACAAGTAGCTAATCATGTAAACACTGTGTCACAAGTGGTGAACCTACTCGGAGACGAGAATGAAGCTGCTAATTACCTAAGTAAATGCATCTACTCGATTGGGTTAGGAAGTAACGACTATCTCAATAACTATTTTATGCCTGTTTATTACTCAACCGGAAACCAGTACTCCCCTGATTCCTTTGCCAATGACCTCATCAACCGCTACACTCAGCAACTCCGGGTCCGTTCATTTTCGTTGCTATATTCCTCTGTTTTCTCTGTTTCTTAATCCTTTTGAATGATACAGAGCGTTTGATATGAATCTATGTTTCTTTGGTATGGATGAGTAGATATTGTATAACAACGGAGCGAGGAAGTTTGCGCTGATTGGTATCGGAGCAATAGGATGCAGCCCAAATGAGCTGGCTCAGAACAGTAGAGATGGAAGAACTTGTGACGAAAGGATCAATTCTGCAAACAGAATCTTTAACAGCAAGCTCGTGTCTCTGGTCGACCATTTCAACCAAAACACACCAGACGCCAAGTTCACCTACATTAATGCTTATGGTATTTTCCAAGAAATGGTAGCCAATCCTGCTCGCTATGGTAAAAGAGTCACTTCTTAAACAACTCAAGACCAAAAAATGTAAAAACTGAAAGTTTTGTCAATAGTTTCATCTGACGACTTGTTGATAATGGGTTCAGGTTTTAGGGTGACAAACGCGGGATGTTGTGGAGTTGGGAGGAACAATGGACAGATAACTTGTCTTCCAGGTCAAGCTCCATGTCTGAACAGAGACGAGTTTGTGTTCTGGGACGCGTTTCATCCAGGAGAAGCAGCCAATGTTGTCATCGGTGGTCGATCTTTTCAGAGAGAATCTGCTTCTGATGCTCATCCTTATGATATCCAGCAGCTTGCTATGCTCTAGCCTCTCTCGTCCAAATATTCCCTCCACACAAACACACACAGAGAAAGAGAGAAGGAAGATTTAATCTTTTTTGTTGCAGAAGAAATGTTATGTTTTTTTGTGGAGTTAATATATGAAGTTGCTGTTTATTTTAAATAGATGATTAAACTGATAAACTCTTTTGGATCTCTCATTCTCTAATTACAATCTATTAAATCTTTAAAACGTGCAATCATGTATCTAGTAAGTGGATCTAAGAAGATGCTCAAGTTGAATTATATGGAGAATTTTGGATAAGAGGAAGCTTGGAAGTGCAGCAAATGGTTTAGTTTGGACCTTTTGGTTAATAACTGTTTCTTGACATAGAAAGAACCAAAGTGTAACTTTTCCTTTGCAAAAATTTTGTTGGACCGGGCCTGTACCATACCACACTGGGGAAAGAGGATGGAGCTCAGCCCAATTTCTAGATGATCAGAGAATATCCTAATGTAACTGATTATAAAATTTAACTATTTTCATATTGAGATATGTTTTATTATAAGCAACTCATTAAAAGGGGCATGGAATTGGTAATTAGGTTCAACAGTTGAAGTAATTAATAAGACACTTATACACATATGTAGATGTCTTTAAACAAAGTAAGCACCATTAATGACATTGTCTTTAAGATATTAATATTTCACATCAACAGAAGCAATTCAAATAAGTATAGAAATCATCGATACAACATTCATGAAATATATATATATATATGATAACATGCATTAGCTTTTTATATTGCTCAACCCAGTTCTGGTTTTTTAATTCACTCCCCCATTTCTTTCAGCCAATATTACCTGCAAAAACAAAATAAATAATACTAATCAGACTCACCTTACGTAGAAAGTGTACACAAAATGGATAAAATGAAGAGCAAGATTTTGTTATCTTACACTAACTGAAGAGCGGTTTGGTCTTGGCGACCAGCAGATGAGTAATGGTGATTGTTAGGTTGCAATGCCGCGACTTGGAAATAATTCCGTGAATCAAACGGTTGTGTTTGAGGCGGTGGCATAAGCTGCTCGTAGTTAGATCCTCCTGGCATCAGACTTATGCTCGGATGGTTCCTCTCATTCTCAGCTATCTATATACACACATTACAAAAAAAAAACATATCATAAATTATTTGTTTGATTAGTACTTTCGTCATTTTATAATATAATTAATAACAAAAATCAATTAATGGGGAGAAATATAGGAAATGGATCTAATGTATACTTTTTACCTTTGCACGAAGAAGCTGGTTATCGTTATGCAAATCACTTTCCTGAACAAACTATTGCAAATGAGTAAAATAAACATTAACCATATGTAGCATCTGAATTAGAATTTTTTTATTTCTTACTCTCTTCTGCATGTAGTCGATTTCCGAGAATAAGAGCTCATTCTATAAAATTCACAAATAAAGAAAAACTTTATAAACATAGCAACAATGTATATATAGAAATAGATAGTTTTCATAGGAATTAATTTGATGTTGAAGCATTTAATAAAAAAAAAATATAATAACCTTCTTGGAACGGATTCGGGTAATACTTCTCTCTAATCTGCCTTCCAAATTCCTGAGCTCTTTGGGAGACATTGAACCTATCGTCTCACCCATCAATTGCCTAGTTGAATTATCAAAATATATCATTATATCAATAATTTAAATAACGAATATTTAATCAAAAAAATTCAAGTTATTAGCATAATATTTAACCTGTTGGAGTTTTGTATGCTGATAATTTGTTGACGCAATTTGGCCGATTCTTGTTGATAATACTTCAAAAAAGTATGAACAAATGTTGTCATATTAGTATATATACCCACACACAACACATATATTAACAGCATCCGTGTAGTAGAATTAACTTACCTGTGCATTAATTTCTGCCACCGATCCGGTGTTAGAATTATCCGATATTGCCTTCTTGTACCTCTCTATTGTCCCTTTTACACTGCAAGAATTAAAAGAAAAAAAGAATTAATAGGTAAATTAGAAGTATAAATTACCAGTAAAACTTAACTTAAATCTACATTATGAAAAAACAACAAATATAATTATAAGAGTCAAATCGACCACTTGCACAGTTAAGTAACTCTAGTACGAAACCTTAAAAGCAAACATTGGTTCTTTTGAGTCAGAAAAAATGCAACTTAATGTGACACATGATGTGAAGATAAATGTACAGTAAAAGAAAACAATTAAAACTGTTAATAAAAATATAACTAAAAAGTTGTAAAACAAATAAAGAAACATTTTATGAAATAAAAAGGAACCCTAAATAAATAATATATATTCCTATCTGAAACCTTAAATCCATCGAGCTAGTGATTGGCTGCAAACTGGCCATGCTGGCAAAATTAGAGTGACATGATTGGTCTGAAATGTCTAGGGTTTTAGACATGTGACATGTGTTAAAAACCCCATTAAGACATTGGTAAACCCAACATACATTTGATAGTCTTCAAAATTTTAACCACTGGATTAATTTAAACGTGATGGATGTAACTATAATGACTTGTCCCAGTAACATCACAACGTTCCATACTTTCCTAATTTGGAATATAATTCAAATCACTATTCTAACTATTTCTTCTTTCTTTTCCTGAGTTTTCTGCATATAGATGTACTTTGTACATACATACATATATACACACACAAATACGTTACGATGACATGTTATAGACTTTGATGTCTCAACTCTCAAATCTTCGATGGAGAGAGATCACGACCGTCCATTATGAGATCGTAGAAGGCAGAACAAACTCTTAATCTATTGGATCCGTACCAAAAATCTCACTTTCTTCTCTCTGCCCATAATGAGAGAGAAAATGAGAAGAAAAAAAATCCCTAACATTATTCTCTCTCTAGAAGAAGAAAAAAAGTGATAATTTTTTAAAGAAAGAGAAATTGCATAGATCTATCTACGCCAAAGATGTTGAAGCAATTCCAATGCTCTACTTATATACCAAATCTATATTTACTCAGTGATTACTTTATAGAAATATGAAAATTTAGTATCCTTATAATTTGTCTCTGTTTATATTACACACATAATATGAACATTTGGGTATTGACCAAATATGAAATCTAATATTAAATGGTCAAAAGTAGTAATATGATGACAATCTTTTGAATTTATAAAAATAGGTTCCAAATTAATTCATTATGACATAAACCTTTCTTGTCAGAAGTCAAGAAACTGAAACTAACATAACTTTATAAAAAAATAGTAAATATAAGTGAAAATAAAAAATAAAAGAGATAATATCTGAGTGATGACGTGATCAAAGATTCTGTAACAAAGACAACAAATCTTACATACATACACCAAAACCTAATCTTGTGTGCTCAATCCCATTCCCAACCTCTAAAAAAATTCAAAAAAAAAACTTCTTAAAAAATCAAATAAGAAACGAGATTCTGATTTTCTTTAATTGAAGTACCCAGTGGATATTTAAATGCAAAATTAAAGTTGATTGGGTGATTTTGAAGTCGTTGTTAGCTTTTTCTTGTTTTGGACATGGGAATTATATATTTCAGGACATGAGTTGACAACTGTAAGCGATTAAGAGAAAAAGAAAGATAAATCAAAGCACCATTTAATTTGGACATGTTTTATGTTTCTAATGGAGAGAAGAAAGAAATCACGTGGGTCTCTAAATAATAAATACTGGAAATTGCGCGTGGAAATAGAGATTACTAGTTTGAGTAATGTAATTCAAATTGAGTTTGATTGTTTTTAAGAGTAATTTTAAGGTAAATGAAGGACCCTCCCAGGAGCTAATTATTTTCTTAATTACCATTTGAAATTATTTAAAAACAAAAAATCCCAATTGAGTTCCAAATCTTTATTACTTGAAGATGAGAACCTACTTTGAATGTTTCAAAGATAAGTAAATGAGCTATGACCACTTCTAACTAATCCTGTACCTCATATACGTATTTCCAAAACTATAAAATGACTCTTAAATTCTTACATTCACAAGAAAACCAAAGATAAAAAAAAAAAAAAAAAACCTCATAATCATATTGTCCTAGCTACATGTACGTTCCATTATTTCTATCACTCATAAGTTCAATTTCCTGAAAAACCAAAAATCTAGTTCACCTTATTCACTCTCACTTACCATCACATGGATGTGTTGTATCAAAACTATATCAAATATAGATATGATATGATAATTCATGAGAGAGAAATTAAGTAATCAGAGAGATAAGAATGGAAAGTGAGAGAAAGAGAAGAAGAAAAAGAGAGACACAGACATTAACAACAATGGAGGATGGGAGGAAAGATGATCACAAAACAGAAGATATGACCTCATAGTCCTTACTTCTCTCTACCAATTTGTTTTCCCCCAAAACTTACTTTTATGTCATAAAAATCAAGATTTTACCTATTACAACACCATATCTATTAATATATCTAAATCTTCAAGTACTTGTTAGTAGGGAAAATAGAAACTTATAATATTATATTTATATATATATAACAGAAATGAGTGAAGAAAGAAAACCCAACAAAGTGAATCTTAGTTCTACAAAACTGAATCTAAAACTCCAACATTAGAAAAAAAAATGATTGTTTCTTATTTCTTTTCATTTATTGTCTAACTTTCACTCATATCTCCTTTTAACTTTCTACCATTTTCCTCACTTCATATATATAACAAGAATTTATAGATCTAGATAATTGTTACAAATTCATAACTACTAAAAACCTACAAAGCAATTAAAATAAACATATATATATATATATATATATATATATACAACAAAATTCCCACAAATATTAGTGTGTTTATATTTATGTGTGGAATATATATCAAGGAAAAAAAGTGAAAAATAATTCTACCCACAAGAGGATTTAAAATCATATATAGGAGAAGAATAGAATCAAATCTAGCAGAGAATTAAGATCCAAAAAAACCCTAGTAAAGATTTATGCTTTAACATATACAAAGAAATTAAACCCTAATTAATTAAATTAAATCAGAATTTAAAAATAACTAATAATATATTAATTAAGAACAGAGGACAAGAATAAGAAGAAACCTGTTGTTAGAGTACTCATAGAGACGACCACGGCTAGAGAAGACGATGAGTGCGACTTCAGCATCACAAAGAACAGAGAGCTCGTAAGCTTTCTTGAGCAAACCATTCCTACGTTTGCAAAAAGTGACTTGGCGATTCGTTGTGTTCTCGATCCGTTTGATTTCGATCTTCCCTCTCCCAGACTTCCTCAAGGGAGAGGAGTCTCCTCCTCCTAGCTCTGGTTGGTACGCCGTGATTGCTGCTCCAAAAAGCCAACAAAAAAATTGTTAGGGCAAATAAATTGATTAATCTACAGTTACAAGATTCCAAAAAGACCCATCAAATGATTTTCTTGAAAAGACTCAAGATTCTTCATGTTTTCTTAATCTCTTGAATTATTATAAAGATTTAATTCTCTAACTTGCCGACACATATATATCTTAAACAAAAATAATTAGAAAGTTCAAAAACTAGTTTTGATCTTACATTCATATCCTCCTAACAAGAGTTAACCATGGATTCTGTTGCTGTTTTTTTTTTTTTTTGGAACAAATAAAGTATATATGGTTAAACAAATTAAAACTATAAGACCAAATCTTTTTGAATTCTAAAGAAAAAATAAATCTAGACTGTGAAAAAAAGAAAAGTTATAAAGAGCTAATAAAGATGATCAGAGAAATTTTAAATCTTGTTTCTCTCTAAATAAACATAAAAAGAATCAAACTAATTAAAACAGAAAAAAAAAAAAAAAAAGGAAACTAAAAAGAAGAACATAGATTTGGTTTTATAGGACCAAAAGAAGTGAAGCAAAGTAATATGATGAAGAAGATAATGTTTGAAAGGATTGGGGAACAAGAAAATATCAGACTGACCTGTTGGGGGGAGAAGAACAAAGAGGAAAGTGTTATTTTTCTTGGGAAAATGATTTTCTGGAAAGTATGAGATTTGGAGAAGTTGCAGAAAATGGAAGGTAAGGTTGTGCTGGTGAAGAGATGAGTATATACACATTTATAAAGGAATCATATATTTTGTTTTTATTTCTTTTTTAAAAAAAAAATTTCACAAAAATACATATTTATCACCATTTTCTTTACCACTTTTTACATCCATATAGTGTCATGTCAATTTGTGTTGTTTACTTGTTTTCTTACTCACTAAAGCATAGTTTTATGAATCGAATCTATTAGATAAGTATGTGTTTCTTCTTTACTAGATAGAATGATATACGTGTATTTTTTTTCTTCTAAAAAGTAATTCTATATATATATATATATATAAACTTATTTTGGAACATACACATGTTATATTGTTCTGAGGTGAAAGTTGATTTAATTTGAGTATTGACAAAAG
Source organism: Camelina sativa (assembly GCF_030686135.1). Taxonomy (NCBI): domain Eukaryota; kingdom Viridiplantae; phylum Streptophyta; class Magnoliopsida; order Brassicales; family Brassicaceae; genus Camelina; species Camelina sativa. The sequence continues at coordinate 12,304,154 of NC_141890.1, forward strand.
GTTTGTACTTGGTTATACATATGAGTATAATTTACTAAACTGTTTTGTTTCTTTCAGTACATTTAGACATATGTTAGGTTATAAAAGTGATTGACATAGAGTAATCTAAAGGTTCAACAAAGGATGAGTATAGCAGCTTTTTTGAAATTAAATCACATGAAAGATGTTATTAATAAATAGAGAGTTAATTACCATAAATAACACCCACCATACATCCAGACTTTTTCGTAAATATACACTTATTAAGGACATCCCCCAAATTGAGAAACTGTAGAAATGAATATATATTTTTAGAAATGGAGAAAAAATATATGAAGAGTTTTATTGGTGGGTAGTTCTTGTGTGGTCTTTCACAAAAGTCTAAATGAAAAGAGGGTTCAAGTTGGGCAATCACTCATGAGATGCAGACTCTACTTACCATTACTTGTCTTTCCTTTTCATGTGAAAGTTTTTGAAGGCACTAAAATCTTTAGGTAAAATCTCAGTACATTTTTTTTTGTTTACAACAAATATCGGCCTTCTTCTTTGTTTTTAGTTTTTACTAAATCTTGATCTTCTTAAAGAGGAAAATAATTCAGCGCTACTCCCTTTTCTTTTGTGAATTGTTTTGAAATTCTAAGTGACATATTTTGCAGGGAAGTTTGTTTCACTAATTACGGAATTCATATATATTTATTTATAAACAGATGTTGCTGTAAATTATGATATACTTTATATTATTCTGCGAGAAATGTACATTAGCAAATGAATTTTGATTACAACAGAAGATTACAAATTTCGAATTTTGATGAGAATATTGTAATTATATGGGATGAAAATTATTTTTACATAGAGGAACTGATAGTGTTTATATAGTAACATATAAAAGAAAAATGTACAGTTATTTATGGGTAAACTAATCATAAGCAATAGATATTTATCTCTCTTTTTTTAAAAAAAGTGGAAAATATAGAATTGAAGATGTAAAAGGAGAAAATTACTCAGATAGTGAAGAAAATTAGCATGCTATTTCTGTGTTAGCTAGTGAGATTTGAAGTTGATGATGTTTACTAGTTGTGATATTGACATATAAAAATAAAAAAAGAAAGATAAATTAATAAGATAAATAGGGTTTTAGGGTTTATAGGGGAAATAGGGAGATGAACCGTACTTTAATGGGGCTGGACAAGACGTAGGGCTTAATTTGGAAAGTTATCTAAGTGTAATGCTTCTGACTCAATTAGGAGGTAACCAGACTTTTCTCTCATCTCCAACTACTTTTTAATCTCTCTCTCTTTTACGTTTTCCTTTTTGACTTTTGTTACCCTCTCGTCTAAATCACATCTCTTTAAAAAAAAAAAAAAAACCACATCTCTTTGTATTTTGCTTTGTGGAACTATATGATTTATACATAGGCGGGTAACAACTTATACGTAGACGATTGAACTGTGTCCAAATAATTTCCCTAAAATTGATAAATATTTGCCAAAGAAAATATCGTTTCATTTATGTGGTAGAAAAAAAGCTGTAGATTTTTTTTAAAAAGTTTTTGTTTAATTATTCATTTTCAATATATGTTGAATAATTGAGGGGCATAATGTATAAATGGAGTATGGTTATGCCAAGAGAAGAGGGATAGTAGCATGTGATGTGTAGTCTTTGATCTCCATCTTTATGAACCCATTTAGGGTAATTTGATAGAGATAAGAGATCCTATACATACAATCCATATTTATTTATATTTACGTGCCCTTTAACTATATACACCCACTTGCAATGTGCTTTATTTTTTTTTACTTTTATTTTCTTGCAATTAGAAAAAAACTATTCAGCTTAAAACTAGGATTTACACCTTCTCTAATAGTGTATTTATTAGCAAGATTTAATATTTGGTTTAGGAAGAAATTATTTAATTAAAGTACACTATCTCAACTTAGCAAGATTTAATATTTGATTTTATATTAGTATATTTTACAAATTAGTACATAATTAGATTTCCCTAACGTCATATGTATGATGTACTTATTATGTAGAGAAATTGATTAGGTCATTTATAAAAGAAACAACTCAATTGCTTTGGGTCAAGCTTTCATGGTCGAAGTGGGTTTTTAAAAACCATAAAATCTTCTCGTATCTTCCATGATGGACCACAATCGAAGGTTGCTTTTCTACCATATTTTTGATCACTTTTGAGTATTGTTTTTTAACGAAAATATGTGACTCGCTAGCTGAATTATTTACCGGGCTGCTGGTAATTGATTAACGGTTCAATGGTGTTTTACTTAACTAAACGTATAAATACGGTAAAGGCAGGAATTTCGAAGACAATAATATACGTTAATTCTAATTTCTACGGTGGATCCACATGTACGTGACTTTTTTTTTTTTTTAAAGCTTTTTAATATACAAAATCAGTGTGTAAGTAAACACCGTAGAAAATGTGTACTAACTACAAAGTCACAAAGACATATGTTGACTAGATACGTTCCTACGTAAGAATGATTAAAATTACTAATTATATGGAGGAGAAAAAAATAAAAACATTTTGTGTTGTAGAAGGGATCACTTATGGAACGACCTAATCATATATAATGCATATTCTTTTGCTCCCTAATTTTTCTTCCTTCGTCTTTAGAAAAAGAAAAGAAAAGGATACATTAAACATAACCTGCTGAAGCAGTTCAGAAAGAAAAAAGAATTCTAGAACAAAAGAATTCTCTCTCCCTTTGAAGTTGTATACTATGTAAATTTCATCCCAAAATTAGTAGATGATGTGGTTAGTAGTTAGATCCAAATAATATTTCGAACCATTTGAGATTTTCCAAAATAGCCGGTAATTACATAAAATCGTCATAATTAAATAGATTTCGAGTAACTTTAAACATTCCACATTTTAAACCTATAGATGATTACTAAAAATGTGGAATCGTCAAGAATTTGTCTTATAGTTATTGATCAATATAAATTTTAGATGAAAATATCCTCAGGGTGTAAAAGTTAACTTTTACTAAAATCAAATTCGTCCATCACGAAATTAATCTTAATGACCTATGGTAATTTGCAAAGCCACGAAAATATGTGGCCCATGAGAGCTATAATTGAATATAAGTTAATACAGTTTCCAGATCAAGAGCCTGTTGTCGGGACCCTCTAAGAAATGTATATATTATATCTGTGCGTTTTCATATTTTTCATTTGTGTATATATTCTTTTGTGATAGACATGAAATTTCATGTGATTTTGTAAAATTCACATTTTAGGGTAAGCCTTTGATAGAAAAAGTAACACTCACATGATAGTATGAGATCCTATGACAAGAACCAAAGGTGTGTTAGAGCATGTTCACGGTTGGGTGCCAAAAAAAAGTATTTAAGCATGTTTGTAATTATAATATTGAAAATAATTAACTTAAAAACATTTTAAAAAATCTGTAAAATGGCATGCTCTAATGGTAGATTTTAATTTTGGATTCCTAAACAGTCCAAACATATTTCAAACTTCTGAAATCAGTTCAGAAAATGGAACTCTGATGTCAGAAACTCAAGAGATCTACCATTCTGATGTCAGAAACTCTAACCTCTCACCCTCATCTTGTGCATTGGCCAATCCTGATCTGGCTGAGATATCAACACATTCTGGACAAGAGGATCCACAAAAATGTTGCATACTCTGTTTATCAAAATGCAAGAGAAAAAGGTAGATACAATATTCATGAAACAAGATGGGCAACAAAAGAAAATCTGAAGTGGAGATAGTTATTATTACTTGGAGCTTAGATCCGGCATTGGACAAGAAGCTTCCATCTGACGCTTTCTCAAGACCCACCCAAGCTTTATTCATCTACCATAACAATTACAACAACAAGAAAAATTCTTAAAACTTAGAATTGGAGAAATAAACGAAGAAGACTGATTACAAAAGCCCTTCTTTTATCTCATTCCTAGTGGTCCTAAATGAGGTTCGTTATCAACAAAACCTCTAATCAGAAACAAAACCAAAGCTTGTTCATTGGTCAAAATTTTATACACCCAATAAATCTCACTAGACGCCACATGAACACACGGACATTGATGCGAGCTGCTTAGGCAACCAAATCCTACATTTTCTCTTCATTTCAGGTCTCTGCCACACAATACTAGCATCCTTACTAAAATGTTAACTAAGAGTAAAGTAAAATCAATAAAACCCCAGGAGAATACTAGCATCCTTACTAAAATCAAATCTCAGTCAATGAACTACCATCCAAATGATGTAGTGATAGGAAAAGACAAAGGATGTATAGCAAAAGTAGAAACAAAAGCTAGTCACCTGAATTTGTTCTACAGTGCCTACAATGATGTTTGAAATCACCCAACAAGCAGGCTTTGTTACGAAGTGCATGAACAAGCACCGCTGGAGAAGGGTGTCTGCAAAAACAAAAAATTGATCAGCCATCAGCAACCAAACATGTCACAAAGGGTTTAAATATGTTCTGAGAAGTACTAACTTGAGAAATTGAACTAGTTTTGAGACAAAATCAGCCTCAGTCAAACTTTGGATAGCATCTTCAGAACCATTAGAGATGTCACAGTGCCAAGCAAGCATTTTTTACGACTTCTTCATCGTTTGAATGAAGAAGTAGTTCAAGTGCAAGGAGAGCAGGTTTCATCTGTTGAATCATTGCTTCATATGTTAAGCATTGAATGTATACAAACAGAGGAAACAAAGGAGAGAGAAGTAAGAAGACCTAATCCTAAACACTAATTTTGCTAAAATTCATTGAACCCTCAAATCATCAAATTCACAAGCTACTAACAGTTGTAAACACTAATTTTGCTAAAATAAATACCCAATCGAAAGAATCCTAATTTTACTAATCAATTCATAAATCAGAAAACTCTAATTTTCTAATATCTACTCTTAATTCAGAAGATATTAAAGATGTATACTTCAAATCAGAGATATGCATACCATGGGGACAAGATTGGAGTGTCCTTGAACCAAACTCATCGATTTCTTTACTTCCCGATTTGGTGTTTGCAATTGAGGAACCTATTTCCGACTCATCTCTTTTATCAATTCAACGGACTCTCTCAATTCAACGGATTGAGGGTTAAGACAAAAATTCACCGATTATCGGCTCGAAAGAAATGAAAGAGAGAGGAGAAAAAAGTTTCGGTCGATTTTTTTTTTCTTTTGTTAATTTCACCAACCAATGACGGACCGACACATATGAGATCCTAAAGGATTCTAAAAATGCTTAACTTAGAATCGATTTTAACATTTATCATGTATTTTGATTTATTTTTAATCTTAAGCATCTCTTAAAAACTCCTTAAAAACCACTGTTGAACTTGCTCTTAGGCAGCTTAGATAGGTAAATCTTTTTAATTATTTTAACAACAAACTAAGATTTACTCCGTGGTACACCACGGGACAATTTTTACGTTTTTCATTTCATTATTATATCTAATTTTTATAAATTCGTATTTGAAGTAGATTGGGGTTTAATATAAATATTACAGTGTTATTGTATATATATATATATATATACATTGGTGTTTTGTAATAATTAACAGTATATTTTATTAAATGTATGTGAGTCTTACTTATAAAAAGAGTACGATATCATGAGACAAAATTATTTATCTGTGTGGTAGTACCAAATTAAATTATTTAAAATTATATGAATGTTGATCCAAATCCGTCCCATTATATCACCCAGATGATATTTTACACATTTTTGTAATTTTGAATGTTTATAATATTTTAAGTTTTAATAAAACTATTATATCTGGTATAATTAAAAGATATAGCGGTATTTAAATAAATTTTTAATTACAATTGTTTAGCTGTAGTATATAATTTTGTTTGAGTTTGGCAGATAAATATGTTTTTTTCATAATTTTTCATAATTGTTAGTAATTTGAAAATAATAGTATGTGAAGGACTAATGTTAGGTTATGTTTTAATTTGAAGAGTTTTTTTGTATATCCTTTAATACGAAATTACCATGAAGTAAGCAAATAGTTGTTTATTAAAAGTATTTTTATTTTTTTTTTTAAAGGGAAGGAGAAAAACTTAATGAAAGAGAATTAACAATATAAAAATATGATAATATAGAGTATTATAATTGAAAACTCTTCATTTGTCCAAACAAAGAGAGCCGAGTACACCTTGGAACAATCGGAATCACAAAATGATTTTACTTCGATTGATTTTTGTTAACAAACAATATTTTGTTATGATACATAACAAACAAAGAGAGCTGAGCCGAGGTAAAATCAATATTTTGTTCTGGATGTAAAATAGATTGATTTTTAAAATTTTATCTCTTCGATTATGTGAATAAGAGGTTGATACTGAAATAGATATCTCAATCGATTTTGTAACGTTTTGCCCAAAAACAAAAAAAATCACGTTATTAGTTTTTGTAAAAGTTCAATAATCTAACTTTATTATTAACATAAAATGGATGAAAGAGTTAAATAAGATGAAGTTTGGTTGACAAAGACATAGTTAATTAAGAAATCGTCGAATATTCTCTTACTTCTACTTTTTTGTACAAACTCAACGTACGGATAAGTTTTAAGTAGAAATATGTATACGATCTGGATAATATATAAGTGGAAATATGTTTACTCAACATCTTTGCTCTCCAGATTCCGAAAGACATGTTTAAACACCACATTAGTTGTTGGTGTTCCAATCTTGCCTCTTCGTTGAGAATAAATAATTATAAAAAAACCTAAAAAATTCTAAGTTTTTAAGAAAGCAAGAAGTGCTATTAGTAGTTAACTGATACATAACATATAATGATATATGTATACATGAGAAAACAGAAATAAAGTGTTGACAGAGATCTGCTTTTTCATCGGCTAACACAAATCACTTGCGCTAACACCAATCTCTTAGGTAAGAAAATGAGGCAGCCATTGAAATCTTAAAGTTTATTATGGATTGCTATAAGTAAATTGTGTTTGCTCAGATGATTTTTCTACCTTCTATTAACAGGCTTTTTATAGAGATCTTTGATGATGCCAGTTAGGTATGATTGCAAATCGAGAGAAAATTGGTGAGCAAGCCTAACATATTTAGATAAGGAATGTTAGTCTAGCAAATTTTATGTTTCCATATTTTCTCGATCTTTAGCTAAGAAATAGGAGAAATCTTTACTGAACTACGATTTCATGATTAATGTTTAGAGAAAATACTTAGGTTCAGCCCCAGGGTGAACCTTGTTGTTCACTTCCTTATTTTCAACCAATCAGAATCTTATATACATTATTTTATTTAAAAGTTAAATCAAAATTAAATTAAAAAAGCAAAACAAATTAAGGAAACAAATTCTTTATACTTTTAATTAAGGAAAGTTATATATTGGCTTGGTTTAGGTTTTACAATTAGAACGAAATTGTGTGTCGGTTTGGGTTTACAAATAAGATGATTAGAGTTTAGATTTTACAATTAAAACGAAAATATATGTCGGTTTAGGTTTACAAATAAAGTGGTTAGGGTTTAGATTTTATAATTAAAACGAAATTATATGTCGGTTTGGGTTTACAAATGAAGTGGTTAGGGTTTAGATTTTATAATTAAAACAAAATTATATGTCGGTTTGGGTTTACAAATGAAGTGGTTAGGGTTTAGATTTTATAATTAAAACGAAATTATATGTCGGTTTGGGTTTACAAATGAAGTGGTTAGGGTTTAGAAATTATAATTAAACCGAAATTATATGTCAGTTTGGGTTTACAAATGAAGTGGTTAGAGTTAAAATTTTATAATTAAAACAAAATTATATATCGGTTTGGGTTTATAAAAGAGCGGTTTGAATTTTTCATTTTATAATAATATATACAGATTTTGTTTCCTTATTTTATAAAGAGGTGAATAAATAAGTTCTTAAATGTATTATGACATGTTACATTCTCATTGGTTTAATTTAAGAGAAGTGAACAAAAGGTTCACCTTAGGAGTGAACCCAAGAATTGTTCAATGTTTAGTACTAAAACCGCTTAATTCTTTTCTTTATTTAAAAATATCTTACCAAAACCGGATTTTGTGATTGAAATCGTTATGAATGTGTATTTGTGTGTTTATCCATGTTAACAAATATGCTTGTATATTGATAATTATTATGGATTTTATTGGCTTTTGTTATAACCCGAATATTATACCATATCTTCAATATGGTTTCTCGTTTCAACTAAAATAGGAATTAAGTGTAAATATTCATTATATATTAAAATAACTCAAATGTAAAATAATCTATATTAGAATATATTTTTTTGGTTACAAAAATCCTAAAACAATTTTTAAAATATATATCCGTTTATAAAAATTTAAATCATATCATATGCTGAAAAAAATCTAAAATTTTATTAATATTATGTATTAAATAGTAATTCAAATAATTATATATAATATTAAATAAAAGTGAAAGGAGAATTATATTTTAATCTAACATATTGATTTAAATTAGGTAGATAGATTTTAGGAAATTAATATTAGCATATAAGGAAATGATTGTGTTTGGTTGTAAGGATTGTAGAGATTTTAGTTTGGGACTTGTTTGGATACAAAGATAAGAGAGGATGACATAAAAATGTACTCCAAAAATGTTAAGATAGATAAAAACATTTGATGTAATGAAATATATCTTATATAGAAGAAAATTGCTTGGAAAGAAAAAAATGGTGTTAAGAAAAATAAATACCAAAGTGATTTTGCAGCAAGTTGAAGTTTCAAGTGCTCCAGTTAAAGAAACATGGCAAAAACATATCTAGCTTTCAGATTTTGAAAGTGCAATTATAACCAAACTGCTGAGAATATATTGCTGGCAACTAGAACAAATATTATTTGGGACTATAGTATTGGTCGGTATATGGACGGTAGGCAACAAGAAGCTAACTATTAAACTTTAACATTGCAAGAGCTATGCTTACATTTCGAAGTTAGGGATCATAGATGGACTTTGTAGTCATGAATCTTACAATAAATTTTGATTACAACAGCAGATATTGAGATTGAAATCATAAATCTTACAACAATATTTTTATACTACAATGAGAATGCAGTATTTGTCCACACGAAAACTTTTCTTGAATCTTGAGTTCGTCAGTGTACATCTTTTTTTTTCTTTTTCTTTGGTCAAACTCTTCAGTGAGAAGACAAATCACAAAAGTCAATTTCGGTTGCTTTGGGGGAAAACCAAACTAAACCGGAAGGAATGTAAAAGAATCGTTTCTTTAAAGAATCACAAATGTGAACCGGATGATGAGCCGTCATGGCTGCTCAAATCCCAATTATGTTTCTTCTTGTGCTCGAAGTTCTGAAAGCATGTCAATGGCCTCATCTGAGAAAAGAAAAAAAAAACATGTAAGAGAAGAAAACAGATCAGAGAGACAGTCAAACAAAACAGAGAAGCCAACAAACAAACTCAATGATATGTGTGTTCTGTAGAGAGTTGGAGAAACAGACCCTCCATTGTCGCTTGTGACCCATGTGGTGAAGAATGGACTCTAGCCGTTTAATGATCTCTCTGAAAGTTGGTCGTTTTGCAGGTTTCTCATGCCAGCATTCTTCTATCAACCTATAGATATTAAATAATCGGATCGAGCCCAACCGGTTAATAAACCAAACCAATCAATGATGTTCATAAGTATTATACAGTTTCTTGGTGAAAGAGAGAAGAAAGAAGACTCACGTTTTAAGACCATGTGGGTACTGCTTTGATGGAGCTTTAAATAATGGCCGGGCTTTTCCAGCATAAGCATCAGAAGCTTCACTGTCATCCTTTTCAGCAAACGGCATACAGCCTTCGATCATCTATATATCCGACATGTAAAGAAATCAATGACAGAGGAACAGGTAAAAAAGCAAACCGAAGAGAAGAAAACTGAGAAGATTTGTGTATTTTACTAACCTCTTGAACAATCAATGCAAATGAGAAAACATCAGCTTTTGTATCGTATTCTTCACTAGTGAAAACCTCTGGGGCAATATATCGACCTAAAATGTGGATAACATTTATCATAACATATCCAGTAATCAAGATTCTTGACCAAACAGATCAAGAATTAAAACTCCCAAATTTACAGTAACTAATACTTACAAGAAGTGTCTTGACATGTGAAAGGCTTGTCTTCTTTAACAGTAACAAGCTTACTTACTCCAAAGTCTGCAACTTTCAGATGCCCTGTATCATCCCGTAAAATGTTTCTGCAAGCATATATAGTTTTACAATTGTCAGAGAATAGAAGAGCTTGTGATCAAGAAAAAACGCGCTGATATGGATAGTGTGAACTCACGAAGGTTCAAGATCACGGTGGATTATTGGGTCACCTTTGATCTCGTGAAGATAGCTCATTCCCCTATATAGTTTTAAACAGATAAAGAGTTACAAAAGAATCAAACAGAACATTTATAAAATATGAAGAAGGCGCTTGCATATATTGCTTTAAATCACATACCTTGCAATATCAAGGGCATATCTAACAGCATTAGCTGGTTTCAATTGTCCTTTTCTTTTTAGCAATTCACGCAAATCTCCCTGAAGTATATAATATATAATGAGATCGTTTCGAGAAACTAAGAGAAAAAGAAAAAAAATATCTAAAATTTAGCAGAAAAAGGCAGTACCCTGGGCAAGTATTCAGTCACAATCATCATAGGATTACTTTGAGTAACAGCACCAAGAAACTGCACAATGTTTGGATGCCTAAGCCTTTGGAGCAATGCAAGCTCATCGTGAAATTTCCTCCTGCGCACACAATACACAACAAGATTATGGTAAGGAATTGGAATCTACAACCTTATTACCCTCTTACAAGAATCATTCACTTACACTTGATCATCATCGCTCAAAACTTCATCATCGAGCTTTTTCACCGCAACTTGAATGCCACGCCACATTGCCATACAGTAAGTTCCCTAAAACAAGAAGCTTCATACCTTTAGACTAAAAGGAATTGGAACACACATCAATGAAACGAACCATCATAGACAAGGACATGTATTTTTTTTACCTTTGTTATCTCTTTGCTTTGAGTGAAATCAAGCTCATTAGGATTGATTTCATACTCAGGGACTTCAGGAGGAGTCCTCACGTGCATTGGAGCAACCTGAAATATACAAATGTGTTAACAATAATCAGAACAAAAAAAAAACAAAAACCCAATCTTCCAATGGCTATTACAGCGATAATTACAAACAAACATCATATTGAGCTAGATTCTTACCGGATGCTTAGCTCCATGTATCTCAAGAATCTTGATTACATCAATGTTTTTGTAAAATATTGCATCTGCAAGAGGCTGTTTTCAAAATATGCATTAAGATAACATCATCATCTATCTCTATCCATCATCATTACTCAACAAAAACCAGATAGCAAAAAAAAAAAAAAAAAAAAAAAAGAATCATATTTCTTACAGTGCTTCCCCAACGATCTTTAGGATCAACATCAGCTTTCCGATCAAGAAGAAGCTCAACAACATCTTTCAAACCTTGACAAGCCGCAACGTGAAGAGCAGTCCGATCATCAATGTCTCTGTAATTAGCATCGATACCTGAATCAAGAAGCTCCTTAATCCCTTCAATGTCACCTTCATTAGACAAGTACATTAGTCTCACACCACCGTCGATCTCTTCTCCATCTTCTAACACCTCTTCTTCTGAGTGAATCGACGGCTCCGGAACCTTATCCGGCGCCATCGAAGATTGACGACCAATCGTAAACCTCGGAACTAAGTACTCTTCTTCCATTTACACAATAGCAAAAAACAAAACCCAGAAAAACAAATCTTGATCCTTAAACCCTTTGATTTGTATCCGAAAATCTCGGAGCGGGTCAATGAAAAATCAAACCTTTTTGAAACCCTTTTGAGACACAAGACACAATCTTGAGAAGAAATTGAACGAAGAAATCGAAAAAAGGTTTGTGCTTTTTTGGTGTGACTTTACAAAGTGGCGAAATTTATAGGTGGGGTGATGCCTTAATGCCGTAATGGAGAAGAGAAAGCTTTAACAAGTCATTGGAGACGAAAAGGAGACGAACCTACAGCTTCTGTGTTGCGCGTGTCTATCACGTGGTTCGAAGCGCGTTTTAGAGGAAAAGTTCATTTGTAAAAGGAGACGTCATGTCTGGCGCCACGGTAAGAAATGCGTTGACGAAAAGAGAATAAAACAGATCCAAACCGCTGATTTTAACAGCGTCAGATGAAAAGTAACGGTGTGGATCAATCGGCACGTGTTTGGATTCGATTCGATTAAACGGCCGCGTTTTAACTTGCCGACCGACGCTTTTTTTTTGTTGTTGTTGTATACTTGTATTGTTTGTAACCAAGCTGGCTCGTGAATTAAAAAGTCATGTATTAAGATAAGAATCATAAGATACATCACAGTTCTATTTCCGTTTGAATTCCCAAAATGATTCACATTTTTTCCACTTGTTTAATGGTATTTTTCTAAGTACATTATCAATTTACAGGCTACTTTAGTTGTTTCTTGTTTTTATAGCCACTTTATTTGGCCAAGGAAAAAAATAAAACACTAATTGGATAAGGTTTACATGCTAAGTATGTGATCCTATTTATTGATGTGTATATTTGAATAGGTAAAGATTGACATGTTCATCCTCATCCTTTTATTTGTCAAAATTTCATTATATCACAAAAACTCGTTTAATTTACTATTCGATGTCACAACATGTGAATTTTGTATGGTTTTCGCATCTTTCTAGTTTTTCTATTTTGTCAACCTTTATGTTTAACTATTTTTTTTCATATGTAACAGCAACTAACATGCAAGGTCAAGATTTTGACATTCTTATTTTCAGACATGGGTGTATATATAAACTATGTAAATAACCAATTTGTTGTCTCTAATGACAAGTTGTCTTAATTTATAGCTCATATTTTCCTGCTGAAAACATATTTTTAATTATTATCTCTTGATTTCAATCAAACTTTTTCGGTTTTTTCTAAGTGATTTAGTAACAAATGTCAACTATACATTCCAAAGTTGTTCCTACTCTAATAGGGATACTAGATTAACACCGTGCTAGAGCACGAATTGAAGTTTATTTTATTTATATTATAATTTTTATATAAAATATAATTTATGTGATTGTTTTTTAAAAAAAATTTGGATAAAACATTATGCAATAAAAAAAAAATTTGTAAGGCAAAGGGAAACAAAACCTCCCTTACTTATTGAAACAAAAACAAAATTAAAGACACACTCATCGCGATGTTGCAGATCCTCTAGTATCCTCCATCAAAACAGAAAGAAGACATTCCGGACAAGAATCAAACAGTTGCAAGCCAGAAGGATGAGTGAAAGCATAGTTTGCTAACCCGTCCGCAAGACAGTTAGCCTACCTATACACATGCGTAACCCGGACTGACCAGTCCCTTGAAAGAAAGCCATAGCACACACGTACTAGGAAAGACAAGGGATGAGTATCCACTATCCCTGTCGTAAGAAAACCCACTACCAACTCTGAATCAATCTCTAACTCTACATGAGTATCCACTATCCCTGTCGTAAGAAAACCCACTACCAACTCTGAATCAATCTCTAACTCTACATGAGTTAGCCATTTCTCCCATGCGCTTTGCAGGCCGTAGTAGACCCCCAGAGTTTTGCCAACGAAGCAGTACAATGTCCTATGTTCAGCGAAAAACCCTGAATCCACATCCCCATACTATCCTGGATGACGCCTCCTGCCGTAGCACAACCAGGATTCCCATGAGAGGCACCATCAATGTTAAGCTTGAACCAGTTCTCCTTAGGCGGAACCCACGCAATCTGCCTCTCCACTCGAACTGCGACATTTAACCTTCCTCGACAAGTCAGATTTGCATGATGCACTTCCTTAGCCAAATCCTTGACAAACTTAACCCTATCTCTACATTTACCAAGTCCACCAAAGACGTTATCACAACGCCACTTCCAGCCCCACCATACAGTCATACCAAACAAAACAGCCCACAGAACATCATGCCTTACTGCCATGTCCCCCATGTTACCCGACACCCACTCCAGTAGACCCTGGCCAAAGAACTGACGCTTTCTATCCAAACCCACAATACGATTCCATAGCCCTGACATCGCCGAACAATCCCGAAGGACATGGATAATAGTCTCCTCACCCCCTTTACACACCTGACAAACCCCTGAATCACACAGATGTCGTCTTTGTCTTTCAGAATTTGTCATGATAACCTGATGCACAACCAACCAAAAGAAAACTCTCACCCTCTACGGAACCTTCAGACTCCAGAGTTTACCAAATAACACGCCCATATCAGCTTGCAGTGTTCTGTCCTGAGTTAAAAAATAATGTGCAGATTGCACCATAAAATTACCATTCGGACTGTGGCACATCCTCCATTGAATAAAGCCGCTTGTAATATCCAACCGCCAACGACTCCAACTCCTGAGCCTCAGAGATCCAATCACCACTCTCCCCTTTCAACATTTCAATTCGATTCCGCCGTCGTCGAATAATTGTTGAGGTGTGAAAATATCTCGTGTTGCGGTCACCATACGCAATAAACTTCTCCCTGGATTTCTGAAACCAGACCATCTCCTCTTGCTCCAAAATTACCTCCAATTCCTTTTGTAGCTCCACTTCCTTTATTAACAGAGTGTCCATCGGGTTCACATCAATCAGAACTTGAAGCTCCTGTAACTCCTGCATTAGTTTATCAGAAAGGAGTAGACAGCTCGCGGTTCCAAGATGCTCGAAGGTTCTTCAAAGCCAAAGGAGTAGACAGCTCGCGGTTCCAAGATGCCTCCAACATATCCTTGAATCCCTCATGCTGTAACCATGCAGCCTCAAGCCGGAACGGTCGTCGGCGTGGATCCCCTCGAACCTCTGGTTATAACTGCACATACAAAGGGGTGTGATCTGATGACACAAAAGGCAAGTGGGTAACCGTTGCCTCCTGCCATTTCAGACGTGCATTCGCACAACAAAACACCCTGTCTAGCCGCTTAGCAACATAGGAACTCTCAACTCTACCCTGCTTTCATGTAAACCGACTCCCCTTAAAGCCCATGTCTATTAAGGACAAATCATGAATCCAGTCCCCAAAACTCAAAGAGTCCGGAGAGAGGCAACCATTTCCCCCAGTCCTCTCATCAAGACGGACTAGAGTATTGAAATCACCGCCAATCAAGACTGGACCAGTAACACCCTGCAGCACACTCTTAAGTTTGGTCCATAGACCACACCTCCGCGACACAGTAGGGGCAGCATAAACTACCCCCAGATGCAACACCTCTGTCTCCCTCGTCACAATAGCATAAACAAACTGATCTGAGTAACCACCTCCCCAACTACCGACCTCCACAAAAGCCAAATACCCCCACTCTGACCTGACGAATTAACCCGGAAAGCATTATCGAACCCCAGACCCTGACAAATTCGCTGCACTCTATCTTCACTTGAATGAGTTTCGAACAAAGCTAAGATATTTGCTGGGAATTTCTTCAGAATATAACAAACCGAACGACGAAAATTGGGTTTGTTTGCCCCCCGACAATTCCACAATAAGCAATTCATAAGATCTTGATCAAAAACACAACGAACTACCGGGGCAAACAGCTATGCACTCCGTACACTAACCCCTTCTTCATCCAGGTTATCCAATCCCACCAATGAATTCCCCAACTGATTACCTTCAAATCCGAGAATCAAAGGCGGAGCGTCACTAACCAGGAGCTGTAACAGAGATTCTGACATCGGATCCGCATCTCTGCCATGACCTGAAACTCTCCCTGCCCGACATACATCCTCCTTCTCCACTCGTAAACGTTTACCCGATTCCGACCATTGAGAATCCCCTCGTTTCAGATCAAAGACAATACCTCTCATGGGCTTGTTCGTTTGCCGTCGAGATTTAGGCCCAATAACCCCACCAGATTTAAAGCCACCAGTCTGTTGCGCACTTGGGCCTTCAGGAAAGGCCTCTTTCGCTTTGAACACCGGCCCTTTATTCACCACAGCCTTAACTTGAACGCCACTCTTCCTCACATTTGAATTAGTTTGCAAAGATATGTTTTCTTTATCCGCCCCCGGTGAAATCACATCTTTCCTTATCAACTGACGATCGAGATCCTCTCCCAAACTACCAAATCGGTTAGATATGGTAAAATTCTCTAAATCATTGATACGCGTAATCTCTTGCAAGGTTCTTCCTAAACTACCCTCGGTTACACCAGCCCCAACCTCGGCCGGTGCAGACGGCCGCTCCGTTCTTCGATTTCCCCTACGTACTACCGTAAAGCTATCTCTTTCCGTTTCCTCAACAAGGGGTCCTCTCTTGTCCACCGGACGTTGAGCAGACACCAGACTCTCCACAGGTTTGCAAGCACACGCATGTTGTGTGTGTCCAAACATACCACATATTGAACAAATTTTTGTCAATCCTTCGTACGACACAAAATATCTATCCTCATTGACCATTATCGTACCCTTAAGCGGCTTCCTGAGGTTCACCTCCACACAAATCCGAGTGAAAGGTCCCAGCTCAAAGTTAAGAGTGTTCAAATCTACCTTAATAGGCTTGCCTAACCCCTTCGCAATAGCCAGAAGGATTGCTTGATGGTAGAAATTCGCGGGGACATTAGCCAACCGGACCCACACCGGAGTTATGACAATGTCATCCACCAACGGATCAAACCCGGCCGACCAAGCTTGCACCATCAGGTAACTCCGAAACGCCCTCCAAGGACCCCCAGTCAACGCCGCCATATACTCATCCTCCAACTCAAAACGCACCATGAAGAACTTTCGTGGCAAATCTACCACATACATAGCCCCTTTAGGTTTCCACATCTCTCTCAATTTTTTGGCAACCAGTGGCAACGACAGACTCCGCCCAAGCACTTTGACCACCATACACTGCTTCCACAAACAATTCATAACTTCTAACTCCTCCTTCTCAATGGTAACAACCGGTTCTCCATCCTCACCATCAGGAAAAACCAGCTGCACTCGCTCATCCACAAAAGCATCATTCATTAGATCTTCCGGTCTCAGTCTCCCACCAACATTACTCCCCGTCACCTTCCTCACCCAATTCATCCCCGGATCCAGAGGTTCACTCGGCAGTCTTACCCTTTCCCCGATATCAACCATCGTCGCATCCACCTCACCCTCCGTTCCAATCGCCTTTTCGCTCTCCATTTACATTATGCAATAAAATCATATGCTAAATATGATGGCTTGAAAAAAGACACCTATTTTGTAAGTTTATATTGTTAAATCTAGATAAGTAACAGTGCTATAACACTGGTTAAATTTTATTTTATACAAAATTTTGTATATTTTATATTTAAAATAAAATTTTAATATGTTGTATTAGGTTATATATGTGAAGTTATTTCAACAATGTATATTCTACATCATGACTTGAATGTCATTTTAAGATATAATTTTGAAAATTTGGTTTTTAAAAAGTGAGTTATTATATTATGAGTAATTTAATATATTGTTATACTTTTTGTTTTAATATACTTGGTTTCTTGAAATTCTTTTATATTATAGTGACATATTATTGACATTGCTATAACAAATCAATTTAGAGTGTTTATAGTTTCTAACTTTTATATCAAATTTCAATATATTAAAAATATTTCAAAATAAATTATTTAAAGTTTATTATATTATATAAAATTATAAAATTCAACAAAAAATATGAAATTGAATTTAAATATTCAAATTTTGACCGGTTACTCAGTAAGTTTTTTAATTCAATAGATATTATTTTTAAAGAATAATATTAATAAAGCTTGAATATTTTATAGATTGACAATTTATATTTGTTTTTAAAAATTCAACTTATGGTATATCGAGAAATAAAACTATTTTTTAATTATAATAAATAATATGATAATTTATTTGTTTCACAAAATAGACTCATATATAAAAATGAGAGGTGAAGTATAATGATAATTAACAAATTAATATGTTAAGTTGATTATCAAAAGATTTTATTTGATGAATAATTTAATAAAGGAAATTAATATGGTAAGTTAGATGATATGATTTTTTAAAATATTCTCTTTAAGATTTCTGGTATAACTTATTTGTAACCAATTAATCTATCAATTAATGTATAACAACATATTTGTAACCAATTTATTAAAATTAGGGAATTTTGATTTAAAAGGATGTTTATTTTAAAATTTGTCCATCAATGACTTTTTTGGAAAAATTTGGTGTATTAGGTTTTATAATAATTAAAATTCGATTTTACCCTTACTTGACAACTTATAGAAATAAAATCTAATTTTTTAAACATATTCCAAAACATCTAAATCATAAAGAGTCTTTCCTTAAGATTATTTTTTCCTAAAATATCATAAAAGAAAAATAATAATAATTCTAAAAACCCTTCTCCTACACCATAAATAAAAAAATTTGCCAAACCAGATTTTTTTTTTTTTTTTTCACAGAAGATAAAGCTACTGTGATTCTCCTACGTTTTGTTCTTCTCTTCTGGCTTTTAGATTGTCTCTGTTTCATTGATTAATTTATGTAGTAGGGTTATTGTATGATTTTGATAAGCAACGTAGATTTTTGAATTTTTATTTATATGGTTTGGTTATTTTTGCTTCTCACAATGAATGTTAACATAAACACTCTCTTTTTTTATCATCTCAAAGACTTTATTGATATGAATCAGAGTATACAAAATTGTCAATAAAATTATAAATACAACCAATGGTTTGTGTAACGAAAATAAGATAAAGAAAACACTTAATCTTCTTCGTCATTTCCGACAATCTGGTGTGATTTTCTTGCTTGGCAATCACATTCTTTTTATTAATGAAATACTAGTAACGCTTTTGAAAATCAAAGGTAGCGATCCATCTGTTACATCGCATAACCTTTTAGATTAATCGAAACTCTCTTATCGAAAGAGATGTCATTGATCTTGGTTGTACTTAAAACCAATTTTTGTTGATATGGTGTAAACCATCTTCTGATTCTCCCAATAGTGTCCTCCAACTCCTCTTTAACATATTGCTTCCATGGTGGTTTCTGTGCCGGTCGACCTATTTGTGTTATACTTCGGGACGCCAACAGTAGATCATACTGATGCCCGAGAACAATCACATAACTAACATAAGATGTTAGTTTGAATAGACTCATGACCATGGAGAAATCGCCGGACATGGTGAAATAGCGGTTGATATGAAACCGCTGAAAACTAAACTTGCATTCCAAGAACATACACCAATAGAGAAGGAGAATGGTGGTTGATAACAGTGAAACCAGCGACACAACACTAACCCAGGGGAAGTGGTTGGGTCAAAAAGTTGACAGAAACGAAATCCGATTTAAGATCTGATAATCGAGATTTTTGTTCTGAAAAATTAAAACCAGAGAAGGCAATATTAGAGAAACATTGAGGGAAAGCAATGGCAGAGATGGTGGCTTGAAAAACATCGTGATGTTGATCGAGAATTGCTTCCATCCTCCGTCTTCCATCTTTGCTTTTCTTATAACAAATGACACAGATTGTGCCTATGATAAAACCTAATAACTCTTTAGATTAGTAAGTAGAAGAGTACGATCGACGTCGGAGCCGACGCCGATTGATCGGAAAAACCACAGAAGGAACGGTTGTCTTTGATCGTTAAACAAATCGCCTCAGAAAGAAAAGGGATTTTTTATGTTGTTAACTTAAACACTCTCTTTAGCATCATATCTCTCATAATTGAGTTCATACTAATTTATTTTGTTTTATTAATTTTTTTGGGGGAAAAAATAGAAAAAGAACATATTGTAGATTGTAGAAAACAAATTGTAGAATTCGTCTTCTAACTTCAGTAGAACATAGTGTAAAATGTAGAAAACAAATTCTAAAATTTGTAAACTATAGAGTAATGTGTAGAATACATATTCTAATTTTCGTAAAATACCGACAAAATCTGACTTCTAAAATTTTTAGAAGATATATCTATTTTACACTTCTAACTAGATACATATATTTGTTGGATTAACATATAAGTATTAGATCTCATAGCATCATATTGACTAATATTAGATACATCGTCACGTGGATTTCAAAGTTGGTTTGATTAGTGAAAAAATTAAACGACAATTTATAATGAAATGGACAAAATATTATCTATATTAGTATATGTATATAATAGTAGACTGGAACAACTCCTTTAAGAATTTCCAGCCAACTCTTACCGAGTCACTTGGTCCAAGTGTTTGTACTTGTACATTGAAGAATTATTCACATTAAATTTAAAATATGTTAAAAATATGTACATGGCTATCAGAATTTTTAGTTTCAACGAATGACAAGTTGTTTAACTATATCTATTTCCTCCTCCTAGAATTATTTATAATCATTCTTCTTATCTTTAGTTTCAATTCAAACTTTTTGAAACTTTTTAAGTCATTTTAGTAACAAATGTCAACAAGACTCCAAAATGGTTCCTGATTGTGTTTTTATTACTATTATTTCTTGAATCATCTTATTATGATATTATCAGTTTGATAAGATTCCAATAGTTTAAATCCTTGACTAGTTCACCCTTCTTCAAGATATATATGTATGTATAGACCAAACCACTAGTTAACTAGAAAACAAAGAGGAATATTCCCACAAGATGCATATACATTATGCTCATAGTAACATAGAATTGTGATTTTTAAATGTCATTTTATCACAAGACCTTTTCATAAAGCAGAGGCAAACATACATTTATTTTAAACTAGCCGAACCAAGAAACATCATAAACCGATCCAGCTGATATATACCGAATACATCAGCCATAACATTTATCTTTACTTTATTATATTTGAGAAATTAGATTATGTTCGTCAATTTTCACCCAAGATCCAACGTCTGCATCGGTTATCCATAATGCAACTCGATTGATCCGAAAGTTCAATCCGTCGAGACTCGGATCAAGCGCGTAAGCTTTCTCTAACGCGTTCTTCTTCTCTCCATCCGTTAGATCGCCGTAGAGTATACTCATATGTGGCACGTAAACTGCAACATGCCAACATCCCAACATTAATTTCACACACACGTAAACAGAAAGAGATAATAAAACACGTTTCTTGGTAAGAATTTGATTTTTAATGTTGTTCACATTATTAACGGTTCAATTACATCCCAATAAAATTATTAAAATCTGATTTATTAGAGATTGGATCATACATTTTCCGGTCATGGGTTTGAAGTGGGACATAAAATGTCCGGCAGCATTCATTACCTGTAAACATAACACAAACAACGTTTGTATAGCTTAGTAGATTTTTTAAAATTTATGAACTGTATGATTTTTTTCTAAAGTTCATGTTAGATTCACGTCACAGTATCATAAAGTTTCCATTTCGATATGTATGTATTTTGTTAATGTTTCCTCATGTAAAATATAAGATTTAATTTTTTTTAATTTATGACTTTACCTCTACGGTGTGCCGGAGAGACAAGTAAATACATTGAAAATAAGAAGTTCCAGGGGAGACTTGGTCAACGGTGGCAGGATACGCCTTAAAACCTTCACACGCCGCCTTGAACATCCGTTTAGCCTCGCTGGCCGTAAGTTTGTAAGGTAAAGGTCCAACGAGGGTTAAATGTGGATCAAACAGTGGACCACCGAACTCTGACCTAAGCCCTTCCATTACCCTCCGAAACCGATCGTCAACGTCACCCTCCGGTACCGCCCAGACCGAATACATGGCCTTCTCCTCCTCCTCATCCTCCTGCGTTTGTGGCGGTTGTAGTGGCGTTGCGCTTTCTTCCGTCATTGTCCCTTTCCCTCTTTTAAGACTCGTCTCAATGTTGCTGTATGTATATATATATTTAGAAATAGCTGCAACGATTAAGTAGATAAACATTATTCATAGCGTAACAGCTTCTCCTAATTCTGCCTTTTGGATTGACTTTAACAAAATGTCTTTTCGACTAATCAATCAAAGCTTTAGGCGTTGACGCAAATGTCTTAGAATTATTAAAAAGACTTGTGGTCGGTTTAAAAATACTTCTTTTGGTTAAACACTTTAAAAAGACTTGTGGTCTGTTTCTTTTCGCTAAATCTGCAATCACCATGCGAGTGGAAGTTTTGTGTTGGGGAATTGTATTATAGGTAACATTTATTCAATCTTTAGAGAGAGACGATACATAGCTCCAAAGCAAGTTTATTGAAACCTTATTATTACAGACTCAGAACCAAACTCGTTGTATTTCTTAAGGACTGAGATTGCATACAGCCACTCTCTCCCATGACTCTAGAGTCTTGTCTTCGGTATCGGTTTTGCATAGAGCGAGTCGGTTTAACCGGAAACTCAGGCCATCGAGGGTGCTATCGAGTGTGTAAGCTTTCTCCTGCGCTTTCTTCTTCTCCTCTTCTGTTAAGTCGGCGTAAAGCAAGCTCAAATGCGGCATGTAAGCTGCAATCATATGTAGACAAAGAAAACGTCTTTCACATACATATGGGCTCATGAATCTAATATGAGAGATTACTCTCTGGAGTACCATCATGGCTTCCCCAAATGTATTTAGGCTTCAGATGCATTCGATTTCAGATACTTAACCAAGTCCGATATGGTTTCGAAAGGATTATATACTTGCCAGGCTAATGTACAACACTTCCCCTAACATTTCATATTCAAAGAAACATTCCTAATGAATGGACTTCACCTTAGATCTCCCAAAGAAATTAACACTAGTGACTAGACTTACTTAATAGTTAATAATAAATACCATGGAGCTACAATGATCTAAAGCTTTGATATTTACATAAACAAGTTTTGAGGTCAAACGAGCTTACGTGTGGCAGTGGAGGAATTGAAATGTTTCTTACAGTGTTCACCAGCTTCCATCACCTGTAAATAAACAGAACAAACTAACCTTATAGATTCCAAAACCAAACCCAAGACTTTCAATATGTAAAAATGTAATCTTACTCATCTCAAATGATAAATTCTAGTCAAGACCCAAGATTTTAATTAACCATTCTCCCAGAAAGATCGAATCTTGAAAGGAAAAGTCTGGAACTTTATATATACCTCTGGGGTGGATTTGAGAAGCAAGTAAACGCACTGAAAAAAGAAAGTTCCGGTGGAGACGCGATCAACGGTGGCTGTGTAAGCTTTAAGACCGTCGCAAGCTGATTCGAACATCTTCTTGGCTTCCTCTGCAGTCAGAGTGGCTACGGCGACGGTGACGTGAGGTTCGAAACTAGCGCCAGTGAATTCAGATCTCAGAGCTTCCATAAGCTTTCTGAATCTCGGCTCTGATTCCTCATCCGGTAATGCCCACAGTGAGTATACGTCCTCCTTCACCTCCTCCATGGATCGATCGGTCAATGCTCTTTGATCCCAAAATATGATGAGAAGTCATATTTATTTATTATTTGCTTATCAGGAAAACGTTAAAAACTCATATAGTTTATTATTCCTATGGACGACGAAACAGAAGTGTTAAATACGACGACGGATTGAGAAAATATACAATAGACTAAACTCTCTGAATGGGCCTTCATCAGAAATTTTGAAAACGTATTATTATCTAAAAGACTACGAAAACGCAGAACATGTTATCCCAACTAAAGTGGCAAATAACTACACCAAGGCTAATCAATTATGGCACGTTCACTCGCAAAAAATCAACGCTACAATCAGTATATAGTCCTATTTGGGATTGTACGTGGTTAGGTACAAAGACCAATACTGTAAAACCTCTATAAATTAATAAGGTCGAGACCATGAAATTTTATTAATTTATAAAGGTTTTAATTTATGAAGAGATTTTCTCATTTTCATAATTTTGAAAATTTTCTATTACAACATAAAATTGTTATCATTTACATTTTTAAAAAATTTTCTTAATTTATAATATTAGTTACCGTAATAGGATGAATTTCAATTGTTTATGAAATCATCTAGGTAAAAATGATAAATGTTAGAAGTTTAGAATTTATAAAAAATTGATATTGCTATCATTTATGGTAATGATGAAGTCGAAGAAGATATTTGTGGTATCTTTAGAACCAGTTACTAAATAATCAATTATATCATCTAGACTCTACACAATTTTTGGATGCAATTGAGAAGACAACAATGAAAAAGATTAGAGATGACTTCCAACAAGAATGCAAATTCAATAATAGGCAAACAACAATAGAGTCATAATTCACTAGATTTTCTTAGATATATATATTTTTAGTTTATTTGATTATTAATTTAAGATAATAATCAATAATATAACTGTTTTAAAAACTGTGGAACCTATTGGTTGTAGTGGAGGATTGGCTTTATTTTATAATCAAGATGATTTTGATATCTCAATACTTTTTGCATCCAACAGACTAATTGATATTGAAGAGGTGCATAATGGAAAAGTTTTTAATATAAAATTTGTGTATGGTGATCCAGTTCCAAAAAACGAGATATGGTTTGGGAACGTTTGTTGAGGATAAGTTCTTCTCGATCTACACCTTGGCTTCTGATTGGAGATTTTAATGAATTAACAGAGAATCATGAAAAACGAGGGGGTAAGCTTAGACATACGGCTTCTTTCCGTTCTTTCAATGGGATGATACAAGATTGTGGTTTTCTGGAATTTCCATACTTGGGTGACTGTTTGTCATGGAAAGGATGGCGGGATAAGAACACGATTCGCTGTCGGCTGGATCAAGCTTTAGGTACTGAGGATTGGCATGATTTGTTTCCGGATACAGTCACAGAATATTTGCCTATGATCGCTTCTGATCATAAACCTTTGGTGACCAGTATCGGTTCCAAGCGACCGCGTGGGCGCCGGTGTTTTATGTTTGATAGAAGGTGGATAGGAAAGGCGGGCTTGATGGATGCTATATCTCTGGGTTGGGGTGGCCCAGCTGATCGGGATTCGACGAAATTTGTGGACAAAGTCGGAAAATGCAGGAGAGCAATCTCTCAATGGCGGAAAGCGCAGGTTCCTTATGGACGAGATACGATTGAAGCTCTTAAAAGACAGTTGGAGGTGGCCCAAGCGGACGATGCGGTGGCTCCGGATGTGATTTCTGAGTTAACTTCACGCTTGCGTGAAGCTTATCGGGATGAGGAGGTATATTGGCATCAGAAAAGTCGGAACCGTTGGATGCGAGTGGGGGATAGAAACACAAAGTACTTTCAGGCGCAAACAAAGCAGCGTCGGGCTCGAAATCGTATTATGGGTCTTTATGATCGGAATGATATATGGTCTACTAAGGAAACTGAAATTTGCAACACGGCGGTAGCGTATTTTGAAAGTTTGTTTACTTCAACTAACCCTTCGGTCTTTGAGGAGGCGTTGGTTGAGGTTGATCTGGTTATGACGGAGGAGGTCAATGATCGATTAACGGCCCCGGTTACGGAGGCGGAGGTACGGCAGGTTCTGTTTATGATGCATCCGGATAAGGCGCCCGGGCCGGATGGAATGACCGCTTTGTTTTTCCAGAAGGCATGGGGTATTGTCAAGAAAGATCTAGTCTCTATAGTTAACCAATTTTTTGAGGAGGGTGTTTTTGATAAGAGCTTAAATCGCACGCATATTTGTCTTATTCCCAAGGTGGGTAGGCCGACTCGGATGGCGGAATTACGTCCGATTAGTTTGTGTAATGTGGGATACAAGGTTATTTCCAAGGTTTTGTGTCAACGGCTTAAATTGGTGCTGCCAACGCTGGTTTCGGAAACTCAATCATCTTTTGTTCCGGGTCGTTTGATTTCCGACAACATCTTAATTGCTCAAGAGATGTTTCATGGACTCAGGACTAATCCGTTGTGTAAAGGAAAATATATGGCAATAAAAACGGATATGAGCAAAGCGTATGATAGGGTTGAATGGAGCTTCGTCGAGGCTCTGCTACGAAAAATGGGTTTTGCGGAAAAATGGATCTCTATGGTTATGTTTTATATATCTTCGGTTGAGTATCGGGTCCTGCTGAACGGCCACCCTAATTGTTTGATTGTTCCGAAGAGGGGTTTACGTCAGGGCGACCCATTATCTCCTTATTTGTTTATCCTTTGTACGGAGGTGCTAATTGCTAATATACGGAAGGCCGAAAAAGATAAACGGATAACGGGAATCAAGGTGGCTAACAAATGTCCACCGATTACGCACTTGTTGTTTGCAGATGATAGTCTATTCTTCTGCAAAGCTGATACGGTTCAATGTGGGGTAATTTTGGATATCTTAAGGAATTATGAAGTGGTATCAGGACAGAAAATTAATTTCGATAAATCCTCCATCCAATTTGGGCACAATGTGGATGAAGTAGTAAAACAGGAGGTTCAGGGGGTCCTTGGAATATCGAGATTGGGCGGGATGGGATCTTTTTAGGGATCCCAAAGAGTCTGGGAGGGTCCAAGACGAAAGTTTTCTCCTATGTTCGGGATAGGCTTCAGAGTCGAACGAATGGTTGGACAGCAAAACAGTTGTCCAGAGGGGGAAAGGAGGTAATGATAAAGTCAGTTGCTACGGGGGTTTCGACGTTTGTTATGTCGTGCTTTCGGTTGCCTAAAACAGTCACATCCAAATTGACTAGTGCAATGGCAAATTTTTGGTGGAGTTCAGGGCAATCTGGGGGTATGCATTGGCTAGCCTGGGAGAAGTTACGTGTCAGTAAGCAGCTGGGGGGTTTGGGTTTTAGGAATGTTGATGATTTTAACACAGCCTTGTTGGCGAAGCAATTGTGGCGGCTGATTGAAACACCAGATTCTCTTTTTGCTCGGGTTTTCAAGGGTAGATATTATTGGAACTCAGATCCTATGGATCCGATCAGATCATACTCTCCATCCTCTGGATGGCAGAGTATTGTTTCAGCTAGATCTCTGGTAAATAAAGGGCTTATTAAACGATTTGGTTCTGGAGAAACCATTTCTATATGGACTGATCCATGGATACCAGCTCAATCCCCGAGACCAGCTTTGAGTAGGGGTTCTTTCAAGGACCCTTCATTAAAATTACCAAACTTTATTGATCGTCAAACAAATTCTTGGCGTATGGATCAGCTCCATGAGCATTTTGATCCGGATGATGCTGTTTTGATAGGGGCTTTACCGTTGGGTATTTCTCATACGGAAGATTCTCTCGGTTGGCATTTTACAAAGTCCAGAAAATATTCGGTCAAATCAGGGTATAATACGGAACGGGCGGCGGAGGAGCGGATGTCTCAGGATACTCGGTACGGGCCGCATATTACTCCCCTCCTCGCGTGGGTCTGGAGAGTTCCTTGTTCACTGAAGCTTAGGCACTTTATGTGGCAAGTGTTGTCAGGTTGCCTTTCGGTCTCCACAACCTTGCATCGTCGTGGTATTGCTTGTGACCCGGTCTGTGCAAGATGCGGGGCTGAAGAGGAAACAATAAATCATGCGATTTTTCGGTGTCCCCCAACTCGCCAGGTTTGGCCAACTTTAGCTTATGTACCAGTTGGGCCATATTCCTTTCCCACGGAATCTCTGTATGCCAATGTAGATCATTTTTTAGGTTCAACAAACCCGGGTTCGCAGGTACAAGCTTTTCCTTGGCTCATGTGGTACATATGGAAAGCGAGAAATGCTTGCGTTTTTGAAAATCTGATGGAAAAACCAGAGGACGTAGTGAGGATAGCGGTTGGGGTGGCGACTTCCTGGTTGCAGGCTCAGGTAGAGGAGGTGGAGGAGGTGGAGGAGGACCTATCTCCAATGCTCAACCCTCCCTATGCTCGGGGACAGGGGCGATTGGGGCACCTTCCTGATAGGTATTCAGGCTATAGATGCTTTGTAGATGGCTCGTGGAAAGTAGGCGATGCTTTTGCGGGTGTAGGATGGGTGTGTTTGTCTTCTCTGGACGCTTTGACGTAGTCTTTCACCATTGCATGCCGAAATAGAAGCCTTTGTTTGGGCTATGCGGTACATGATAGGACATGACTATCAAGAGGTGACTTTCTATACAGATTGTGCAGACTTGGTGAAGATGGTGTCTTCGCCTTAGGACTGGCCGGCTTTCAAAATCTACCTCGACGATATCAAGATGGACATGGAGGAATTTTCTGCTTGCTCTTTGTCTCTAATTCCAAGAACTGCAAATGTAAGTGCGGATAAGTTGGCACGCCAAACGCGTTCATCTCTGCAACATGTTTTATTTGTAAATGATTTTCCTTCGCATTGGCTCATATGAGCTGATCTTTTTTTGTTGTCAAAAAAAAAAATTAAGATATTGATGGTACCATATTTTACATAGGATTTTCAAAAAAAATATTATCTTATTATTTTATCGAAATGTGTCATTTTTTACATCGGCCCAACTTGTGACCAAAAAATTATTAATTTATAGTAAGTATTAATTTATAGAGGTTCTACTGTATGAAGATTAAAATACCAATATAAAGCATAAAAACTTGGATATACTGTTTAGCCATATATATTGTATGAGTTTACGAACTTATATATATTATGTCGTCTGAGATTTCATTAAAAACATGCACGCATAAAAAAGGTTACGGGAAGGGAGCTGTTCTCTTCATATCAGTCTCAACAACATCAAGCGCAAAGCCTTTCCTGAACCGAACCAGATTCTTCTTTTCCGGTCCACATATCCCATCTCTCGACGGCTTCAATGCTTCCGTCGAGATTCCATGTTCTTCATCTCTCTTTTTCACCATCTCCGGTTTTATTCTCCCAAGATTCACATCTTGTGGCGACACCATTAGTGATGGTACTCCTAGTGGTAATCTATCCCCTAAAAACAAAACAAAACAAAAAACCTAAGCTATTAAGTTCATATCTCATCATATTAAAATACAAGGTTGGTTTTACCTAAATTTTGCAAGACTAATTAGTTACCTCGGTCAATCTGCCATGTACACCAAAATTTTCCGTAAGATTTGGCAAGATTTTTAAGCTCCGGCTTCGCAACCATCTCCGGGACCCTTGGAGTTACTAGAAGAGCCATTTGGATCTACAAACAACACTTAATTTTTGTCATTTTCGATTCTTCGGTAATTGATATGTAAAACATACCGGAAGTGTATATTGAAATGAACCTCGTAGTCATGCGAGTGCCAGAGCTTCTGTTCCTCCGGTGAGAGACTTTCGAATAACTTCTCTGACACTATATATTCGATCCCTAGAAATTTAATACAATAAGAAACAGAATTCGTAAGTCATAAAACAATATCAAACAAGAGCTTTAATATTCAAGTTAACACATTCATACTTATAATAGTCAATGACTATATACGCAATATGCTTAAGCATGACCACCGATTAACCGTATAGTAGTGCCTTCCTAAAAGAAACTAATCAATTTTTAAAATTCAAAGTTTTAAACAACTAAATTGTGAAATGTAAAATTTCGATTGTTTTTAAGGCAGTTTATACGTTAAACTAAGTAATAACTACAATAACAATAAAAGTTTAATTAAGAAGAATAAGTTTATTTGGAAAATATAAACAAAGTACAAACAATCGAGGTGGAAGTGTATGTACCGATGAGATGAGCCTTAGAGGAGTTTGAATCGTAGACAGCACACTGTAGGAAGTCCTGGTTTACACGGTGGCCGTAGATATGAACTTCCACATGACGGCCAGGATCGTGGCTATAGCAAGCAAATGAACACACGTGGAGACTCATTTGCCTGATCGGTTTCATTGATTGCATCATAGCCGTTCCTTTGTCGAGAATCGTGGTGGTCGTCTTGGTCGGATCTCCCATTGGCTCCTTTCCATCACCGCTGCTAGCCGGACACGCCACCGGAACCTTATCACTCGACGCCATTAGCTAAACTAAACTGTTTTAAAAGCCTTTTTCTCTTCTCCTTTAGCTTGGTTTGTGTTTGGTTCGGTCTTATAAAAGAGGAGTGATGTTTGCATGAGGAAAATATGACGTGAAGTGACTTTTATGTGTGACATGTCATTAGAGAATAGTGATGTGGCGGAGGATTATAGAGATGCTAAGTTTAGTGTTTTCCGGACAAAGTGATCAGGTCCGGTTTTAATGCTCTGGACAAAGTAATGCACACTTGGCAATGTTTGCGACACCGGACATTGTGCTTTGTTTGACGAGTTCGAAATAACAACTTTTGACGATTTTGCTTAAAGTGTCCATGAGATAGAACAGTTGCACATATATATGAAGATAGAATCTTTCGCATAAAAAGAGAAGACTTAAATATAGCATTTAATACAACCATATCCGTGATTAGGTCTGGTCAAACTCGTTATAGATCAGTTATATATATGTTCGTCACATACCATAAATGTTTACCCTTTCTATGGTATAATTCGAAATTAAAAACATTTTCATACCAAAATACTCAAATTATTACTTAAACCTCCGACGACTAATTTTAACATAACCAAGCTTTATTTTCTTTCTTTTATCAACGAGAGCTACCGTTACGCACGGTCTTTAAAAACGAACCGCTTTTGGTTATTTCTCGCAATGGTTTATCGGTATATCTGACCGTGTTATAAACCCACGCACCCGAAACCGCACCAAGTATTGGTGAGACCATGTAGATCCAAAGTCCTTTGTAGCAACTATAAACCAGCGCAGGTCCTAAACTTCGTCCTGGATTCATTGATGCTCCCGATACCGGTCTGATAAAAAATATGTAATCCATATAGCATTTTTAGTTATTTTTTTTTTCTTTTTCTAAAAGGAAAAATGATAACAAATAGAAATATTGTAAGTAATAAATTACCCGGCAATTATCACGTTAAGTAGCACCGTTGATCCCACTGCTAGTCCGGCAAGTTCTCCGATCTGCTTATTAAAAACATTTGAACTTAATGTTAAGTTTCTCATAAATAGAAAAGACAAAAGAAAATATGTGCAAGGAAGCGTTATTGCGCCAATAACACTCAATCCATAAAACGATAAAAAAGTTTGGTGACAAAAAATATAATATTAAAAATAATATTTGTTTCACTTGTAAACCAAATTTAAATATCAAATAGAAAACCATAGAGGAACGTATCGGGTCTATATTTCATGAAAACAAACAACCTTTAAAAAGTGCATTATTTCCGTTACTAGGTAGATTGTTCAATAGATATAAAGTACATAAAAATGAAAACACATTAGTTAAAAGTTAATGAGAACATACTTAAAGTAGTAAGAGTCCCCAACATATAAGCTCATCAAATTTGACAATATAATATACGTGCAAGATAAGAAGAGCTTGAAAGACTAACCGCTCTATTATCGGTGGCGACACCGGAAATGACGAACATTAGGTAGAAAGTGATGATAAACTCGATCACAAACGACTGCAAATTCGTCCCCGATGGTAATGTTCCAACGAACACATCGTGTTTTCCACTACAAACGTCTTGATCAAGTCCGAACAAGAGACGTAAAGTTGCTGCCGCGAGCGTAGATCCTATCACTTGTGATATCACATAAGCCGGGACCTAAAAAAAATCAAAGAAAAATATATAAAAATAATTTTTAGTAACCAATTAATTAACTAGGGACCCAAGATATATTGGATGATTGTGAATAATTTGACATTTATATATCACAATTTTGTTTGACTAAGAAGATTGAGTTTGAGGAGAAAAATATATATACAGACAAAAGTTACATGATAAATTAACTCTTTTTAAAAGTTTCAATAGGAGAACTAGAGAACTAAAAGTTTTTTTTTTTTTTTTGAACAGTTTGGGTTAAGAATAATTGTATACGTAAGTATCCGCTGTAAATCATATCCCGTAGACGCATACATTTAAATTAACCACACTCAATCATCATTACTCATATCTACGCAAATCAGTAGCCATTAATTAGTGAAAGATATAAGAAAACATTTAAGTAAAACTTTTGAAGAAAATGCAACTTCTAAAGAAATAAAGAATCCAATAGAAAATATATAATTTATTTTATATAACTTACAGTTTCGTGTAAAACAATCAAACGACAGCTAAACTAACCCTATCAAACACAAATGTTCTTTAGTTTGTTCATCAAACTAAAAAAATCACATAAAAACAAAAACTTGATCGATCATTATAAGTATTTTGGTATGTATTGACCTACCTGCTTGAGAGGGAAACGGCCGCTAGAGGCGAAGGCGATTGTGACGGCCGGGTTGAAATGAGCACCGGAGATGTGACCAAGAGAGTAAACGAGGACCATGACGGTGAGTCCCCAAACGATGGCGATCCCTGGAAGAGTCACGGCTTTGTCGTGTTGTGTGTTCACAGCCACAGCTGCACAACCTGCGAATATCAAGAAGTACGTTCCAAGAACCTCCGCCATCAACTGAGAAAACAGAGCAATTTAACAACAGGACAAAAAAAAACAGAGTATTTCATTTTAGTAAATTATGGTAATTTGGTAACGAATTATAGAGAGTTTAATAGATCTTTGAGAGTTTAAATATAGTGTTAATCTACCTTTTGTAAGAAAGGGACAGAGAAGGAGAGAAGA
The DNA here is from genome assembly GCF_030686135.1 of Camelina sativa. Taxonomy (NCBI): domain Eukaryota; kingdom Viridiplantae; phylum Streptophyta; class Magnoliopsida; order Brassicales; family Brassicaceae; genus Camelina; species Camelina sativa. The sequence goes on from NC_141890.1 coordinate 12,336,541, forward strand.
GAGTCTTGTTTCTTCAATGGTTGTTGTTGTTGTTGTTGATGTTCGTCTTCTTCCTTGAGATTCACCACCACAGCTCCTTCTCTTGCATCGTTACCATGTCCGTTTCCCGAGATCTCCGCCATAACAGTTTGCTTGTTTTTTTTTTCCTCACAAAACTAAGAAGATAAAAAAAAAAAAAAAAAGCCAAGAAATAAAACTCCTAGCTCAGAGAAAGATGAGACTTGTAATGACTTGTGTGAATGAGTTTGGTGAAGATGCGTCTCCAATTTATTGGCAAATATGGCTAGAGAGAGAGAAAGATTGGACTTCTTTGACGATTTTTAATTTGACCATTTTAATATATTTTTAAAAAAAATCGATGATGTATTTTTGAAACTATTTCACATGATATATTTGACCATTGCTTTTTTAAAAAAAAAAATAAGATAATAACTTTAACATATCTCTCTCTCTCTCTTTTTTTTGTCAAAAAGAAAAAAAAATTATCTCCGTTTTAGTTTTATAACAGAATTTTGGGACAAAATATAATTATTTTTTGAAATTTCTATATAAAATAAAACATAGATCCCATTTTTATTCGATTAATTTTGAGATATATACTTCCTAAAATAATTGCAATCATAATAGTATCCTACTTAAGAAAGTATTCCCTAAATGGTTTGTATGCATTTCCCATACTACACTCTGGATAAATCTCATCTTATCCGTTAAAGTAGAGTATTTTTCTTTTCTTTTCACGTCATGTGGGTTATGTGATCGTCGTCATATCATTAATGTGGCAGTTATCCATGTTTTCCGGTAACATAACGTTATAAATTTATGAACACCCCAGTAAATCGAGTTTGAAGTATGATAGATACCAATGGTATCATACCATTGTAGTTAGTTTTCGTATTCGTTTGAGAGACACCCAAATTTGTTTGTATCATATATAAAGATGACAGTATAGTAAAACCTCTATAAATTAATAATGTTGGGACTAAGACATTTTATTAATTTATAATGATATTAATTTATGTATAAATTAATAATTATTATTTTATAGTGTAAACTAATAATTATTAATTTATAGATATATTTTTAATTGTTTATTTTTTAAAAAATTATGAATTGGAACAACTATAGCAAAATAAGATTAAACTTTCGGATGTTATAAATTTTATGGTTTAGGAATTGAACTTGTAATATTTAGAAAGTACTATTTACAATAAATTACAAATATTATAGACAAATTGACTTATACACATGAGACACATAAATTCAAATCTATGAATAATAATATCAATTCTCCTATTTTAATAATATGTCAAATTATCAAATTGTAAATGATGTATATCTAAAAATTAAAACTTTAAATTTAATTATTTGTATGACATGTTATAAAATATTTTAGAGATATTATTATAGGTTGAAAATACAACATTACAATTGTTCTATAGAATTGAGCTTTAGGAGAAACATACACTATTATATCAGTATATATATATATATAAATTTATATAATTATTAATTTATGATATTATTGGAACCATATTTTATAAGAAGATTTCGAAAAAATTATTATCTTATTATCTTATCGAATATTGTTAATTTTTACACTGGCCTGACTTGGGACCAACAAAATTTATTAATTTATAGTGTTTATTAATTTATAGAGTATTAATTTATAGAGGTTTTACTGTACTATCATGCAAACATTAGTAGTAAATTATTAGTATCATTTATGATTAGAAACTGAAAAGTGTCACTTGATGGAATTGATGAAGGGTTCTTCAAGTCTTCAACAACCAACCGAAAATATGGACGCACTTTATTTATAGACTTTTTAAAGTGTACAAGAAATTACTCTTGAATCTAGATGTCATTGTCAGGCCAGCGTAACTATCTCAGGTTTTACAAGTTTTGTTAGTATCCGATCCATATCAAACTGTTAAAATTTTTTCCTAAGGTTTTTTTAGTTTCCATATATTTTGCTCGTTTTTATTACGGTATTATCCATCCTAACATAGCAGCATCTACCTATCTGGTTTATGAACCATAGCTAAATCTCTACTGTAAATATATGTTAAACCATTCGCCGTGGTACCATTTTGTGATTTGTGAAGACTAAAGAAAAAATTTTCATTATGAATATTTTGTAGGTAAAAACACTATACCCATCTATGATTAAAATTTGTGGTGCACATAAAACTGCCAGTTGTACATTTGTCCGAGTAATCGTTTTACCATGAGTTAGATTTACATACTAATCGTGAAAACAAAGCTGATCATTTGTAATATGATAGAAAAACCTAAAATATTTTCAGATGGTATGTAGAATTATAACTGATTCGAGGAACCTTTTTTTTTTCCCAAATGAAAACACTTCGGATATACATTGAATGTTGTATCGTATTGTGTTCCCATGATCCCATCAGAAGGGAAGATGTCTTAGCTCCAGAACTCAAACTTGTAACATATCAAATATCAATGGCCATGAGCCAAGGATCACGGGAAATCATTTTGATGTTATTAGTTTGATTAAAAACTCAATCACATGTTTTAGTAACCAAAAATAAACATTTTAAATATCATTATTTTAAAACTTATTGGGACTAAAAAGCTAAAACAAATAAAATATCATTGTCAAACAATCAAATACGTTTTATACTAAAAATACTTTGGGGCATTACACTGTGAATTAATACAACTGTAAATCCCTTCTTTCGACAAAAACCCGAGACTAATTATTTTAGTGATATGATATAATAAGTTAAATTTTTGATTAAGAAAATAATATAGATTGATTGGCATTATTTCTAGAAATAAATTCGTAAAGCTGATGCGAGAAATGTCGTCAGATCAACGCAATCATAAGCGAAGAAAGTTCGAAAAAGATGCAACTAATGAATATAATGCACAATGTTCGTGTTGAATTCATAATAATTATGTCACTCAATACAGTAATATTAACCATATCACGATCTGCTCATACAAATTAACGTTATTGGTCGAGTGGATAATTAATAATATTGTTATTGACAAGATGCGCAAGTTTCTTTTAAACAGAGACTTTGACTAATACGCCCATCGAATTAACAATAGTTAAAAGACTTTTTTTTGTTAGAATTACGAATGTAATGATGGACAATAACTATAATTTGTACTTTCAAGAAGTGACTTGGGTGGTTACATTTTTTCTTAATGCGCATGCAGATTCTCTAACCTCCCACTATTTACATTTACATTCGACATAGATCCCATTCACACGTGACTTTTACAAATGATATTAGAAAATAATGGACACTTTTGGAAATCAGTGTGTTTAAAATGGTTTGTTATTTGATTAGTAATTCATCAAAGAAGTATGAAATCAAATTATTATTACATGCTACAGAGTTTACATATATTTGCATGCTTGCGTAGATCATTTTCTTCCTTGAGGGTTTTAAAAGTATTGATTGTTTATTGCATTTACTATATTAGTACTATATTTGATTAACAAAAAAGTGACTTGACTTTAAATGATACAATATATTTAAAAAGTTCTTACAATACCAAATCGGGATTTTGTAACGATATCTTAGGCTTTTGAGTGACGCTTTACGTCATAAAGATAGAAGAATTAGTTGTTAAGATTTCATAACTTTTGTGTGGCAGAAAAAGACTTTAATTACTAGACATTGTTGTGTTCTTTTTCTGAGTTGAAATTAGTTACCTACTGTCGCAAAAGTCGTTAGTATAACCGTCAACTAATCACGGTTCCCTAATTTATACGTCGAGCTCTTCAACAATCAAGTTTATGTGTGCCTAGTGATGTTAAAATGGGCTCAGAGCCCGCGGGCCTAAACGGGTACGGTTATAAAAATTTAGGCCCGTGACCCGTTTATTAACACTATAAAATAAACGGGTTTTAAACGGGTAAGCCCGTTTAAACCCACGAGCGTGACGGGTATGATAAAACATAAATGGGTAGCCCGTTTAATATTTTTTTTTTTCTGAGTTTTTGTTTTTTTGCAAAACGATGTCGTTGAGTTTGAAGGCATGAAGCATCTATTGTTCTTATGTTTTTTTCTAAATTAATTGCGTTACACCATATCACTCGACTTTCTTATAGAGAGTTCGAATCTTTTCCCCTTCATATAGAGAGTTCGAATCACTTTGCAGATTTAAAAGTTGAATATAATTTGACAAATTAGAATTCTTCTGTTTAAAGCACAACTCAAGAGATACATATATGTGAACGTATATAACTCAAGAGATTCTTGATGAGTTGAAAAAAGGCTTATAAAGTCACACTCACACCCTCACACGATTACCATAATCATAGGAGCTAAAAACAAACCTAAAGAAAAAGAAGAAAAGAAACTGCAAAATTTGGTATCAGTGGTCGAATCCAACGACCATCACGGGCTTCAAAGAAACAAGTGATCCCTGCGGGTCTTTTCAAGACCGCTTGCTTCCATATTTGCGAGAGACATCAGCGTCCAATAGTGTATCCCAAACCTGAAAACGTAAACAAGATTAATTGAAAATTTATGAAAAGATGATATGTTTTATAACTACATGATTGATTAATCTTCTTGCATCTGATTTCCCACTCACATGTAGCTCTCCCTTTGAGCCACCAATAGCAAGCAAGAAAGGGTTGTCCACCGCAAAGGAAATGGAAAACACAGCTCCCTGATTACAAAAATCAGAATGGTTAGGGATAAAGCAGTAGAGATACTAATGGGAAAGGAGGCAAAAGATTAATGTTGATTTGGTTCTTACAGCTTTTGGTTTGTGTAAAGCAATGCACGAAGGTTGATTGTTTGAAAGATCCCAAAGCTTTACCGTTTTATCCATAGACCCCGTAGCCAAAAGCTGTTAATTCCAGCTCATAAATGGTGAGAACTGATTATTCAAAAGAAAGAAAACGAAATGCCATAAGGACATAGAAGATAGGGAGAAATTTACATTGGGTGCAGAAACGTTGTATGAGATGGAGGAGACTCCTTTGTCTTGGTCATGTGCTTGGATAGTGAAACTTGGTTTTAAATCAGAATCTGAACCTGACTGCGCGGTACGTATATCAAAACCTTTCACGGTTCCATCTTCAAGACTTGCCTAAAGAAACAACAAACGATCTATTTAAAAATGTCTTGAAACCACTGATTTGTCTATCAGAAGAAAAAGGAAAGTGTCATGTACCACAAAGGAGTGTTCACTATGAGGATCCCAGGCTAAGCTTTCGACATCAGACATGACAGACCATTTGAAACCCGAGTGTGAAGGCTGTCTTCCGTCTTTCTGCAACATAATGTACATACAGATATTAATGATCACTGTTAAGGGAATAGACCGGAACACACAAAAATAAAACCATGGAATAAAACAGTTACCAAGACAACAGTTTGATCAAACGACCCACTGAGAAGCACTTCCGGAGCATAATGGTTCCAAGCAACAGCTTGAACCTGTAATCATACAAACAATAAACCCTGAGAATGCCATCGAATTAAGAAATTTCTCGTTTTACGAATTTCCTTCTTACCTCCTTTGTGTGATGCTCCATCGTAATCTTACATACTCCAGTAGCCACATCCCAGACCTTAACTTTTTTGTCGGCACTAGCACTAGCAAGTATGTTCCTTTTATCCAAACAAATCAAACGAAAATCAGACACGCCTAAAGAGCAAACCAGATTAAACTTACAAAATTATGCGCACTAGTAAACTTGGACATACCTAAACTCCTTATTCCAAGCAAGACCAAGTACTGAATCAGTATGGCTACCTTCTTTGTATTTCTATAAAGAAAAAGACAGACCACATACATCAATATAAATACACAAGTACTTGCCATAAAAAACAATTTAGAAGAACTAGAGACAGACAAGTTTGATGCACACACCTGTTTCTTACTCTTCTCTTTCTTACTCTTATCTTTCTTATTCTTCTTTTTCTTAGTCACTAACATCTCCTCTTTTCCTCCTAATTGTATACAAGGTAGCACCTCGTCTCTCTGAAGCATTATAATAACCTTATCAATAAGACTCATAATCGATATAGGCAAACATAAATAAAAAGTCAGTTATATTTACATACAACGTCAAGGTCCCATATCTCGATTGTCGGTGATTCTTTTGAACCAATAGCTACAAAATTCCCTGCCAGTACCAAGGCAAAAAAAAAAAGTAAGAATGATATTTCATCCATAGTAAGAAGGAAAAAACCAGACTCATATGAATTTCAAAGCGTACACCAACCTTTCTCCCCGCCTTTAAGAGGACAATCAATCCATGCAGTACATAATGGAAACTCCGGTATAATTATGTGATGATGAACATACATGTTTGGTGAGCCAGATGATTCCTCGTATACATAAACCTGGTTGTATGTATACATAGCTTTCATATGAGCACCAATGTTTTTAACATATATAACCTACAGAGCAAGAAGGATTGACCATACCTCTAGATGGCTGACTTCATCTTCATTCCTAGCGCAGATAATGACTGAATCGGTTGGCTTGATTGTCGTGTCATCAATATCCTCTTCATCATCCTCATCCTAATAGACCAAACATTTAGGTTGCATACAAAAGGAATTTAACCACTATAAGTTTCAATGTAGATAGAAACAGTTAAATGGCTTACTTCAACATCCTTCAGATATGGATCCATCTCATTACTTGGATAATAAAGATCCCCAATTCCAGAACTGAAAAGTTCAATTCCTGAGTCCAACACCAACCAAAAAAAAAGGTTACTTTACATATGGAAGACACCAAATTTGCTGTTCTATTCAAAATGACACAATTGCAGAACAAACACCAAAAGAAAAACTGAATGAGCTAAAAACGTACCATCATCCTCTTCATCATAATTATCCATGTCAAGTTCTTTCAATCCTTCAGCTACCTCATCAACCTCCATCGATGAAGAAGCAATCTTGCTGTTAGAAGTTTTACCAAAAGCTTCAGCTACAGCCTTGGCATGATCAACTTCACTAATCTCTTCTCCATCCTCTTCAATCTCTTCATCATCCTCGTTACTACCGTCCACGCTATACATCATATAACCAAAATATTATTATCACAATCTCCTCATTTCCTAATATTAGAGAAACAGGAACAATATTATTAAGTAAAATCTCACCTTCTAGCAAAAGCTCCACTCTCAATAAGCTCTTTGAGTTCTTCCTTTGAAGGAGGCTCAGCTACATCAGGAACAGCTTTTAGATTCCCTTTTGGTATCCATGACACTGCAGTTATCATTCTGCAAAATACGCAAAACCAAAGAACACTTATTTCGAATTGAGCACAGAGAGATGAATCATCAAATCGGTGAAATCTCTCAAAAAGGTACGTTCTTGGGTACAGGGCAGCTCGAAATTAGGGTTTTTTTCGTCATTTGATCAACACAGCACAACGATTTCATAACTGAGTTACAGTTTTTGATTAACCTTTCTTAAACTCTTAAGAGGAATCAAAGAGAACTTACGTTTAGAAACGGGACCTAACGCGGCGTAGAACCAAGATGAGAGCACCAAACAAAAAAGGTTTTTATTTTGTAGGTTTAGGGTTTAACAATTGAAGACTTGTTTTGCTTCTCTGAGGATTTTTTTTTCCCTGAGAGTGAGATATAGCGGCGCTAAGCGGCGAAGAAGAAGAAGAAGAAGAAACAAATTAAAGGAAATATACTTTAAAGCCCCAAAACTATTTAATTGTTTTACTAAAGACGTTAAACTTCAAAATATACATAGAAAGCCCTGAAACTGTTAAAGATGCAAATTAAGTAACTTGTTCATAATTTTGTTTATTTTATTTTTACTCTATGAACTAGAAGAATTTTAGAGAAATAAATTTTCACAAATCAAAATAATCCTAACTGAAGACCCCTTGCTTACCACATACATATGCTTGTTAAATAAGTAAATAACTTATAAATATACTGAGCTTCTTCTGATGAAATATATATATATATATGGGCTTTTGTTATGATTAAACAAACATTTAGGCAGAAGTTATAATAGCCAAATTAGCCATCACAAGAAGAAAAAAAAAGAAACTACTACAAAATTTTGGTTTAAGTGTGTCCGAATGTGAGACGACCAATCATAGCTTAGCTGGACGTTCACGGTCGGACAGGTCTGGTTCCGTATCTGTTGGAGACATTAGCGTCCGAAAGTGTATCCCAAACTTTTAACTTCCCCTTTACGCCACCCATAGCGAGTACGAAAGGATTGTCCGGAGAGAAAGCAATGTAAAATAAGCCTCCCTGGGTGATATCAAAAGTTTTGAGTCATACAAACATATAAAACAAACCATGTTAATATAAGGGAACCAATGTTTTTTGTAAAAATGGTTGATTATTGGTTCTTACAACATTGGGTGTGTGTGTAGCAATGCATGAAGGCTCATTGTTGGAAAGATCCCATAGCTTTACCGATTTATCCGTAGATCCAGTTGCCAAAAGCTGTTAATTACAACTCAATGGTGAGACCAACTAAACAAACATCACAAAGAACAATGACACAAAGAGCTAGAGTACTACTGGACGTAGGGGCACATAAGTCCAAATCTATGCTAACTGAGTATAGTATGTAACATATTCATAGTATAATAGATGTTATGTTTTCAAAATTTTAGTTTTGTGATTTGTATTACTCGTCCTAACATATAGTGACTTTTTTTTAATATTCGCTTTGCTCCATAGAACTAGAGTTATTCGGATTTTCAAATCGAATCACTTGACAGAGAGACTTACATTAGGTGCAGAAATGTTGTATGAGACGGAAGTGACTGCTCTAGTTCCATGTTGGAGAATGAAACTTGGATTTAAATCAGAAGTTGAACTTGAGGCTTGACGAACATCAAAGCCATTCACAGTTCCATTTTTGAGACTTACCTGTAAAGAAGGGAAATAAATGAAAAATGCCTCAAAACCGCTGAAAATCAGATAGTAGTTTAAACTTTAAAGTGTAACGCACCACAAAGGAGTGTTCGCTATGTGGATCCCAGGCTAAGCTTTCAACTTTTGAATTGACTGACCATTTGAAACCCGAGTGTGAAGGCTTTCTTACATCTTTCTGCAGCATATATATAAATAAATATGTACAAACCGGTATTGATTAATCAATGATCACTTTATTTTTTTTATAGGTACTGATATAAAACACTTACCAATACAACAGTGCGATCAAACGACCCACTAAGAAGTACTTCCGGAGCATAATGGTTCCAAGCAACCGCTTGAACCTGTGTGAACCGCACAACCAATATATAAGCCATAATAATGCCACTGAATTAAGAAATTAATCGTTCTATCAAACCTTTTTATACCTTATATGTATGATGCGCCATAGTAATCTGGCATGTTCTAGTAGCAACATCCCAAACTTTAACTTGTTTGTCGGCACTGGCGCTAGCAAGCATATTCCTAATTTTTTCCAATAAAGTTTCAAAAGATAAATAATCAGACACGTCTAGAAACAAGCAAATCTAAAGAAATATAATCAAAATCGTATTGGGCATACCTAAACTCCTTATTCCAAGCAAGACCAAGAACTGATCTAGTATGGCTGCCTTCTTTGTATTTCTAAGACAAAAGACGAGAAATCAAATTAACGGATACATTTTGTTGTTGCCATCAAACGAAATGAAGTACTACTCACCCCTTTCTCCTTTTTTCCTCCAAGTTGTACACAAGGGAGTACCTCCTCCCTCTGAAGCATTACATACAAGTATTTTAATTACAATAGATTCTAAGAGAAACAATATATACTATACGCAAAAAACATATTTTACTTTCTACATACAATGTCAAGATCCCATATCTCTATCTTGGACGTTTTATACGAACCAACAGCTAGAAAATTCCCTGCCAACAAGAAACGAATTTTAGAAAAATATGAAAATTTCATCCATTGCATGAATGAAGAGTCCCATTGAGATGATTGATAAAACGTTTTTGTTACATATCACTAACCTTTTTCTACTCCTTTAAGTGGACAATCAAGCCAAGCAGTACACAATGGCATTTTTGGTATCATTATTTCATGATGACTATATACGTTTGGAGGGCCAATAGATGTCTCCTCGCATAGATAAATCTGGTCACATATTCATTTTACAAATTCCATGTGAGATCACTACTATATTTTCACAATTAATTAATAATTATATTGATATCGATCGAGAAGGATTGACAAACATCAAGATTATTGTTGGTCCTAGCACAAACAATTGGTGAATCGGTTGGTAAGATTGTTGAATCATCATCCGAGTCATCACCACCATCCTGGAAAAAAAAATTTATATTATATATACAAAACATATACGGCAAGTTTCCATGGAAAAAAATATCAAAAACATATAAAGTGATATACTACAAGAAAACAGTTTAAAACTGACGAGCATAACTGTCAGTAAGCCGTCGGAAACATCTATTACCGACAAATTATTTGACAGATGGCGTTTGTCGATTCTAGATTGTCGGAAAAATAAATCTGTCAGAAATCCGACAGTAATTACCGACGGAATTCTGACAAGCATTTACCGACAGATTACCGACAATAATAGTAATGGTAAACTATCAGTAACAGCCTGTCGGACAGCCGTCGGAGACGTGTTTGTCGGTAATTCCGTCGGTAATTTGCTGTCAGACATCCGTCAGAAATATATTTCCGACAAAATTACCGACAGAACAATATCGGAAAATATCCGTCGAACCGACAGAAAAATCGACGATTTAACGACGGAATTTCGAGAAATATCCGTCGGATGATCTGGAACGGTAACCAAAATCGAAAGGAAAAGAAACTCTCAACGCATGCACAAAGATGGCGGTAAGTTATTAGGTGCTACGATTACTGGCCACAACGAATATTGTCTTCCATGCTTTCCAAATGGGTTGAAACCATCTGTAGATAATCCTAGGTACACATTTCTTGGCTCATACGCAAAATCTGGATACACAGATTGGAAATGCCTCCATGCTTCTGCATCTGAAGGATGCGTAATCTCTTCGTTTGATCTATGTACTGCGTGCCATCTCATTGGACCAGCCGTACGCTCAGATTGATATAATCGCTTCAGCCTTTCTGTGATTTGGTAAATACCACATCCGCTTATATGGAACTGGAACCCTACCGCCTGTTTCCTGATATCTTGGTTTTTGACAAAATCGACACTGTGTCCTATCTTCGTCTTCTCTCCAATAGATCATGCAATTATCTTCGCATACATCTATCATTTGATACGGCAAACCAAGACCAGCGACCAATTTCTGAATCTCGTAATATGTACCTGGAAAATGATTATCTTCACGCAAAATGTCTTTCACAAAATCTGTTATCGCATCCACACATTCCTCAACCAAATTGTAGTCCGTCTTTATGGTCATCAATCTGCTTGCAGATGATAAAGTCGAATGACCTTCCCTACAACCTTCATATAACGGCTGCTTAGCTGCGTCCAACATAGAAAAAAAACTTGCATGCCTCTGCATTAGGTTCCTCTAACCTATCAACATTTTGACCCATCGATTGCATATTTTCCCTATATGCATCATTCACCATCTCAACAGTACTCACACCATAATCTACATATGTTATAGGTTCCTCTACGCTATCAACAATATATGGTTCGCTAGAACTAATATACTCTGGTCTTTCACCATGGAGAAACCAAATTTTGTAACCCGGCATAAAACCATTCGAATAAAGAGGACCCCATACTAAATCAATCCTAATATTGTGAGAATTTCGGCAAATCGAACATGGACATTTCAACTTACGGGTTTGAAGAACGATCGGTTGTTGACATGCCAACTCCATAAACTCGCCTACACCATGAGCATACTCATCATTCAATAAATTTGATTCTGGATCGAGCATCGGTCCGTCCATCCAAGATCGAAAATAAGAAGAAGAAGACATTTTTTTTTCTAAAAAAATGAGTGAGAGTATGAGAAGGAGTGGTTCGTTTTTATAGAGAAAGTAAATTTTGTATCCGTCCGTACTCTGTCAGTAATCCGTCAGTAATTTTTGAAATTTTCAACGGCTATATTAACGGATATATTTACCGACGGATATTTATTTAAACGGCTATAATAAGTTTACAGACGCATTTTCGACGTCTGTAAATTAATACCCGTCGGAAATCTGTCGGTAATTGAATAATATATAAATGACACCAACAATGGATATATTTACCGACAAAATTCCGACGGAAAATACTGACGGTAGTATCTGGTCGGTAATCCGTCGGAAATGTTGATTTACCGATGAAATTCCGACGGTAATATCTGATCGGTAATCCGTCGGAAATGTTGACAAATTACTGACGGATAATGTTTATCGATAAATTTCTGACGGAAAACTGACAAACTTTTATGGTGTCAGAAATCGGTCAGTATACCGTCGGTAATTACCAACAGATAATTGTCCGTCAGAAGTGCCGTCAGTTATGACCTTGTTTTCGTAGTGATATATATACATCATTGTTCTTGAGGTATGGATCCATCTTATTACTTGCGTAATAAAGACCCCCACGTCCGGAGCTAAAAATTTCAATTCCTGAATTCAAAACACAAAAATGAGAATATAACATTACACAATGAAAACGGAAACAGAGATTCGAAAAGAGATATAAGCCTAGCTTACCATCATCCTCTTCATCGTAATTATCCATGTCGAGTTCTTTCAAACCATCAGCTACCTCACCATCAACCTCCATTGAAGAATTAGCATTCTTGGTTTTGAAAGCTTTTCCAAACTCTTCCGCTACGGCTTTTGCATGAGCAACTTCACTATTCTCTTCTTCATCATCGGTCTCTTCGTCCTCTTCTTCATCTTCACTGTAAAATTCACAACTCTCTTTGAGCTTTTCGATTTCCTCCTTAGAAGGAAGTTTAGCATGATCGGGCAAGGCTTTTGCTGCCCCTTTTGGTACCCATGACAATGCAGTTATCATTCTGCCAAAATAAAACAAAATCTAAATCAACATAAACCCTTTTTATCAGCCTCTCACCGAAACCCTAATAGAGAAGAGCCTATGTAACAGTACAATAAGCCATATCCTAAATGAAACGTTACCACAACGGAAAACCCTAAAATCACCGCGACCGACGAAGAAGATGACCAAATTATTTAATTCTCTTTGATTGAAAAGGAGAAGAAGAGAACTTACGTTACAAACGAAACTACACTTAACGCTGGAAATACAATCTACCGACCGCCGAGAAGGAAGACAGAGAAACAGGGAACACTTATGTAGGGGTTCGGTTTGGTAACCCTTTTTTAATTACTTGGTAATAAATCATTTCGTTTCCAAAAAAAAGGTTTCAGTAAATATGGGCCTAAATTTTGCGGATTAAGATCATTTGGACATGTAAACTGGATCCAATAAGCAATTTATTGACTCATATGTATCTAGTTGAAGTAGCAACTCATATTGTTCGTGCAATTGCGTACGAACTGTGTAGCGTATACGTTAATGGAAAAGATAAATCACATGTGGTCGTCATTGTAATAGTTGACTCCCACTTTTTATTGGGTTTCATACGACTTTAAGACTAAAGTCTTTCAACGTAATCTAGTTTTACGTTACTTAGCTTAAAATATGCAAAATTTTCAACGATAGATACTGATATTTTCTCACGTTCACAATGGTTACGGAAAGTCCAATTTGGCTTCATTGTATTATACGAAGCCGATTATAATATAACATCACTAATCTCAAATCGAATTTCCACTTATAATTAAACAAAAAAAGCTTCCAGTGATAAAATAGATTCTAACTACAACTTTAGTCAAAAGAGCCAACCAAAAAAAAAAAAAAAAAGTATAAACAGAGCTCAAAATGTCCTTTTTTTTCTTTTTCTTCTTTTCTCTCAATCACCTTTCAACATCACACTTAAAAAAAAAACAGACCAATTAAAAAGATGAGAAAAGAACTACTATGATAAGAGAGTTTGATTGATGATAGTAAACGACATTTGATTGTTCTCTGAAATCATCATCTGGTTCTTGAGTTTCCAAGTGTAAGTTCTAAATCATCTGAAACACATTCTCCATGTATCCTTTCACCTTCCCAAGGCTTCACCATTCCTATCACAGTGGTTGCGTTACAACCAAACGCAAACTCAGCCGCCATTCCATCAGCCATTGGCACATCAGAGTTCTGATCAACACCAGCAGGAATAGCTGGAGAGCAGTTTCCACTTTGTCCAGGAGTCCACATTGGTGAATTACAATCTCCCATTTTAAAGGCCTCTTTGTCGAAAAACGGGTTTCTTGAAACTAAGCTGAACGTAGGAGAAGAGGGTCCGCTCTGTGGAGTTTGCATTCCAGAGAGCCATCCAGAGTCAGGGATGGTTACTTGATCACGAGTAGGGCTTCGAGCCAATGGCGGAGTCACAGGAGCGCTTATGGAGTTTCCATGGAAGAATGGGAGCTTGGAAGGTGAGTTTGAAGAGAGGTTCTTGAGCCAGGGGATTAGCGAGTTAGCATCACCGAATGGGTTAGTAGGACTCGGGAATGATGAAGATGAAGGGCTTGGATTGTAAGAAGCACGAGGGCTATGTTGATACGATGAACATGGACTCGCTGAAGTAGAACCATTCATGAGTTCCATTCGATCCATTGGTTTGCATCCCTACACAAGAGTTTATGCAAAATGTAAGAAATAGCACAAAACATATATTAACCAAAACAATCCTCTTCTGCTAGTGGACTAATTACATAGAGGAGAGTTAAATTAATGTGTCTTTCTTTTTACATAATGCAAAAGCTGGTGAGCAACAAGCCAACAAACAAAAAGACATTATGATTGATAATTGTAAATCTAAATGCACCAAGAAAAAAAACGTAGAGCACAATGATTTTGTTTGGTTTATAATGGTCAAAAGAACAATCTTTGCTAATGGATTATTTACATAAAAGAGAGCATAGAATGATTTTTTATCGTTGTCACAAAATGTAAGAGCTGGTGAGCATGAACAAGATAACACTATGATTGAAAATCAAAATGCACCTAAGCAGGAAAAAGCGTAAAGAACAATGATTTTCTTTGGTGCTATATAAGTGGTCTTAGAACAATCTTTAGTTCTTTACTAATGGATCGAGAATCTCTCTAAGTAACAGAGAGTTTTTCTTTTTGTCAATAAAAGAGAGTTTAAAATTGTTTCTTTTATTCTTTTGCCATTTTACGAAATGCAAAAAGGCTGGTGAGCAACGAATAAGATGACATAATAATTGATAATTGAAAATCCAAATGCAACTAGGTAACAAAAAAAAAAAAGGTAAAAAAAAAACATTGATTTTCTTTGGCATTTAATGGTCAAACAATGAAAGAATTACAATTTATTTTATCCCCACACAAGCAAAATCAAAACATCATCATTAGATGTTGGCAAAAGGGAAATCATTTCCCCAGTCTCACCATTGACTGGTTAAAACAAGAATTAGCATAAATAAATTAAAGTATTTAAACCAACAACAATAATAAACACTCATGGAAACTATTTGATCACACGAGTCCAGAATTCAAAAATCTTTATTTTAGTCTATTTTCTAGTATTACATATGCTCCTAATAAATGTATATGTACTACATACTATTGGTATTGGGTCTTATTTTGATGTCAATGTAACAAAATGGATTGTACTTTATTAGTGTAAGTGTGAATGTGAGCAAATAAAGAAAAAGTTTTTTAACGGGAAAATTTGTATGATTCAAGAAAAGAAAAAAAAGAAGCAAAATTGGAATTTCAGAGAAAGCGTCAGTCTGAAAAGGAAAAAATCCATGTGGGCAAGAAGAAAAATAAAAAGTCACCCTCGATCGTTGTACTACAAGGAATCCAACCCATTACCAAACAGCAGTTTCGTGAAACAGACGTGTCCTAAAGTTAAAAAAAAAAATTCACATAAAGCAAAAGGTTTTGTAAATTGAGACCAAAGAAAAACACAAAAAGAAATACCTAGATAGACGAAAAGCACCCTGAAAAATTCTGTTAGACCGTGTGATTAGTTAAGGGTAAATTAGACATTAAGTAAGTAAATTCTCCATCTGAAAGTGAAACAGAGAGTGTCGAAGCAAGCAGCAAAGCATCAGCGAATCTTAAAAACATATTCATGCTTTTGTTTCAGTTCACCGGAACGGTTTCGACCTGACGTTTGCAATGACTTTTTACTAAACCCGGTCAAATATTAAATCACAACCGTCCATTTTTTTATTTTTCTCCCCCCCAAAAAAAAAACTAACGCTCAGATCTATTCGCAACTCTTAACAAGCAAAACCTTTTTAAAAAAAAATCTACAAAAATCGATTAAAAAAATTAGAGCTTTTGGTTTGTTTAGGGGTTTGGGTTGTTTACCTTGCGGTAAGTAGTTCCGTCGTCTTCAACAGTCCAGCCAGCTTCATTGCATAACGCTTTAAGGACTTCGTTGTTGTCGCAGTGTTTAGGTAGCTTGAAGTTTCCATGAATCCTAAGCCCTGCGAAGATCTTAGCCGCAATCGCTCGTCTTCTCCTCTCTCGCCGCTTGTTGTTCTCTCTCTCTTTCCATGTCGGCGTTCGTGTCCCCGACGTCATTTTTTAAGGATCACCGCCGGAATATTGGAGAAAAACAAAGAACAGCGTCGTTTCTACTTCTTCTAATCTTTATAGCTCGTCGTAGAAAAGACAAAACAAAAAAAAAAAACTCGCGCTTTATGTTTTGTTTTTTTTAACGATTTCTCTGGTTTTAAGTTTTTTTGTTTGTTTTTCTGGTCTGGTGACGAGTAATAAATGAAGAAGCCCTTAGGCAGGGCTGAAGGAAAAAAAAAAAAGGTAAAGGTAGATATCTAAAAAGACGAAATTACCCTTAAAGTATATTGTAATTTACAAGGATGCATCGTATGTGTTAACACGTGCTCAGGCTTTTTTTTTTTTTTTTTTTTTTATTAATAAAGCAGGAAAAAGATGAATATGTGTATTTTCACCACCAACGACGTCGTTTGGTGTACATTGTTATGAAGAATTAGAGTTTAGTTTTTTTTTAAAAAGTCAAGAATATCAAGCTGCTTTTATGAGTTATCTTTTATAAATGTCTATTTTTGGACATTAGTAAATCTAGCTTCTATTATTATTAATAAAAAAATTCAACTTTATTCTTTATTTATTGACAGCATTTTCCAACTATCCACATCTAAGAGCCAGGAACTATAAATTAAAGAAGAAAAAAAACATAGGAGTATTATGTTACTTACTAATCTAGATTTAGCTAAACTAATTACATTACTAGTTAATGAAAATTATTGTGGACTCCAATATACGTGGCAGAGATTGCGGCATCTTCTTTGAGGAATGTGACATGTCACCTTTCAACTTTGTTAGAGAGACCACAAATCGTTTTTATGTAATATCTAATCATAACCGTTAAATCGGGTGGGTCACGTGATGCTCTCGATCTGCTTCCCATCAACTTGTCATTGCTCGTGACTCGTTTGCTCTTTCTTTTCCATTAATTTCTTCTTTTTTTGATTAGTCTATAAAGTATTAAATCAATTAGAATAAATAAGCTACTCTTCGACATTTTTATACTACAACATTCATACCATCCCAACCAATAAATATTCATACCCCTACTATTATCGAACACATTCCTATGATGTTCGTGTAACCTCTAATCTATATATTTGCATCTTTGATTCCCAGTTTCTTATAATGAACAACAGTTTTGTGTGTCTTGTCTACTACACACATGCCTTTTATCATCCGACACTTAATATTTTGTAGTACTACTTGCCTTTATGTCTCTCTCTATATATATTTGGTTTTAAATTAGACTTATTATTTATACTATATAGTATACTAACCAACACACATTACGTAATTAATATGTCAAATTTGTGTATATATGACTCGAGTATGAAGGAGACACTTCGTTCGACCAACAATACTCGGCCCCCAAAGTTGAAACAATATATTTCATCATTATCAAACAATTTCATTTAGTTCCATGTATATATTGTATATCAATTATACTACTGGATAACAAAACCAATAGTAAACCACATTACATATGTTACATATTTTAATTTCCTTTTACATGTAATTCCGATTGCATGCTGGTTATCTACGATTTCTAGAAGCAATTTACTCCTGAATTTAAAACTGAGTTTTTCTTTTCATTTTTTTTTTGTTTTACTATTATAGTTTAATTAGACAATTGAATTTTTTTAATAAAAAATAGTTATTGTCTTATTTAACTGGAAAAAAAATAAATTTATTTTTTCTTATCAGAATTTTGGAATATACCGTTGACTGGGGACAGTGAACTAAGCACATACGTATACATTATTTGGAGAAATATTAATATTTTGCTCGTCGAACCGGATTGATAACATCACAATATTCATTTACATGAACACTGCCACAGGTGTAATCTAACGTTTGACATGAATTTAAAATCCTCTTTCAGGTGATACTTGAAATTCAAGTTCAATCCGACTTTTTCTTATACACAAGCGTTAAACTTACATAATGAATACAGACTTAATATTCAGTTTCTTGTTTACATAATGCGAAATCTGAATAAATTACGTATGTCGTTGCAAGCTAGAGAGCTTTGAACATGTATGTCTTTCACGAGCATGTTTAGTCTACAGATGAGTTCTAGTACTATAAGTGTACAACAGTACAACTGCAGATTACTAAGCCAAAATTGGTATATCGACAACGTACGGCCACATAAAAACTATTTACATATCCTCCTATTTGTTTTACCATGAAACTAATACAGTATGTTTCATGATAATTATTATATGTTCATCAAAATTAACAATAAAGAATTTTCAGACGTTTAATTAAACAAAAAGAAGGCATGCATGATATCTCTACGAAATGCCATCACAAATTCACAATAGAATATTCAAAGTGGACCTTTCGATTTCGTTTCGTGCCCTCCAAAAAAACAAGACTTTTTATTAAATTTTATTTATAAATTCCAAAAGATAATAACAACTATAATTTTTTTTCTCACGGTCATAAATGCTTCTACATTACCACAAACAAACAAGATCTCTAAATGATTTTTTTTGTTTTTCTGTTATATTCATTGACTATTTCATATTTTATATACTTAAAAAAAAAGTTATATGCCAAAAACAGCTCTATCATCATCTCATGGGGTGATTTTGATATAAAGAAAAAAAATAATAATAATAAAATAGTAAAAAAAAAATTCGACCAAACCCAATCTTAGCAAAAACAATGAAACAGCTGTTCTGTTCTGATTCGAACACGGCTTCATCTAATAAAAAGCTTAAAAAAATTTCCTGACTTAAAAACTCACAAATCCCCAGAAATTTATACTCTCAGCAATTCTTTCTCCTGTTTTTGTTTCCCAATTACGCGTAATTATTAATCGATCAAATAAAAAACGACGGAAAGGTTTGACGAATCTTCTTCGTAAATCTGCAGCAGCTGCTTCCCCACCGGGTCAATCGACTCGTTTACTTTTCTACGGTCTTCTCTCCACAGATAAAACTTTGATATTTCAGCAGCAATAATGGCAAGGAGAGAGGTACACGTAAGAAGACAAATCGTTTCTGTTTGATATTATTCTCTGTCTGATTTACTTAAATACCCACACAAGTCGAGAAGCTTTTCTTTCTTTCTTTCTTTCTTTGTGTTCGAGAAGCAGAGAGGGTTCCAGAAGCAATATAAAAGGTTGTTCCTTTTTTTACTTATCTGATTAAGTGAGATTTTAATGTTAAAAGGGTTTCTAGATTCGTTGAATTTTAAAGGGGTTTATGGTTTTAAGGGCTTCTTAGAAGCTTTTAGTTTCATTTTGAGAAACAGTGGTGAGGTTTTGGGGTTTTTGTTTCAAGTTCAAAACTTTCTTTTCTTTTAAGGGAATTTTGGGTTTTGGGTTTTGAATCTTATCCAGTTTTGATCGAAACTAGTGAGTCCTTTAACTCTAGTTTATGTGTACTAAAGTTATTGACTTGAAAAGGTTTTATCTTTTGGTTCTTGAAGCTTATAGTTGATATAAAAGACTCTCTCTTGCTCTGCTTTTTTTGAGTGTGATTTGTATAGCTTTTTGTGGCAGTAGATTGAATCAAGGAGTTGAAAGTTTTAAAAGATTTTGAAAGTGTTTTAGAGATGGATGAGAATAATCATGGAGGTTCATCAAGCTCACTACCACCTTTTCTTACAAAAACATATGAGATGGTTGATGATTCTTCATCGGATTCGATCGTCTCGTGGAGTCAAAGCAACAAGAGTTTCATCGTTTGGAATCCTCCGGAGTTTTCTAGAGATCTTCTTCCGAGATTCTTTAAACACAATAACTTCTCAAGTTTTATCCGTCAGCTTAACACATATGTAAGTGTTGTTGGTCTTTTGTGTGTTTGATTTTGAATCAGTCATCTTCTTTGGTTTGTTTAGTTCAGTTTGGGTTTTTGTATTGTAGGGTTTTAGAAAAGCTGATCCTGAGCAGTGGGAATTTGCAAATGATGATTTTGTGAGAGGTCAACCTCATCTTATGAAGAACATTCGTAGACGCAAACCTGTTCATAGCCACTCTTTACCGAATCTTCAAGCTCAGCAAAACCTCTTGACGGATTCAGAACGAGTGAGGATGAAGAATCAGATCGAGAGATTGACGAAAGAGAAAGAAGGGTTGCTTGAAGAGTTACAAAAGCAAGATGAGGAACGTGAAGGGTTTGAGATGCAAGTGAAAGAACTAAAAGAACGGTTACAACACATGGAGAAGCGTCAGAAAACAATGGTTTCGTTTGTTTCTCAAGTACTTGAAAAACCAGGGCTTGCTTTGAACCTCTCACCGTGTGTTCCCGAACCAAACGAGAGGAAAAGAAGGTTCCCTAGGATCGGGTTCTTGCCTGATGAACCGATGATGGAAGAGAACCAAACATGTGTTGTTGTGAGAGAGGAAGGTTCTACAAGCCCGTCTTCACACACAACAGAGCAGCAGGTGGAACAGTTAGGGTCATCAATAGCGATTTGGGAGAATCTTGTATCGGATTCTTGTGAGAGTATGTTACAAACAAGAAGCATGATGACACTTGATGTGGATGACTCGTCTACTTGTCCAGAAAGCCCTCCTCTTTCTTGCATACAGTTAAGTATCGATAAACGTCCCAAATCTCCTCCTTCACCAAGGATCATCGACATGAACTCTGAGCCCGATGTTACGAAAGAACAGAACAACACTGTTGCTGCTGCAGCTGCTCCTCCTCCTTCAGTAGCAGGAGCGAATGATGTTTTCTGGCAGCAGTTCTTCTCAGAGAATCCTGGCTCAACTGAGCAACGAGATAAAGCTGAAGATCGTAGTGAGAAATCGTGGTGGAATTCAAGGAATGTAAATACAATTACAGAACAGCTTGGACATCTGACTTCTTCAGAGAGAAGTTGATAAAGTCAAAGATTAAACTCTTTTAGTCTGTTTTAGTTTCTTGTAAAATAGGTTTTGGCAGTTTTGTTGTCTTCAGTTTATAGTATTTGGATCTGGTTCGGCTGTTTATGATCACATGTATGTTCGGACTAGGAGCTTAACCGAAAAACTTATTAATGGATTCAAACAAAAAGCAGAAAGAGATGGTAAAGCAACTGTTGTACTAACAAAGACAATACTGATAAACTTGAACTTCAATGGTAATGATAATAAGCTAGAACTTATGGATGTTGTTCACTAGATGCGATTGACTTCGAACGAAATCATAATTTGCGAAAGTCCTATAGGCTGAAGTCAAACCTCTAGATCCTTTACTTGCTTCGCCTTCTCCTCTTTAATACTCTCTCGAATAATGTTCTCCATAAGATGAGGTTGATCGTTAGTGACAAAAAAAAAAAAAGATGAGGTTGATCTCGGATAAAATTCTCATTTGCGAATTCCCATTTCTCAGGGTCGATCATCTTAAATCCAACCCAAAAAAAAAGATAGAAGATAACAGCTTACAAATATACTTACATAGTTACATATACAAGTAACTTACATATATTATCAAGTCGAAAGAAGAAGGATCATATTGTTGTAAGGAGCTTTTTGTACTCATGAAGCAAGTATCTTTCAAAACTATTAGGTAACAACCCGCTACTGCGGTATAAAATAATTATTAAATGTTTTTATGTAATTTTTATTCACAAAATCTATTATACTTATCTGTAATTGAAATCTAAAATTCGATATATATAATTTTTGTATAATAATTAAAATTTAACCCATGAGAATTATTATCATCTTATATAAACAAAAAGTTCTTAAAATTTATTTTAAAGATTTTATGAAAATATAATTAAAGTATATAATTAAGTTAGAAAGAGAATATAAAATTTTAATTTTAGGTGTTAATAAAAATACAATAGTATAGAAATGTAATTATTATTAAAAATACAATAGTTTTTAAAGGCTTTTGTTTCATCACTAAAGCCTAGAGCTGGCATTCTGGTTTTGTTTTTCTCGTGTAGGATTTTGATCCGGTAAAGCATATTTTGAAGAATGTGCTGGATGATTAAAGTGAGCTAGCTTATTTTGAGAAGGAGGTATTAACTCCTCTCCGGGAATTGAATATTGGTATATCCTGAATGATTAAGAATGCTGTTTTTAGCATAAAACATATCGGTTTTGAGCATTAAACAAGATGATTAAGCATATAACATATCGGTTTTTGCGCACTTTGTATTGGTTTCCCGTAGGTCAAGGCGGTTGAAGCCAGTTATTGTTGATCCAGGGCTCTATCTTATGGAGAAAACCAATATGTTTTTTGCTTCACAGAAACGGGAGTTGCCTAAGGCTTTTAAGTTATTCTCATGTATCTTAATCTTTCCCAAGCTCCGTTACATGTCGTCTGTTCTCTAACTTATGTTTTCTGCTTTTCTCTGTGGAGCTATCATCTTGTTTTTGTTTGGCATATTGTGTGTGTTATGCAAGCATGATGTTCTGGATACTTATTTCCCTATTCATGCTGTTCTGTCGGAAGTAATTCATTTTCATAATTCTGTAGGTAAAATACGTGATAAAAGATGCTAAAAATAGTTGTTATGTGTAGGTGAAACCTCTCTATTACTATAAACTTGCGTGGAAGAATATAGGCTACAGAACGTGTTGTTTAGACCATTTTCAATGTATATCTCTATTTTTTACTCTATTATAGAGTAACTCTAAAATAGAGGATGATTTTTCTCCAATGTGTTACTTTATACTTGACTCTAAAATAGAGGTAGTGTAAAAAAATAGAGTTAGAATAGAGTTACTCTAAATAGAGAGCAATCTCATCATTTTCTCTATATTAAAGTAAAATATAGAGCAAATATTACTCTATAATAGAGTTTTGATTCTAAAATAGAGTGGGGTTGGAGATGCCCTATGAGTAGTGTTGTTAATTATCACTAACATAGGTGAAAAGAATTCTAAAATAGAGTGGGGTTGAAGATGCCCTATGAGTAGTGTTGTTAGTTATCACTAACATAGGTGAAAAGAATGGTCTGAGATAATGTCATACGTCTTTGAGGATTATACTAAATGCAATCATTTCTTTTTGGCAGGTCCATCTTTCTCCATCTTAAGCCGTAATTTTTTATAGAGCACTGTGTCTTCGACACTGACAACTTCCCTCGGACTCTACTCATGTACTTGTCCAACACACCTTGTCTCAACTTCCCTTGGACTAGAATATTTAATTTATCTTGTCTCATAGTGATACTTTATGCTAGAAAATCTCAATTGTGTGCTCCAGATTCAACCTTTTGTATAGAGTTATGTTTTATTATAGACTTTTGTTTTTTGGCTTATTTGTTTAACAAAAGTAAACATAAGTTTTGATATCTAACAATTTCTTCACATGATAACTATATATATGTATATATATCTATACATATATATATTATAATTCGGTAGAGGAATATAAAGAGTTAATTTGATTATAATTGGGTAGAGGAATGTAAGGGTGGTACTCCTTTGTGTGCTTGAGAAAATTTTCAAATTGAACTCTAAGATAAGTTTTAATTATTTTAATAAGGTAAATGCAATCTGATTTTTATTTTATTTCAAAATAAACACCATATAAAATTAACCAGGGAAAAAAAACAAAAAACAATCCCGCGGCATAGCGCGAGTACTATCCTAGGTGTTGTTAAATTATCGAACTACAAACTTTTTTTTTCAGTCAAAATAACATTTACCTGCACTTTGATATAAAAAAACAGCAAGTTATTTTTCTTTTAAATATAATTAACATTAAATTCAAAAATAAATAGATAAATACTTAGAATTATGAATTCATTAATGTCACTAAAATGAATCAAATTTGAACAATTTATATTTGGGATCGTGGCCTAAAAACTGTTTTGTAGTTAGTGACTTTCAGCATTTGCCCATTTTTCTTATAGGCGAGTACACCAATTGTGCAACTAACAATTTTCCTCAAAGTCTAATCTCAAATAACCTTAAATTTTACAAACTATCATTACTTTTGAAAGTAAATGCAATTGGTAAAAAACCTGCATCGCTCATTTAAATATGGCTCTATCTATTGGGCTTCCAATAATCTCTTTTTCACCATCCTAAGACCATGACTGTTCTTCACAGAGGCATTTGTCTCCCCATCTATTCTTTTAATAGCCCGTATCAAAACCGCATGCCATGCTTTGAACTTAGAATTTTTTGATTCATGTCCACAATACTTTCCCTAAACAGATTAGAAAATAACATGCGGTTTCAATCAAAAACAAGTTTATATATACACTATTAACTAAAATTATCATAGAAAATTACATAAATTGCATTACTTACGTCTTCGACTCGATAGAACTCGGAAAAGAAGATAGTCATGCGAGATATCTACATACATGTTTTACATAAATTCCATGGAAATATATTGAACATATTTTTGCCATAAAACATTAAACTTTACAAACTATTATTACTTTTGAAATGATGGACATATCGCGTTATCATCCAAATCAGCCAAATAGTCCAAATAAGTTTTGCTGGTATTTTGCTTTAACTTATCTAAGGAAGCCTATGATCAAAAATGAGAATTAGAAAAATATTAAAAATGAACAAAACATAAACCAAATACGAAATATCTACATATATGTTTTTCATCATCGGTCATCGCTTTTGAGGCATAGATTCTAAACAAATTTCAATAATTATAATCAATATAACAACATAACAAATTTCAATAAACTTTAAACTACCAATAAATAATTTATACCAAAGATGGCTAATAGAACCATGTTTTCATAAGGTAAGAACAACCTGTGTATTACATTTCTTTTACAGATCCGTGTTTGTAATCTCTTTGATTGCCACAGCAATACATATTAAATTTCTTTCAGCCATGTTGTCGTTAGCACCTCAGTTTTCTAAGATGATAGAAGTTAATTAAGAACAAAAATATGATTTTGACATATTAAGAACAAAAAATTTATTAGAATTATACTAATTCCCTTTCTAATAAACATATGTTGAATATTATGTTAGTTGTGGAGTTTGTTGGTCTTATATAATATATTAACGATGTTTTATCATAATATACTTATGTTCTGTTTAAGCAGTTGAATATCTTGAAAAACCAAAAGAAAAAATTAAAAATGTTGAGAAATTAGTTTGAGTAACAAATACTACTACAGTATTGAAGTTGTGAATTTACAAGAATTGCATTCGAGTGAACGTGAGGTGGATATATAAACATGATAAATCAGTTAGGTATGTTGTTCATGTTTATAACTATATATCCACTAGGTGGATATATAAACATGATAAATCATCTAGTCCAACATTAAAGTTACGCTGGTTACATTAACGTATGTTGTTCCTTAATCCTGTGATATCGAAAGATCCAAACAAAGTTTACAAGCCCAATTATAGCCCAAGAGAAAAAGATTCTCAAAGACATCACATGTGACATACACATACCCTTGGATATTTGAAGTGTGCTAAGTAGTGTTGGACAAGTAACACCATATGGCTTTCCCGATAAATTTAAAGGTGACACCCATAAGAAAAAATATCTTCATTTTCGCGAGAAGTTAAAGTATTTGAAGTGTGCTAAGTAGTGTTGGACAAGTAACACCATATGGCTTTCCCGATAAATTTAAAGGTGACACCCATAAGAAAAAATATCTTCATTTTCGCGAGAAGTTAAAGTATTTGAAGTGTGCTAAGCAGGGTTGGACAAGTAACACCATCAAATTATGTATAACACAAGTATAACGTCCAACATATGTATTTAGAAGGAACTTTCAAATATGCGATCTGTCCAAGTTAAATGTATGTTTTTGTTGATAGTTGGTATATGTTCCAGTTAACTATATGTATTTGTTGATAGGCGAATATGTCTCAACAAAAGTATATCTAGTTATGTTTTAGATATAAAAAAATGTGTTATGCAATGCAATAAATGAGGAGAGAGAGAGACAGATATATAGTTATACTCTTTTTATTAATATTAGGTTTTTTATAAATTTTATACAGAAGATTAAAGCAACTAACTTTCCACGAGATGTTAAAAAAAAATTCAAATGTTCTTTTAAGGAACTTTTTGAAAATGCTCGTATCTTTTTGATGTGAGAGCAAATGTATTTACTAAAGCAACTAATTTACTGCATATGTAAATTTCAATTCGAGAAAACCGTGTGCTAATCAATAATGAAATAATTGGACGACCTCCAAAGATTCTACCATATATAGTCTTAGTATAGTAATATTATTTGAAATGAGTCGATCCATTAAGTGTTTTAGCTCTATATATTGTTGGATAAGCTTGAATTAGCTTGAGGCCAAAGATAAATATATTTAGTAGAAAAACTAAATATACATATTTGAAATTTAGGGGTTGTGTGATAAATTAGTTTTTCAATTTGAATTAGGAAAGTTTGTCTAAAGATTTTACTATATAAAAATATGCAAGGGTGTTACATAACTTACACATAACTTATGAGTTTTAGAGAAAATAACTTAGAGAAAGCTTTAGGTTTTGAGTGATTTTCCTAAAGATTAATAAAAGAGAATAATTCTTTTAATCTTTTGTTCTTAATTCTTTGAAATTCTTTTGTTCTAGTTTTATATATATATTATGTTCCTTAAGATTATCCAAAATAACATTAAAAGTATAATGTAATTTATAATCAGAAAACTTTTGCTGGTATATAGGTAGCTCCTGATCGTATTTCTCTTTGATTAATCAATGTAATTAAAAAGAAAAAAGATATAAACCAGAATACATGTGATCAGTAACTTTTCCAGTAGTCAATGTAATTAAAAAGAAAAAAAGATATAAACCAGAATACATGTGATCACTAAACCGCTTCCACTAATAAAAAGTGGATGTTTAGAAATTCACTACTCACAAATGGAAAAAATAAGAATTAGAGTACTACAAAAAACTAATTAATCTGAACTTAGAGATAACGCTAATGTGGTTTTAAAAAATAAATTCTATACAATTCTGAAAACAGTAATTCTTAATGCAATGTGCTGGTGGGTACAACTTAACAAACGATTTAGCAAGAAATAATATTGCTTACACAGTCATTGTAAACCACATCCGATCAAGTTTCAAACAATTTACCGGAAATGATGATCATAGCTTCTTTCGTATTATTGTAAAAGACCTACCTAAAATGATCACGTCTCGGCTATATAATTCCATCTTAATCACCATCATCTTCTCATCTTAATTTCATTTCCCAAGCTTTTACTTTACTTTATTCTTTTTTTTTTATCTGGTTCATTTGCAAAAACTACAATGGCGGAGGAAGTCGTGAACGCTAGAGAAAATATTTCCGATGTGTTAGATAGGTACCGCACAAATGTTGTTGCGCACGTTAATAATCTCGTAGACGAGGTAAGCTTCAAATGCTGCGTATTTTATTCACTTAATCTTTTAGTTTATTACATTTTTTTTTGCGGTTTGCTAATTAATGTTTTTGTTTAGCTAGAAGAACGAACGTAACTGAAGAAATAAATTTCTTAACAGAATATATATTTTTTTTTTTGTAAAATTTGCTACAAATTTGAACAGTGTCTAGCATTAACATGATATTTTCTTAAATGTTAACTATGAGTCTAAACGGTAACATATGTTGTAAGGAATTTTTGAGCAATTGTTGAGAAATTTCGAAGGAAAAAAATGTTACATCATTTCAGAACTTAAAGAATTCTTGAAGAATTGGTGGATTTTTTTGATTTTTTTGATTTTTTTTAGATATTAGTTTATTTTCCTTTTCTAGTTTTAATTAAAAAAAAAGTTTATGGAATTTTAGATATTACCATGCGTATTCAGTTTCCTCCGTTCATCCATCCATAGGTTCATGTTTAGAAGGACCGCTTGGAATGTGTCCTTTCTCACTCTTTCTCATAGTTAACACCTAAAGAAAATATCATGTTAATGCTAGATAATGAAAAGAGTGAGAAAGGACACATTCCATCCATGCCTGGTCGATCGTAGGTTCTTATCTCCTCGAAAAAGTCGTGATCCCTTGGCAGTGTGCTTCACGACTTATCTACTCGAAAAAGTTGTGATATCCATGCTTTCTACAGTGATAACATACACGAACCGCCATCTGAACTGCCGTTGTAGCACTCCTTTAGGGACAGCTACCCACCTTGTGGTTCATATTACCATATTCGTAGCACCCTGCACCACTCGACTTATGCGTAGTCTTCCATTTCTTCTTGCCAGAACCTCCTGCATGCTAAGCCTTCCTCGGCTGGACCGCTGGACTAACTGTCACAACATATGCCCAGATATCCTACTTGATTTCCACTGCGGTCTCTACCAGCTCCGCCTTCGTAGCATAGCTCTGTCCTCTGCAATGAACCCTCAAATCATCATGAAATGTGCCTCCTCAGACTACATCGCCCAGCCCCCATATATCAGAAGCCGACTGAACTCCATGTCTAACTCATGCACAGTCCAAGTCTCCTGAGACAACTGTAGGAACTGCACCTCCAACTGGTCTAGTGCCTCAGGAGAAAAATACTTGCGGTTGAACTCTTCCACGAAATCAACCCAAGTTATCTCCCTCTGCACCTTCCTAGCAGCAACTGACCTCCACCACAAGTGAACATCATCTACCAGGTAGTGGACCCCTATGTCCATCCAGTACTCCTAAGGACATCTCAGAGACTGGAAGTTGCGTTCCAGCCTCGTTCTCCATGCATCAACTACAGTAGGGTCGGTACCACCCGAGAAATGCTCTGTACCGATCCTACTTATCTCCCTCAGCATACTGACATACTGAGAATGTGTTCCTGCACCTGCAGCCATTGGCTGCTACAACTCTGCTGCCAAAGACGGCACCACCTGAGCTTGTGCCGGTACAACTTCCAGTAACCACTCCAAAAACTGCGCCAACAAGTCCACCAGAGGCTCCACCTACTGAAACTCTTGCACCCTGAACTCCAATACCACTGGCCAACCCGGCACCGACACCACCCACACCGACTCCATCAGCGCCTATGGTCCTATCGACACCACCACCGGCCACACTCACAGACCCCTTCTTGAATGTCTGCGACTTGCTGATGCCCTCTTTTGTCACACTTTGATCCACAATGTCATTAACCGCTGGACATCTGCCCCTACCACAACCATGTCCGCGTCCACGACCACGTCCACGTCCTGCAATAGCACCACCTCTAATCATCTGCACTACCATGATCAGAAGGCTAAACAACAATCTAAACCATACACAAAAACACAACTTACCGTGGAATCACATTGAAGGCTCGAAGAGGATTTTTAGGAATTCATGCCACACACAATTGACTAAATCATATATTCAATCAAAGCATATAAATCCACAACATCAACAACACAAAGCCTAGTGAACTCGTACCTAGAACCATAAGGGCTCTGATACCAAACTGAAACGATCTGACCCATTTTTATTGTTTTAAATATATTATTAAACTAGTGATTTTATACTCACTAACATTCTAACTCCAATCAACATACAGCGGAAATAAACAATAACATTAAACCAGAAACTCCACAGAAATAATAACCAATAACTAATGAATTTGATACCAATAACCAACAGTTATAAAGCAATGAGATAACATCCTAAACAACCATTCTAGACCACTACAATCCATTCTAGTAGCATTTCCATCAATGATACTCTAATAATTGTCTTAAATATTAATTAATAATAAAATTAATATTAAATCTCCCACTAACTTCTAGTTATTTTTTTCCTTCCATTGGTCATCTTTTACATATGAATGTCTTAAGAATAAAAAAAACACAAATATATTGCATTTTTGATTCTTTGACGACAAGACAAAAAAAATATCAAACTAGAGTTTTGATTCCAAGTGACACCTAAAAGCTCCAGTACATGAAGATACAAAAACAAGTTGTAGATAGGAGAGTGAAACACCTATCTTAGGAAGTTGATGATCACCAAATGGAGGACTGAGTTGCAGAGAACAAAATCAGCAAAAGCTCTCTCCGGTATCAATCTGGTTGTTTGCAAAGCTCTCTTCAACATCTTTCTTATACATGGCGGTGATTGTGTTGATTTCTCGTTTTAATGAACCAAGCCTCCTTTTAAGAAGAATATGAATCTCTCTCTTCATTTTTTTTTCGGAGCAACAACGAGCATAATTAATCAGAGAAACAAAGTGAGAGAGACCACTAGATTTCGTGGTCTGCATATTATTGTCAATAGTGTCTTCTATGTCCTCTCTGCTTCTCCTAACGATACATGTTTCATGGAAGAATTAGTTGCTGCTTCTTCAGGGTTTTGAGGCTTCGGCAATGACACAACAACTTCTAACACCAACGCCAGCCTTGATTCTTCATCTTATGAGGATTTGTTATTAGCAGATGGCCAGTGTAAATAGGATCAATCAGAATTTCTTGATACCTTTAAAAAAGATACAAAGCAATCAGACTCCATTAAAGACTCCATTGTATGAGCTCCCTTTAAAAAAAATTATCACCATGTCAAAGAGGTGTTAAATACCAATTCAATAACATGGGTTCACAAGCCTAAAGCCTTGCATTGTATGAGCTTCAAGGTTTCTCCATACAAACCAATAAA
Source organism: Camelina sativa (assembly GCF_030686135.1). Taxonomy (NCBI): domain Eukaryota; kingdom Viridiplantae; phylum Streptophyta; class Magnoliopsida; order Brassicales; family Brassicaceae; genus Camelina; species Camelina sativa. Next base: position 12,367,570 of record NC_141890.1, read on the forward strand.
AATAAGGATTCACACATATTCTCAGCTCACACAAACTAAAAGAAACTATTCTAAAAAAAACAGGATTAAAAAACTAATGAAGAGCCTTCAACTTCTTTAATGGGAGGAAAAAGCCTAAAATTCTAAAAGCTTCGAATGATACTACTGTGAGTGGACAAACAGAGAGAGTTTTGAAGAAGGGGAAACACTTATGGGTGTTATAACAGAGGATACAGAAAATATGATCAGAGAGACAATGAATCATAAACTGACTAAACCGCAACGATCTAGTAGAATTCAAAACAGATTGAATCTGGAATCAATCATTAGAAACCAAGGATTACAATTTACAACAACGGAAACATGCTTACCGTCCAAAATTTCAGCTTGATTTACAAAAGGAAAACGAAGAACTCACCGTGAAGACCTCTTCCAATGATTATGGGGATGTTAGCTTCTATGTTAGATAGCCATTAACCCACGATCAAAGGACTCGAGGGATTACATAAGGAGAAGGTGTGTACGGCTAAGAAGACTTGTTTTTTTTTCAATTGATGAAGAACAAAAATAAGAACCAATATAATAATGACACGTAAGGTGTCCTAAAGTAACTAAAAGTGTCGCGGCAGAGATATTTAGAGACACGAAATCTCTTCTGTTCACCTATTAATTTTTTAATTTTATTTTCTTTTAATCATTCTATATTTGTAGACACTCAATAAAGTTGTGGGATAAAAATGCCCTAATAGCAGCATAGAACAAACAACCGAGTTTCTAGAACATCATCTTCTTTATTGCCTTGATTCTACGATTACACTTTGCATTTACCTGCACCACAAAGATAAATTGAGATGCATGAGTATTGTCATAAACATTTAGTGAGGCGATCTTCCCATCTACTGGGCTATACACAAACAATTGAGAATCCGATGTTAAACAATCAACAAACAACACAACAAACCAGGATAAACAAGTATTAGCCGCCTGCTGAAAGGGTTGGTGTCAACCGACACTCTCCTGGTGTCGATCAACACTAACTTTTGATGTCGAGTGACACTGCCTCTTGATGTCGACCGACACTACTTCTTGATGTCGACTGACACCGCCTCCTCGTGTCGATCGACATTCTTCCCCGACCTGAAAATCCTAGCACCGACACATAAATCAACAAAACTATATATCATGACATGATTTTACAGAAGTAATCATATAAACAACTTACATGTGTATCAAGTGAAAGGAAAAAGGACATTAAACTGTTGTCCTTGAAACAGAATTTTTGAATGAGATGGTTGTAAAACTCTTCCGAGTTCCAAATGATGAAACTCTTGCTGCTCTGGCTCCAAGAAATTATTGAATCTGATGAACTATCATCGACCATGTCATATGTTGTGGTGATGAAAAATGATGTCGAGGTTGACGAGCCTTCATTTTCAGTCATGTTTACCATTTTTGAATCTATAATCGTTACACACTGAAAACCGAGATGGAGATTATTATCTAATTTATCTCAACCAAACTTCAAAATCCAAAGAAATCTGCTTTCAGTCTAAGCACCCTTTAACTTTTTTTTTTTTTTTTTTGTGCAAAGTTACATATACTCACAATCTATAAATATTTACAAGTAAAATAGGTCCAAAAATTAAATGTTACCCAAATAAAGTAATTTTCTTTTATAAAAAATCCACAATAATACTATTGTATCTTGTATATTATAGGAATTTTAATAATAAAATTAATATTAAATTAAGAGTATATATTTTGATTTTTTTTCTAAAATGTATTAAATTTTGATAAAATTTTATTATATTTAAAATTTAAAGACCAATTTGGGTAACAATCCAATATTCCCTACATATAATAAATACTAGTTTAACAAATATAGTTTAAATTCTAGATCCAAAGTTTAAGTTAAATAAATTTTACTAAATTTTATTACTGTAATTTATACACTGTATTTTAAATTATTGATCCAAAGTTTAACTTAATAAAAATTTACTAAATTTTATTATTGTAATCTATACACTTGATAGATACAAATTTTAACTTTTTTTTTTTTTGACAAAATTAAGTTAATAATTTGAATTAAGTTATTTTTCTTGGAAAAATAATTTGAATGAAACCAGCTAATGAAGTTGTTAATGCAAACCGAATAGATACGGTGGACCGGCAGAAAGTGGATTCCCACAAATAAGGGTCCAAAAAGCCCAAAAAGGGAACTTGTTGGAAAAATGGGAGAGAGTTCCATTGTTTAGCTTAAGATACACAGTAGCAAGAAAATATATCTTGTTACGTTAATGTTAATAACATTTTCCTATGTTTTTGAAACAACCTCTCCCCCACCCTCAGGACCTTGCTTATTTTTCACAATCTACTGGTAAGTTAATCCATCTTTCATGATGATATATGAATATGATTTAATCATCTACTCGCCATGAAACCGAATAACCGATTGTTCTAGTAGTATGTGTTTTCTTGTGCTTGAAGGTGAACTTTTCTATAATTAGAGGGTCTAGAGCTCACAGCTAAAACTCAAAATTTTGTCGCGTGCCCAACATTATTTAAAAGATAATTAAGGTATCGCGTGTTAAACTTATAGAAGGTTGAATTGTGAGTTAAAGCTGGTTCATATTAAGTGTGTGTTCAAAAGATTCGTTGAAACCACATGCTGGAGTGACATTGTTGTGGATGGAGGTTAAAATCGCGTTCATTGGGCTGGGTGTGTCAGATTTTTGGTCAATAGCAATATCATTTTCGTCTAAAAATGTGAAAAGAGTTGAAATGTGAACTTTCTAAGAGCTAGAGAAGTAACATGTCTAATGAGCATGCAGTTTCGTTTTTACCAATTATTATTCGTGAAATTAATTCGTTTATCTTAATTAGATTTGTGCATACATATATCACTATTTAGAGATGAAAAAGAACATCGTAAATTCGTTATATATAATAATTCCACATAATTATATTTAGAAACGAGCATCCTATTTTGTTATAAATTATAACGTTTGTCTATACCATCATCAGCTAGGTTGTCTTAATAGAAACAACCATAATTGTTTAGAAATTATAAAAGATAGGTCATCATCCTATCTCGTTACATATATATTATTTCTTCATAACTTTGATACCGCCGTACGTGGACGTCAATCATGGTGATCTTTCAGTTGCCGATCATGGTTTCGCTTTGTTGGCCTTCGATGGTTTCTCCGATGGTCCGGCCTCTCCCTCCACCGGTCTCACCGTGATCGCCATGATATCAATGCAGCACTGGAGAAGCTTCTCGGCAATTGCTTCTAACTCAGCCTCCGTCGTCGTGTTGTTGCGCACGCGCACATTGACGGCTTTAGTCAGGTCGCACAAGTTCTCAGACAATTGTTTTCTCTTGCTCTCCATAGCGCTCTGTTCTTACTCTCTCTTCTTCTCGATTTTTTTTGTTTTTTGTTTTTTTGTTTGATAAGAATAAATTTCGTTTGTGATACTGTAACTAAACGCAATCACCTATGTAATGTTTATATATGAGATTAGCTTATACATATCATGTCTACTAGACTTGTTCTTTAAGTTTTGTTTCGGCTACTACTTATGAGCTATATGCATGTTTGCGTTAGGTCTTCTTAATTACCACTTTTGTATACATGATCTGTAATTTTAATTTCATCTACACGTCTATTGCTATTGCTTAGTTTAAACCACAAATGCGATGATAGTTAATTTATTATCTATATCTATAAAGTTAGTTTTCATTTCTTCTCATTCTGCCATCTAAGCAACATTATTTTTTTAACTTAAAAATAAATTTAAAATATTCATTTAGCCCTTACCTATAATTAATAGAGAGTTTAAATAAATAAAAAATTAATTATGTAAAATAAAAGAAATGTTAAAATAAGAAAACAAAACTATAAATTCTTTATTAATGATAATAATAGAATTTAACTTTTCTTTTAACTAGCCATAATTTAAAATTTCAAATGTGTAAGCAATTTTTAAAATGGAAGTAAATTTTAAATTCATGGTAGGATAAAACAAAATTAATGTAATTGTATTTATAATATTTTAAACAAAAAAATTTGAAAGTGAATCTATATTTATAAAGTTAGATTTCCTCTCTTCTCGTTCTGCCACCTAAGCAACATTATTTTCTTAACTTTAAAATAAACTTAAAATATTCATTAGTCTATATTTATGTTACCTATAATTAATAGGGAGATTAAATAAATAAAAAAAATTAATTATGTAAAATAAATGAAATGTTAAAATGAAAAAACAGTACTATAAATTTTTTGGGGATTTTCAAAAATACCTCTTTTTCGATGTCACTTTTCAAAAATACCTTTTTATAGTGTCTATTTTCAAAAATACACTTTTTAATATATAAAATGACAATATTCTAGACCCTAAACCCCAAATACTAAACTCTAACCCGTAAAAACTATACCCTAAATGTAAAATGGAGAATTCAAACCTAAAAAAAATTCTAAAATTAATTTAACATAGGGTAATTGTGTAAAAAAGGGCAAAAATAAAAAAATTAAAAAAGATATTTTTTAGAAAAGTTATCTAAAAAAGACATTTCTAACAAATTCAGTAAATTTTAAATTAGTCATCTTTTTACACTACCCACGGCAACAAAGTTCCCCAATTTCTTCAAAGAAAAAATTTCGGTAATCTAAACACAAAACCTAAGATAAAAATCGATATGTATGGATTAGAGAACCAAATACACTTTTGTTACCTTAAAGTTTAATTGTAGCCTAAACTAGTTTAGTACTACTAGTGCCACTGTCGTATCACACAACATGAGTTCAAGTATGAGTTGTAGTACTTCTAGTGATAATAACGGACATATGCAACATTTAGGAAACTGAACCAAAAAAAAAAAAAAAAATGAGTGTTGTTAGTTCATCATCAACTCTTCAAGTACCGATTCTGACATTTACAGAGAGAGCGAAATCTCTGTCGGAGATTAAACAAGCTCATGCCTTTATGCTCAAAACAGGTCTTTTTCAGGACACCTATTCCGCGAGCAAGCTTATCGCCTTTGCTGCAACCCAAACAAACCCAGAACCCAATACTGTCTCTTACGCTCACTCTATCCTCAATCGGATCGATAGCCCTAATGGGTTCACTCACAATTCCGTCATCAGGGCTTATGCTAATAGCTCTACCCCTGAGATGGCTCTAGTCGTGTTTCGTGATATGCTTCTCGGCCCTGTTTTCCCCGATAAGTACAGCTTCACGTTCGCGTTGAAAGCTTGTGCTGCGTTTTGTGGGTTTGAGCAAGGAAGGCAAATTCACGGTCTTTTTATGAAGAGTGGTCTGATGACTGATGTGTTTGTCGAGAATACTTTGGTTAACGTTTATGCGAGGAGCGGTTACTTCCAGATTGCGCGTAAAGTGCTCGACGAAATGCCTGTGAGAGATGCTGTTTCGTGGAACTCGTTGTTGAGTGCTTATCTTGCAAAGGGTTTGGTAGAAGAAGCTCGTGCGTTGTTTGATGAGATGGAGGAACGGAATGTGGAGTCTTGGAATTTTATGATTTCGGGTTATGCTGCTGCTGGTTTGGTTAAGGAAGCCAAGGAGATCTTCGACTCTATGCCGGGGAAAGATGTGGTTTCTTGGAACGCTATGGTGACTGCTTATGCACATGTGGGTTGCTACGACGAGGTGTTAGAGGTTTTCAATGAGATGCTGGATAGTTCCACAGAGGAACCAGATGGTTTTACTCTTGTTAATGTTTTATCTGCGTGTGCTAGTCTTGGATCCCTGAGTCAAGGTGAGTGGGTACATGTTTACATAGACAAGCATGGGATTGAGATTGAAGGGTTTTTAGCTACAGCTCTTGTAGATATGTATTCTAAATGTGGGAAGATTGATAAGGCTCTTGAAGTGTTTAGAGCTACTTCAAAGAGAGATGTCAGTACATGGAACTCGATCATCTCGGGTTTAAGCGTCCATGGTCTTGGAAATGATGCTTTAGAGATCTTCTCAGAGATGGTGTATGAAGGTTTTAAACCAAACGGTATCACATTTGTTGGTGTTCTGTCTGCCTGCAATCATGTAGGTTTGTTAGACCAGGCTCGCAAACTTTTTGAAATGATTAATAGTGTTTATGGGGTTGAGCCAACTATTGAACACTATGGTTGTATGGTGGATTTGCTTGGTCGGATGGGAAAAATTGAGGAAGCAGAGGAGCTTGTGAACGAGATTCCAGCAGAAGAGGCTTCGGTTTTACTAGAATCTCTCCTTGGTGCCTGTAAAAGGTTTGGAAGATTGGAACAAGCAGAGCGTATAGCAAATCGGTTACTGGAATTGAATCCACGTGAGAGTTCAGGTTATGTTCAGATGTCAAACTTGTATGCCTCTAATGGGAGATGGGATGAGGTTATGGAGGTGAGAAGAAAGATGAGAGCAGTAAACGTAAACAAGAAGCCTGGATGCAGCATGATTGAAGTTGACGGGGTTGTCCATGAGTTCCTAGCTGGAGAAGGACTAAGAATCGACTAAAACTTGGTAATTTCCAAAAATTATGTTGCTCTTATTCTGTCAATTATATAGAATAATTAGTTATAACCAAGAAGCATGAAGTTAGGGGAGGTACATCCTAGAAAGCTTAAACTATTCACAGATCATAATGATGAATCATGCACTGATCTTTATATTACTATATATTATACACCAAAATTAATGAAAATTCATATCATTATGCACTTGCTGAAACACATGGATGATCATATCATGATATTCATTGGTATTGAGTCTGAGATAACAAACCAGAAGCTCTTTGAGTTCTTCAGGGTGGTTGATACCATTCTCCATGATCATTTCAATCATTGAATCTCTAAAATCCTTCTGAGGATCGCTCGAGCATTTCACTACTGCGAAGCTTTCGTTCTCCATTCCTCCATCTGCTGTTTCTATCAGAATCTCGTGCTCCCGTGCTCTCAGTTTAGCCTTCTTCAAGTCTTCGATAGCTTTAACTCTGCATTTTTCAGATGCTCTTGGTGAAAACACTCTAACCTTGTTGTTTTCTTTTGCTCCTAATCTGTTTAGCTCCCTTTTTAGGTACAGAGATTTTCTCTGTTGGTCAGCCTTCAGCTTCACTTCTCTTAGTTTTACTTCCTTGAGCTTTTGCCATTGAGGAGCTGATTTTGTTACAGTATGACCAAGATTCATGGAATCCTCTTTACTGTAACTTCCTGTACCTGTCCTTCTCGCTGGTTTTTTCGCCTTGACCTCTACATCTTGTTCTGATCTCTTTGGCTTTTGTTCGAGAAGCCTTTGGTCACGCCTCTCACATCTCTGCTTATCTCTGTTCACCTGAATTCTTGGCGTCATGATCACAGTTCCTTTGTCTCTATCCATTGCCTCTACTTCCAGAAAGCCACACGTCTCTCTTTTGAAGTCTCTTACTTTCTTCCTTACACTGCTCATTATCTCTTCAAACTTCTCATTGGACTCCCTATCTGCTGATCTTGTTGCAGCGTTCTCCTTTTCTATTTGTACTCTCTGAAAGCTTTTTCTGCTCTCACTAATATCATTCCGACGTTTAGTAGAACTTAAGGAAGATTTTGTAGACATGGTCTGGCTAGCTTCATCATCTTGCTTCTTCTCTTTTGCAGGTTTCAAGTCAGAAGAACCGCTTAACTTTGAAAACCAAGAAACAGGAGGAGCACGAGACAACCCGGAAGAAGAAGAAGATGAAGAAGAAACAGGTTTCTTCCTTCCCCATCTCATCATTCCTAATGATGGAAGAATCTGAAAAAGTTTGGTGCTGTCTTTGTTAACCGGGTTTCTTAGGCTATAGACTATGAAGAGATGTATAAAAGTGAAGGGATGTATCTAGAGCTTACTGCTGTAATATTGTTAGGTCGTTGTGTTTAATAGGGAGATGAACTTTAACGGGTAAAAGCTAGTTGCAGTTTGAAAAAAAGAACCAAACCCGCCTGAAGAATCCTGTGACCACTTTTAGCCTAGTTAACTTTTTCTTTTATTGGTTCTGTTATCTCTGGGTACGTTCTGGAATTTATAACAAAGTGGGGGACCAGTTTTATCAATCAAAAACCAAACTTCATTGATGACAAAGACGTAGGCCTCTCTCTCTCTCTCTTTCTCTTCTTTCGGTGTAACGTGACCGACCCAAGAACCACAAGAATCTTCCCATCCTTTTAGTTTGTAGTAGCTGTCTTAATACCGTAAGAACATTGAGTTCTTAGATCATGGAATCTAGTGGCTTTGCAGTGGTTACATGATTTACACATCCTTAGTCATGTCGCAAAGCTGATACAAATATTACCCTCGAAACCCGAGTGTCGTCCAACATAACAATATGATTGGTACTGGTCCCGGTCTCTCTCTGGTCCTAGTCTGAGAGGTGTTATATAATCATGAAGAAGGTAAAGTTGATGGATTTTGTGTTATCTCAAAGTTAGAGATTTTGTGAAGTTTTGAGGAAGATGTGGTCCTGACCTTTAAAAGAACAGCTAAAAAACTCTCCATATGGATATATCACCTACCTTGAGGTATGGTTTGTGTCACCCCCCCCCCCCCCCCCCCCCCCCCCCCCCCCCCCCCCCCCCCAACAACTTGTTCATGATTTTAATTTAATTTTAGTTTCTTTTTTGTTTCTTCTTCTATATAGTATAGCCATCAAAATGGGGATAGAGAAGAGTTTTGAATTTTTATACATTATTTTTGTGTGTCGCTTGTATTGTCAAGACTTGGGTTTGAAGCATTAACCAATTTCAGTCTCTTCTACTTTACTATCTGAAAAGGAATAAAAGAATAATTACAAAAAAGAATAAAACCCCATCCCGTAATTTTTTTTTTTCCTGACCAAGAAGATAAATAAAACTGTAATTTTGTAGTTATATCTTTTAAGATTTTTTGGAGACTAGTCTCATTCTCATATATATTTATCAAATAGGACAAGACATTATAATATAATCACGGCTACGTCCTTGGTGATAGCGACGATACGTACCCCCGTTATGTTTTCTTGATATAGAAGAGTACATACATGTTGTAAATTAATTTTTATGAATAATTTGAGTTATCAATTAAACCCTGTACTAAAAAGTTAAGTAGAGAGTTAAAAGATGGCTTATTATATATTAGAAGACTATAGTTTGAATGTGGTTAATGTTAGCCAATAGCCACGTGATTAAATTGATTGGTTTGATCATGTGGTTAACATAACAACAGCATTCAATCTTTGGTCTACTACTTATTCAAGATTATTTTCTGTGTTTACTTGCAGATTAGTTTATACAAAAAAAAAACATATATAAAAAGAACATACAGTAAACATATATAGTTTGTAGAAGAAAAAAAATATTGATCCAAACAGTCATTATTTTGGTTTTTTAAGAATCTTTGACCCCCGATCGGATCCGGCCGAATGCAGTGATCCGCTGATACCAAAAGACATTTCAGGTCGTCGTTGCGTGTTGTTTTACAAACTTGTTGTAAATTAATACACGATCATCAAGTCACCTTTTGACTGTTTTAAACTTTTAATTGACTCGATTATTGTTATCATGTAGTATTAAATTGTGTTTCCACAAATCAGTAGTATCATCATCAATGCAATGTTATTTTGAAAAACATATGATTTTCTTGTTGATACTAAAATTATAGTTGAATATTTGCGTTCGGTATGGTATTCATTATTAGCAAACAAACAATTGGGAACACTGTATATGTAACCAATCTACTTTTATCATAAGTCATTTTTAACACTTAAATATCCGAAAAATTAATGGTCCACACAAGAATTATTGTCTTCGTTTTCCTCGCTCTCACCATTCTACTTGCGGGTAAGACTTGTCTCATTAGATCGAAACCGCATTAAAGGGGTTCTTTTATTCTGGTTACTACTACAGTTTTTTTGTTTTTTTTTTTTTTTGAAACAGAATTACTATACTTTAAACCGAAGATTTTGAATATGTGGTGTGTGTGTATACGTTGTTTTGCAGATATTGAAGCGACAAAGGTGGTGAATGAAGATTCAGTTTGGTCTTTCATTAACAAAGGAGCTTCATTGTGTCGCAACGATCACCCTGAATTTGGAGTATTTACTAATAATAGTAAGTGTAACAAAAGAGGTGGCTTTTGCAAGATAAAAATTTGTCATTGCTACTGCATGTAAACTATAAACTCCACACTTTTCAATAAATAACTGATTGTTAGGATACAAACAATGTCCCACATCTGAAGATTAGAAAATAAGTTTCTAATTTATAAGCCAAGACCAACTCCAATTAGTATGAGGTCTTTTAGGAATGAGCCCAATAAGAAATCCGTGCGGGCTTTACCACCTGGGCCCAAAGCGGACAATATCATACTAATAAGAGAGTTGGCTTGGGCTTGGAAAGCCCAATAATTGGTATCAGAGCTCGGGCTCAGGATTTCACAGACTCAAGCATGGCCTTGTAAACACACAAGGAGGATCCAGAGACTTTAAGGTGGAGTTATCTGCAGTGTTTGATTCAGGTTCAAGGCTGTGAAAGGTGAATTAAAGCATCATCCAAAAGGCTCAAACTTGTCAAAACAGGAATTCAATTTCCGCTGCGATCACAAGGTAATTGTGATGTTCTGTTTTGAAGCTTCTGAATATTCAAAACTGTTTCAGCTTAGGGAATCTAGACACTAGGAGAACACAAGGATGTAGACGTCTTCAACTATTGGAAAGTCAGTTTTCGGTTGTTGAAAGTCTATGTAGTGGTGTTCGGGAATTGGCTGAAGTTACAACTATAGGAGTCACAGATTTACTAAAGGACGCCTTCAGAGGTGAATCTGTGTGTAAGAGGGTTGTTAGGTCAACAAGTTGTATCGAAGATTCAGATGAGTATGAAGATGGACCAGACAATTTACGTTGAAATGGTCAGATTTGAGAGGTGCTGGGTGAATGGTTAAGTCTCAGGAATGGACCAAGTTGTCAGATATTTGAAAGGACTACAATCAAGGTAGGTTTACAGAGAATGGGAATGCAGAAGAGTACCAAGAGTCGAAGTTGCAGTCAGTGATATTTTCTTTGTCAAGGTGGAGTTTGTTCTTCAAGGTGACTTAAAATCTCTAGAAGACTTCTGTAGACGTTGTAGGACTGTGCAAGAGTTTGCAAGTAAGTGCAAGAATCTACAAGGTTGGCGCAAGGTTTCTGGGGTTAGGTTTTGCATTGAGAATAAAATCACAAACTAGAAAAGTTTTGGTTCACCTGTATGCATCTACAGAAATGATCTGGTGGATAAATCTTCTGAAGGTATCACTTGTAGAAAGTTTAAGTGTTCTGTAAATAACACTCAATAATGAAGCTTGTGAGTATAAGGGGAAGATTCAAGTAGATATTTGTTGGTTAAAGATGCATGTTATGATAGACAAGACTAGTAGAAGACTAGTGGGTCTAGTAACATCAATAAGTTTCTCAAGAATCACTTACATGGAGGTTAAGCGAAGATTCATCAATGGTGAAGACATGTCAAGTTGTATTGATGAATGGTGAGAAAAGGTATGATGCTGGTACCAAGTTTCATCTTGGTAAGGTCTGCAGAAGTGAAGAACTAATGCAGAGTTATGTTAACAGTAGGTGTGGCTTCTGGGATTCTAGAGTGAAGCACTAAAGACTGTTACAGGGAGACTAGCAGAGGTTCAAAAGCTGTTGATCGGACATCCGTTTTAACATGAGGTTGAGCAAGAGTTTGTATTGTCAGATCATACAAGCTGGGTTTAAAAGTCAGTTGGTTAAACAAATGGGATGTAAACTCAATCTTAGGAGTAATGCATTGAGTTGAGATTGTTTACATGATGAATCAGGGATTGTTTCAGGTTTGAAGCATGTATGATTCATGTGTTCTACATGGGATTCAGGAGAGTTTGGTTCAAGCTCAGTGCACATGAGGGGAATCAAAGGTCGACCAAGTGAATCAGGTTGCAGACGGATACAGATGATATACAATCATGATAACATGTCTGTGGTGTTTATCAGAAACCATGGAAAAGGTTGTGATGATTTGTGCTGAGAGGTTGATATCTCAGGCTTTACTTGTTATAAGGGTTTTCAAGACCAAAGTTCTACAAGTCAGGTGTTACCTGTGGTTAAATTAGAAGTTCTGGTTCTAAGTAGAGCTGTTGTGAGGAACATAAGAATCAAGTAAAGGTCTTCATAAGTGTTTCTAAGACCAAGAGAAATAAGATTGAAGAAGATGATTTGTGTAAGGAGTTACATGAACTTGTTGGGACAGCTGAAGTGCATCGTAAGCGATTCAGAGAAGCTGTCAAGAACAAGGGTGAAGTTGTATTGCTTCACAGACTGAAATTTCAGAAAATTTGAATATAGTGACAGTCATGAGACAGTCTAAGGATTCGATAGGTACTGAGAATTTCATAGCAATGTCAAAGGATGGCATTGGAGGACACAAAAGAACAGTCAATGTTGGTTGTGTTCTGTATTGATGATCAATGAATCAAGGTTGTAAGGGTTTCTTCAGATGTCGGATTCAGTGGTCAGAGTTCGTCTACAAGCGGGATTACAATCATAAGGAGAAGAAAGCTTGAGGGAGAGTCGCGAATCTCTTGAAGTTTCTAAAGATGAAGTTGAAAATTCCTAAGGTTGACGAAGATAGAGATCATTGCAAGTTGCAGGTTCTACAGAGAAGGAAAGTTTTGTTTATTCTTCTCAGGAAAGAATCAACACAAAGGGGATTTTTTGAGTTGGACCAAATGAAGCAAAAGGTGGAGTTTGTTGTAAATGTTTGCTTCATATGGGCTTATTTGGTCTGAGCTAGAAACTGGGCCCATATTGGTATGTAGCCCATACATGATCCAGGTTGTGTAATCTGCAAGGGTAAACCGACATAAGCTCTAGGGTTTCACTATAAAAGGGAAACTAGGGTCGAAGAAACAATATATGTGTTAAGCAAAAAGACGCACTAAAGAAGTTGGTGGTATGTTGGTGGCGGTTGTAGGGCATAGCGCAGGGCGCTGTGCAGGGCAGATGCAGAGACGCAGGGCACAATATAGAGAGCATGCCCAGGGCGTCGTACATGGGGCTTGAAGCTGTGCGCAGAACCATGATAAAGTAGCAGAAGCTTGGCTAGGGTCGAAGGGCTGAGAGCCGGGCATAACCTTGTCTAGGTTTAAGGTGTCTTCAGGACACTCTGATGAGAGACGAAGGTGGAGCTGCTTCTTTGGGTTCTGGAAGTATTTCAAGGTTATATATGGAGGTGAGAGCTGAACCAAAAACAGAGAGAGGGGAAGAAGAAAAGCTAGATCTATTATGTGTTTTCTTCTTCAGGTTTCTTTGTAGTTGTTAGCTCTCTAAGCTTGTATGTGAAACAGTAGTGTAAACCTTGGTTGATTGATAGTGGATGTTTGTGGGAGAAGGTTCCCACACGAGATGTACCCTCTGCATGAGGAGAACTCGTTAAATCTATGTGTTATGTTTATGTTGCATATTGATCTGTGAAGTAGAAGAGGAGTAGTGGCAGAGTCGCGGTATGCGGTTCACTACAGAGGTGAATCGGGGTCTGCGATTCTCAACAATTTATATGAGAGCCTAGGTCGAAAATTGGACCTAGGGGAATGGGTGTGGGCTCTCTGTTCGGTGTGGGAGGATCTCTCAAAAAGATGACATGATTAAGGATGCCTCAAGAATACTTCAGGAATAAAGGGGTACCGGAGCCTAGGTTCCTGGGTTTCGCTGAAGGGGAGGCCAAAGTATCATGGTACATAGGTTGAGAGGAGGTTTGTTGGGATACAAACAATGTCCCACATCTGAAGATTAGAAAATAAGTTTCTAAAATATAAGTCAAGACCAACTCCAATTAGTATGAGGCCTTTTGGGAATGAACTCAATAAGAAATCCGTGCGGACTTTGCCACTTGGACACAAAACGAACAATATTATACTAATAGGGAAATTGGCTTGGGCTTGGAAAACCCAAAACTAATCAATACAACTATCATTCTGTTCACATTTCGAGTTCAAATGTTTTTGTTTCAAACTTCAAATAATAATAATTAGTAGATGAAATCTTTAGGTGTAATAAGAATTAGTAAATGGGCCAATAAAATAAAACCAGTAGGTATTTGTATAAATAGCCAATCCTAAAATACATTTGAAGCTTGAAGCTGAAGCCACCTAACTAATAATACTCTTTCTTAACATTGACGTCATCGCAGAGACAATTTTGAGATTTAATTTTCTGTACTACTACTTCGCTTTCGATAGTCTTTATGAAAATATTATATATTTGGATTTGTGCTTCCTTGTAATCATTAAATCTGTTCATAAATTGTAAATCTGTTCTTAATTCAAAAGTTCACTAAAAGTAGTTAATTAATTTGTTTAAATTTCTTTTCAATAACAGTATATGTATATTACAGCAATAAAAGTGGATTTAAAAGTAATTTATCTAATAATATATGAAAAAATCAATCTAATAATATTAGATTTTAGAAGACTTTTTAACTTGACTAAATACATTCCTTTAATTTGGGGGTAAAAGAACTAAAATATTTAAATAATGAGATCTAATCTATATAATAATAACAGTATGAATAAATACCAACAACAGTTACGATTTTTTTGTCGTACCTTTTCATTATATAACTTTTTAATATTTACTTTTTTAAAAAATCGTATGATTGCGTCTGTTTATTGTAGAATTGTATTTTTAACAAAAAAAGAAAAACATATGGTTGCTTCTGTTCATTGTACAGTTGTGTCTTTTCACGATATCTTATTCACAACTTTTCGTTCCGATAGTTATGTTTATGTTTATGTCTTTTGAACTATATATACTAGATACCTGCCCGATGTACGGGTTTAAAGTTTTGTAAATAAAATTAAATTTAATAAAAATATAATAAAATTTATTGTACATTATTTATAACTTTTGTTTTTGCTATAATACATTGATTTATATCTATATACAAATCTTTGATTTATGTTACCATTAAAAGTGTATTTTTTACACCTATGTATATTGTATGTTACAAATATATTATTTATCACCACCTAGAAAATGTCTATATGAACAAATTAAACCAACGTCTCTTTAGTTTCATTTTTGCATAGTTTCTTTAATCACTAAAATTGTTGGCTCAAAAGATATTTTGAATAAAAAATAAATTACATCACAATAGTGTATGACTAACTAGGGGTGGGCAAAAAAATCGAAAACCGAAAAACCGAACCGAACCGAACCGAAATAATAGGTTTGGTTTGGTTATGGTTAAGTCTAAAAATCCGTTTGGTTTTCATTTTAGTTAAGCATTTGGTTTAGGTTTAGTCTGGTTAAAAACCGTAAAACCGAATGATTTTTTTGGTTTTTTTTTTTAAATATGATAAATTAGATATAATTAGTTTCTCCAACTTATAACTTTATATTATATAACAATATCAGTTCTGCCCTCCTCCCTTATGGAGAGAACCTTGCGTCCAACCTCCTCCATCATGGAGAGAACCTTCGCTCCGCCTTCCTCCCTTGGGGAGATAACATTGCATACAACCTCCCTCACCTTCCTTCCTTGGAGAGATAACCTTGCGTCTAACCTCCTCCATCATAGAAAGAACCTCGGCTCTTCCCTCCTCCTGTGTGGAGAGAACATGTTCACGTCTTTTAGCTATCTCAAAGTTGCTTGCTCCAACAACCAATGAAACTAAAGATCATTTTCCAACGTCACAAAATCTTATGTTTTTCAAATCTATCTATGTTTGTTGTAGGCTTGTGTTTGATTAGCCTATTTCATCCAACCATTAGGTTGATAACCTTCTCCTCTTTATCTACTTTTAAGATTCAACGAATGGTAACAATTATGTTTGCACAAAAAAAAAGGTCTATGACCAACCAATCAAGGTTGAAAAATAAGAAGAAAATTAATTTAATATAATTTATGAAATAATAAAAAATTGTAAGCGCAGTAATATATGAATCTCAAATAGTTCAAAGATGAAAATATAAATTAAATAAAACAATCTAAAACTACTACAATAAATTTTAAAATACAATATTAGAAAAAGAAGATGCATATATTAACCTTCCTTTTTTTTTGTCAACATATTAATCTTACCATTCCAAACAGAAAAATAGAAAGTAGGAGTATATTTTGGTTTAAAAATTAAGGGAAATTTGTCTTCCCATTAAAAAAAGTTTGACCAATAGAACAAAGTTGAAAACAATATTTTGAATAAATTATTTTGTTAGATGAATAATATGAGACAATCTATGTTTATATAGAAGTGAGTATTTACATTTTTTAGAATTAATATTTTTTTGTATATTTTCTTTAAGGGACGCTTGCAAAACTAGACCCCTAACTTGGGTCAATTGCAATACTAGACCCCTCTTTTTCTCTCTCCAACATTTGCCACTTTCTCCCAAATAAATCCTTATGTGTTCATTGTATTCAAAAAATGCCATTATTTCTGATTTATTTTGAATTTTTTGCGAAAAGCTTTATTACATCCATATCCTCATCTTCTTCTTTTATTTACGGTTGTGCCACCGCCATCAATTTTCCACCAACCATGACCAACCAAATTTGAAGCTCTTAATGCTTCAACAACCCGAATTTGTGAGCTTAAATAACACACAATGCTATGAAAACTTCATTTTTTTCCATCTCCTCTCCATTTTACTCCAAAATTTTTGCAAGTGCGTTTATCTTGTTATATGTCGTGATCGATTAAATTGGTGCTGGGTATCTTCCGTGGTGACTAAAGACGATGTTCTTGGTGCTTGACATTGCGAAACAACCACCGATAAGGTTATTTTCCGGTATATTCGTGATTTTCCTTGAGTTTTTGTCGAAATTAGACTTTATTTTTTAGTCCAACCGTCATAATATCATGTAAAGTCTAGTATGTGTTCAGTCTTGCAATTTAAAATTTATCGAGTTACGAGCCCGTAGACTGAAATTTCAGTCTGCTTAATTTCATTTGAAAACAAAAAAAATATGGTTTAGACTGCATTATAATCTTTTCGTCGGATACTTTGTTTGCAGTCTGCTAAGGTTTATATTTGCAATTGACCAAATTCTTAACTTTTTAGTTATGACTGCCGGATGAAGTCTTCTTACGATAATAAAAGAGTAGACTTCTATAGTGGCTATTTTTGGGGTTGACCAAAATATAAAAGCATTGACCGAAATATTATTGATAGAAAATTAATTAGTTGACTGCAAAAGAAGTCTACTAATTAAATAAATTAAAATGTTGGTGAACCCCAAAAATGACCACGGCAGACTGCAAACAAAGTCAACGTTTATGGAGACTTTGTACGTAGTCTACTTGGGGAAAATCTAACTTGGTCAATTGCAAAACTAACCACGACAAAGTTTACTTTTTCTAGTTGACGGATAGATGAAGTCTACTTGTTAGCTAGAAGTCTACTACAAAGTCAATGGTTTGGTCAATTGCAAAAATAACCAGAGTAGACTGTAATCGAAGTTAACCTGTTGAACTTGCCCTTGAAGTCGACTCTGTTCTATGTATTTAATTGCAAAATTGACCAAAAAATTAACAAAGGAAGACCACAAAAGAAGTCATCTATCCTAGTAGACTTCGTCCGCTGTCTATTTTGTTAAATTGTAATTGTAAAAATAGACCACACAAAATAGACTTCAAGGGGAAGTGTCTGCATAGAGGCTAGTTGATGTCTACACGTTTGACATCAACATGAAGTCGTCAGAATTTAAAAACCAATTTATTGCAAATTGGTGACTAATTTTTAAGAATTTCTTGTTGTATTCTTTGATATATGTTATGTACTTGCCTTTGTATGTTTTCGACATGATTATATATTATACATATGGAGAAATCAAGTTTTTGGTTTTCAGGCAGTTAGGTCATTAAATTAGACTTATTTTGGAAGTCAAAATGTTGAAGTTATCTGTGAAGTCTGTATAATTGAAATAGTCTTTAATTGGAAATTTATAAAGATTTTTTTTTTGATTTTTTAGTGCTTTTGTTTTATATCGGTTATGTACTTGCCTCTGTATATATTTTTCATGATAATATATTATACTTTTGGATCAATCATGTTTTTGGTTTTCTTAGGCAATTAGGTTATTAAGTTAAGACTTCTACAGATAGTCAACCATATAATAAGTATTTAACTTGCTGCTTAGCTTTCAGGTAAATGGCGCAAATACCTGTTGTTTTCGGAGTATGGCTGACGAGAAATGGGTCTTGGCATTTTGACATGGATGGACGCAAAGGTGGGAGAATGTTTTTTTTGCGACACGGTTGTACATACGCTGAGCTTGTTGAAATGGTTGTAGAAGATTATCTGATTGACAAAGAAACAGAGATGGTTCAGTTATCGTATCCCTTAACAGAGATGATGCTTCAGTAATTGCCCCAAGATACCCCTCCTGTCTATGTCACAAATGATAGATCAGTTCAGAACTTGATAGATTTTAGTAGTAGGAATGTCGTTCGCCTTTGTGTCTCTACGCGATGCATGGATGGACAGCCGGTTAAAGAATGTGTTAATGATATAAACAACTCTCGTTCTATTGATGATGGGGAGCCAACAGATGAATTTGGTAATGATGTAGATCCAGGTGCCGAAGAATGTGCAGAAGCTTTCCATGATATTGATCATACAGATGAGAAGCCGAAAGATGTTGATGACATGGATTTCGATTTCAGTGAGTACGGAAAATTTTTGAAGATGAAGATGACGATGGAGATGGAGATGACCTGGATGTAGATGCTGAAGAAGGGAAACCGTTTTTTGGTGGTATTCATGGACAGTTAAATAATCATTGGATAGACCAACTGAAAGTAGGTCAATGCTTTCCATGCAAAGATGATGTCATAACTGAGGTGCGTTTGACCGCTGTTATGTTAAAATTCTCTTTCAAAATTAAGAAGTCCACAAAGTCTTGGTTGGTGGTAATATGTTATGTGCCAAGATGCACATGGAGGGTCGTGGCCACTGTGAAGAATGATCCAAATACTTTTTGGATCACCAAATATCTGAACGTGCATACATGTTCTATTGTGGACCGCGTAGCTAACTGTAAGCGTTGCACCCCAAAATATATTGGGAGGCTTTAATTTTTATAGACCGGGTAGGAATAATATATTGTGTTGTCCCACAACACATCGAAGATTCAATGAGGAAAATGTTCGGCAAGAATTTGGATTACATAACTTCGTACAGGGCTTTACAATATGCTCAAAAATAGGTGAGAGGAAGCGCCGAATCTGGATATGCGAAGTTACCTTATTTTTCTTAGGAAAATAGAGCAGTCAAACCTGGGAAGCGTCGTTGACCTTGTTGTTGATGACGAGCATAGGTTTAAGTACCTTTTCATATCTTTCGATGCTTTAATCCGTGGTTTCAATTACGTGAGGCAAGTTATTGTGGTTGATGGAACCCATCTCACCGACAAGTATGAAGGTGTATTGCTAGTCGCTTGCACACAAGATGGTAACTTTCAGATATTTCCGTTGGCTTTTGGAATTGTCAACTCGGAGTGTGATGCTTCATGGGATTGGTTTTTCACCAAATTAAGTGAGTGTATCTCAGATGAATATCCATTCGTGGTAGTTTCGGATAGGCACAGTTGAATAGCTAAAGCATGTCGCAATGTTATGTCATGGGCAACACGAGGGATATGCACAGTTCAATAGCTAAAGCATGTCGCAAAATGTTATCAATTTTCTCATCTACTTCATCCTCTTCCTAAACAGGGCTAATCATGCCACCAATGGTTTTGAAGTGATTGAAACGAGTCTACAATTGATATAAAACAGTATAGTTGTTCAAATGTAACACAATAGTGGTTAACAGTGTTGTTAATAGACAAATCTAAGATAGTAGATAAACTATATGACATATTTTAAGATTATAGACAAATCTAAGATATGCGTACCTGTTTTAGAATGCCCTCTCTGACATATTTTATACCGCGAGAACCGTGGTAAGCAAGCAGCGGTGGATTTGGTTTATTAGGCAACGGGTCCCCAATTTCCTTGGAAAAACCCAGCATAGATTTGTACACCCATATCTGCAGAGTTTCGACAAATCCGTCTATGGTGTAACTCTTGTTTATGTCCTTCTCCTTCACAGACTGAATCAGGTTCGTGAAAGCAACTCTTCCCCATGGATAATCAAGAAATGCATCTAAATCCATGACTAGCCTAGCCATATTTAGACGGGTGGGCGTTGAGGGTTTCCTAGCTTCTATAAACCCAGTGTAGATGGCTAAATAACCCAACCTAATACGATCTACTATATCCCAATCGTGAGTGTTCTTACATGCTGTGACGAGTTGCTCAATACTCGGTCCGCTGTCTAAACTGACTCCAAGCTTCTCCCAAAACTCTTCCATCTCATCTAAAAGTTCAACCTGTGGCTGCTCCAAGGACTCGACATCTTCACAGTTAAGTCCAATGATGGCTTCAAACTCATTCAAAAAAAATCTTAATGGGTTAGATCCAACCAGAATCCATATCTTGTACTTTTTGTTGCAGACTATCTGAAAGCTGAGCATATAGTGAACCAGTTTGGAAGCCCATTCGAATTGGAGACGGCTGAACTGTAACAAGACACCCAGTCGAGATTGATAAATCTCATCCCATTCATCCGGTTCGAAAGCTTTGTACAGTTCATCAAACAGCTTCGTATCGTTGTTGTCATAGTCGATGCTTTTACACGGAAGTGGCTCCTCACCTTTTGTGTAAAACCTCTGAGGAAATTCTGGATTGTTCGCCTCCTCCATTCTACAAGATAAGATTAGGTTTGGCGGGAAATTAGAACACGGGAGATTGAGATGGAAGAAGACAGATACAATAAGTCTACAATCGAATTGAAAAAGAATGCTAAAATCGAATTGAAAAAGAAGTCAACCTTTAGTTTAATCAAAGAGGAAACGACGGCGACGACGAAGCGGTGGGGTTGAAGAATACAGAGTTCGTCAAGATCTGGTACAAATAAATTAAACAAAGTAAGCAAAATAACAATCCAAAAGATAGAGATTTAAGTTTAACACGAAAATAGATGGGAAAATCAACTGTAACTGATAAGCGAAAGAGATCAGCGGAAGAGAAAAGTTTACAAGAATATGAGCAAGACAGAATTAGAGATAACTGTAGTTGTTATCTCGGTTTTTAAGTTGTATAAAATTATAATAATTATAATAACCCTGGTTTTATAAAACTAAAACTTTTTTATTCGAAACAGTACCGGAAAATTATAAAGAAACCAATTAAAACCGGATCCCGCTTATCGGTAAAACAATTCTCGTTTATCTGTAAATTAAACATATATATATTACCGCCAACTAACGTCAAATCAATTTAAACCTTGTAATGATAATGTTGATGACTTCTCTGGTAGACTTCTCAACGGAAAACTGAACCGTCTGCAAATCCATCAAATCAAATTAATATTTGTACTGATTATGCTGAAGACTTATCAAGAAGACTTCTTCCTGGAAAATTAATACATCATTAACGACGATGAACGAGTTTCTATGGTATAGGGACAAAGGTTGCGGGTGAATATAGAATTCTACACTTATAAGTATGAAGTGAAATGATATAGAAACTTTCTAAGAATTATCCAACCGTGAATGATAGAATTCTACACTTATAAGTATGAAGTGAAGTGATATAGAGAAAGCTTCTATTACCCAACCGTGAAAAGTCTCCAATTTCTGCGTGGATGTGATGATTTAGATTGACTGATACAGGTACTGAAAGACTTTCAATCACCAGTTCTCCATCGTGAAAATGAACTACGGACTATTTTTTTTAGAGAAATGAAATGATTTACTGATAACTTTTTTGGGTTGCAGTTTTAAAATAATCAAAAGGCCCAGGGCTTGGTTTATATATACGAGACGAAGTGGTTACAATGAACAGTTACATATAATTAATTAATAACGCAAACCTTCGCGTCGTAAATCATTAACGAGTAGACTGTATTGCCTGACTTCTTTACACAGATTAACAAGTAGACTTCATAATCAAAATTTTAAGTCTTTATGTAAACGGTTGATGTCTACTAAGTTAGTCCACTACTGAAGTCAACGAAGTCGTCCAAATATTACAAAAACTGAAGCAAGTTCACAGATTACAGATATAAATACGTCATTCAAACAAACGGACACAATAAAGAAAGGTTCACATATTTTAGAACTTAATTGAAAGATCTACGAAACCAACGAGATCAATACAAAAATGAGGATTATACCAGCGATTAAGACATTCTCGACCACCCCGCGTACACAACGAACTGACAGACGTAATTTCTTCATCTGATCTTTCACCTTGTCTAGCTCTTGCTGAACCCATAGCATATCATCATTTTCCTGGATGGCTGGAATAGAATCCATTTGGTCAGCTAGTCCACCTCTCATTGCTTGAAGTTCTTGCATAATAGCCTCATCCCACCACTTCATAATATGGTCCTCTCCATCCTATACCATAGAAATAAATATACCATAAGAATATTATTTATACTCAAATAATAATTATACCAAACGAATAAACCACCAGAAAATCTAACAACCTTATGGTTATTGCATCCAAAGAAAATCCTTCCATGATTGTCGGCTGTAGTGGAACATTTCCTAACGGTTTCCCTTCCGCAGAAACATTTGTCAGGAATTCCAACTATCAGGCCAAGAAAGTTTACTTCAAGTGGACCTTCACTCCATACTTGCAAAGAACTAGAAGATGGTTGAGTGTAGCTATGTAACCCCATATCTGTGTGCAAAATGAACAAAAAACGATGAGAACATATATATTTTCGAACAAAATTAGCTAAAGCGTTACAAAAACAAATCGCCGACGAGAAATGATGAGAATACTTATCAACTGATGTCCTTGACTTTCGAAGACGATAAATGATGAGAATACAATCTGAATTTTCGAGAGCAACAATATCAGAATTTTTGAGAGAGAAATTTTGGAGAGAGAGATAACATAAAAACTAGGGTTAACTTACAGAAAGAAGTATATATATCGTTAAGTTATCCGTTTAGGTTAAAATCAGGGAATCGGTACGCATTCGGTTAGGTTCAGCTATCGGTTTGGTTAAATTATCAGTGAAATTAAAATAATAAAATATTAATGGTTGATGGCAAAACAAAATCAACGACCAATAGTCTACAGAGAAGTCTACTTAAGCAAACCCTAAATCAAATAATTTTAACCTAATCAGCCTTTCCTCCCTTAGTTTAACTCGTTTATATGTAAATTTATTTTATTTCAATGCAGGAAGTCTATGTGGTTATTATTTGGTCAATAGATTTATCAAATTATTTTTTATAATTTTTTTATTAAAATTTTGAACTATAATTAAGGAGTAGAGATATTTTTATGTCGTCTAGTTGACGTCAATTTGTAATCCACCTTAAAGAAATCTATTGCAGACTTCCTCCGGGTTACATTTGTCATTTCGGCTTCTGTTTTTTGTTTGGTCGTAAGGGAGTCAACTGTAATTTCAGTACCCTTAGTGGTCATGTTTCTCAAATATCGAATATGGGGTCTACTATTGCATTCAAGACCAAATAAAGGTCTACAAATTGTTCATTTCTTTAATCCTTTTTCTATTTTATGAGAAAATATATTCCAATGAGCCTGTTATTTTTTAAACAATTTCTTTTTTCCCACTTTCTTGTAAGACGTACTATCGTTTGACGATAAGAACGCTTTCTATTTAGTTGATCTAGTGTTATATAATCTTTGTTGTTATCTTGCATTTGTGTATTCATCTTTGTTTTGTGCTAACTGTCCTGCAAATTAATCGAAATAATAATAACACCGTGAGAAATTTGTTATCTCAAAAACCTTAGTTATTATGCATAAGAACTTTGTTAACACTACAAAATCAAAGATTGCATCGTATGCATTATGAAATTGAGAAACGAAAGAAATTTTTAAAAAACGACGACGAAAACACGTGGTAATATCTAGGAATCTTTTATATAGTTGCTTTGATTAGACAACAAACAAATTGCCTTCGAAACTTGTTCAAGAACGATGATGTGTCAAACAAAAAGTTAATAAAAAAAAAAATTTACCCAGAAAAATAAAGCTAGTCGAAATTATTATGTTTGGTGAAAATATGTCATCATCTATTTGCTTATATAGAGGGGTGTATTTACAATCCTTTTCCTTTTAGGATAAAGTTTTTTTTAATATAATAACATTACAATTATCTTATGCATCGTTTTACCAAGCTTGAAAACAGTGATTTCTAATCGTTAAAATTGACACGTGTCACGATCTGATGAGTTACTAACTTTGATATGTGATTTCTGATCGTTAAAATTGACACGTGTCACGATCTGATGAATTATTAACTTGGATATTTAATCGTTAAAACTAACACGTGTCACGATCTGGTGAGTTTTTAATTTTGATCTCTGATCGTTAAAACTAACACATGTCACGATCCGGTGAGTTACTAACTTTGAGAACCAAGCTTTATATAATAGGATATTGTTCTCTTCTTATATAATTAACAAATCATTGTTTGCTGACACAAATTTTCTGTTTCCTGTTGAATCTAAATAATAGAAATTTTGATATTCAATATCCAACGTTATTCTATAATCTAACAAAAGATTTTAGAAATGATTATATGTAGTAATATAGAAATTTAATCAACTCTAATTATGTAACTTATAGTTGCGTTTATTTATTGTAATTCTTCGTAAAATATGTGTTTTGTTTTAGATTTAAATATTTAATCTTTTATTTTTAGAAGATGTATATTATTATTATAATTATTGGTTGATAAATTTTCACTGAAGATGTGGAAAAAAAATACCTCAAGATAAAATTGATTTTATTTTTAAGATTATTTTATCAGAAAGTTGCATTTACTTATTATAATTATTCATTTGATATTCTCACTTAGGATCACTTCGTCATAATATTTGTTTATGAGTAATAGAAATATTAATAATTGTTATGATGTTTGTTACTCTTTAATAAATTTTTCATCAAATATCTTATAATTATATTACATACAATAACTTTTTTTTAAGGTTGGCTCGATTCATGATGACTTTTCATTTAATAATTTTTAACTTCAATTAGAGTTGAGTCTTTTTTTTATAATTTTTTTTATTAGAAGTTTTTATTTTGATGGTTGTGTTTTTAAAACTCCCTCTTATATATGTTTGAAATTTGTGTAGTTTTAGCCCTACTTAATTATTATTATCTTCTTTTGAGATCATTTTTAGTTTTAATATTTTACATATATTTTCAAACTATTTTATTACTTTCTAATAATTTTATAATATATAATTTTAAAATTTGAAATTTAATTTAAATTTTCTTTAAAAAAAGATAGTTGTAAACCTAAAATGTCACATTAGACAAAGACACATTATACAACGTAGTTTTTTTTTATTTTTGGAAAAAGACACATTAGACAACGTACGTAGTTGTTTTGTTTGTTAACCAATTTGGTCTCTAAATTTTTTTTTTAATAAAGAGTAACAAATTTAACTCAAGTGGTTCGGTTGGCGCTTGATTTATCTATCAAGATGGTTCCATCTTTTCAAGACACAACTCAACTTAACTCAAGTGTGACAGATTTTGATCTTTTGTGATCGGAAAAGGAAGACACAGACACAAAGTAGTCGTCAGCATGTTGTTTACACAAAAACAATGAATCCGGTTTCACGATCTAACAGTTAGGTACATAATCCAAATTCCAAAGAGTCAAAGACAATTAATACTAATTAATTTTCCATATAACTAGTTTGACGAAATGAAGAGTTAAACCTTAACTAATCAAATCTCTTGTTGTTCTCTTTTTCACTCTGCTTTCTTCCTTTATCCAACTGATCAATGAAAAAAAAAACATTTTGTTATCTCCAACTTTGGCAAAGCGTATAAAAGAAGCATGAACATTTTCATTTAGCAATGTAATACTCAATCTTTCCGTTGACTTGGCCGAAATGTATCCAAATGTATATATATATATATATATATATATATATATATATATATATATATATATTCCTAAGAAGAAAGACGAAAACCTGACTCAGGACATTGACCAAATATGGGTCCATTGTGCTTTTAGAACTAGAAGTCTAGAACTTAGAAATTGATGTAAAATTCAAAACGATAAGATCGTAAGTTGGATATAACTTATATTATACAAGTCAATCAAACCGAGACGGCTAGACAATGCAAGAGCTTCTGACGTAATCTGGGGACGGTATACAAAACATCAACCCACTCAGCTTTTCCCCAAACCCCACCTCCAACACGCTTTTCCAGCACGATCTGTGCGCCCCAAATATGCTTATTATCATTATCGAAACTATGGTTCCCGCACCCTTGCCAAATAAGCAAGAGTTTCCCTCCACAGCTAACCAATTTAGTTGTACTACCGTTCCAATCAAACCTATTCCTTAGTAAGTCTAGCCCTTTCACATTTTTCCACCCAAACTTTATGTCATACCAAAAGAACCCGCGGCGACCATTAGAGTCTCCATAGCAATACAATACATTCTCCATCACACATTCTGATCTCTCGATACCACCACATCCTTCCCACTTACTTTGTCTCTTCTTGTAGTAAGCATACATATTGATTCCACCCCCGGTGTGAATCTTCCTTTTTCGATATCTTCAAGTCTATAAGGAATGTACCAGTTACGTAACTCACTACCCGACGGGTCAGGGAGACGTTCCCAAGTCTGAGCCTTAATGTCGAATACCTCATCACATGATTCCACCCCAAGGCACCCTCCAATTACATATATTTTGCCATCGTGTAAACTTGCCATGGCATTCATCCTGACTATATTCATGCTAGGTGCATCGCGCCAAGTGTGAGTACAACAATCAAGCACCCGAACAGCGGAGGACGGTGCATAGTCTACTGGTCCGCCAATTACATAAATGTCTGAACCAAGACATTGACGAAACTGTGGATCCAATTTTCCAAAGTTAAGGATTGATATTTTGTCCCTATATGTTATGCAGATACTGTTATTTAATTTGAACTTGAAGACTGATGTTGAATTCCAAAAAAAGTTAAAACGACTGAACATACCTTGGATACAAGTCAATCAAACCGAGACAACAAAACAACGCCAGAGCTGACATGTTCTGGGGACACTATGCACAAAATCAACCCACTCAACATTTCCTCCATCACGCTTTTGCAACCCAATTTCCCCACACCAAATATTTATCCAATTAGTATTATTGGGATTGAAGTTCGTACATCCTTCCCAAAGAAGCAACAGTTTCCCACCAAAGCTAACTACTCTAGCTATATGTCCACCATTTTTGGCACCACTCCTCTTATAAGTTATACTTGTCTTTTAATGATTCTAACCCTTTAACTTCTTTCCATGCACCAGACTTAATGTCTTCGTTCATAGGAGTAGGATACATTCTCTATCACACATTTCGACATCGGAAACGTTGCAATCACACCTTTACCATATTCCCATTTACCTTGTTTTGTGTCATAAGCATACATCATCTTGTCTCTACTACCAAAGTAAATCTTTCCATCGATCTTTTCGATTCTATAAATGTAACACTTGCGTACCTCAGTACCCGGATCGGGGTGGCATGCCCAAGTCTGAGTCTTTGTATCATATACTTTCGCCCATGATTCATTCTCTAATACTTGGCGACCTCCCATTACATAGATTTTTCCATCGTCGACATATGTCATCGGAAGCATCCGGGGTACGATCATGCTAGGGACATCACGCCAAGTGTTACTGCGACAATCGAGGACCCGCACAGCTGAGGACACTTGATTCTAGCAAGTGGAGCAGAAGGATTTAAACATCCAATAACAGTATACTAGGTAACAACCCGCATTATGTGCCAGATAAATAGATTTAAAGAAAATAATTATAAGTATTATCCTAAAACTAATATATATTTCTGTCAAATATAATATCTAACTAAAGTTTTTTATTTATTTATTCAAAGCCGCGTTTTTCATGTAAAAGATATGTTTCACCCGTGAAATCTTTAAATGTGTAAGAGGTTTTATGTTAGAGAAAATATTGATAAAATGTTACTATTTATTGCAACATGTCTTTTGTGTGGTTTAAAAACCAAGTTCATATTTTCTTATGTTTTATTTTGTAATCATAACAATTTTGCATGTTTCTTATTTAATCATAACAACATATACTAAATTACTCGGTAGTTTAATTATTTAATTTTATTATATGTTAGTAACAATCGAATTCTAAACTAAATTTTCTGAAGATAATCTAATTTATTGATTTAATATTTTTGATTAGTCTATTTAAATATTTTGAGTTAGTTGGTTTGTTAATATTTTCTATAAATGACAGATTATTACCAAAAAAAACATTATGAAAAAATTAAATGAATTCCAAAATCAACTTATTCGTGTAAGAATACATTTCACCCATGAAATATGTGAACATGGTAAAGAGAATATTTATAAAATATTATAATTTATGGCAATATGTATTTTTGTATGTTTTAAAAATCAAATTTATATTTATGGTTTATCGAGTAACTATAACAATTTTGCATAATCTAATAATAACTCGTATTAAATATATTATGATTTTTTTTGGATACTAAGTTTTCTTTATAATGATAAGGGTTATTGTCTCATTCCTTTTTAATATCACATAAATGAATATACAATTAGAACATATATTTCTATTTGGTTATCAATATTTCTATTTTTAATGAATAATCACACTAAATGTTGAGATTAATTAGTTTACATACTTAGATATATATATATATATATATATATATAAAATCACACATCATGATATCCCCTAATTTGTTGTCATTTTTATATTTTTTATGAATATATATAAATCTATATTTATTGGGAATTAAGTTTCTTTTAATGAGTTGGAGATAATTCAGGGATAAAATACTTCTTTTTATAATCAATTATAATAGCTATTGAAAGCTTGTTATTTAAATTATTATGATAATAATACTAACATAAAAATAATATTTCATTTTTATATGATTATGTTAATAAGTTATA
Source organism: Camelina sativa (assembly GCF_030686135.1). Lineage (NCBI taxonomy): Eukaryota > Viridiplantae > Streptophyta > Magnoliopsida > Brassicales > Brassicaceae > Camelina > Camelina sativa. The sequence goes on from NC_141890.1 coordinate 12,396,557, forward strand.
TGTTCGTTATTTTTATTAAATTTATATTAATTGATATGTTTTTATAACCTTTTTAGAATATTTTACTTATATTGATTTTAAGAAATCAATATAACTTTGACTTGTATATTTGAATTGTTTTTTTTTTAAATATAATGATATGTTAATATAGGTAAGTAGAAAATTTAAAGATATTTTGCTAAAAAGTGCACAGAGCTCTCTAGTAGCGACACATGTTTCTCTATTAATATATACTAGGTTTTACCCCGTGGTACACCACGGGTCTATTATTTTGTTGATATATATACTGTTAACGGTTGTAGGTAGAGTTTTATAGAAACTCTTGATTCGCAAGGTTAGAATATACATTTTACGATTTGTTAGTTATGATTTAGGAATGAATGATCTGGCATATTCTTATTATGATTCTCAATTGATATTATTGGATTAATAGTGTACATTTAAAGCTAATAAGATCTTACCAAATATGTAATCGTTTCGCAAATTAGATATTTCTTAAGATGTATTCATCTTGAATTAGTTGATATATTATAATGATGTGATTAAGAGGATGTGATTACATAAATTAGGTTATCAATTCTTTTTGTCAAATTCGGTTCTAAAAATTCGGTATGCAAATTAGATATTTCCTAAGTTACAATGGGCATTAATTGGATGTAAATAAGTATGTTATGGATTAAAAACCGGCCCAAAATATTCGACAATCTTAAGGAGGATCCGGATAATTGAATCGGTTATAATTTTAGCTAAAAACCCGACCCGAAGTTGGCAAAAAGTGATAGCACCCTATTGTACTCCAAAAATGTATTCCGAGCTCTATATGTGGATATACATGTTTAGTTACAAATATCCTAAGATAATTTTTAATATATATTTGTTTATAAAAATTAAAATCACATTATATGCTGAATAAAATCTAAAATTTTATTAATTTTATGTATTGAATAGTAATTAAAATGATTAAATTTAATGTTAATAAAAATGAAAGAAAAATTATATTTTAATCTAACATATTTATTTAAATTAGATAGATATATTTTAGGAAATTAATATTATCAAATAAGGAAATGATTGTGTTTGGTTGTAAGGATTGTAGAGAATTTAGTTGAGACTTGTTTGGATACAAAGATAAGAGAAGATGGCACAAAAATGTACTTCAAAAATGTTAAGATAGACTAGGTTTTACCCCGTGGTACACCACGGGTCTATTATTTTATTGATATGATATTGTAATAGTTTAGTGGTGCTTGTAGTCGATGGTAAATTGCATTTATATATATATTGTTAACGGTTGTAGATAGGTTTTGTATAAACTCTTGATTCGTAAGTTGAGAATACAGTAGAAACTCTATAAATTAATACTCTTTAAATTAATACTCGCTATAAATTAATAAATTTTTCTAGTCCCGAGTTGGGCCGGTGTAAAAAATGACACAATTCGATAAAATAATATGATAATACTTTTTTTTGAAATCCTATGTAAAAATATAGTCCCATCAATATCATAAATTAATAATGATATAAACTAAATATATATATCAATATCATAAATTAATAATGACATAAACTATATATATATATATATATATATATATATATATATAAGAAAATTTAGTGAAATATGGCTCTATTGTTGTTTGTCTATTCTTGAATTTGCATTCTTGTTAGAGCTCTTCTATAATTTTTGTCATTGCATCAAAAACAATTTGTATTGTTTTCTCAAATTGTATCCAAAAATTATAGAGCGTCTTACACGCGACAGTTGCTTCTTTACGGGTAATTGGTTATAAAGATACCATAATATCTTCTTTGACTTCATCACGAAGAATAGTAACAACAGTTTCTTCTAAACTATGAACTTTTAAACATTTATCATTTTCACTTTGATAATCTAGTAAACTATTGACATCAATCATATTACGATAGCCAAAATTATAAATTAAGAAATATAAAAGTGTGAATTATAACAAAAATATCTTATTTTTAATCGAAAATATTCAAAACTATGAAAATAGAAATCTCTTCATTAATTTATTGATAAATGAATAATTATTAATTTATCGATAAATTAAAACCTCTATAAATTAATAAGGTCGGGACCACAATATTTTATTAATTTATAGAGGTTTTACTGTATACATTTTATGATTTGGTTAGTTATGATTTAGGAATGAATGATATGTCATATTTTTATTTTGATTCTCAGTTGATATTATTGGATTAATAGTGTACATTTAAAGCTAATAAGAACTTAGCAAATATGTAATCGTTTATTAAACGCATATTAGATATTTACTAAGATGTATTCATCTTGAATTAGTTGCTATATTATAGGGATGTGATTACAGAATTTGTGTTATCAATTCTTTTTGTCAAACTCAGTCCTAAAAATTCGGCATGTAAATTAGATCTTTTCTCAGATACAATGGGCATTAATTGACATTAATTGAATGTAAATAAGTACATTATGGATTAAAAACCGGCCCAAAATATTCATTAATCTTAAGGAGGATCCGGGTAATTGAATCGGTTATAATTTTAGTTAAAAATCTGACCCAAAGTTGACAAAAAGCCAAAAAGTGATGGCACCCTATTGTACTTTAAAAATGTATTTTGAGCTCTATATGTGGATATACTTGTTTGGTTATAAATATCCTAAGAAATTTTTTAAAATATATATCCGTTTATAAAAATTCAAATCACATCATATGCTGAAAAAAATCTAAAATTTTATTAACTTTATGTATTAAATAGTAATTAAAATAATTAAATATAAAATTAAATAAAAGTGCAAGGAGAATTATATTTTAATCTAACATATTGATTTAAATTAGGTAGATAGTTTTTAGGAAATTAATATTATCAAATAAGGAAATGATTGTGGTTGGTTGTAAGGATTGTATATAATTTAGTTGAAACTTGTTTGGATACAAAGATAAGAGAGGATGATACAAAAATGTACTTCAAAAATGTTAAGATAGATAGAGATATATTACAGTAATAAAAGGGGATTTAAAAATAATTTATCTAATAATATATGGAAAAAAAAATCAATCTGATAATATTAGATTTTAGAAAACTTTTTAACTTGATTGAATACATTCCTTTAATTTGGGGGTAAAGAACTAAAATATTTAAATAATGAGATCTAATTAATTAATCAAAGAGAAATTTGGTATTTATTAAACCGAGATCACTTTAGGGATTTGTTTCACTATATATTGTGTATAACCCTTGCTTTCAAAAAGACAATCGCACGAAACCATCACAATTTCACAAGGTCCCGATCACTTCTTCTTTGTTCTTGTTATGATGATATCTCTTATCCGATCACTGTCTGTTTTGATTTATTTCGATTCGATTGCTTGTTTTTCAGTTTAAGGGATTTCGTAGTTTTGAAAGTCATATTAGCAAGGGATAATATATATGGATGGTGACAATAATAATCATGGAGCTCCTCATCCTGTTTCTATAGAACAGAAGAAGATGTGCTTAGATTTCATGAGGAAAGCATATGCGATGGTAGATGATCCTTCGACGGATTTGATAATCTCGTGGGGATTTAACCGTGATAGTTTCATAGTCTGGCATCCTCCTGAATGCTACAGAGACCTTCTTCCTCGTCTCTTGGGTGTCCCAGACTTCTACAGATTTCGACTATATGTAAGTCACTCAGTTAATTTTAGTTACTTGTTCTTCTTTATAACATTGTAAAAATTGGGGCCAAATTAAAACATCTTTGTGTGTGTGTGTGTATATATAAACAAACGGGGGATGGCATTGGCAGGGGTTTAAAAAGGTTGTCTCGTCGGTACATTTGGAATATGCAAGGGATGATTTTGTTAAAGGGCGACCTGAGCTTTTGGAAAAGATTGGCCAAAGCTTCCTTGAAGAACGTGAGAAGAAGATGAAGCCACTTAGAGATGCGATGAGAAATTGCAAGAACATGGATGAGGAACGTTTAGTCACCAAGGAGTGGATGGCGACACTGGAAAGGGAGAGAAGAGTCCAAGTCGATAAAGATTTTTTAAAGGATGCTGATCTTCTTTTGCTACGCATCTCTAAGTATAAGGAGAGAAGGGCCAAATCTTTTACCAGATTTGGTGGATATTATTAAAGAAATCTCTTTTTTGATTTCTCTCTACCAAATGAGAATTCATTTATTTGTTTCTAGTAAAAAAGTATATTTGCAAATTTAATTTGTTCTAATTTGTTCTGTTGCATATGAAGTTTAAGATTATTTGTAGAGGCTGCAACACAAGCATATTTTCCAAAGATGATTCATTTGGTATTTGTGATTGCCCAGCATTCTCCAAAACTAAATGCTACATTAGATCTTAATAGGTGCAGATGTCTCCTAATGTAGCTAGGGCAAAAATTGATAAAGCTTTAGCAAATGAGAGGTCGAGGATTTTATGCAGAATGTATAGCATTCGAAAGGGAGAGAAGAGAAGAAGCTTTACCAAAACATGTTGAGAATCAATTACAACTTGTAGTGGATAGCCTCAACAATTTGATCAATCTTGCTGATGTTTGAGTTAAAAGTTGCAACATATATATTCATGAATAATCTCATATCTATTTTTCATTTGTTGCATAAATTTCTTTCATCTATCTAATGAGATCTTTAGTGTTGTGTAACTTATGAATACTCTCTACCGTACTTATTACTCTTTGGTCTCAAAGTTTTGTTTTCCTTTATGTTTTAAAAATCTCCGCATGATTACGTCTCGTAAAATCGATACACCCACCCTTTCCGCCTCGATTTTATCATAGATTATCTGATTATATTTGTCTAATTTGAATATAACCCGTCTAATCCGATCACTTTCCACTTAATTTTATGTATACTGATTATTCTCTTAAATAGCGATGATGATCTACGTGCTATTTTGTGTATACTGATTATTCTCTTAACTGACACAAACCGTGATCTTCGCTATTTTTGTTGTTGTTGATTGTTCGCTTATTTGCATTCGTTTCGTTTGTGTTAATTTAGTTTGGTTCGAATGATGTACTTAGGGCTGATATAAAATGGATGGTGAGAATAACAATCATGTTTTGCAATTGCCTGGAAGAGAAGAGATCTTTGATTTAGTGAACAAAGTATTGGGGATTAGGTCGGTTGTATAATTGGGCTTTATAATGATGGGCTTGTTACGTATTAGTCACGTCTATGACGGTTGTGTAAACCCTAGTGGTGTTGTGTATATAAGCTGTTCATAGCAGATTTAATAAAGTAAGGCAGTTTGATATCCAATTCTACATGGTATCAGAGCTAAGATCTCATAAAAACACATAAAATTTCTTTCGCTGTCTTTCTTTTTCTTCTTTCTCTGCTCGATAATTTTGAGTTTTCTTCTCTAAGTTTGAGAAGTCATGTCTGAAGAGTCCTCTGTTACGAAAAGCAAAGAAGTGGCGATGTCTCAACCCTCGTCCGTGATGGTTTCGCCCTATACTCTTGCTAGCTCTGACAATCCCGGTTCCATGATCTCTGGTGTTGTCTTGACCGATGATAATTACAACGAGTGGGCAACAGAGATGTTGAACGCTCTTCAAGCTAAGCGTACAACAGGGTTTAATAATGGTACGATTCCCAAGCCAACAAGCAGCGATCCTGACTTTGAGAATTGGCAAATCGTTAATTCGATGATTGTTGGGTGGATTCGAATTAGTATCGAACCAAAGGTGAAGTCTACTATTACCTTCATCTCTGATGCTCATCAGAAGTGGGTGGATTTGAAGGAACGTTTCTCTGTGGGAAACAAGGTGTGTGTTCATCAAATAAAATCTCAGCTTGCTTCGTGTCGTCAAGATGGGCAGACGGTTCTTGATTATTATGGGCGACTGTGTACGCTCTGGGAGAGAATATGGTCTTTACAAACCAATCAAAGCATGTACGTATGGTATGTGCGTCTGTGGCGCTACTCTTGAACCAGCTAAAGAACGTGAAGAAGAGAAGGTGCATCAGTTTGTTTTAGGGCTTTATGAATCCAGGTTTGGAGGAATTTGCACTAACATTATCTTGATGGATCTGTTGCCTTCTTTTGGTGAAGTGTACTCTCGAATAATAAGAGAAGAACGTCGTTTGTCTACGGTTCGGGTTTGCGAGCAGCAAACCGAGGCTGTGGGATTTCTTGCTCGTTGTGACCAAAGTGATTCGTCGTCTAATGTTGGAACCTCTCGGACTGACTCTTTTGTTGGCAACAAGTCAGACTTGTCACTTGTGAGGTCTCGGACGACCTGCTCCCATTGTGGACGTGTTGTTTATGAGAAAAAGGACTGTTGGCAGATTGTTGGTTTTCCGGAGTGGTGGTCGGAACGTAATGCTCTTGGTCGTGGTTCTGGAGGACGTGGTCATGGTGGTCGTGTTTCAGGCTTTAATGGCTCTGTTTCTGGTCGAGGTCGTGGGCAGATTATTGTTGTTCATGCTACAAGCGCTAACCCTTCTGCGTTTCCCAACTTTATTGAAGATCAGTTGAAGGTGCTGGCTCGAATGATAGAAGAAAAATCGTGCACTCCATCAGCGGACAAATTGTCTGGTAAGTTAGCTCTTGGTGATGTTGTTTTAGACACAGGCGCGTCTCATTACATAACCAGCAACCTGTCTTTTTTGCTTGATATGGTGCCTATTCTGCCGTGTTATGTGGGGTTTGTTGATGGTAGTAAAACAAATGCAACTAGCATGGGAGTTCTTCCTCTTTCAAACGAAGTCAAGTTGACTAACGTTCTTTATGTCCCTGCTTTAAATAGCACATAACTCTCGGTCTCTAAAATTGTGAAACAAATGAAGTGTTTCGCAACATTCACTGATACTATTTGCTTTTTACAGGACTGTTTTTCGAGGACTCTGATTGGGACCGGGGAAGAACGTGATGGGGTGTACTATCTTACGGATGTCACGACCGCAAAATTCATACGGCCGAAGTCTCTTCTGATCAAGTCTTGTGGCATAAACGCTTAGGATATCTAAGTTATTCAGTGTTTTCGTTTTTACCTATGTTTTCTCATTCGTCTTCATGTATTGGAACTCGATCTTGTGATGTGTGTTTTCGGGCAAAACAAACAAGAGAAACATTTCCAGAAAGCCTTACTAAACCTAGTGATTGCTTTTCTTTAATACATTGTGATGTTTGGGGGCCGTATTGTTCCTTCTTCCTGCGGAGCTGTGTATTTTTTGACAATAGTTGATGACTTTTCCAGAGCTGTTTAGACGTATCTTTTACTCGAGAAATCAGAAGTGCGTGTTGTTCTCAAGAATTTCTTGGCTTATACGGAAAAACAGTTTGGCCAGACGGTGAAAATGATCCGCAGTGATAATGGTATATAATTCATATCTCTCTCTGCTTATTTTCGTGAGCAAGACATTATTTACCAAACGTCCTGTGTCGGGACTCCACAAAAAAATGGACGTGTTGAACGTAAACATAGACATATTCTCAATGTCTCTTGGGCATTGCTGTTTCAAGCTCATCTTCCTACTAAATTTTGGGGAGAAGTTGTCCTAACTGCTGCTTATTTAATTAATCGTACACCTTCCTCTGTTCTTGGTGGTCGTACTCCGTACGAAGTTCTTCATGGCTCCAAACCTGTGTATGATCAACTTCGCATCTTTGGATCGGCTTGTTATACTCACCGTCTCTCTCGTGATAAAGAAAAGTTTGGTGAAAGGAGTCGCTTTTGTATGTTTGTTGGTTATCCTTTTGGTAAGAAATGATGGAAGGTCTATGATCTTGAGCGCAACGAATTCTTGGTCTCTCGAGATGTGGTTTTCAACGAAAATGTTTTCCCTTATGTACAAGCGGTTTCTCCGTCTTTGGTTGTTGTCCCTTCGGTCTCTTCCTCTGATGATGATTGGGTTGTGTCTTTGTCTTCCCTAGTAAGGGGGAGTGTTACTATGGATCATGTCGATTCTTCTGTTCCCGATGCTCATACTGATGTCCAAGATAGTGTTGTCGCATCTCCACCTGCTCGATTGTTCGAGCTGCCCCTTGTTCCTTCTCTTGTCGTTGAGCCTGATTCGTCTCTGTCTTCCTCTTCACCGCAAATAGAGGACTTAAAAACAGAGGACTTGCCTTCTCCAGCTGATTTAACACAAGTTGTGTCCACTGTTGTAGAGCCAGTGGCTCCTCGCCAAAGTACAAGACCAAATAATGCACATTTTTAGTTGAAAGACTATGTTACAAACTCTGCGATATGTACACCCGACTTTTCTCACGTTCTCCCTGGCTCCACGTCTCAGTCCTCTTCATCGGTTCCAGGTAATGTGCAATATCCTTTGACTGATTTTATCTCCGATGAACATTTTTCACCTCGTCATAGGGCCTTCTTGACTGATGTTACAACAAACATCGAACCAAAACATTTTGAAGCGGCTGTCAAGATTAAAGTACGGAATAATGTCATGACAAAAGAGGTTGATGCTCTTGAAGTAAAGCGTACTTGGGATGTTTGTGATATGCCGCCAGGCAAAGTTGCTCTTGGTAGTCAGTGGGTTTATAAGACCAAGTATAATTTTGCTGGATCGATTGAGTGTTGCAAATCTAGGCTTGTTGCTCTTGGTAATAATCATATTGAGGGAGAGGATATAATGAAGCATTTGCTCCGGTGGTGCGCATGACTACTGTTCGTACTCTCCTACGTCTAGTTGCGGCTAATGGCTGGGCAGTTTACCAAATAGATGTTCACAATGCGTTTCTTCATGGTGATTTGGATGAAGAAGTTTACATGCAGTTTCCTCCGGGTTTCCGTCATTCTCATCCTTACAAAGTTTTTTGCTTACGCAAGTCTATATATGGTCTTAAACAATCTCCAAGGTGTTGGTTTAAAAAGTTGTCGTACTCTCTTCTTCGGTTTGGCTTTGAGGCATCATATGATGACTACTCCTTGTTCATCTATTCTCATAAAGACATTGAATTACGGGTGCTTGTCTATGTCGATGATCTTATCATTACTGGTAATCATGGGTATATGATTCAAAAATTCAAGGAGTATCTGGGACGTTGTTTCTCTCTGAAAGATTTGGGCAAGCTTAAATATTTTTTTGGTATCAAAGTTAGTCATGGTACGAAGGGGATTTTCTTATCTCAACACAAATACACATTGGACCTTCTTGCTGATAGTGGTACTACAGCTGCACGTCCTGCTCTTACTCCTCTTGAGCAAAATCACAAGCTGGCTCTCGATGATGGCCCTCTTCTTGCTGATCCTCAGCCGTATCGACGATTCGTTGGTCGTTTGCTTTATCTCTTACACACTCGTCCAGAACTCAGTTACTCTATTCATGTTTTGGCTCAGTTCATCAAAAATCCACGGGAAGCTCATTGGAATGCTGCATTGCGTGTTGTTTATTTTTTCAAAGGATCCCCGGGTCAGGGTATTCTTCTCAAAGTCGATCAGGACTTGTCTCTTCACGTGTATTGTGATTCTGATTGGTCATCATGTCCTTTAACACGTCGGTCTCTTAGTGTGTATGTTGTGTTACTAGGTGATTCACCTATTGCTTGGAAAACAAAGAAAAGCAAGATGTTGTTTCTCATTCTTCAGCCTAAGCTGAATATCGGTCGATGGCTTTTGCATTGAAAGAAATTATGTGGTTGCGCAAGCTGTTGACAGGATTGGGTGTCAAACAGGTATCTTCCGCTCATCTCTATTGTGATAGTAAAGCTGCTCTTCACATTGCTTCAAATCCGGTATTTCATGAACGTACCAAACACATCGAAAATGATTGTCATGCTGTTCGGGATGCTGTTCTCAATGGTACGATTGTGTACGATTGTTACACATCATGTTCGTACTAACGAACAGTTGGTGGATATCTTTACTAAAGCTCTTGGTCGGTGTCAATTTGAATATATCATGTCCAAGTTGGGCGTTCAGGATCTTCATGCTCCAACGTGAGGGGGAGTATTGGAGATTAGATCGGTTGTATAATTGGGCTTTATAATGATGGGCTTGTTACGTATTAGTCACGTCTATGACGGTTGTGTAAACTCTAGTGGTGTTGTGTATATAAGCTGTTCATAGCAGATTTAATAAAGTAAGGCAGTTTGATATCCAATTCTACACAAAGCATATTCGATTGTGAATGATCCTTCAACGGATTTGATAATCTCGTGGGGATCGAACGGCAATAGTTTCATTGTTTGGAATCCGCAAGAATGTTGCCAAAACTTTCTTCCCCGACTTTTACAAATCGACGACTTTGGAAGATTTCTAGAATATGTAAGTTTTTGTAAATTCCTTCATGAGCCAAAAATTCAATTATTATAAAATCTTTTGTGATCGATGTTGCTAATATATACAGTATGTTGTTTGTACGTAACGTAACGTATATAGGGCTTTAGAAAATTTGAGCATGGACAAAAATTGCAATTTGCACGCATTGATTTCGTGAGAGGCCAACCTCAACTTTTGGACAAGATTGTCGAACGTTACTTGCTAAGGCTGAGAGATATTCATGCCACATGATTCCTTACCTTCGGAACCTTAGTTATAGCTGGGTGAGTTTTTTTTGGTCTCTTGCTTTAACTTAACTTAATTAGTTAAGTTAATCATATCATTAACCATTTTGAAATTCTTATTGTTTAATAATATATTCGCAGGAGACTTATAATGGGCTTGTTCGTTGGTTGACACAGGCAGTTGCGGTTGCGGCAGCGGCAGCGACTGCGTTTACGTTTTTAACCGCTAAATCGAAACTAACGTTTAAAAATGTTAGACGCAGTTGCCGCAGCGTCATGACGCAGGTACCTGCAAAAAACAAACGAACAATTATACCTGCGTCTGCCGCAGCCACAGGTACCTACGGCAGCAAAACGAACAAACCCAATATTGAAAATTTGCAAACTGGCCTTAAGCTTTTGGAAGATATCGACAACCTTTTAAGCAATTGGAAGATGTCCACTGAACCAGATGGATCAAATATCATCTCCTTGTTGCAAAACTTTCATTTACCGTCCTTCTCAAATAATCAAATGTGATTGAAGAAGACTTGAAGTGCTTTGCCTTTGTTCATCGATTTTACAAGACAAAACATGTTTTTGGCTTTTAACGATTTAAACTTTTCCAGCATTATTGAGATCTTGATAATTGACACACAAGATCCGTAGCTTGTGTTCATTGTGTAAACGCACTTCTTGATGCGTTAGCGTTTGTGGTTTACATAACGCAGTTCTTGATGCAATGCAAATAAGCTGTAAGCCTGTAATGAATGGTTCTAACAGTTAAAACTAATTCATTTATTATTTTGTGGTAAGAACATATCGATAAACATTATAAATTGCAAAGAAGCTACACTGATTTGTGATGATTACAATAAAATCTGCGTATGAACCGATCAAAGAACAAACGCTTTTTTTTTTCATCTAGTTGGAGATCTAGTCGACAAACATTTTCCGCATGACACGAGCTTCAATAACGAATGTGGTCTTGCCCTTCTTGTTCTCACCTTCAACCTCGTGGCCTATCATTTACAAAGTTTCCATTTTTTCAATTACCGATAACCAAAAGGTTTTGATTTTTACTTAAGATAGAGAGGGTTTTGTTGTTTACCTTGCGACGTGTGCCTCTTGAGGTTTTCCAGCATAACAAGCTTCTTGATCTTGGTTCAAGTCTCCTGTAAGAAATAGAAAGAGTCAACAAATTTACTTGATCTATCTATAGGATGTTCGATTTGAGTGTTTAGAGATTCTTACAGATTCTCTTGTTCCAGCTTCTCGGCTATAGACACGGCCTTACGTTTAGACCAACCGTTTTGGAGTGAGCATCCGTCAGCTTGCTGGATCACATGAGCCAACGAAACCTTACCTCTCACAATGCTTTGACTCTGGCTTGCTTCCAAATGTTTCCTTCTAGCTCGGGCTAATGCAGAAGAACCAACTCGCTCTGTCCTCTCTTCTTCCTGTTGCTTCTGTTGTTGTTGTCGTCTTTGTCCATTAGATTCAGTAACTTCAACTATCTCACTTCTTCCACTTCCATCAATGTTGTAATCGTGGCCAATGAGTGCTAAAGATTGTGGCAAGCTTTTGTCTTTCACAGGTGGGTGAGGATGATGATGATGATGCCCATTGTTTCTAGGATCTTTCTTTGTCTCGCATCGGATCTCTATAGTGATTGGACACTCAAGAACCTCCTCAAATGCTTGCATAATATGGCCACGAAATTTCTCAGCCGTGGATTTGGTTAACGGCGAGCTGAACATTAGATGCACAGTAGGAGCTGCCATAACACACACAAAAATCAAAAACATTTAGCTTCCAATTTTTTTTGAACATCTAATCAAAATACGAAATGCATTACCTGATCCAAGGCTAAGAGAGACAATCCTTCCTTCTTTATAAAGAAACTCTCTCAAACCATTAACTCGAAGCTTCTCGATAACTTCTAACCAAATTTCTTCAACAGCAGGTCGGTTTTTTCTACTATCACCTCTTCTTCTGTCCAAACCAGAACTTCTTCCACCTGCTGGATCACTAGAAGGATCCAGATGGTGATCTGAGCTATCTCTGCCTCCATTGTTCTCTAGCGGTAATGGGCTACGGTTAAAGCTAGTATCTGCAGTGGACGAACGTTGAAGCAGATAGTTCTGATCAGGAGCTAGTTGGAGCAACGCAGCTGTGAGCCAAGTCAGTTTATCGTTTGATACTCTCAGCTGTTTCTCTGCCTCGGATAACGTCTTAAGGGCCTGTCTCAGTTTCTCCATATCTTCTTTAGGTACTATAAATGGTGAACAAAACCAAAAGTTGGATTAGAACAAATGACCATAAACAAAGCTATTGTAATATGTTAAGGTAGGTTGGAGAATGTAGAAACTCACATGGTTGTCGCCGGAAAAACTTTCTTTTGTGCCGATCTTTAGTGAAATCGTAACTACCAGCAAGAATATCTGTTATGACCGTTGCAAGCTGAGACATTAAAGCCAATGGTTCTACACTTGTTTCCATTATAGTTCTCAGATTCTTCACAGTATTTACAGTATCTGCAGATAAAGCTAAATCAAGAAGATCCACTAATTTCTCATCAGAAACAAGCCCAACCTGAAAAGATTAAAAGAGAAATTTCAGTTAAGAGAACTTTCCAACTTCCAGTTGTTATACCGGTGAGACAGAGCAGTGCTTACCAGTTCCTGAACTAAAGGAACAGAGATCCTCTGTCCTAACAAACTCAGCTGTTCAAGAGTCATCTCAGCATCTCTTAATGAACCATCTGATCTCGAAGCAATAAGCTTCAATGCATCTTTATCTATTTCAATCTCTTCTTTTGATGCAATCCATTGCAACGAGTAAACTATATCCGCATCCTTCAGTTTCGGGAAAAAGAATTTCTGACATCTCGATATGATCACATGAGGCAAAACATCAAGACTCGAACACACGAGGATAAAGACTACACGGCGCGGCGCTGCTCGGTCCACCACTTTGGACAATGCATTCCAACAATCAGATGACAATGTATCACAATCATCAAATATGAACACCCGAGGTGACTGAGATGAAACCATCACATTACCACCATCAAGTAAATCCATGATGTTCTCAAAGTCATAGTTCCCAACAGGACCCACTTCACGAATGTTCCAGCTTTTACCCATATCATGTGAAACACAAGAACTGCAAGCGCCACAAGGCTTTGGCTGTTCCATGGAATGACAGTTCAAAGCCCTAGCAAATATCCTAGCGCAAGAGGTCTTTCCAGTTCCATTTGGACCATGGAAGACATACAAAAGTCCAAGCTTTCGTCTAGCAACTGCATTAGAAAGAGCTTGTACCACCAGATTCTGCCCCAGGAGATCCCGGAACGTTTTAGGCGTGTATTTCTCCGTAAGACTCTGATGCTGTTGCTGATGTCGATGCCGAGCATTTATATGACTCTTCTTTTTGTGTTTTTTCTCCCCTGACCTTCCTTCTGAAGCAAGGTCAGAATCATCTTCGTTCTTGAGAAGATTGTCTGCAAAAATCCCTAGCTCCCCTGAGTAATCATGCACCCAACCTTCATTCTCTGCACTATCAACTAGTAAAGGAAGTGCTTCACCATCAGAGTGGATAAAGGAGCTTGAGTCATCATCAGATTGTATCATCATCATATCAGAACCATTTCTCTCATTGGTTTCACCTTTCCTTCCTCTTGAATCAGACATACCACAAGACAAACTCCTACCCGCCTTATCAAGAAAAGTTTTCCCTCGGTGATGAATTCTCGACCAGTTAAACGGAATCCCACAAGCCTTAGTCATGTTCTGTTCCCCAAATCCTTCTTTTTCTACCTCATGCTTCTCACCTTGAGGCAATGTATTAGAAGCAACGGACATCTCACTCTTACCACCACCACCACCAGTATCTCTACTCTTACCTCGAACTCTCCTCGTCCCTCTAAATTTACGCCTTTTAGGCCGACTCATTCCACCCGTACATCCCCGAGTATTACCACCTCCTCCAACTCCATACCTAACCCGTGGACGAACATTAGATGAAACCACATCATCACTATCACCTACAACAACCTCATTAAGCTGATCAGATAATGTCTTAACCATAGCATCATTAACCCTGCTAAGCCTCCTACTAGCTTTTGATCCCGAATTAACTGAAGCAACACCATGAGAAATAGCCTCATCCCCAATTCTATAACTTTTCCTACTAGATTCCTCTCTCTTAACTCTCCTACCACTGTCCCTTTCACCACTAATAACAGGACCCGACCTCTCATCAGAAGGAGTCACTTTAGATGTACCAAAATTAACAACAGGTGAAGAACCGCTCAAAGCAGAGAGCCTACGACCAGACTTCTTATGATCAACAGACCTTCTTCCTCCTTCAACATGATCTCCTTTCTTCGGAAGCAAATCAACAACGGAAGGAGGAGTGCTCCAAGCAGGAGGGCTAGCAGAAGGATCTCTAAGAGAGCGTGACCTTTGGAGAACAATGAGGTCTCTCATTAAGGCACGGTTAGTTAAAACAGGACTCTGCTTATGCATATGGTTCTTCAAGTGAATACAGTTGGTTAAATGGATGTGGTTACGGAGATGCTCACCGATGTCTCCATTTGCATCTTTGAGAATTCGATTCCGAGTTGAAGAAGAAGAAGCAACCCTTGTCGTAGTAGTAGTAGTAGTCGTCGTCATTTATCAGAGCTTTGTCTCTTTCCTCCTCGGAATCTTGCACAAGAACCAAATCGAATTGTATCTCATTTTTTAAAAACCAAATCTTCGCAAGTTACCAAATTTGAAGTGATTTTGTTGGGAACAAACTATGGCAATTAGCTTTGAATTCCACAAAAAGATTGCAAAATCTCTCACAAACCCACTACAAAGAGAGAAGTTCCCAAATCGAACTAAATTAGTGAAATTGAGAAAATAAAACCCAAATGGGGAAAAGAGTTAAAAATGGAAACTTTGGAGCTCTGCTCTGTTAGTCTGTTACAAACAAAGTCAAGGGAGGAAGCTAAAGCATCAAAATTTCTGGTTCTTGTACACTAAAGATGAGAAAACTTTGTATTCTCATTAAAGATGAGAGAGAGGGAGATAGAAGAAATTGATGAGAGTGAAAAAAATAAAAGAGAGAGGCAAGTGGGGATTGTCGTTGTTGTTAGTGACCTCATCAGCCACAGAATCAAACAGAAACCAAGAGAAAGAGAAAAAAAAGCAAAAGAAAACGGCAGCGTTTTAAAAGGAATCACAGATCTCTCCTCATTTCTTCACCAAACTTTCACATGCAGGATTCAGAGGAAAACTAATGGGGGTTTTTGATTTGTGGAGAAAACGATGGCTTTTGGCAGAGAGTAGTAAACACCTCCCTTTCGGGTAGAGGCTTTTGTTGTTCTTTTTTATGTTTCTAGTGAAAGAGAGAGAGAACTTAAAAAGGAGGGGAGGGGAGGGGACAGATCTGTTTACAGACACGAACACAGAGGCATATAATATGAACAATAAAGAAGTGTGTGTCCGTTTGTAGGAGAAGCATGCAAAGATTAAATTATGTCCTTTTCTCTTCTTTTTTTGCTGAATTAAAAAAGTTACGGCTTGGTTTTTTGTTAATCTTTGTTACGGGTTTTTTATAAAAAATAGTCGAAATTGGCATTTATTTTTCTTATTCTTGTTTTTTTTTTCATTTTTGTTGCTTTTTTTGTCCCTAATATGATTGGGTCATTTGAAAGCTTGGAAAAATACATTTTAAATGTACAACAATTTTAAGAACTTCATCTAATGACAAAAATACTTTATTAGATGACATTATTTGGGTTAATAATAATGTGTAATATGTTTGTTTTCTAATGAAATAAAGTTAAAGGAGAGGTGTCCACTCAAGCTAGTCAAATCTTTCTAGTCATCAAAATAACAATACAACTATTTTTCCTTGGTAATATGATTGGGTCATTGGTGGATTCTACCGTTAGAATCCATTAAAAATATTCTTACATTAATCCTCAATTCAATGACAAAAGTTTACATTCTTACTACATTAATGATTCATTTTTATTTACTCATAAAATATGGTAAAAGGATTAAGAGATGTCCACTCAAGCTAGCCAAATCTATCTACTCATAAAACAGTAACAATCCAAAGTACTAATCATATTCTTTTTCCTTCTTAACCATCATGGATATTTGTAGAAGCTCTTTGATTTATATCCTCCTTTGTTTAAGTTAAGGTTTCTACTTGCAACTATTCAACATGGATATGTCTCATCAATTCTAAATAGAATCACTGTTACCAATCATTAAATGATCGAGATGAATAGTATCTACGTAAGTCGTCACGGACTAAAATTTATTTTCTAAATGGACGGAAAACAAAAGAAAGTCGTATGCGTTATATATAAACTATATTGAAATGGTTTCTATCTCAAGTAAGATTCCATAGTTCCATTATCAAAATATGTACTTAGTGTGTGTTTTATTGCCAAAACTGCAATTAGGCAAGAAATAGGATACGACAAAACGAAAACAAAAAAGCATCCGGGGGATAACTATTGCGGTCAACGTCCGATCACGTGCGCACATTGAGAGTTTGAGACTGAGATTGATCATTACAAAACAAAAAAAAATAGTATGATCACTAAATTTATATATCAAGTTGCTTTTGTTATTACTATGGGATAAAAACGAGGAAAATGTAATATATCATGGAGAGTTCATATGATAGTTGATAGACTGATAGCAGGGGCGGATCTAGGTGTAAAGGAGATGGGGCACGTGCCCCACACTCATTGTTAATAACTCTTCAGTTTGACCTCTTTTGTATATGTTAACTTAGCACATTTGGTAAGAAGTGCCACATGCTGTCCTAATGGAAGAGGGTTCAATTCCTCTTATCTACAATTTGTTTATCATTTTTATGTTTTGGCCTTCAATTAATATTGCTAAAAAAAAATCTTAAGGTAAGTATCCATTCATGCCCCATGTAAATTATCGTCCTGGATCCGTCACTGACTGATAGTATATGACTGATCATAACTGCGATATATCGTATAACTTTTACTAACTAACATTGTCAAAAGATATTAAATGTTAGTAATTAGTACAACACAAGTGAAGAAGGCATAGGATTCGGATAAAAATAATAAATGGGGGGAAAGAGGGTACGTATGGAGTAGCAAAGCATGATGGACCACCGATTTGGGTATTGGAAATTAGTAATATAGTCTGTCGAAGGAAGGCGAGATCACGTGTCTTTTGCGAGACTCATATCATGAGACATTTCTTTCACTAATACAATAAAAACATATCAACATGGATTCATGTGTCTACGTGCAACCTATGCTGCCTATATACAACATATATGTATATACACGGTAACACGAATTTAAATTTAGGCACCTGAATTTTTTTATATGTTGAATCGATCTATATATACTGTAGTACTTAAGTTCGGTACGTAGAATTAGAATGCTTTTAACTGCGACATATAGATAATTCATAATGGTCAAACTATATTATATCTAAATATCTCTTCTTATTGACACATCATCTAGTCAGAACTTTTTTGTGTGTGTATCTTTGCTTTCACTTTTCATGGCCTAGTTGAAGAACTTAATACCTAACCTTACATTTTTTTTGGACCAAAATCATAATTTAAGCGAAACATTAGACAAACATTAGACTGGTCCCAGAAAAACAAAATTTATGTTTTATCGCAGCTAATAGATTTTATATACATGGGTAAAAAAAAGTCATATATCTATTGGACTCTTCTTTATAATTTGTTATAACTGTAAGTTGATGAATTATCTTGAGGGATTATGTATTACCATTAGCAAAATATATACAAAGTTGTGTAGCGTAATTACAGGGATTATACTTGTTACAAGAGGATCATATCAATCAGAATTAATTACACAATATTCTAATATCTATCACCCTTCCTCAGTGAAAGCGTTGGGCTTGCAGACGGTTAAACTGGATCGGAAATCGTTGAACAGGATGGTTGGGAGACCTTTGGTGAAGATATCTGCAAATTGAAGAGAGAATGGTACATGAAGAACTTTAACCTGTCCCATGGCGACCTTCTCTCGAACAAAGTGGATGTCGATTTCAATGTGTTTGGTCCGTTGATGCTTGACAGGATTGCTAGAGAGGTAGACAGCGCTCACGTTATCACAGTAGACTATGGAAGCTTTCGTAATGGGGCATCCGATTTCAAGAAGCAGATTGCATATCCAACAGAGTTCAGCGACGGTATTGGCAACACCTTTGTATTCAGACTCTGCACTGGAGCGTGAGACGGTAGGCTGGCGTTTGGAGGACCAAGAGATCAAGTTGGCGCCAAGATATACACAGTATCCAGAAGTAGAACGACGGGAGTTTGGGCACCCTGCCCAATCAGAATTGGAGTAAGCTGTGAGTGAATCAATGCGGCCTTTGAGTAATTGTAAACCGTGAGTTTTCGTGCCTTGGATGTAGCGAATTATGCGCTTAAGAGCTTGAAGATGAGGTTGGCGTGGAGAATGCATGAATAAACAGATTTGTTGGACAGCGTAGGAGATTTCTGGGTGAGTGAATGTGAGGTACTGCAACGCGCCTGCCAAACTCCGATAATAGGTTGGATCATAGATCAGTTCACCAACGTCTGCGGAGAGCTTGGAGTTCGCGTCAACGGGAGTTGCACAAGGGTTGCAGTGAGTCATGCCAACCCGATCGATAATGTCTTGTGCATAAGCAGCCTGACTGAGAAAGAGACCGTGAGTTCTGAACTCAGCTTTAATGCCAAGGAAGTAACTTAATTGGCCTGTATGTGTCATGGGGAACTCTGTTTTGAGAGAGGTGATGATCGACTGAAGAAAGGAGTGATTCGAAGCCGTGAGTATTATGTCATCCACATAGAGGAGAAGATAAGCTTGTTGTGAGCCTTTGCGACAAACAAATAAAGACGTATCAGATTTGCAAGTGTGAAAGCCAAGAGTGTGAAGAAAGTTTGCAAACTGGGCATTCCATGCTCTAGGGGCCTGTTTAAGGCCGTATATAGCTTTATGAAGCTTGCAGACATAGTCAGGATGTTGGGGGTCGACAAAACCAGGAGGCTGATGCATATATACCGTCTCATCAAGGTCACCGTGTAGAAATGCATTTTGAACATCGAGCAGATGGATAGGCCAGTCGCGGGCAAGACTAACATCAAGAACAGTTCTTATGGTGGCTGGTTTGACAACAGGACTGAATGTTTCATCAAAATCTATTCCAGCTTCCTGTGATTTGCCATTAGCCACCAAGCGAGCCTTGTGACGTGAGAGAGACCCACCTGCATCATATTTGTTTTTGAATAGCCACATAGAGCGAACAATGTTGGTGTCTTTAGGTCGAGGAACCAGATCTCATGTCTGAGTCTTAATCATAGCACCATACTCAGTTGTCATTTCAGGATTCCAATTAGGATCAGAAAGAGCTTTTAGATGGTTGTTTGGGAGTGGGGAAACAGAGGTAAGAAGCGAGAGGACCTGTCGAGGCTTATGGATGCCACGTTTGCTTCTCGTAGTCATGGAGTGACCAGAGGGAGCAGGTGGAACAGCGACGACATGCGGTTCAGGTTGGGTATGTGTTGGAGTGTTTGGGGTGGTTTGAAGTATGTCAAGGAAAACTGGAGATGGTTCATCAGGAATGTCAAGAAAGTGATAGAGCTGAGGTGGAGGATGCTTTTCTGCGGCTGGAAAAATAGTTTCATCAAACAGAACGTGGCGAGAGATGATAATTTTGTTTGTCTTGAGGTCACGACAACGGTAGCCACGGTGTTGAGAAGGATAGCCGAGAAAGAGACATGGTGTTGAGCGAGGTGACAGTTTATGGAGATTGAAGTGGTTCAGACTGGGAAAACAAAGGCACCCAAAAACACGTAAATGGTCGTATGACGGTGGTTTGTGAAAGAGGATAGAGAAGGGGGTTTGGTTGTTAATGGCAGAGGAAGGAAGAATGTTGAGAAGATGGACAGAGACATGAAGAACTTCAACCCAATAAGTAGGAGAGAGATGAGCTTGAAAGAGAAGAGCATGAATCATGTTGTTGATAGTACGAATCATACGTTCGGACTTGCCATTTTGTTGAGAGGTATGAGGGCAAGAAAAACGGACTTTTATGCCATGAGTGTCAAAATAGTTGTGAAAATCAGAGTTGTTGTACTCACCACCATTGTCACACTGGAAGGATTTAATGGTGGCTCCGAATTGTGTTTTAATGAACTGAGTAAAATGGAAAAATTTGGAGAATACATCGCCCTTGAGAGGAACAGGATAAACCCATAAAAAATGAGAGTGGTGATCAAGGAACAAAACATAGTAACAAATGCCACTGATGCTGGAGAGAGGGGATGTCCAAACATCATAGTGGATTAAATCAAAGACATGAGAAACTGATGTATCTGATGTTTGAAAAGGAAGTTTTATTGCTTTTCCCAAATGACAAGCCGTACAAGACTGTGAGAGGTTGTCTTTATTACAAGAAACAGAATTAGAAGAAATAATAGAGTGAAGAGTGGCATTATTTGTGTGTCCGAGACGTTTGTGCCAGAGATCCGGTGAAGCAAGGAAGGCAAATGAAGTTGACGAAGAGGGAGGTGAGGAAGGTGTGATGGGATAGAGTTCACTGGAGCTGTTGCTGCGGAGCAGGATTTGGCGTGTCTGGAGATCCTTCACAGAAAAACCAAAAAGATCAAATTCAACCGAACACCAATTGTCAGTCGTGAATTTACAAACAGACACAAGATTTTTGACAATTTGAGGAGTGACAAGAATTTGTTTGAGGGAGAGGGGACGAGAACAAAGAGGGAAGGAAGGAAGAACCATAGGAAGTGACAGGGATAGAGGATCTGTTTCCAACAATGATAGAGTGTTTGGTGTTAGAATTAAGAGCGGAGGGAATCATACCTTCTGAGGCGGCTAAGTGAGCAGTTGCGCCTGTGTCCATGTACCAGTCAGCAGCGGAGGGATCAGGCAGCGTCATGGTGTTGAAGGCGTGAGAAAAGTCAGTAGTCGGCTATGGTGCGGTGAGAAGAGCCTGCTGAGGATGAGGGAAAGCAGGGCGGGAACCAAGGAGACCACGGTTCTGCAGAGGAAGAGACCATGGCATGGGCTGATTTGGCCACTGCTGATATGAGTCGGGCCAGAAATTGGGGGCCCAATTAGGATAACAAGGTCGAAAAGAGTTGTTGTGACGACCGCGAGATTGGTTGTTGTGTTGGCGGCAAGAACCGCGGCTGTGCGGAGGGTAGTGGTTGTCCGGTCGAGTGGTGACGGTGAGAGCGGAGGGAGATGAAGCATGGTCGGTGTTTGAAGCCATTGGTTTATGTAACTTCTGGAGACGAGATTCTTCTAACTCAAGCATGAATTTGTCCGTGGAGAAACTGGGAAACGGATCTTTGTGTTTGATGAGATTGATGATATTGTCAAATTTGCCATTCAATCAATTGAGAAGGTACATAACCAGGTTGCGATCGGAGACTGGGGCATCAACGTTCTCAAGACGATCGGAGAACGACTTTAGTTTTTGACAGTATTCCTGAATGGATTGGTCGCCGATTTCGAGGGTGCGAAGATCGTTATCAAGTTGAATCGCCCGCGCCTCCTTGTTGTTGCGGAATTGGTTCTCGATGCGAAGCCAGATGTCCCGGGCATAACCACCAGTTTTGAAAGAGCTGCAGAAGAGTTGAGGAGCCAAGGTGCCATAAAGCCAAAGTTTGACCAAGCCGTCACGCTTCTGCCAAGCAACATCAGCATGACCAGTGGGAAGAGAGGTACCATCGATGTGGCCAGACACATCAAAGGTGAGACAATGAGTGAGGAAAAGTTCACGCCATGCATCATAGTTGTGGTTATCAAGATCCAAAATCAGAGGAATGTGAGATTTGATGTTGGTGACACGAAAAGCACGCTCGTTATTAACGGGAGCAGCCATGAGGAGAGGAAGAGAAAGGAGAGATCGAACTAACGAAGAAAAAGAGAAGAAAAGAAGAGGAAAAAAATCAGGAGTAGAGAGGCTATGATACCATGTAAGTTGATGAATTCCCTTGAAGGATTCAGTATTACTATTAGCAAAATATATACAGAGTTGTATAGCGTAATTACATAAATTATACTTGATACAGAAGGATCGTATCAATCAGAATTAATTACACAATATTCTAATATCTATCAATAACGTTATTCACGTTATTTTTGGTTGCATATATTAATAGTTGTTGTGTATATATAGAAAGAGATGGGTGGAGCTAGTGTGGATGATTTAAATTTATCAACTACTTTGGAAAAAAGGTTGAGAATCGGCACGGCTCGTGAACAAGAATTTTTTTTTTTCAACTTTAAGTACAACGATCATGATGATTTAACAGCATATTGCATCAATTTGGTTAAGTGATTCATATCTTATAAACAAGGATTATGCTGTTTTCATGTTTCTGCGTTAAATATATTATCTTCATATTGTTTTGGGGTCAAATATATTGTTATCTACTTACTTCACTAATTATCTATACCAAAAAAAGAAAAAGAACATATGGAAACGTTGACAAAATAAATGGAGACAAATTAGGAATATATAAAATGAAACAAGTACTACTCCTCGATTCCTAAATAGTTTTCGCTTAATAGACCAAACACTGACAAAAATTCTGTACCAAATAAAAACTATGTAGTCAAAGGTTAATTTTCTTAATTCTTTTTAAGTTATAGGTTATTCAGTATCTACTGTATTCTCTTAATAATTAAGGGATGGAATGCACCTAAAAACGAGGTCTTTTGTAGTTGCAAAATTCAATGAACTAACTAAAGTGAATCCACATATTTTTGATAGACTCATGACACATTAAATTAAAGTTCTATTTTGGAAAGTATTTTGATTCCCGAGCCCAAACTGAAGCTTTATCTAACACTTGGAACTTGTAAGAGTGGAGTGGAAAAGAATATTTTATCTATAGACTCATGTAACTTACTGCTCCTAGCTATAGCTATATAACCTTTTGTATTTCTTATAAATTTATTCAAACTACAGTGACAAAATGTCAAATTCCTGAAGCTAATGTAATATTCAATTATCCATTGGTGGAGGAAGCTATTTTTGGAATATCGAGATAGAAACTCATCCTTATTCAAAACCATTTAAAATCGTAACAAAAAATCAAAAGAATAAATATGTGAAAAATAAGATCATGGTAACAATCAGTAATGAATATTTTTTATAGTCATATGAATCTGATGAACTACTTACTATACAAATTCCAGATGGAATCTTCAAACATCCATGTCTAAAAATTCTCAGTATCGAACCTAAAACCTAAATCACGTGCCCACCGTTGCTATTTTGCGGCGGCCCATTGCTAGTTTCCACGTGCCAGTCTTGAATTTTAAGCAAAAGTAAACAACACAGAACAAAATGTTTCCTCCACATGTGCTTCTCAGTAGTTTGTTCGGTAAAAGCCTAGTTTTAATTGTCCCAGAAAGGTTACTAGACTAAAACAAAAGTCAAAAGCTGAAGCTAAAGAAAGACATTTCCATTACATACTACTAAATCACTACTTGTTAGTATGATATTGGCTTATGAATAGTACTTACATATAGCTCAATAGTTTCAAATAAAATTTTGTATTTATCTTTTTCTGTGATTATATGAAAAAAAAAAATGGATATCTATAGTTTTCAGGTAATACAAGTTTCTAAACTTATGTTTGTTTTACTAGGAATCCGATATTTAAGTTATAGTTTCGATTCAACCACAAAGCGTCTGTAGTCCAACGGTTAGGATAATTGCCTTCCAAGCAATAGACCCGGGTTCGACTCCCGGCAGACGCAATCTTTTTTTTTCTTTTAAAACTTCATCGGACTATACCGTTTTAATTAAATCAGTATCACCACCGTACCCGGTTATGTAAACCGAAAAACCCAAAACGTTTGAGTTTGAGACTTCCCCACGTGTGTGGTCTACAAATCTCTCTCTATCGATTTCACAGCACAAAAATCTCCGACGCTTTTGAGATTTTTCGAGTGTTGTAGAATTGAGAAAATGGAGGTTTCGTCTTCACTCAAGCTCTCATCGTCGTCGTTATCTCCTTCCATCATCAACCTTCAGGTTTACTTAAAAAACTCGTTTTTTTTTTCTTTTTATCTCTGTCCTCTGTTGTTCTCTGTTCTCTGTTCTTATTATATTCGTTTGGTTTCTGAAACTGGGTCTGCTAATTCTTGATAAATTCGAAGAATTTCCTATTTAATACTGTAATCTCTTGCAGGGTTCTTCATCAAGTGTTGATTTTAAACTCTCTAAGTTCAACACTTCACTTCCTAAACCGTTTCTTCAACTTGATGATAGAAGCCGACGTCTTCGTGACCAACAAGTTTCACATTCTCTCAATCTAAGGTCATATAGAAATCGGGTTACTGCAAAATCAGGCTCTCAAGGTTGGGACTTTGGTAGATTCGTCAAAACATTGTACTTCTTCAACGGACCACCATCTCCTTTAAAGGTATATATATGAGCGTTTCATTGATTCTCATTTCTCGTTGAGGTGTAATATAGTCGTTTGGGGTAATTGATTGTATCTTGCATGTGAAGTTTGTTTCATCGGTGTTTGAGAAACTGACTAACGGATCAACGGAGGAACCGGTTAATGAAATGGAAACTACTGGAATCATACTTGTGGCTGGAGCTACTGGTGGTGTAGGAAGAAGGGTTGTTGATATCTTGAAGATGAGAGGGTTGCCTGTTAAAGCATTGGTACTTAAACCTTTACCATGGATTTCTCGATGCTTTTGTTCTCAAAATGTGGTCACAGTCTTTAACTTGTGTGGGGAATTTTCATAGGTTAGAAATGAAGAAAAGGCTCGGAAGATGTTAGGACCTGACATTGACTTGGTGAGAAATTTTACAGAAACTTTCAACATTTTGTTTCTTGGTGTCTTTTATGGTTATAACAGCGATAACTATTTGCATATATTTCAATGTTGTTAGATTGTTGCCGATATTACAAAGGAGAATACACTGGTTCCTGAAAAGTTCAAAGGAGTGAGGAAAGCGATCAATGCTGTTTCTTGTATTGTTGGTCCAAAGGAAGGAGATACACCTGAGAGACAAAAATACAATCAGGTCGCTGAATTTTCCTGAAATAGAGTTTTCTTAGAGCTGCGTTTTTTTATATTCTAGCTTTGAGTATTGACCCTGTTTAAAATTTGGGATTTAAATGCAGGGGGTCAGGTTCTTCGAGCCAGAGGTACTGGAACTAAAAGAGCATCTTTTGAGTTTTTGTTTGTGAAATTTAGTGCTCATTGTTCAACAACACTAAACCATTAGATTTTGGGGATGCACAGATCAAAGGCGACTCACCTGAGTTAGTGGAATATATTGGAATGAAGAACTTAATCAATGCTGTTAGAGATGGTGTTGGACTTGAGAACGGAAAGCTTATTTTCGGTGTTGGAGGTAAGTTAAGTCACGTCACTTGATTAGGCTTTTAACTTGTTATGGCCATTTTATAATGTTTTCCCGATGTTTTTGTTTAGATAACACATTTAAAGATCTACCTTGGGGAGCCTTGGATGATGTTGTAATGGGTGGTGTCAGCGAAAGCAACTTTCTAGTAGATCTAACTGCTGGTGAAAACGGTGGACCTACCGGGATTTTCAAAGGTTTGATAATATAACAACTCTATTTGCCATTTTTCTTCTCGTAGGGTCTTACTTATATAAACATAACTTGTTTTGTTAGGAACTGTTTCAACAACAAATAATGGCGGATTTACGAGTGTCCGGAACAAGGTAAAGGGTACGACTTAATGTCAGAATCTCTCTTATCCTTCGTAATCTCACTGAAGCATGAGTCTTTCTTAAAAATTTCTTATAGAACTTTCCAGAGGCGGAGAATCTCTCTGCTTATGATGGTCTAGAGCTACGATTAAAAGGTGATGGACTCCGTTATAAGCTAATCGTCCGGACAAGCCAAAATTGGGATACTGTTGGTTACACCGCTAGTTTCGACACTTCACCAGGCCAATGGCAATCTGTTAGTGCAATCACTCTTCTCATTTATTTTTGATCTAATTTTGTAAGTAGATCAATTATATTTCTGTTAATTCAAATCGTAGGTACGCTTACCTTTCTCGTCTTTAAGACCTGTACTTCGTGCACGTACAGTGACAGATGCACCGCCTTTTAATGCAAGCAGTATCATGTCACTACAGGTTTGTTTTACTTTTCCCACTCAACCCTCTTAAACTTTCCATTCTAAATGTTTGATTCAGTGTTATTGTTTTCAGCTTATGTTTAGTAAATTTGAGTATGACGGTAAGCTTAACCCGACTTTCAAAGAAGGACCTTTCGAGCTTCCTCTATCGAGCATTCGAGCTTATATCCAAGAACCTGTCACTCCAAGGTCTGATTTTAGTTTCTTGCTCTTCAGACACCAAAATCTTCACTAAACGCTGAATTGGCATTTTGTTACTTACGGTTACAGGTTTGTTCATGTTGGCTCTGCGGGAGTGACCAGACCAGAGAGACCTGGTTTGGATCTAAGCAAACAACCTCCGGCTGTGAGATTAAACAAGGAGCTTGATTTCATTCTCACTTACAAGTTAAAGGTTTGTCACTCTATACTATCTTCTTTGCAGAAAATTGGAGTAGTCACTATCACAAGATGTTAAAGCTCTTCTTTCTTTGGATGAATAGGGAGAGGATCTGATACGCGAAAGCGGGATTCCGTTTGCGATTGTACGGCCATGTGCTTTAACAGAAGAGCCTGCCGGAGCTGATCTCATTTTCGAACAAGGAGACAACATTACGGTATTTCAATATTGCTTCCCCTCGAAACCAAAACTCTTTAACTAACTTAACCAACTTTGGCTTTATTATATAGGGGAAGGTATCGAGAGACGAAGTTGCACGTATATGCATCGCTGCATTGGAAAGCCCATCTGCTCTAAACAAGACATTCGAGGTTTTAAAAGAATAGATGACAAAATCAAGTTCACATTTTTCGAAGTTTTTTACTTCCAAGATGTTAAATTTTGTCGATTGGGCTGTTTTGTTAGGTTAAAAGTACAGTTCCGTTTAGTGAGCCATTCACGGTAGATCCTGAGAATCCACCACCAGAGAAAGACTACAATGAGTATTTCAAGAATCTGAAAGATGGAATCACCGGTAAAGAAGCTCTAGAACAGAGCACTGCTGCAGTTTAAACCAAGTTTCCTCTACTTAAGATGTAACTTTTTGTTTTTGTTTCTTCTCCGTCATCAAAAAAGTCTTTTGAAAAGTATAAAAACAACAAAAAGAGTCGTGTAGAAACCTGTTTGTATATTCCATATATACGGATCCGTACATTGTAGATTAGATTTTACAAAAAGATTACTGAAGACAACAGTAAAGATTGTACCTTTTGATCCGTGGAGGTGGTTGTACAAGATTCTGAAATTTCTCTGCCATGTCTTTGTCCGTGAGAATTTTGCCTTGTGGTGTAAGAAAAGCACTGCGTTGAAACGGTGGAGACCAGATTCCGCTTGTCTGGTAATCGAACTGAAACTCAGACACATCATTGTACTTGTGAAGAAGTTTGTCTGAAACAGGTTTTGGTACGTTCTGAGTTAAAACAGATGAGGATGGAGGTGGGGATGAAGAAGATGAAGACATTCTTTAAAAACAAAATACCAATAGTTTTGATTGGAGGGTTTCATGAGGTAAAAAAAGC
The DNA here is from genome assembly GCF_030686135.1 of Camelina sativa. Taxonomy (NCBI): domain Eukaryota; kingdom Viridiplantae; phylum Streptophyta; class Magnoliopsida; order Brassicales; family Brassicaceae; genus Camelina; species Camelina sativa. The sequence continues at coordinate 12,424,695 of NC_141890.1, forward strand.
TGGATGGAGACTTTTATGGTAATGACAAAATAATGGATTCTTTTGCAAATAATGGAGGATGAGTGGAGAGGAGCACAGAACATTTGAGTCTCTCTTCTTTTTCTTCTCTTTTTATTTTGTTTCTTTTCTTATGTACAGATGCGTTTTTGGATTTTCATAATGACAAATCATTGAGCTCTTTCACATACAAATGTGTGTATTGTGCTAAAAACCTCAAAAGAATTTTAAGACTTCAAATTAAAGAACTCATATGGGCTTCAATAATTGAACATTAATTAGAACCCAATGGGTTTTCCTTGGTAGATAGAGCCACAAATGTTTCATTTTTATTAGATCATCATCGTTTTTGCTTCTTCTTTTTTTTTTTTTTTTGTCGAAATTGAGAGAGAGTGACTGAATGAATTATCGCCGTTTACCAATGTAAAACATGACCACCACCACTTTGTGACCTTTTCAAGAAAGTGAAAGCATTTAAACAATGGATACAAAACCCACAACAAAATGTCAGATCTGCCCCTTGTCTCAGAGCTTTTTAAGGGACTTAAGCCGGGGTACTTTGGTAAATTCAGATATTTTTATTCACCGAGAAATCCATCGGTGGTGATTAAGGAAGGTACAGCTAGAAGAAAGGCAGCACAAGTCTTACCCTAAACCTTTTTTTTTCAAAGTCTCTGTCTTTCTGTAGAAATCTGGGGAAAATGTTTTGAATCTAAGGAGAAAAAGTAAAATCGAAGTTGAAGTCTTTTTTTTTTTGAGTTGAGGAAGCGCAAAGTGTGAACAGTGTTGTAATGGCGGGTTACAGAGCAGATGATGATTATGATTACCTTTTCAAGGTGGTTCTGATCGGTGATTCCGGTGTTGGGAAGTCCAATCTGCTTTCTCGATTCACCAGGAACGAGTTCAGTCTTGAGTCTAAATCAACGATCGGGGTTGAGTTCGCGACTCGTAGCTTGAATGTTAATGACAAAGTTATCAAAGCCCAGATTTGGGATACTGCTGGTCAAGAAAGGTTGGTTTAAGCTCTCTCTCTCTCTTCATTTCTCGATCTGGGTTTTATTAAAGTCTTGGCCTTTAGATGCATTGGTGGAGTCAAGACCAATCCCTCTCTGTTTATAGTTCTTGAGAACTGAATTGTTTAGGTTAAGCAAACAAATTTAGGTTAGAACTTGTGTTTTTCTGTGGATCAGTGTGAACTGTGGCGTTTATGGTTTGTTCAATTGCCAAAGGAGAACTCAAATGGAGCTCAAACTATGTTTAGATCTGTCTTAGTGTTATTGTAAAGAAAGCTTGAGAAAGAAACCTGTGATTGTGTTAATTACTCTGGAGATGAAATGATACATTGTGTTTGTGTATAAGGAGAGAGCCCAATGATATGCTTTTAAGTTACCAATTTTGTAGAATGTATGTTATTTTGCTGATTTGTTTAATCGACTGAGATCAGCCACAGGTAGAGAAGCTAATTCATTGTCCATATATATGTTCCTTAATTCTTATTTCTGTTGTTTAGGGGATCTTTAGGATTGAGTGTATTCGTATATCGGTTTCTTTAGTGATGAGTTTCTACCATTGCAGCTAAAAAGCTTATTGCTTTGAAGTCTTTTTTGACGTTTTGGTTCTTCTTATGCGTTTGCTGACTAAATCTTTAACGGGAATTTTACCATCTCTCTTATTTTTAGATACCGAGCAATCACTAGTGCATACTACCGAGGAGCTGTTGGGGCACTTCTTGTCTACGACGTAACCCGACACTCCACATTTGAAAACGTTGAGAGATGGCTAAGGGAACTCCGTGACCATACCGACCCAAACATAGTCGTGATGCTAGTAGGAAACAAATCCGATCTTCGCCATCTTGTGGCTGTCCAAACCGAAGATGCGAAATCTTTTGCAGAGACTGAATCACTCTACTTCATGGAAACCTCAGCTCTTGAATCTACCAACGTTGAGAACGCGTTTTCCGAAGTACTCACTCAGATTTACCATGTGGTGAGCAAGAAAGCAATGGAGGCTGGTGAAGACTCGGGTAATGTTCCTTCCAAAGGAGAGAAGATCGATGTCGATGTTTCCGCTGTGAAGAAAACTGGTTGCTGCTCCAACTAAAACACTACAAAGATTGAAGGATTTGGTCATGTATCCTCAAGCTAAGATCGTTTTTTCTTTCTTCCTTCCTGTTAACATTCAAAATTCTTTTGAAGATGTTTGCTTTCTTAGGAAACAACAATCTTATCTTATGCTTTTGATTTTTGCTTGCTTGAAAAATTGCTTAGCTTTTGGTCTGGTACTATTGTATCGGTTAAGGGATTTTGTAATTTAACCGGTTCCAATCTATGGGTTTATTCAGCTCTGTTTTCTTAATTCAATCCGCAAATATCTCTAAACCAATAATTGATAGTGCTAATTGGTGACAACTTACAATCAAAACCTAAATTCTTGATCATTGATTCAGCCTCTAATATTAGAAAATCTTGACAACATTTATAATTCAATTTTAGAAAAAGTTACCTTTTTTTTTTTGGTTTCGTTATTGACTTTTCTTGACTTTTTTTTATTTGTGAAAGAAACAAAAAAAAATCCATGTGATTTTTAAAATTTTCCTTAAAAAATTACGTCGTCAGTAACGCCGAAAGAATATTCCGTTACTAAGATGACGGATTCGACCGTTTCCCGCCAAGAAAACAGCCCAAAGAAACCTAACGACAGTAACGGAGAATTCAAACGTCTCTTAGTTCCCGAAACCTCTGACCCGGAGGAGGATGACGAGCGCCGCGAATCGCCACCGGAGAATCAAATCCTGAACGTCGAAGAAGAAAGAGACAGAACCTACGACACGGTTCCTCCGTTCTCATGGGCGAAGCTATGGAAATTCACCGGACCTGGGTTTCTAATGAGCATAGCGTTCTTAGATCCAGGAAACATCGAAGGAGATCTACAAGCCGGAGTTGTGGCTGGTTACTCTCTCCTATGGCTTCTTCTATGGGCTACGCTAATGGGACTTCTGATGCAGCTTCTCTCTGCTCGGATCGGTGTCGCGACTGGTCGGCATCTGGCGGAGATTTGCCGAAACGAGTACCCATCGTGGGCTCGGATCTTGCTTTGGTTCATGGCGGAGGTCGCTTTGATCGGAGCTGATATTCAAGAAGTCATCGGAAGCGCCATCGCTCTTCAGATCTTGACTCGTGGGTTTTTGCCTATTTGGGTTGGTGTTATCATCACTTCGTTTGATTGGTAAGTAAAAATTAGGTCAAAATTGAAAAAAAAAATATAGGTCAAAATTGAAAACGTGAAGCTTAAGCATGTGATTGATTTGTGTTCTTGTGAAAAAAAAAAAACAGCTTCTTGATTTCGTATTTGGAGAAATGTGGAATGAGGAAATTAGAAGGTCTTTTTGCGGTTTTGATTGCGACGATGGCTCTTTCGTTTGCTTGGATGTTTAATGAAACTAAGCCAAGTGTAGAAGAGCTATTCATAGGTATTATTGTTCCGAAGCTCGGATCAAAGACGATAAGAGAAGCTGTTGGAGTTGTGGGATGTGTAATAACGCCTCACAATGTGTTTTTGCATTCAGCTTTAGTGCAGTCTAGGAAGACAAATCCAAAGGAGAGTAACAGAGTTCAGGAAGCTCTTAACTACTATACAATCGAATCAACGGCTGCGCTTTTCTTCTCTTTTATGATCAATCTGTTTGTGACTGCGGTTTTCGCTAAAGGGTTTTATGGAACCAAACAGGCTGATAGTATAGGACTGGTTAATGCGGGACATTACTTACAGGAGAAGTATGGCGGTGGGGTTTTCCCGATACTTTACATTTGGGGAATTGGTTTGTTAGCTGCTGGACAAAGCAGTACTATAACTGGGACTTATGCTGGACAGTTTATAATGGAAGGGTTCTTAGATCTTCAGATGGAGCAATGGCTATCAGCTTTTATAACTAGAAGCTTTGCGATTGTACCTACTATGATTGTAGCTCTTATGTTTAACACATCTGAGGGCTCGCTCGATGTTTTAAACGAATGGCTTAACATTCTTCAGTCGATGCAGATTCCTTTCGCGGTTATTCCTCTTCTGACTATGGTTTCTAAAGAACATATCATGGGTGTCTTCAAAATCGGACCTTCGCTTGAGGTAAAGCCATTTTGTTGTCATTTGTCTTCTTTACTGTAATGTGCTTTTGATTGTAACGAGTTAGTTGGGATCTTTTGCAGAAGCTAGCGTGGACTGTGGCAGTGTTTGTGATGATGATAAATGGGTATCTTCTTCTTGATTTCTTCATGGCTGCAGTGGAAGGTTTTTTTGTTGGGTTTTTGGTTTTTGCTGGAATAGTAGGATACATCAGTTTCATCATCTATCTTGTTTCCTATAGAAGCTCACAATCTTCTTCTTGGTCGAGCTTAGAAATGTCACAGAGAGTTGTTTCCACAGAGACGTAGCAACCCATAACTCCATTGACTCTTGACTTCTTCAACCCCAAAACTTATCTGAGCAATGGCAGATGCGGTTTGGTCTATTTTGAGGGATGGTTTTGCTGCATTTGCTCGACGATTTGAATTGAGACAGTAGACTAGAGGAAACTCAGATGTGAGATGATGCAAAGACCGCTTCGGTTAAGATTGTAGATTGATTTGTTAAGTTATCTTCTAACATTGCAAATGTAGAGTAGAATTATGTAAAAGACGTGAACAGAGAAGTGATTAACCAGAAACAAAATTAGAGAAGTGATACTAAATCTCAAACTTATTTTTGGTCAGAACTCAAAACCTTATGGAGAAGCTATACACCTAGACCTGGGCATATTAACCGAACCCGAAATCCGAACCCGAATCCGACCCGAACTAGGAGGTTCGGTTCGGGTTCGGGAAGTATGTAAACCCCGATCGGGTGTAATCTATCTAAGGTTCGGATACCCGAAGTAAAACCCGATTAACCCGAACATATATACATACATATCCGAATATATACATATATTCTAAATCCCTAAATCCCTAATATTTACTTTACTCTTTCTCTTTTATTGCAGAGTCTGTTCGATTTCCTATCTTAAAAAAAAATATATATAATCAGTTTTAATCCCCAAATCGTCAAACTGGATACACTAAATCACGTTGTCGCATCTTCTCCTCCTTCTGAAACTTCACAGAGGAAATCAAAGGTTTGTCTTCTTTCTCTTCATCTTCAAAATTGGGATTTTGTTTTTGTAGCTCTTTGTATCTTAATTGTAAAACTGAATCAGTTGTATTGTTGTTATCTTTACCAATGATTGCGAAGTTTAGCTGAAAAGATTTTGATAGAATTTACTGTGAGTTTTGTGGCTTTGTATGGGTGTTATCGGATTGTTCTTGATTGGTATCATTGTGGTCTATTTTTGTGTGTAAATGTCTAAGTAAATCAAATAGAAGTTGTAGTTATAAGTTGAGGGTTGTTCAGAGATACTATGACTTATGCTAATCACGACCATCTTATCTTTCTTGTTGCCATGATTTTTAACCTTCTTTGAATCTAACCAAGTCCTATTGATATCTTATTTTTTGTTTCACCTGTTGAGCATTTCGTAGCCCTCTTCTCTGGTCTATTGTTTGTCACCTTTTTTAGCCGCATTATGTTGTTGAGAAATGAATTTACCCATTCACAACGGCTATTATGGTTAAACTCTATTATCCTTGACTGATAATGATGATGCATTAGTGTACTTTTAATTCTTTAGCTCTTTGTTTCCTATAAGTTTGTTTAGCTCTCTGTTTATTTAGCTCTTTGTTTCCTATAAGTTTGTTTAGCTCTCTGTTTGTTTAGCTCACTGTTATGGATTCCTAGAAGTTTGTTTACGTCTCTGTTTGTTTAGCTATCTATTTATATTTTAACTATCTGTTTATGTCTCTGAGTTTTGTTTTAGTTTGAACAAGCAATACAAATTAGTTCTTAAAGTGTTACTTATGATTTTGCAGATGGATTCATCATCTCCAAATTTTAATGATGACGAGAGAGATATACACGAAGAAGAAGAGTTTCTAACACCCGAGTCTAATCGAAGGAGCAAAAAGAAACAGACTCGTAATAGCGGATCAGAGTCTGAGCAGCCTGAGTCTAAGACCCAAAGACTCTCAACCCAAGATCAAATGTATGGCAACATTTCACGAGATTGAAGGACAATCGTGACAAATGTAACTGCAACTATTGTGGAAAAGAATTCAGCTGTCCAACAAAATCAGGGACAAAAACCTTGTGGAATCATCTAAAAATATGCAAGGCATATTTGGCATGGGAAGACTGTCAAAATCCATCCGAAGGTCAACAGGTTATTAGTAAAGATGGGAGTTTACAATCTGGAAAAGTGCCTGAGCATATTTTTAGAGAAGCTTTGAATGAAATGGTGGTGATAGGAGAGTTACCATTGTCGTTTGTAGAATGTGCGGCAATGAAACATTTTTGCAACAAGGTGCCACTTCTATCTTCTTAGATGGCTTGTTAGTAACCTGATTTTAAGACATGATTCTAATCAATGTTTTTTCTTATGTAATCCACTTAAGTGAACCTGTACAAGCCGCATTCAAGAAGGACAACAGGAAGAGACATAGTAAAGATTTTTGTTGAGAGGAAAGCTACTCTTAAAAAATGGTTTCTCACAACCAAGCAAAGAGTCTCACTCACAACTGATATATGGGTTTCCTCTGTAACTGGTACGGTTTTTGTAAATCAAATTGCAATATATTCTGATTAATGTTTCTACTCAATTAGTGAAGATGCTTATCAATGTTACATTTTTTTATTCACAGGTTCAAGTTATATGGTTATAACTGCCCACTACATTGATAAAAATTGGCGTATAAAGAAGCTAATTATAGGATTCAAGCATGTCGAAGATCGCAAAAGTAAAACAATCGCCAATACACTGCTGAAATGTCTAGCTGAATGGGGGATAGAAAGGTTGTTTACTATTACTGTTGATAATGCAACAGCTAATACTAGTGCTTTGAGTCAGTTTCAGTTTGCTTTCTCTTTAGTTAGTGAGGATTCTCTGGTTTTGGGTGGAGATTTTATGCATATGAGATGCGCTAGACATATTATTAACTTGATAGTGAAGGATGGGCTGACTGAGATTGATTCAAGTGTGACTGCAATCCGCAATGGAATCTCATATGTTAGAGGAGGACCAAATAGGAGGAAGTCATTTCAGCTGAGAGTAGATTCTAGTAAATTTTCAACAGGAAGTTTGCCACTAGATGTCTGCACTAGATGGAATTCGACATTTTTGATGTTGAATAGGGCGTCAAAGTTCAAAGGAGCATTTGATAGGATGGAGTTTGAAGATAAGTTGTATTATGATCATTTCTTAGAGACTGAGAATGGAGTGAAAAGGATTGGACCTCCTCAGAGAGATGATTGGCGTAAGGTTGAAAGGTTAGTGAAGTTTCTCCAAGTTTTCTACCATGCGACATTGGTTGTATCTACATCTACGACTATGAATGCATACAAGTGTTATGGTGAGATAGTTAACATAGCATTCAAGCTTCAATTGCTTTGTCATAGTTCTGATAATGACGTGAAAGTAAATGCACAAAAGATGTTTGACAAATTCGACAAGTACTGGGATGGCATGAAGAACATCAACAAGATGTTGGTACTTGTTAGTGTTTTTGATCCGAGAAAGAAGATGCAGTATGCAAATTTGTGTTTTGAGGAGCTATATAGGGAAAAGAGTATAACAGCTACGTCTCTGTATGATTCAGTTTTGAGCATCCTTCGTGATATGTATAAAGAATATAGTACAAGATACGATGCAGGAGCAAATGAGGAACTTTTTCATTCTCAGTCTTCAACTCAGAGTACTCAAGATAGACAAACAGACCGAATATTTGACTCCATGGAGGATGAGTTTGATGGATACAACCCAGTGGACCATAAATATGATACATTGCTTAGAAAGATTGGAGTTAGAAACACAAATGAGTTGGATACTTATCTCAGGGAAGAAGTTGAGAATCCTGAATTGATGATGGGAATTGAGTATGATGTACTCTTTTGGTGGAAAGTCAACAGTGGCAAGTATCCTATTTTATCTCAGATGGCTAGGGATTTATTTGCTATGCAAGTGTCTTCAGTTGCGTCTGAAAGTGCTTTTAGCACTAGTGGAAGGATAATAAACCCATATAGAAGTTGTCTCACACACTATATGGTAGAGATTTTGATGTGTACAGAGCAGTGGTTCAAGCAAGACCTTAAGTTTGAAGATATTGTGCTTACAAATGCACAAATTCTTGCTGAGTTTGAGTTTGAGGATGGGCTTGAAAGAGGTTTGTTTCTAATCTTGCTTAATGCTTACTATCTTAAGTTTTTGGTGTTAATATAAACTTATCTCTCAATGCTTGTAATTGTTTTTTTTTTCAGAGTTTGAAAGTGATTCAGATGGACCTTAAGTTATTCACATGCCAAAGGGAATATGCAAAAGAGAAGTGAACCAAATAATGAAAGAAGCTGTTTTGGAAGATTTCAAGTTGATTTTCTCTTTATTTCGAATACTTGAACTTCTCAATTGTTTGTAGAATGTTTTAGAAGACTTGGATTTCTTTTTTCTTTTGCTTTGAACATTTGACATTGCATTTAAGTCACCTTTGTAAGCATTTGACATTGCATTGCTTTGAACATTGACATTGCATTGCTTTGAACATGATCGAGTTTTGATCGGGTTTTGGACAATCCGATCGGGTTCTTCGGGTTTTGGGTATACCCGAACAAAACCCAAACCCAAAGGAACCCGATCCTAACCCGACCTGATAGTAGATAAAACCCGATCGGGTACTATAGGTATAAACCTGAAAACCCGAAAACCCGAGAACCCGAACCCGATCAGGTTCGGGAACCCAAATGCCCAGGCCTATATACACCAAATGATGAGTGTTTTTTGGTAGTAAACAATAAAAATGCTATTTCTGACAAAGACATATGAATTTTTTATATTTTATCATTGTATTATGCAAAATAGTTAAAACAACTTTTTAAACCAGTTGACATAGGTTGTAATGGCGTGCTTTTCCTAAACATGAAATGTTTAGGAAAAATTTGAGTGCTATGGATTTTGTCGTTTATACTAAAAAAACTTAAGATATCACAAATCTAAAAAAAATAATAAAAATGTTAGCTTGATAGAGAAAGTATGGTGACGCTTAGGAGGCAAGCAAGCATCTACCGCTGGTTAGAGACAAAGAGATATGTGTCACCTCTCTCACCTGAAACTTTCCTTCACTTTCCCGCAAAAATCATTTCAAAGAAGTCCCAACACTTAGCCAACAAAGCAGAGTGTTGTGTTAGCTTACCCATCAGCTTTCTCAGAAAGAAACTTCTCAACTTCCGATTTTTTTTTTTCACAATCCACCAAACTTTGTTTAATCTTCCTTTTTCCCTCCCCTTACAAAACCTCAACTCCATGGCTTCTCAGACTCGTTACCCATCCAAATCTCAATCCCTAATTAGGTTTTTGTTTTTTTCCTATCACTCTCTCTGTTCTCCAAACAGGGGTATTCCAAGATGATGGAGTCTAGGTCTCCGATCTGCAACACTTGTGGTGAAGAGATTGGTGTTAAATCAAACGGAGAGTTCTTTGTGGCTTGTCATGAGTGTAGTTTCCCGATCTGCAAAGCTTGTCTTGAGTATGAATTCAAAGAAGGTCGACGAATTTGCTTGCGTTGTGGCAATCCCTACGATGGTAAAAAAATCATATAATTTGCAAATCTTTATTCAAAATGTTTACAACTTTTTCGTTAATAGTTTTTGGTTTCTTTCTCAGAGAATGTGTTTGATGATGTTGAGACAAAGACATCTAAAACTCAATCCACCATTGCAACACATATCAATAACACTCCTCAGGTGTGTTGTCCTAAGATTAGTTGTTTTTGTTTTATGTCTTCAATTAGAATTTGCAAATTTGATAACTTTTCTTGATTTTTGTTTTGCAGGATTCTGGGATTCATGCTAGACATATAAGTACAGTCTCCACAATTGACAGTGGTAAGAGAACTAAGAAGCAAACTCCAATATTTTCTTAAAACGTTATGATGAGGTTTAAGTAGTTTGAACTAATTTTAAGATTGTGATTTTGTTGTTGAAGATCTGAATGATGAATATGGGAATCCAATATGGAAGAACAGAGTTGAGAGCTGGAAAGACAAGAAAGACAAGAAGAGCAAGAAGAAGAAGAAAGATGCAAAAACAACCAAACCTGAAGAACATGATGCTAAGGTTCCTCCTCAACAGCACATGGAAGATATGCCACCGTAAGCACATCCTCGTACTAATCAAATCTACGGTTTATGTTCTCATCAGAAAGTTTGAGACGTTGGTTTTGGTCTGTTGCCATTTGTATTCTCAGGAACACAGAGGCTGGTGCTACAGATGTGCTTTCGGTTGTGATTCCTATTCCAAGGACAAAGATCACTTCATACAGGATCGTTATCATCATGAGATTGATCATCTTGGCTCTATTTTTCAACTACCGTATCACTCATCCTGTCGATAGTGCTTATGGTTTATGGCTAACATCTGTGATATGTGAGATTTGGTTTGCTATTTCATGGGTGTTGGATCAGTTCCCTAAATGGTCTCCTATTAACCGAGAAACTTACATTGATCGCTTATCCTCAAGGTACACATCTTTCAGAACCTTTTATGTTCTTCTATGAGGTAGTACAAATCTTGAAGTCTTATATGAAATCATTTGTCAAAACTATGTAGATTTGAAAGAGATGGCGAGCAATCACAGCTTGCAGCTGTAGATTTCTTTGTTAGTACGGTAGATCCATTGAAGGAGCCACCTTTAATCACTGCAAACACGGTTCTTTCGATCCTCGCCTTAGACTACCCCGTGGATAAAGTCTCTTGCTATGTATCTGATGATGGTGCTGCGATGCTTTCATTTGAGTCTTTGGTTGAGACAGCAGATTTTGCTAGGAAATGGGTACCTTTCTGTAAAAAGTACTCAATCGAGCCACGAGCTCCCGAGTTTTACTTCTCGCTTAAAATCGATTACTTGAGGGATAAAGTTCAACCTTCTTTTGTTAAAGAACGTAGAGCTATGAAAGTAAGTAACCAAGGGCTCATAACACTATCCAAGAAACTAAAATTGAAAAACTTATCTCTGATTGCTCTTTGTTGTAGAGAGACTATGAAGAGTTCAAGATCAGAATGAATGCTTTAGTCGCCAAGGCTCAAAAGACACCAGAAGAAGGATGGACAATGCAAGATGGAACCTCTTGGCCTGGAAACAATACTCGTGACCATCCTGGGATGATTCAGGTTTGCTATGTCTTACATTCAAACATGTCTTAAGAAGATACTTGTTGAGTTTTCTTCTGAATCTTTTATCTTCTTTCTTGTAGGTATTCCTTGGATATAGCGGTGCTCGTGACATTGAAGGAAACGAACTTCCAAGATTAGTTTACGTCTCTAGAGAGAAGAGACCTGGATATCAACATCACAAGAAGGCCGGGGCAGAGAACGCATTGGTACAACTTTTGCATTTTTCGTTATTTTTCTAATCGAAAACTTAACATTTGAATGTTGTAACACAATCCTCATGATTTTGTTCTCTTTAGGTGAGGGTGTCAGCGGTTTTAACGAATGCTCCATTCATTCTTAACCTTGATTGTGATCACTACGTCAACAATAGCAAAGCCGTGCGTGAAGCAATGTGCTTTTTAATGGATCCTGTTGTTGGTCAAGACGTTTGCTTTGTTCAATTCCCACAGAGATTTGATGGAATCGACAAGAGTGATCGATATGCTAACCGCAACATAGTTTTCTTCGATGTAAGTTTCCGCAATATTCCAACTCATAAATTTAAGCAAGTTTTGGGCTTTCTTTTGATATCTTGTGTTTTTGATTTGATGATTTCAGGTTAATATGAGAGGGCTTGATGGGATTCAAGGGCCAGTTTATGTTGGTACTGGTACTGTCTTTAGAAGACAAGCACTTTACGGATATAGTCCTCCTTCTAAACCAAGGATGTTACCACAATCTTCTTCCTCGTCTTGTTGCTGTCTAACTAAGAAGAAACAACCTCAAGATCCTTCCGAGTTATACAAAGACGCAAAGAGAGAAGAACTCGATGCTGCAATCTTTAACCTTGGAGACCTAGACAACTACGATGAGTACGAGAGATCAATGCTGATCTCACAAACAAGCTTCGAGAAAACGTTTGGTCTCTCTGCTGTTTTCATCGAGTCTACTCTTATGGAGAATGGTGGTGTTCCTGACTCTGTAAACCCTTCAACGCTCATAAAAGAAGCCATTCATGTCATTAGCTGCGGATATGAAGAGAAAAGCGAATGGGGAAAAGAAGTAAGTTTTGTTTTCTTGGAACCAAAGTTATCAAAGATCTTATCTATGGAATCCCTTTGTTAACCTCTCATTCTGTTTTTCGCAGATCGGATGGATTTACGGATCAATCACGGAAGACATTTTGACGGGTTTCAAGATGCATTGCCGCGGATGGAGGTCCATTTACTGTATGCCATTGAGACCAGCTTTTAAAGGATCTGCTCCAATCAATTTATCAGATAGACTTCACCAGGTGTTGCGTTGGGCTCTTGGTTCAGTCGAGATCTTCCTTAGCCGGCATTGTCCTCTCTGGTATGGTTGCAGCGGAGGACGCCTCAAGTTGCTCCAGAGATTAGCTTATATAAATACTATTGTTTATCCATTCACTTCTTTGCCTCTTGTTGCTTACTGTACCCTTCCTGCTATCTGCCTTCTCACCGGCAAATTCATCATCCCAACGGTAACTTGCTCAACACTTCATACTACTGTTTGTGTCTTGAACACTCTAATGATTTGATATTTGCTTGCTGTTCGTTATTGCAGCTATCAAACTTAGCAAGCATGCTGTTTCTAGGTCTCTTTATATCAATCATCTTAACAAGTGTCCTCGAGCTTCGATGGAGCGGAGTTAGCATCGAAGACTTATGGAGAAACGAACAGTTTTGGGTTATTGGAGGTGTCTCAGCTCATCTCTTTGCTGTTTTCCAAGGATTCCTCAAAATGCTTGCTGGTCTCGACACAAATTTCACAGTCACATCGAAAACCGCAGACGATCAAGAATTTGGTGAGCTGTACATTGTCAAATGGACAACTCTCTTGATCCCTCCGACATCACTACTCATAATCAATTTGGTCGGAGTCGTTGCTGGATTCTCTGACGCTTTAAACAAAGGTTATGAAGCTTGGGGACCTTTGTTTGGGAAAGTGTTTTTCGCCTTTTGGGTGATTCTTCATCTTTATCCTTTCCTCAAAGGTCTTATGGGAAGACAAAACAGAACACCCACCATTGTTATTCTCTGGTCTATCTTGCTTGCTTCTGTGTTTTCACTTGTTTGGGTTCGTATCAATCCTTTCGTCTCCAAAACCGATACGACCTCCCTTTCTCTGAACTGTCTTTTGATCGATTGCTAAGAGAATATGTTTGTATGTTGAACGATGGATGGTCTGTTTTTGGTTGTTTTATAAATTTTTCCTCCCTTGTGAGAGAAGTTATCTCATATAATTGCTTGAGACGCAAGTAAGTACTGTTCTTATTTAGCAGCAAGTTAGGTTTCTTATTATTTTCAACTTACAACATGTCTTAAAACAAAGTATTTTATATTTTTCAAATTATTAGTGTGTGGTGGAATCTGTCTCGTATAACATAAAAAGAAAACCAAAAACAACAAAACGAAGGAAATACAAATCAGATTCCGTGAACAACAGCATCAATGTCAGGCTGAGGAATGTCATCAAGCAAAGAGTCAATGCTACATCCTTCCTCAAGCAGCTTCTCATTGAATCCAAAATCATCAGTAAACACACATTCAGGCACAACCCTGTCTTGTCCGTAAATCTCCTCTTGATCCTTCTTCTTCTCCTCAACCGCGGCAACAACATCCTTCTTCTTGCTACTCTCTCTGCGTCTACCTCTTGCAGGAACAGATGTAGCCGACAGAACTCCCAAATTCAAGCTCTTGATGTAGTCCTGCAACAGAGAAGGTCTTGGATACTTAGACCTACATTTTCTTTTAGAGAACTGTCTTCGTTTTGTCGCGTTCCAATGGTTCTTGATTGAGTTCTCTGTTCTTCCGGGGAGTCTTTTCGCAATCTCTGCCCATTTGTTTCCAATCTCTTTGTGGAATTCTATCAACACTCTGTCCTCTTCTTCACTCCATGTCTCTTTCTGTCAAAAAAGATTAAAAATTAGTCCTTTCAAAATCATTATCTTTGCTTTCCTTAATCATTCATTACATGATTTGATTAGCTACTAGTTAATACCTTGATGTCAGGTCTCAAATGGTTATGCCACCTCTCTCTACATTGTTTCCCAATCCTTCCCGGTAACACTTGAGCGATATGCGACCATTTACGCAATCCATGCTTCTCCACGAGTTGAATCAATATTCTATTATAGCCAAAACAAGAAAACTTTTATTTAACTAAGTGTCACAAATTCCATATAAGTCACAAAATCTTGCAGAATCATATAAACTAGGAGTGTATAGGGTGCAATATTATAATATCATCAACAAAATTGATAATTTTAATTGGTTCTTCAGCTTTGTTATGTTAATTAATGACAAACCTGTCTTCTTCAGCAGTCCATTGGCCTTTGACTAAGGTTGACGGTTTCTTTTCTTTCCATGATGATGATGAAGAAGAAGAAGACAACTTTCGTGTAAGATATGGTTTGGTCTTGTTGAAACTCGACGATGATCTATAATAATCATTATCTGCAGAAACACATGAAATTTCATCTGGCATCACGAAGTTCATAGCTGGTTTCATGGTCTCTGTAGGAGGGTAATCAAAAGGGATCATCCTCATCATCATCATGTTGTTTTGCTCCAAATCCATATGATCATTTTCATCGACCAAATTGATCTCTTGATGGTGATGAGGACGATGATTACGAGTGAAGTATGTTGGGTTTTCCGCAGCTTGGAAATGATGGTTCATCAATTGTGGTTTAGATTCATAAAACTCGACCATGTTTTCTTGGTAAGAGCAATGCTCGAAAGGAGCGTTATTGATACAAGAAGACATGGTTTGAAGACCTAGCAAATGGTTTGAAGATGACGAGCCATGGTGATGATGATGGTGGTGATGATCGAACTGATGATCATGGTCAAGATGGTGAAAATCTTGAAGAAAGCTTGTGGGTTTTGATTGGTCGACAACTTCGAATGGGAAATCTTCTTCTTTCATGTGTTCTTGATGATGATCACGTGTGAAGATGTTTTGGTTTAGAGGAACGAAACCACTCTCGTCGACAAAATTCTCCATTTTTTGGGAAAGGAGAAAAAAAAACTAATTAATTAGTAAAAAAAATTATGAAAAAAAGAACTAGTGAAGTCTCTTGAGGTCTTTGTGTTAGCTTTGTTCTTCCTCGTATTTGTAAGGTAGGGAAAGAAAGAAAAGACATTTAATGTGTGTTTTTACTGTACCCATAAATTTGTTATGGAATTGAAATCTAACGTTTGGTGTTTGTTGGTAGCATTAGTGTAATTTTTTAATATATATTGAATTAATTAAGTAATATCTTAAATGCTTAGCCATGTTGGTGTTTTTCTCAAAACATATTTCAACATAAAAGTGAGGACAAAATGAAGTAAATTAATTTACCTTTAAACTTAATTAGTTTATGATGAGAAAGTAGAAAGAAAAAAAAAGATATTACTAATACTAATTAAGTAAATATAGTTCAAGTTAATTGTTTATTTAGAATATATTAATCTGAATTTTGATGGAAATTAAAACATCTTATAAATCAAGTTAGAAATTGTGAGATTATAATCTTTGTTGACGTTACACATTAGGTGTTGTTGAATTTGGGGTAAACATAGTTGAATGTTTGTGAAAACGCTAGGAGAACATTTAATCTAGTTTTTAATGTGTTAACAACTCATTAATTGTGTTTAGTTAATTGCTCATAAGTGTATTAATATAGTCAACATAAATGTAATTACCATTTTAAAGGCCAAGGACAAAAAGTGTATTGACCATTTAGCTCTAAGCTCTAAATTAATCGATTCAAAAAGAATAAATATCTGCTGTTTCACGTAAAAAGGAATAGTCTTACTTATATGGTATAGAATACTATACTAGATTTTGGCACTCTTAATATCTTACAAGAGTTTGTATTAATCGTTTAGTTTATTGTACAACTTAATAGATGGGATAAAAACTTGATACATGAGTTGCATGAGCCCATCTAGCCCACGTGGTTGCTTGAGGCGTAAGTGATTTAGTGTTATCTTCTGCCTAGCACGAGAACCGAACAAAAATTAAAGGAAAGTTTGAACCGGCGGAGAAAACTTCATCAACATAAAGTCGATAATGTATGTGTGTGCGTGTGTGTGTTTATATACGTTGATTTGAGAATTATAACATGAGTGAGCATGTGCTATATTATGAGGAACTAGATTTGGTCGAGAAGATCATCAAACGCTTCAATGTCTCTTTTTTGTTGATAGAAAATGTTTTTATATTGAACGTCAAAAAAAAAAAAAATGGTTTAATATAACATGTAAACCGATGGAGCAAGTGTTGAGAATGGGCAATGGTGTTCGTTTCGTTCAGTGTAGGTTTAAGCCATTAACTTAGTTCATGTAGATTTTCTCTCAGTTAAGTCAAGTTTGTCTGTTTGTGTATGAACGTGTACAAGTTGGTTAGTTCATAAGTTCTTCTAAATCTGAAGTTCTGTCCGAAACTTTATACTCAAGACCTTTATTTATTCATGTATGGGGGGGGGGGGGGGGGGGGGGTTACCAAAAATAAAATAAAATAAAAAAGATGATTCCTATGATATTCTTCTTGTCTCCACTCAATGCATAAGGACTGGACAGCTGCTAATTTCGATGAAGTTTTCTTTCTTTTACAAAAGTAAAATCAACAGACACTTATTATTACATTTACACGATCCAATCCAGAGCAGAGCATATAAATCGTCCGCTAAAATAGCATTTGGTACCTTATTTATATACTCTTCTTTATAGATTTTGCATGAATGGTTACAATGAAACAGAGAAAAATGTAGTGTAAGGCTACTAAAATAATCATGGGTCAGTAACGAAACTATCATCTTCTATGACAATGACTATAAAAATGTTGCCAGGCCCAACTATCATATTTAACTAATAAACATTTTGAATGTTCAAATGAACTTTTCCTTGTTGTCTTGGCCTTTTGATGTACATTTGTCAAAACTTGTCCGTATGAGTAAACACATTGAACAAACGTAAACAAAAGAATCCTTATCCATCCACAATTTAACTAAACGAAAGCCTAAAATAACCAATTAATGCAACAAAACAAAGTTCAAACTTCAAAGTACATTGTGAAAGAAAGTCCTATAAATAAAAGAAGAAGAAGATTAGGAAGAAGGTCAATCTCGTAATTAAACCAAAACAGAAGCCTAAAAAGTATACAAAACTCCAACTGTCACATGACCCATCTTTGAAAAATCCAATCTTTCTCTTCTTCTCTTCTTCTTCTTTCTTTCTCTCTTTTACTTTCTCTGACACACTTCCTTCTCTTTCTCAATCTCTCTCTCTCTCTCTCTCTCTCTCTCTCTCTCTCTCTCATTCTTCACAATGAAACCTCCGTCATTACCGTTACTCATCCTCCTCCTACACCTCTCAGCCACTATCTCCGCCGCTCCTTCCCTCTCTCCAACTCCTGCTCCAACCACAGCTCCCATTCCACCTCTCAAAAAACCCTCTTCCTCCTCTGCCCCATTAGACCCAAAACAACTCAAAGCCCTCGAATCTCTAAACATCCCCACCGCCAAAGATCCCTGCAGCCACCATCCAACCACCAAACCCACCTCCGTCGTAATCTGCGACGCCAGCTCACCATTTCGCCTCGTCACTTCAATCTCCTTCACGAATTGCTCCGCCGATCTCTCTATCTCCACCACAGCTCTCAGAGCTCTCTCCCCATCTCTCACATCTCTCTCTTTCCTCAACTGCCCATCTCTCTCGCCTCCTCCACGTCTCCCTGGCTCACTACACTCCTTCACCGCCGTCTCGTCCTTCCTCCGCCGCCGCAATGGTCTCTCCGGAGTCTTCCTAGCTCGTCTCGTTAACCTCACTGACCTCACTGTCTCCTCTGTTCCTGTCTCAACCTCTGGCCTCTTCGTCATCCTCGGAAACATGCACAAGATCGTCTCTTTGACAATCTCACACGCGAATCTCTCCGGAAACATACCTAAATCGCTTCACTCCAATCTCACATTCATCGATTTATCAGACAACTTGCTCAAAGGCTCAATACCCACTTCGGTAACTCTACTCTCCAACCTAAAGTCTCTAAATTTATCCAAAAACTCCATCTCCGGCGACATACCCGACGGAATCGGAGACCTAATATCCCTAAAAAACCTATCTTTAGCCTCCAACAAGCTATCAGGACCAATCCCAGATTCAATCTCGTCGATTCCAGAGCTTACACACTTAGATCTGAGTGGGAACCAACTAAACGGCACCGTTCCAAGGTTCATCTCCAAAATGAAGCATCTCACTCACCTGAATCTTGCTAACAATGACTTCCGTGGAGTCCTACCCTTCAATGCGAGCTTCATCAAGAACCTCGAAGTCTTCAAAATCGGTGGGAACAGTGATCTTTGTTACAACCACACTGTTCTGTCATCGAAGATGAAATTGGGTATTGCAAAGTGTGATAAACATGGTTTGCCTTTGTCTCCGCCGCCTCAGAAAGAAGATTCGAATTCAGATTATGATTATGGTAATGAAGATGACACTAGTGAGAAGAAGAAAGAAGAGCACCATGGTCCTAATAAGGTTGTGCTTGGTGTTGCTATTGGACTTTCTTCTCTTGTCTTCTTAATCATCTTCATGATCCTTCTCGCCAAATGGTGTGGTTGATTCAAGATAAACAAAGGTGTAATCTTTTTACTTCTCATTCGTTCGTTAGTGAATACAGATAAAGCAAAAAAAAAGCCCTAATGGGAGATTAGGGTTCTTATGGGATGATGATTTTTTTGGAGAATAACCGAACCGGTTCTCCGCACTAATCCCGGTTTACTCTTCTTTGCTTTTCCTATTTTACATTTGATTTCACATTATAGGTCTTTGGTATTGTTATGAGATTTTGTTGTAATTTTAAGTGTATGTGGTTTAAAAAGGATTATTTTGTAATAATTATTGAATTATTCTTATCAATTATTTTTCTTCAACCATAACATTGTTCCTTATGACTTATGAGTTGTGTGTTTATATGTGTAATACGGCACATGTGGTTGAACATGGTTCAATTGATCCAAATAAAGAAACGTGTCACTTGTTACAAATGATTGAAAGTTCTAACAAACACTTGAATGTATAAAGTACATGAATCAAAACAGTTTGATTTTCACCAGAAACCTCTGCAAGAACAATGTCCATCTTTAAATTGGTGAAACCGGTTTGAATCTCTAAGGACAATTTCTCTTCTGGTTAACTTAGACATGAACTTGGCCATTTCGTGACAATCTCCACAAACTCTTAGATTCTTAGTAACTCTTATGATTTTTCCATGTCCAGAGCTAAAAATCCCTAACGCCATTGCCAGTTTCTCACTATGACCACACAAAGCTTCTTCCTTTTCCATCTCTTCCGCATCTATCAATGCATATTTAGTCTGCGGTGAATGCCCTTCTTCTCTCATTCTAGCTCTTACTCTCCTTAAAAAAGCTTCAATCTGCTCGGTTTCCGGGTTTGAACTGTCTCCAGCTACAAAGATGTTAACTTTACCTTTAATCTCTATCCAGCTACATCCCGGATTCTTCCTCAATCCGCGTTGCCCTATCCTCCTCCTTAGCCTTTTTACTTCTTCCCATTTCTCAGCTTCCGCGTAGATGTTCGCCATGAGTACATAATACCCTGTGTTCTCTGGTTCAAGCTCGAAGACCTTCTCTGAGACTCTCTCAGCTAGCTTAACATCATGATGTATCCTGCAGCCACACAGCAATGCTCCCCAGATTGTAGCATCTGGCGGAATTGGCATGTTCTCGATGAACCTATAAGCTTTTGACAAGTTTCCGGTTCTTGCAAGCATGTCGACTATACAAGCATAATGTTCTACCGTTGGCTCGATCTTGCATTCATGTCTCATGATGTTAAAGAATCTCCATCCTTCATCCACTAGTCCTGAATGGCTACAAGCATACAACAAAGATACAAAGGATATTTCGTCAGGCTCAATACCCGCTTGTCTCATTTGATTGAAAAGAGCTATCGCTTCTTTTCCAAACCCGTGCATCCCATATCCAGCTATCATCACTGTCCAGGAAACAAGATCCTTGGAAGCAATACCATCAAAGAGCATACGTGCGAGTAACAACGCTCCACATTTCGCGTACATGTCTACCAGGGAATTAGCAACATGCCTATCTGAGAAATACCCGTTTCTCATGATGTAACCGTGGATCTCTCTGCCTTTATCGAAAGCAGAAAGACTTGCACAAGCTGGAAGAACACACGCCACTGTTCTCTCATCAGGACTAAATCGCTTCTCTTCCAACAGCAAATTAAACAGGCTTAGAGCTTCATTGGCGTAACAGTTCTTTGAGTACCCACCAATAACAGTGTTCCACGAGATAATATCTTTCACACGCATCTCAGAGAACACTAGCTCCGCCTCTCTCATGCTTCCACATTTCGCATACATATCCATCAGAGCATTCGATACAAAGATATCAAATCCCATATCATTTTCCTTTATCCACTCATGGACTCGCTTACCTTCATCTAATAACCGATTACGTGAACAACAGTTCAAAACCGCAGTGACTGTATAAACATCAGGACTAATACCTTCTTCCTCCATTTGTTCAAATAACTTCACAGCTTCACCAGCCAAACCTTCCCTAGCATAACCAGCAATCATGGAAGTATATGACACAACACTTCGATCACTCATCTCCGTAAACACAGCTTTAGCAGAGTCTAAATCACCACACTTCGAATACATATCAAGCAACGTATTACAAAACCGATCTTCTCTACTGTAACAAGCTTTCATTCCAAAACTATGGACAGCTCTACCTAATGAGATCAAACGAGAATCAGCACAGCCTGCAAAAACGCTAACAATAGTAGCCAAATCAACCTCTACTCCTGAAACCAACATCTTCACAAAAACAGACAGCCCTTTTTCAGCTAACCCGTTAGATACATACCCATTAATAATCGAATTCCAAGATATAACATCCCTCGCAGTCATTCCATCGAACACCTTACGTGCACTATCAACTCTCTGATTCTTCAAATAAAACGCCACCAGAGAATTCCCTACAGAGTTCCGATCACCAAAACCTGATTTCAGAATATAACCATGAAGCTGCTCTCCTCCGTTAACACTTCGCAAAGACAAAAAGCTCTTTGAAATACAAGAAAAAGTATAGCTATCCATTTCAACACCAGAACTCATCATCTTCTTAAACAATCCAATACTGCCACTGAAATCACCAGACTTTGCTAGCTCGTTCATCAAAATATTCCAGAACAGAGGTTTCTCGATCTTAACCTGATCGAAAACTCGAGTCGCTTGTTTCAAATCTCCGCAATTTGTGTACATGAGAGCTAGTTTCGAACCCAAACTCGAATCTATCAAAAACCCATTACCACGGATAAAGGAATCAACTTCTTTACCATCTTCGAGAGATTTCGAATCGGAACAGAGTTGAAGAACAGAGCATAGAGTTCTGGGATCAATATCCCATTTTCCAGATACGCGGAGAAGCTTCACGGCGCTCTCTAGGTTCCCTGATTCGCAGAATCTACGTAATCGAGTGTTCGCATCCGTTGCGCTTCGATCAAACGTCGAAATCGAATCCGTTCTCAACGAGGCTCTGTTGAAAATCACATTTTGTCTAACTCTAACATCGCTTACTAATATCTCTCTCTGGGTTTGGAACCACCGGTGATGAGAGGAAGAGAAACACAAGCTTGGCGAAGACAAATTCGCCACCAACATCGCCATCTCTCTCTTATCTTCCTCTACTCATCAAACGAAAAAGCGCGGGAAAATTAAAATGATTGATTGTTTCAGTAAAAAAGAAAAAGTTTCAACAGACTTAGTTTATAGTATCGTGAAAGAGCAGTCCACCCACTCGAGAGCGATGTTCTTAGAAAAAAAAACTTAAAAAGTTTAAACCTTTACTGTCCACAAGTTTCTGCGTAGCTGTAATTGGACCCCAAACATATAAAGGTTAGTTTTTTTTTTTTTTTTTTTTTTTGAGGATAAATTTTTGTTTTGTTGTTGCGAGGAAAGAGGCCAAAGAGAGAGAGAGAGATTGAGAGAGAATCAGATTTTTTCAGGGAAGGTGTCAGGAACTAAAAAAAGCTATGGATTTGGCTCTTCATATTACTTGTGCTTACCCGTTGATCAAACAAGGATTAATGAGAGCCAAATCAACCAATCATCTTCCTGTTCGAGGTTATCGAAACTTCCCTATAGTTACAGTTTTTCTGATAATTTCTCTCGGATTCTAGACAGATATAGTTACAGTGTTTCTCTACAGCTAACTGAATTTAGACAGATAGCAGATAAACTTTCGCCGCGGTTTGTGTTGCAAAACTCGTGCCTTGAGCTGAGTCTTTCAAGAATCATGCTTCGAGAGAACCCTTTGTCTTCAATGGGGAGAGCAAAGAAAGTATCTGTTTGTTGCAAGAAACCGTCTAATAGAGGAGCTTCAAACCCGAGTAAATCTAACCAAGAGGAGATCATTTCTCTCTTGAAACGAATTCAATCTTCAATCTCCAAAGAAGCAGCTAGGGACGTTGAAGAGAAGAACCGTGATGAGTCTTCTGAGAGCAAGCCGCTGACCAAAGCTGTTGTTGACGTTCTTGAGAAATCAAGAAAGAAAACTGAGGGTAATCAACTATTCTCGATCAAATCCCAATCCATCTTCTTGCCATTTGTTGATATAATGACCAACTATTCAACTGTAGGAGATTCTAGTGTGAAGAAGGAGCCACCAAAGAGACAAGTAGAGGTTCCCCGACCAGCGTCTAGTTTAGTTAAGAAAACTCCTACATCTTCTGCCTCAGGTCCAAGAGGTACGCTTCCAGTATCAATCAGCGATAAAGCTTTAGGAGAAATGACAAAGGAGGAAGAGAAAGCTTCATTGATAGAAACTATGAAACTTGCAGAGCTCAAAGAAGTTGCAAAGAAGAGAGGAATCAAAGGATACTCAAAGTTGAGGAAGAGTGAACTACTGGAGCTGATCAGATCGTCCTAGTGGTAATCTTGAGACAAACATTGTCTCTGACATGCAAACCAGATAACAAATGTGGTTGGAGTTGTTACATTTGGAAACTTATTCATGTAAAGTTGATAGATGTTCAAGAAGTTCAACCTTGTAAAATTCGGTTTTTCACCATCTGTTGTCAAACAAAGTTAATAATAGGAAGAAAAAAATCCCCAAAAATGGTTCATATCTCGAAGGCACTTGAAGATTCTTAACCAAAAGAAGTCAAAAAGGTTACCACAACACGAAATCCTTACTATCCAGAATCGTAAATATAAGAACTTGAAAACAGAGCTAACGCCAGAAAACAAAATAGCAAAAGACTCTTCAACCAGTGATGTTCTGAGACTTGTTGAGGATAACACCTTCATACTTAACCTGGAACCACTTCATGGCATCATCCTTAGTAACTCTATGCTGAATACCAACGCGAGCCTTGCATCTACGGCGACGGGCCACACGGTACCCTGGGCGTTCAAGAACAACGTAGAAATCCATACCGTAGATACCGGTAGAAGGATCATACCTAAGAAAGAAAGAAATGCAGAATGATTAGAACATCCCCCTCACAATCAAATTTGTTTCACTAAATCAGCCCATAATGCCCTTATCACCACACTTACTTGATTCCAAGATCAATGTGCTCCTGGATACCGAATCCGAAGCAGCCAGTGTCACTGAAGTTCCTCCTCAACAGCTCGTACTCCTTCACTTTCAAGCCACTCTCAAGAAGCTGCATTGCCTTCTCACCCCTAACGGTGACATAGCACGCAATCTTTTCATTACGCCTGATACCGAAAGACCTCACAGTGTACCTTGCTGTTTACAATTAAGACCACTCTAAATCAAAACTCTAAAGTCTTTAAGTTACAGATATAAAACATCAAAGATTCAACATGAAGATGATTACATACCCTTGGAGAAGACAGGGGTTTGACCACTGAGCTGTTCCAAAACCTACAATTACCAAAAGTGGAAAGGATAAAACTTTTAACTTTCAATTACAATACCTCAGTGCCATCTATGAACTAAACAACCCATTTCAAAGTAGCTAAAACGTAAAGGTCTCAATTTTTTTGCAGTGTTTCCTAGTAAATGATTATTCTAAGAGGAAATAAAGAACGAACCTTGGAGGCACGAGTGAGACGATCACCACTCTCACCAACAGAGATGTTAAGAACGAGCTTCTGAACCTTAATATCCCTCATAGGGTTCGAGAGCTTCTTCTCCGACGCCTGCATCACGTAAACACACAATTAAAATCCCAAAAAATGAGAGGAACGAAGATATATCCATAGATCAAAAAAGGATGACACCTTACCATCTTAAAGACTCTGGATTCAAAATCGAAGGGAGATGAGCAAAAAGAGTGGCAGACGAATTGCGTCGGCTGCGAAGTGTGATAGTTATATGAAAGAATATTAGGGTTTCTTCCTCTAGAAAATGACGAAAGTACCCCTTACCTAGGTTTTAAAATTTTAAAAAAGCCCCGTTGCCGGGACTCGAACCCGGGTCTCTCGGGTGAGAGCCGAGTATCCTGACCCGCTAGACTACAACGGATTGATGTCTTCTCATAAGATTCGGAATTCTTAACTGGAGATACTAAGCTCATTTTGTTATCACTTTCTTATTTTCTGTTCTTTGTTTACTTTGATTGGTATGGTGAATCTTTACACAAAGCCAAGAAAGAGTCTTCAAGAATTGCATTTGTAAGAGACTTTGAGTCATAAACAAACCATCTTCATTAAACTTGGTAACAAAATAGAAGAAGACAAACATTCAAAAGCAGAAAAGAAAGAAAAAAACCAAAGGAACCCCTTAAACTGCAGCAACTCCCGCCTTTTCTCTCTTCATGGTAGACAGATGAAACACTTTGTATCACCTTCTCCTCAAACTTTTACTATATAAAAATATCTGAACTAAACTCATTTACATATGCAGAAACAAAAGAAGAAAAGAAGCAAAGAGGAGATTTTGTGTTTTTTTCACCAAATTCAAAAGGAGAGAAAGAAGCAAGCAGATACAACTGGAGGGTTTTTGTTTCAGCAGATTTGGGGAAGTTGGTTGGTTTGTAGCAGCTGGCTTTGACCATCAAACTTGTCTGAACAGAACATTTCTTGAACGAATTTGAGGAGGTAAAACTTCGAATTGTGTCCTCCGCATTATCTTCAACTACTACTACCTTCTGGCTCGTGTAATGGTACATTATATATATAAAGTTGTTTGTCTTTTGCAGATTCTTTTTATGTTCCAGATTGACTCAAGAAACTAAGACCCAATTGTCTCTTGATATGGTCTGGAATCAACTTGTTGACCAGTTCAGGTGATGCTCCAGCTACCTCTTGTTTGAAGTTGAAGAGAGGCGGGAATGGCCGTCCATTTGGTAAACGCGCGTTTGGTTCTCTAAGTTCATCAAAGAACGGATGTGCACAAGCTTCGAGCTGTAATACGTAGAACATCAAAAAAACATTAAGCATTCAGTTTATATTTTTATAGACAGAAGATATGTCAAGACAATGCTCACCGCGGTGCATCTAAGACTTGGAGAATATTGAAGCAGCCTTGATGCAAAATCAATCGCTTCTGGAGGCATCCTTTTGTGGAAGATCTAAATTAAAATGTAAATATAATTATGTTGATGTACTAAGTGGAAACTGAAACAAAACAAAATGTATGTAAAAGAGAAGAAAAAATAACAAACCTTGTGCCAAGGGTGTGCCTTTATTTGTGGAAACCTAAAATCTGTGTAATGTGGATTCATACAACGGATCTCTTCTCGAGTTGGTGTACCAAGAACCTGTGTCCAACAACTCCATACAATGAGGATTTGTAGCTAATAAATGTAACTTGAAATATATTATTGTTAAGAATTCTTACCTTTATAATTTCAACGAGCTGATCCACAGCATTTTCTCCAGGGAACAACGGCTGTATAAAAGAAAAGATATCCTCAGAAAGAGTCCTACCGCAAAATTACGAGAGGCTAAAGAAGCAACTTACTGAAATATTGTTTACCTGACCAAGAAGAAGCTCAGCAAGAACACAACCAGCAGACCAAATATCAATTGAAGTTGTGTACTCCGTGGCACCAAATATGAGTTCAGGTGCACGGTAGAATCGTGAACAGATGTAAGATATGTTGGCTTCGCCTTTAACCTGAAGCAACAGTAAATTTCATCAGTAAGTGGCAAGATCACACAAAACAATAAACGCTAAGAGTTCATATGTGCCGAAGTCTTACCAGCTGTTTGGCACTGCCAAAGTCACAGATCTTGACTTGATGAGTAAGAGGATCAACCTGTGTATAAAGAGACCAGAAGAGATACATTAACAAAGAAAGAACCAAGAGATGAAACAATACATAAAGCTGTTTCTTGAATGTAAATGCATACCAGCAGATTTTGAGGCTTTAGATCTCTGTGACAAACTCCAGCAACGTTGTGAGTGTAGGCAAGTCCCCTGAAGATCTAACATGACAAAAGGGTATATAATATCAGAATAAGTACAAATTTTTATGTACATCAGTTATGTGTACAGAAGATGGCAAAGTGTGATGTTGTTGTTACCTGGTACATGTAGAGTTTAACATAAACAAGCGGCATTCTTTGGTTAGCACTGCTATAATGTTTAAGAACTCGATACAAGCTCTCAGGGACATACTCCATAACCAAATTAAGGAATAGCTCATCTTTACTTGTGGTCGAAAAGAAGCAATGCTTCAAACAAACCACATTTGGATGATCCATGACACGCATCAACTGAAGTTCTCGGTTCTTGTATCTTCTGTCTTGCAAAACCTTCTTTATCGCCACGGTTTCTCCAGTCTCCAAACACTTAGCTTGGAAAACTATTCCGAACGAGCCTGTACCTACAACTCGCTCCGCCATGTAACTAATTGTCTAACAAAAACATAGGAAATAAATATCTTCGTTAAGGAACAAATCTTTGCATATACATAAAAAGTGTATCTACTTGGTTTAGTCCTGCCTATATAAATATACCTGTTTTGGTTCACCATTTTTGCCTCCGATTGTGGTGGAAATTATATGACCAGTGACTTGATCATGTCCGCCATCAACTACAGCATCAGGCATCTCCTGCAAAAGACAAAGCATCAAGGTCAATAAAAACGCAAGTAAAAGCTGAAAAGTATAATGCTCGTCTGAGAATCAAAAAGCCTAAAGAAGGAAACTTTATCCTAAAAGAGTGGTTAAGAAATAGCCGTTACGCAGAATGAAACTGATTTTAGTAAAAAAAAAAACATGTACGTTTTTTGTCACGCCAGAAGAAAGGTATAACAAAAATAAAACTAGAATGAATGAATCTATATAGCTCAATTCTGGATCTAGCAACTTGTGCAAACTGTGGATTCAATTACAGATCGAGACAAATTAGACATAAATAAATCCCAGCAACAGCAAAGCTACTGATTTAGAAAGTCAAAAGATGCTCAATTTACACAACTAAGGAGATACAAATCAGCTATAAAGAACTATTTTTGTTTCCTCAGAACTCAAAACTCATTGAGAGCAGGCCATATCTAGAGCTAACTCAAAAAAGGTAAAAACTTTGAACAAACCCAGAACTCAAAAAACCCCCTTTAACTTCAAAGAGTACTAAAACTAATAAGACTTCTCTACAAGAACAAGAACTCTCAAAAAGACCAGTAATTGAAAAGGTTAAAAAAAAAAACAGGATCTTATTCTATCTGAAAGACAGCAAAAAGGAACACAAGTAGGTTTACCTTATCGTCAGCCATGGTGATAGATAGAGAGACACAGAAGAAGAGAGAAGATAAAGAGAGAAAGAGAGAGGGAGTGGATTTGAGAGAGAGAGAGAGAGAGAGAACAAATGAGTTTCAATCAGTTTGGTTGGTAATGATGATCATGGTGGAGAGAGAGGAGAGAGAGAGAGAGAGAAGCCGCAAGATGAGAAAGAAGAAAAAGGGAAGAGAGAGAAAGGAACAAGAGCATGTGAATCCAGCTCGCTCTCTTTCTCCCTCCTATTATCTCCCCTTTGCTTTCCGTTTTCTTCGCCATCTTCTTTCTTTCGTGTTTTTTTTATTATTGTTTTATTTATTTTCTTTTTATGGTTTGTTAAGACGAATTTACAAATACATCCTCGGACTTGTTGTTTAATTACGAATACAGACCCGGTAAACTCTTTTGTGGAAATTTCGTCATCAAAGGGAGGGAGGGGGCATCATGTTCTTGTCGGTCAAATTTGAATCCCCCCTTTCAATGGACTCATGGTGCTTTGCTTACTAATCTTCTTTTTTTCTCAATATTGACTGACATTTTCAAGGTATATCTCTCATTGTATGTCAAAAAAAAAAAAGTTCAAAGGTTTTTAAACAAACAAACAAAAAGTCAAATGTATTATCAGTAATCTCTATGAAAACTTGGCTAAAACGGTTATACTATCTCCGTTTCATAATATACGATGTTTTAGTGATTTTTCTTTGTTTTATAATATAAGATGTTTTTAACTTTTTAAGTAATTTTTAGATTACTTTTATATTTTCTTATTACTTATTTTATGCAGTTTTGTTTATGATTGGTTGAACTTTTTTAAAGTGGTTATTTTTTAATCTACGGGTTTTTACTTAAAACATATTATATTTTGAGATGGGGAGAGTATATAATTCCATGGTCCAATTGATAACACAAAACGGTATAAGTTTTTTAGTCTTATCAATAAGTGGTATACAAATATAGTTATAAACCGTAAGTTACTAACATATACATAATAATATTTGATAGCGGTTAATTTCATATCGTATTCGATATTATTTTTACAAATGATTACGATGAAAGTGATATATAGAATTGACAATCTAGTTTTGGTCGGCTGCTCTATATTCAATTTATTAGATCTAAGTCTAGCTAAATTGATCTTAGTTTACTCGTTACTTTACATCTAGTTTTGTTTTGTACCTATCGATGAATTACACCAAACATTAACTATTTAAAAAACACTTATCTAAGGCATAAATAGAAAAGTTAGAGCATGATGAACTGGAACAAATTTGTCAAAGATCCAAGTTTGACCATTTGGTGGGAAAACTTCTTTTTTGACAATTGATGAAAGAAAAAAAGCATTTATGTTTCTTTGGTCTTAGCTTTTTAATGTTTTTCTTATTTTATAAAAAAATTCAGACTTAAATTGGCTTTATAATTATTACCTAATAGTGTAGCTTTACTTATTGTGTTTTTTGTTTTCTTCTTTATATTTTTTTAATATATATATTTTTTTCTGGAGACATCAATATTAAAATCAATGATGATAATGATAGCAGTACTAGCATTTTTGCAGAAGACAACAAAATAAATAATAATATAATTTTCTTTTTGTTCAATTATGCATGGGACATACATACTTTTGGCTGTATGGATGGATTTACATTGCATATTTTTTGAGTTATCTTTAGACTCAATAATTTCTATGTCGATAGATGTATTATCCAACCGTATATATATAGTATACAATAGCAACCAGCCAACCAGTTTAAATGTTCATATACACATACGCTCAGGTTTTAGCTGCAGATTTGCACTGTAGTAAGCTGTTACGATTTATATATATAGTTTAGTAAACTTGAACCTATTATTTGTCTGCAAACGCGAATGAACCTAGTACACTTGAAATCATTGTGCGATCTAGTTGTAATTTTATACAAATTACATTTTAATTTGTATAAAATCATAATTTCACAATGTTTAATGAGACAAAATACATATATCTAAGTTTTCTATAATAATGTTTTTGATACTTTATGTCTATTGTTTCATTGTACGACTTTAAAATCTGACGAATATAATACATACAATAGTAAAACTATTGAAGCATAGTGAAATGACTAAGAGAAAATCGGTCTCATTCGATAAGCTTTTGGGTTTTTTCTTTTCTTTTCTTTTGGTGGATAATGAAAAACATATATTTTATACGAATAACGAAAATACTATAATTAGATAAAAAGATTATGTTTATCTCTTGTGGTATGGGAAATAACAGTAACGTGCACCATGTGAAGAGGCTCGAGACAAGGCAGAGAGTGAAGAACTAATTATTTTGAATAAAATTGACTAATAATGTAATGTAACGAAGAAATATGACAACATGAAAATGAAACGCAAAGTTAAGTATATATATACATAAAGAAGAGAATAATAATTGGATTCGTACGAAAGGGAAGACAAAATCCTAAAAATGAATGATCTGTTTTTGCCTAACTAACAGCTAACCGTCGGCAAGAGAAATGAAAAAATCATAACACCTCTCCTTGAAGCATTATTCTTGCCATTTCTTCAAGCATCCCAACAATATTATTGTCTGTCTTCCTTAGTTTGGCTATTGAACTTTTCTATATTTGAATTATTGTTTCCCTTCTAAACTCTCTTATTAAATATATCCTTTAGTACAACATCTATAAATAAAATATTTGAATAACCAAACTTAATTTTCAAACATATATAAAGTCAGTTTTCTTACGTCAAAGATATCTATAATGTTCTGAAGAAACGGTGTCAAATTAAAACATTTAATTAAGTTCATTAACTAGTTATAAATGTTTCCCTAACTAACGTCTATGGTATTCCAATATCATACTAACAAGTAACAAGTTATTATCTACAAACAACATATGATGTAGTTTAATAATGAATGAAAATAGTCCTAGAAGTCTTTTTTTTTCTTCTAATTATTCATTCAAAGTTCATAAACGTATTTATCAATTTTGAATTCAGATTATAGTTATTCCGAAAGTGTGAATATTACAAGTTATAAACTCCGGTAATTTGCAATTAGTTTGCACCATTTTATAATTGAAGTTTAGACCACACTATGAGTAGAAGAAAACTAAACAGATTTGAAAAATAAATGTATCGAATTTAATAGGAAAAAAGATGGCTAATTACACGAAGTATAGAAGAATACATGGTCACACATACCAAGTATACTATTGTATCCTCAACTACACAAAGTATATAAATTACATGGCTATATGCATGAACTATATGACGTTATATGGTCAACACCATAAACATACAATTCGGTACACTGGTCGACTGACTCCGACGAAGACCGACGTTGACTCCGGCGAAGTCCGATGTTGACTCCGGTGTTGACCAAAAAAATGTATTAATTTTTTTTCTATTAAAACTCAAAAATAAGAAATATTATGTAAACATTTTTGTTTTTCATGATTAAAAAATATATTCAGTTCAATATCTAAATATTTTATATCTCTAACTTATTCATTCTTATAATTAGTTAATTTTTATTTTTAAAGCTAAAATAATGATTAATTATAAATCTTTGATAATAAGATTATTTAAATACTACAAAATCATAAAATCAAATTCAACTACTTTCATTATAAAAAATAATATGCAAAAGATTGAGTATATGACTCTTTACTTTATAGTTTGCATAGTAAATGTTGTATAAAATTTTAGATATTTTTACTATAAAATTTGCATATTTTTAATAACATGTATACAACAACAAAATAAATTCACAATATTTACTTCTAATATATAAAAGATAAACATACAAAAAATTGATTTTAGCTAAACAATATAGAGGGTATGTTTGCAAAAGGGTATAAAATAAGAATATTTTTGCAAATACCTTTATATTACATCTTGAAAATAATTATCAATGATTTTTATTTTACTATTAGTTTATGTTTTAAAAATAAAAATTAACTAATTATAAGAATGAATACATTAGAGATATATAAAAATATTAATATATTGAATTGAATATGTTTTTTAATCATAAAAAACTATTAATGATTTAATATAATTTTTAAAAAAAATTTAGAATACAATTTTTTAGTCAACGCCGGAGTCAACGTCGGTCTTCGCCGGAGTCAACGTCGGTCTTCGCCGGAGTCAACGTCGGAGTCAATCGACCGGTGTACCGGATTGTATGTCTATGGTGTTGACTACATAACATTATATAGTTCATGCATGTGGTCATGTAATACATATATTTTGTGTAGTTGAAGATATAATAATATATTTGGTATGTGTGACCATGTATTCTCCTATATTTGGTGTATTTAGCTATTTTTTTCCAATTTAATATTATGGGAGAAATGAAGACAGAAGATGGGATTGGAAGACGGATGGGTTGGCAGTCGGTGGGAGAAGGTGGCCCTGGTCAAAACTTCAAACTTGTTTTAGTCAAAAACTTCTCATAACTCATTATCTCCCTCTGCCTCTCTGTCTTTATTTATTCTTTTAAAAGACAGTTCTTGTTGTTGTTGCTGTAAAACGTTAAAGTCCTTTTATAGTGCACTTCACCATCCATTGTGATGTTAACATTTGGCAGTCTTCGGTTGAAAGACTAGTAGTAATTTAGCCTACTATACCAATACCATACATAACCGTTGCTAGCTACTCGTGGTGGATAATGAGCTTTTTTCTAACAAGGTCTATAAATTCATACAATCTCCTATGTACAATACATGGTCTACAAGAAAGATAAATGAGAACTTAGGAGAGTTTAATTTATTATAGTTTTGCATAATGGTTTAACGATATATATGTTTTTTTGGTTCTTATTCACGTGTAAAGATGTGATATATGGCATCTCATTGAGGGAACTTGTTTATACTTTGAAGAAATCTATAATATAGGCCCATTTTTATAGTTGCCAAACTGATAAAAGCCCAAATCTGTTGCTTTTGAAATACAAAAATGTTCAAACTTCAAACGCCACCTAAATATGGACTTACTGTTTTCAGGCTCATGAGACCTCTCTCATGGAGATTTTTGTTATTTTTCTCATAAACTCGTTGAGAAATCAAATAACAGGTTTTCTTTTGAAAAATAAATAGTCAATTGAGCCGATATTGACAACGGTAACAATACTAGGGATCAAATAACCGCATTTGATCAAACTGTTGATCTGACGATATGTTTTTTTTTGTAACTTGTAAGCGTACTTATGAATCGTAGCGGTCTTAGGGCAGGTTCGGCAGGAAGACATAAACGACTGTAACAGACATCGGCCGCATTCTCAAATTATTCATAGGATTGTTAAATTCAATTGACAAAAAAAAAAAAAAAAAGAAAGAAAGAAATAAACTTGTCTGATTTGCTTACAGCAGAAACAAAAGAGAGGTGGATGCCTCCACCCAGGTTATGGTTCAAGTGCATTGTCGGGGTGTCTTGGTCGCGAAAGAACCAACTTGCAGGTTGTTCTTGGGTTTTGAGAGATGATGGGATGGTGTTGTTGCACAGTCGCAGAGCGTTCACTAATGTCCCAAACAAAGATCAGGCCAGTTTCCTAGCTATTCGATGGGATGTGGAAAACTTGATTAGTCATAGATGTGTTAATGACAATTTTGCCATTGAAGATGTTTCCCTAATGCAATGTCTTTTGAGACCCAAAGCATGGCCATCTTTTTATTATGAATCCGGCAAATTGTTAAGTTTGTTGGGGGTTTTTGTACAGTGGAGATTGGAAATAGAGAGACCAAAAGTTTATAGAGGAGTTCATCTCATCGCTCATAGTATTACAACTTACAAGTGAGTGCAGATTTCAATCTTATGTTGCTTATAGTTTTCCAGCTTGGCTTCATAAGCGTTCGAAGATAAGAGGGTTTCATCTTCTATTTAGCTAGGATTGTATCTTTGTCTCCCGATGGTTTAGCTTTAACCATATTTTTGTAAAGGTCAGGTTTTCTCAATTGGAGTAGATCAGTTTAGACAGTATGCTAACTTTGGAATCTTCCGGTTCTGTTGCGAAAGTATCTGAATTTCTTTGTAATCTTTTGGAATCATACCAACAAAATCCGTAATTTAAATCAGTTGACCAGAAAAAAAAACTTGTTTTTTTTTTTTTGTCATCTGATTTTATATTAGAACTGAACTGAACAAATTACAATCTCTTGATTACAAAAAAGGTGAAAACATAGAAATCACCTAAACTAAGCCCAAACAAGGGAAGCATAAGCTGACAAGTTACACTTCCAGAGACATAAGCCGGCAAGTTACACACTTCCGGAAACAAATATACAAAGGCTAAACAACCTAGCTAAAGAACAGGTTACTAAGGAATAAACAAGAACCAAAGAACTAAAACTGCCCTACTGAACCAGAAAGAAACTCGCAAGCTTTCCCATAGAACCTGTAAACGTCGGAGAGTACCAATAAGACCGGAAGAGCCATAAACATAATAGCACACCGTCGACAAACCATCATCAACACCGGCAGGAAAGAAAGCAAGCTCGAGCGATATTAGAGAAACAGAAGCCACAACCATCCAGCCACACAAAACCAGTCAGGAGAAGGCGAGCCAAACTAGGTACAAAGAATAAACCTTGAGATTCGACCTGAGACAAGCCAAAGAGGACTAACCGCTCTTACACGTGGACCCTCGTCGACCCAGCTTTAACCATCTACAAAATCAAAACTGGTGACCTCCTCGCAAGAGAACAGTTGAAAGACGATTCCACTACTATGCCTAAAACCCAAAACCACAACTCAAAGGAGCCGCCGAAAAGAGCTAGTAGATGGCTAGCAACAAAATACCATCTGGATGACAAGCAGAAAGAACGAAACCTAGCATATATCACAAACACTCACTAGCCAGGAGACCTAATAGAACAGAAGAACTAAGGAATGAGTTCCAACCAACAGAGAAGGCAAGTTTGAGAGAAGACACAAACCACAAAATTCACTAAGCAACTTGAAACCAACGGTTGAAGCCAAACTAACACCAACAACACAGCCTAGTTGAAAAACCCACAGTCCAAAGAAGAGAGGATCGAAAGAGAACCCATACCAGACCAGGAAACGTTCTTCTCCTTCAAACCAGCAGTCGCAAGAGAACCACCAGAACCAAATTACAACCAAGACTAACCCAATAACAAACGGATCTGTTTCTGCCACCACCAAAAAAATCTTGTCTTTAAATATAGAAGTTTGTTTCAAAGTACACAACAAAAGCTCCAAGAGAAGAATAGTTGAACCAATATACGTAATATATATATTGAAATGGGATCCTCTATAAACGTAACATATAATCTGGGCCATAAGGCATTTGCCTCTTTCGTTTTGAATTTGCCTCATTTGTTCCAAGGTAGGCACGAATATTGTATACCATATAGTCTTCTCATCTATGTATTACATTTACATAAAGAATTAACATATATTAAATCATGTAAACAAAACGTGTGTGCGTACAATCTACGAAGAAGACAAGCTAAATCTATGTGAAAATATTAACTTAATGCAAGTGCCAAATGCGATTGTACTATATAGTCTATAGGAGAAAAAAAGTTGTTATTCAATAGTTAGTGTGGAACATTTGTAACCAAGCAAAAAAAAAAACTTGTGTTTTCTTAATCAGCATCAAAAGAATAGAGATAAAAGGAAAATTATCTAAAATATCATTTACATCATTATCGTTTCAAATGGACTATCTAACCTTTTTTCATATGATAATTACTCTTGCTTATAATAATAAACTCTTGACCGACCATTACGTACGTTGACCTTACGACCCCACCAACCTTCTTCACCAACCGTTACAGTAGATTTGGATTCGATTATTACAAGTTAATTATTTTAGATTTTTCTTAATCAAACCATTTTATAGTATAGTTTGAATCAATGAATTAGATATTTTCGATCGAGTTTTTTTGGCGTATGAAACGCTTATGAATTTCTGGTGAAATCACTAGTATTAGTATTATACTAGTATAGCTTGATTCCGTAATTTCCGTGACTCTCTATGTAAAGACAACAACGTTTTCATGTGCCGCAAGCCAACGGCTGTGGTTAAACCCAACAGCTGTTTGATCAAATGACGTAGGTCCCAACACTAACCAGATAGAAAGCTCGAGACTCGAGACTCGAGACCACTTACAATAAAGCAATCGCTGAGTAACAGCCACGTGTAAAACAAATCTAATAAACTACCGTTTGAATATACAGCCACAGAACACACTAATGATGTCATCTTTAACGCTACGTGGAATTTATGATGTGATGTGATATTTATTTTTTATTTTTTGAACTCATATGTAATCTACGATCTAGATTCGTCTCGAGACCACCAACTTGACCTACTCCTCTCATATAGCTATTGGTGGTAATTGTCTTTCCCTATCATTAATCAAGTGTATTCTACGACTAATTATTTTTCTTAATCCCATGTAATTAACCATTAAACATAGTACTTACTTATTTGTTTAGAATTTTTGAATTTGAAAATACAAAAATATACAAAAATCATTCTAAGCCTTCTTAATCGTTCAGTTTTCTTAAAAGCGTTTATAATGCAATGTATCTAGTTAAAAAAACTATTGAAAAAACAATGTTATTAAAAATACAAAGTCGTTTGGACCACAACTACAATAATTTAAAATGATTCAACATCAATCCGATTTTTAACCATTTTTATTTCTTCAATTGTTTGCGTTATTGTTTGACATTAGCGGTTCTAAACGAAGGATTTATAGCAAAACAAAAGCTATGATAGTGACTTATGTTTTTGTTTTGAGTATTTGTAGCAATTAGCAAACAAGTGGTGTATATATAATTGATGTACAGGCATGAGAAGTACGGTTGGTTGGAAAAAAAACAGAATACATGCAGCAAGTAATAAAACCAAAAATGTACTAACAAGTTGTAATAATAAACTTTACGGATGATTAAAATTGTATTATCTTCACGTGAATGATGATCCTACTAGAAAATGATCGTCACGCGTCTTATTCATCGGGTTCAATACGTTTTAAATGTACCTTCATGTTCAAATAAAAACAATTTAGAAATTGGCAAGTTGATGATATTGTTTTTAAAATTTTGAAACAAATTATATATATCGTCGGGAAAATGACGCATTAGTACTAAAAATATCTTACAATAAAAGTGACTTTATAAAGTGATACAATACAAGTCGATATCTTATTTCAAGAAAAAAAAAAAAAAACGTAACCGTATTTTTGGGTCATTAGAGAGGAACACTCATAAAAGCATATTCCCAAATATATATGGCGACGATATAAACAGAAGCTATTTTTAGTGAATCCCTAAAATACACACTAGAGAGAGAGAAAGAGAGAAGAGAGAGAAACTTCGTCTTCTTCATCTTCATCTTCTTCTTCTTCCTCTACAACAATCTCCAAATTTTCAAACAAACGAAAGAGAGAGAGAGAGAAGAATCAACAGGTGAGAAATTCGAAATCTTTGCGAGCAACAAACTCGCCCAGATTCTCGATTTCTCCCCACTCCCCCTTTCTCTCGATTCCTTCAAAAACAGAACAAACAAAACCCCCCCAAAAAAGACTCAAACTTTAACCATCAATGGCCAATAAAATAGTGAGAGAGACATCTTTACCAAAAGAGAGAAGCAGCCCACAAGCTCTAATCCTCGGAAGATACGAAATGGGTAAGCTTCTCGGCCATGGAACCTTCGCTAAAGTTTACCTCGCTCGTAACGTCAAAACAAACGAGAGCGTAGCAATCAAAGTAATCGACAAGGAGAAAGTTCTCAAAGGCGGTTTAATCGCACACATCAAACGCGAGATCTCGATCCTACGACGTGTTCGTCACCCAAACATCGTCCAGCTCTTCGAAGTCATGGCTACGAAAGCTAAGATCTATTTCGTCATGGAGTACGTTCGCGGAGGTGAGCTTTTCAACAAAGTAGCTAAAGGTCGTCTTAAAGAAGAAGTAGCTCGCAAATATTTCCAGCAATTGATCTCAGCTGTTACCTTCTGTCACGCGAGAGGTGTTTACCATAGAGATCTGAAACCTGAGAATCTCTTGTTGGATGAGAATGGTAACCTTAAAGTCTCTGACTTTGGGCTTAGTGCTGTCTCTGATCAGATGCGTCAAGATGGGCTTTTTCATACGTTTTGTGGCACGCCTGCTTATGTTGCTCCTGAGGTTTTGGCTAGGAAAGGTTATGATGCTGCTAAAGTTGATATTTGGTCTTGTGGTGTTATCTTGTTTGTGTTGATGGCTGGTTACTTGCCTTTTCATGATCGGAATGTTATGGCTATGTATAAGAAGATTTACAGAGGGGAGTTTAGGTGTCCTAGGTGGTTTTCTCCTGAGCTTACGAGGCTCTTGTCTCGGCTCTTGGAGACTAATCCGGAGAAGAGGTTTACTTTCCCTGAGATTATGGAGAATTCTTGGTTCAAGAAAGGGTTTAAGCATATTAAGTTTTATGTGGAAGATGATAAGCTTTGTAATGTTGTTGATGATGATGAGTTGGAGTCTGAATCCGTTGAATCGGATAGAGACTCTGCGGTTTCTGAGTCTGAGATTGAGTATTTGGAGCCTAGAAGGAGAGTTGGAGGGTTGCCTAGACCAGCGAGTTTGAATGCTTTCGATATTATATCGTTTTCTCAAGGGTTTGATTTGTCAGGTTTGTTTGATGACGATGGTGAGGGTTCTAGGTTTGTTTCTGGTGCTCCGGTTACGAAGATTATATCGAAGTTGGAAGAGATTGCTAAAGTTGTGAGCTTTACAGTGAGGAAGAAGGATTGTAGGGTGAGTCTCGAAGGTTCAAGACAAGGAGTGAAAGGTCCATTGACGATTGCTGCTGAGATATTCGAGTTGACACCTTCGTTGGTTGTTGTGGAAGTTAAGAAGAAGGGAGGTGATAAAACCGAGTATGAAGACTTTTGTAACAACGAGTTGAAACCTCAGTTGCAGAATTTGACAGCGGATGAAGTATCAGAGCCTGCGGCTGTTTCAGCGGTTGATGAAACCGAAACCGCAATCGCAGCAATCACGAATTCGCCGCCCGTTTGTTACTTGCCTTCTGACACTGATGAATAGAAGATGAAAAAGGCCACAGAACCAGAGATCATGAGGGGTTATGTATACGTACTGATTCTCCTTTCCTGTTGTCTAATGGGAGTTTTGGGTTTTGGTTATCTGAATTGAAAAGAAGAAAAAAAAAAGCTGCTTAGGGTTGGTGAAAGTTAGAATCATGTTATGTAACAATGTTATTATGTTTTATGTTGGAGAGAATCGTTAGAGAAATTGAGTTGTGTCTTTTTACTAACCTTTTAGCAGTTTTTTTTTTTTTTTATTGGTAAGGGAGAATTGTAAACAGTTTCGCATAAATCATATCTTTGATATGTACAAAGACAACGATATGAATAAGAAAAGTTGCTTTTTTCATCTTTGTAGTTCATCTTTTTGTCATTCTGATGATAATGGTTTTATTTCTGTTTTGGGTTTGTCTTATAATTTGCTAAAA
The DNA here is from genome assembly GCF_030686135.1 of Camelina sativa. Taxonomy (NCBI): domain Eukaryota; kingdom Viridiplantae; phylum Streptophyta; class Magnoliopsida; order Brassicales; family Brassicaceae; genus Camelina; species Camelina sativa. The sequence continues at coordinate 12,464,191 of NC_141890.1, forward strand.
TGGGTAAAGTACAAGAAGAGAAGAATGTTCTTGTTCTTTGCTCTTGTTTTTGGTTGATTCTTAGAAGATTTTAATGGCGGGAGACTCTTGATGGTGAAGTTTATTTCTTTTCGTATTGGGAATTTTTAACTATTTGTGGGTAGAGAAATTGACCAACAACCATGTGAAGTGTTTTGTCTTTTGGTGTGAAGCAAGTTGGTTTTGATTTGATTGCAGTTTGTCTTTTTCTACAAAGATATTTATGTTTTGTAAGATTTGACAATCACGGATACAGAAAACTGTTTTCCTTGATGTGGCCAAGCTTTGCTTGATTTACATGTGAGAGTGTAAAGCATATATGTTTGTGACAATGATTGTGATGCTGATTAATGATGATGCAATTGATGATATAACTAACTTGTAAACTTCTTTGTTTTTTTTGAGCTTTTGTTTAAATGTGCTTAATGATAATCATCAGTCTCATTGGTTTGTTTCTCTTTCCCACCTTATTTGGTTTTTGTTCTATTGCTGAAAAAAAAAGTTGAAATAATGCAATATCATCACTTGCTTGGGTATTGTGATTTCAGGGTTTTTTTAGTTACAGATGAAAATTAAAATGTAACTTGTTGCCTTGTTGGTGTGTAAGAAACATAATTTTGTTTTTAAACTTACAGCAAAAAAAAAAAAATCAAGTCCTCCTTGTCTTTTTTTTTGTGCAGAAGAAAGAATGTATTTGCAAGTGGTGAGTTTTGGTGACCCAATTTAGCAACAGAACCCACATGCACCATTAAAGCCCATCTGCAGATGTCTTCTCTTTTGCGCAATAATAATAATAATTTGGGAGAAAAACTAGATCGACCCAAATTTAAGAGGTTAATTACTAAAGTAACTCATAAAATGTGAGAGTTATATGAGTTATTTTTTTTGTCTAAAATACTTTTTTTGTTTTGTTAGGAAATAAAAAATAAAGTCAAATTTACCCTCCCAGAAATTTTCTAAAGAAAATTAAATTATTTTCAAAAGTCTGCCACACTAGTTATGACAGATTTATTTGTGTATGAAAAATTTGTTTTTGTACAACCGATTTATTTTTGTATGACAGATTTTTTATGACAGACTTATTTTGGACGACAGATTTTTTAACTACAGTGATGACAGATTTATAATTGATGAGAGAGTTATTTTTTACGACAGACTTATTTATAAAGACACCACAGACTTTCACAATATATGACAGATTTGATATAATATTTGGCAGATTTATTTTCCACAGTTATTTCAGATTTATTTTCTTGATTAAAAATTTGTCGTAGAAACGACATATTTTTTTATAGAAAAATAATTACTAGGTTGACCTCTAGTGATAACAGATTTGTTTTAAGTTACGAAATTTTTTTTAATTTAACCAAAAATATGTCGTTTAATAACAAATTTATAACGTTTTTTAAAAATTGCTAAAGTGACCTATGTGAAAACAATATGTTATGGTAAATTTGTTATTGTTATGAAAGTTTTTTTGGTTGCTTCCATAAATCTGGTATTTGATAACAGATTTATCTCCTATATATTAAAAGAGGAACATTTTGACAAAAAAACTGAGTTGTCAGCATTACAGAGCTCATAATACTTTTTATCAAATAACCCTCAAAACATCAACTTATTTACAAAAAACTGCCATTATATTTATTTAAAAGACAATTTTTAAAAAACAAATGATACCTACACATGCCTATATTGAAGGCATAACCTATACTAACATGTACCTTCAACACGAAATCATAAAATGTTTGATTAAAGGACACACATCAATTTTAAAATATATTGATCACCGTTATAATGTTTGATACGAAATCATGAGTTAAAATGTTTGATTAAAAGACACACAACAATTTATATATACATTTTTTGAAACATTTATAAAATAAATCCTGAAGTTGACACTTATTTACAAGGATGTCATTGGTATTTATTATCTAAAAATGAAAAATTTAAATGCTAACGATAATTAAGGAAATATTTTCATGGTTCAGTGTTAAATGAGAAACAAATTATATGGTATATTCTCCATATATTCCGTGACATATTTGAGAAAGTAACATTGCTTAAATCAAATCATCATCCATGAAAATTAAAAAATCTTACCTAATCTCACGCGGAGCTTTTATTTTGGTACAACATATTTTTTATCTCTCTCGCATTTATATCCTTCTTCTGATAATCTGATTCATTATTATCATCTACAATGGAGATAAAACATGGCTTCATCACAATTCCAAAGGCTTATTGCAGTTTTTTTATGGATTACGCAGAGAACTCGAGGGCTTCAAGATTATTAACCGATAAGATATGTATGTGCTTCACATTGACAAGAATGGCATCAGGTTAATAAAATTTTCAATTTTTATCCCATTTCTATTTATTTTTGATAGGTTAAGATTTTTCAAGTAATGTTCAATTTATTTTGTGCATATATACAACCTACAGGCTGGTGAAAGTGAAGGGGATTCTCAATTTATGTTTTGATTGAGGTTAGTAATTTGATTCATTTCTCTGCTCTATAAACTGATGATTTCTCTAGACAACATGAATTATGTATGTATTTGTCATTTTTTGTGCTAAATTTGTAGGGTATATACATATATGTGTGTGTATTCACTGTCTTTTTTTTTTTTTTTTTTGTGAAACTTTGTGTTGGTATCTCAATAGATAATGACTAGAAAAAACTTTGTGATTCTCTCTCGATATGGTGAAATCGAGATAAGGATGTGTGCCAAGATCACCATATCAACATTTGGGATTTTAAAGGTATTTTCCTTTCTTTCTTTTTTTTGGTAGGATTGTTGTTGGAATCAAGTGCAAAAACGGGATTGTAATGGTTTGATTCTTCCTCTTTGCTACTTTTGATTTTTTTAATCATACTTTATGAATGATAGATCATGCAACACCCTTTTAAAGGGATACCTAGAGTATGGAAAACAAGTGCAAGAAGAGAGAATTTATGATCTGATGAGAAAATACGCTAGCGTTCATAGTAAAGCTTGACTATATCCTGACATCCTGAGCTTTTTTAGTGGAAGGTTTTGGAAAAACGTTTGCTTTGTTGTTGAGGCTTTACTAATTTGGATATTATGCACATGTTTTGGCAGGTAACTTTCGGAGTTACTTGTGGAGCGTCATAAACTTATTCCATTCTTTCATGTGCTTCCACACGCATATCGACTACTAAACCAAGGTGAGCGTTGTTGTTTGTGTTGTTTATAATCTATGTTCATTCCTTGCTTCAGAACTTTTAAGCTCTCATATAGCTGATGAACACTTAAATTGCTGTTAAGAGATACATATATAATAAGTAATAGCTAGCAGTTAAAGGTAATATAAAAAGTGGGTTATTGTCTAATCTTACAACCCACATAGAGACTAATGTTAGAGTAATAGAACACAAAATTACTAATTATGTATTCTTATAGTCACTTATGTCATTCTATTTAACTATAGGGTAAGAGCAAAAAAAGTAAAACTATTCTTTGCCAACTCAATTAACTATGTTGTCTCTCCATTCATTGGTGTCTTGCTGACTACATTTGTTCACTACTTCTAACTGTTGCGTCTTACTCTTGGAAATTGACAGATTGGGAACATAAATTTTGCGGTGCACCACACTCTTGGAGAATGCCACAGTTTTTAGTCAGAGTGAGCTTGACCACCATAGCCCTCTGGCTTTTGGAGGGATATTTCAAAATGAAGAGCTGACATGAACGGATAGGCGTCACAGTTTCCGTCATAAGCTAACAATTTACATAACTCTTTTTGTCTAATACAATACTACTGCGATTGATTATTTATTTTATTGACTTTAGTTACGCTGACGTAATTATATTGGTTTCATAATTATGGTGAGTTTTTTTGAGTGGATCTGAATGTAAGTTTGCTTTGTCTTTGAGACTTTATTAATTATATACTAGAGTGTTAGATTATTTATATATGAATCAGTGAAAATGAAAAAGCTAAATTGTCCTTCACTAACAGTTAAATTTATATGTATAATAAAAATACTATTAGGTAAAAATTAAAAAATTAAATAAAACAGTGTATTTCTTCACGTACCAACTTCTTAGTCGCTCATAGATTTTAAACGATTAAACATAAAACATGGTAATTGAACACTAAATGATTTAGGTTACCATGTAAAATATTAAAAGAAGTATTAGTCAAATATATAGTTAATTTACTAAACAAATTATATTATTATTATTTTTTTAAATAGTCCCGTAGTGTACCGCGGGTGAAAATCTAGTATATTTGTAAGTTAGCCAGCATACGAAATCATAAAATATCTGACTAATTATTAATTCGGTAAACATTAGATTCGGGTATACTATGTTGTTTTGTGAATCTTAATTTTATGCTGAAACCTTTATTATTTCAAAAATCACAAACTGAATGAAACCAAACTAATATAAGTTTAAACTGTAAATAATTTAACAAATAATTATATCTATAAATGTAACTCTATGTGTAAATAATATATTACAAACTTTATAGTAAACAAAGTTTTTAAAATCAATTACGCACGTACGTGCGGGTCTGTACCTAGTTAGATGTAAAATGTAAATATAGTGACAATAGATTTGTTTTAAGTTATATTTTTTCAGTCATATTTTTTATTAATTATATTTTTTTATAAATCATACTATGAATCATATTTTTAAACTCACATATTTAAAGCATATTTTATACATTTTAAATTTCCTAAATCATATTAAATAATTAACAACATATTTTAAAATCATATTTTTATATATTATATTATTTTTGATAAATCTTACTTTAATATTTTTTATATACATTATTTTTAGTTATAATTTCATACATTATATTTTTTATAAAACTTCTTTAAACTATATTATCTTAAACTTCATATTTTTAAATCATATCTTTATACATAATATTTTTATAAATATTTTTGAATATTATTTTTATACATTATATTTTAAGTCATATTTTATTTTTATAAATTATATATATATATATATAAACATTATATTTTTTAATCATTTTCTATTTTTATTAATCATATGTTTAAATCAAAATATTAAATACTATATTTTTTGGGTTTTTCGTTTTTCAAAAAAAATATATATAAAAAAATTCTGGGCTTTTAGTCTTTTTACGTAAAAATTGTGTCATTCTAGTTATTGGATAAGATGGAGTGTTAATCTAGCAATTAATTGCCAATTTTGTGTCAAACTGGTATATTTTCACTAATAATTATTATCTCCTATCTAATAAAACGGAAGCGCACAACATTGTTTTGTAGACTATATAATTTTAATAAGTTGGTTACAAATAGGTTACAGATTAACTTTTATATTATTTGTATAGTCTGGATTAATTGTTTCCAAAAATCTTAAAGAGAATATTCTAAAGAATCATTTGAAATCATCTAACTTACCATATTAATTTTCTTTATTAAATTATTCATCAAATAAAATCTTTTGATATCTAACTTAACATATTAATTTGTTAATTATTATTATACTTCACCTCTCATTTTTATATATGAGTCTATTTTGTAAAACAAATAAATTCTCATATTATTTATTATAATTAAAAAAATAGTTTTATTTCCGGATATACCATAAGTTGAATTTTTAAAAACAAATATAAATGATTCAATCTATAAAATATTCAATTTTTATTAATATTATTCTTTAAAAATAATATCTATTGAATTAAAAAAATTACTGAGTAACGATCAAAATTTGAATATTTAATTCAATTTCATACTTTTTGTTGAATTTTATAATTTTCTATAATATAATAAACTTTAAATAATTTATTTTGAAATATTTTTAAAATATTGAAACTTGATATTAAAGTTAGAAACTATAAACACTCTAAATTAGTTTGTTATAGGCTTATAGCAATGTCAATAATATGTCACTATAATATGAAAGAATTTAAAAAAACCAAGTATATTAAAACAAAAAATATAACAATATATTAAATTATTCATATTATAATAACTCGCTTTTTAAAAACCAAATTCACAAAATTATGTCTTATAATGACATTCAAGTCATGAGGTAGAATATACATTGTTGAAATAATTTCACGTACATAAACTAATACAACATATTAAAATTTTATTTTAAAATAGCAAGTATACAAAATTTTATATAAAATAAAATTTAACTAGTGTTATAGCACATGTACTTATCTAGAATCATTAAAAATATAAAACTTGCAAAATAAGTGTCTTTTTCAAGTCATCATATTTAACATATGATTTTATTACATAATATTTTATCCAAAAAAACTTTTATAAATAATCACATAAATTATATTTTATAAAAAAATTACAATGTAAATAAAATAAATTTCAACCCGTGCTCTAGCACGGATCTTAATCTAGTATATATAATATTAAGAAAATTGTGCATTGTCCCTAAAAATGCTTAATGATTAAAAATTATGTACAGACTGAACAAAAAAGATAATATATACATGTAGCATATATTTATTACTCTCTCCATTTCACTTTAAATGAAATTTTAACAAAACAATTTTATTTCATTTGAAGTAATGTTTTTAATTATATTTATTATTTTTTAATCAATCATATTTTATATAATATTTTGTTTTTTTTTTTAATTCTGGATTTATTATTGATTGTAAATAATGAGAACTATTACATATGAATCTACCATGGACAATTCCTTTCTCTATGCTCACTTTGAGTTGTATGTAGAATCACGGTGAACGGTAATAATTGCATATCACTAGAGATTGTCTAGACCTCCTGGTGTAGAAGCATTAATGAAGCCTAAACCAACCACGGGACCAAAAAGGTTTCCACTATTATATTTTGTTATTGGTTGAATTTATTTTAGTTAATGATCTTTCTATATAAAAGAGATAAATTAAATTATATGTTTTCTTAATTGGTGTACAAAAAATCTAAACAAACAGAAGGAATATATTATATGAAACAAAAGTAATTTGTAGAGAGTTTTAAGTTAATTTGCAACCCTCAGTTTAATTGGGCACTAAGACCATTCAAACATTCTAAGCTTAATAATACGTCGAGTCTGGTATTTTATAAGTACTTCTTTATTGCAAGTCCTTGTGCACTCTCCATCTAGCCAGCGTGTTGGGGAACAAGGTGATGTAGTTGCCACGCACACCTTCTACTCATCGGCAGATGTACATGTCAGTATGTCATACCTTTTGAACCTTCGAGTGTTTGATTTGTCTGGTTCATATAAATATCTCCTTCTGGTTACCAACAAAATATACGTATAACAGTTTTTTACTTTGTAAAACGGAATCTAATTTTTTTTGGTAATAATGATTATTCGAATAATATAAAGATTCAATACTGCCAAGCACCAAACTCCCACGTACAGTATATTGATAAAATCTTTTAGGTTTTAAATATGTTGTTCAAGATTATTTACTCCAATCTGTGTGAGTCATTACATCTAAAATTACAATATTTCAACTAAGAAAAGAGAAATTGCATAATATATACTTTACTCTTAGATAGTGAACAAATAAAATTACTCAAAGAAAAATCATGGTGTTTAGAGCGAAACCAACAATTTATTTTGTATTCATACAAAAAAAAAAAGAACGTCTCTTGACATTTTGCAGCTTTTGTTATTCATTATATAAAACAAAAGCAAAAGCTTATGCTTGCATCATCTCCTAACTGCGCCGCAGGCCGCACTCACTCGTACACATTTTACTAGACACTTAACCTGTTCTTATCTCTACTTGGACAAATATTACACAAGATTACAAAAACGTACTAAAACGCAAACTTACCCTTACATTCAACTTTTAAACTCATGCACGCTCACATTAACAAGTGGTTGACTTCCCGGTTCCACTTCTTGCGGCGGTAGCATCCTCAGCACGTGCACACCCAAAACGTCCCTCTTCTCTTACTCTTCCCCACTCGTGCAACGACACGTGTAGTCTTTTCCCGGCGAGCAAAAACTCCGCCGCTTGAACCGGCGTAACAACCTCCACGATCTTCCTAAGCGTCTCAAACCTCAGCTTATCACCTTCCGTCACTAAAGCCGCCATGTCCTCCTCGTGTTTATCTAAAGCATCCTTCACCACCACGTTGCCATCAACCAAATCCATGGTGTAAGCTGCGATGGCGATAGGCATATCCGCAACATTCTCTTGCAAATTCGCCGATTTCTTTGTTATCTTGTCTTCTTTCTCTATGACCTCCATATGCAACTCATTGATTTTTGCAAGCTGTGTCGCGGTAAGATCACTCATGAAACCACTATGGTTTACTTCGACGCTTTCATCGATCTTGAGAAGATATTGGGAAAGCTGCGTCTCGGCCTGTGATCCACATAGAGCGTAAATAACTCTGATGAAGGACGAAGGGCGACATCCTCCCATCCATAGCAAACCATTCTCTAGAGAAGAGTTCCACGACGGTGAAAGGTAGCTTGAGCAGCTTCGGTGAGACAGCTCCGATCGTTTCTCGGCGTACTTTTCGAAGTCATTGAGGATTTGACCAACGAGCTCTCCGAGTTTGTGATCGTCGTCGCTTGCTCGATGATGATTTATGAGTGCTTCTTTGAGATCAACGATGTGTTTAGCTTGTAAACCCATCCACTCATAGTAACATCCTTTTCGAAGTTGTTCAATCCCATAACTCGAAGAACCAGCTGCCATCTCTCTTCGTTGGTTAGTTCGTGAATATATTTTAACGTTACTTTATAGCCTTAGAGATACATTGGGTTGGTGCAAGTATATGTTCTCTACATGTGGTCTAAGATTTTTTATTTGTCGTCATATACTTTAACAACATGCATATACGACGATACGTGGAATCAAGATACGATGGGCGTTTATGTGAAATCGTGGGTTTAAGTTCAAACCTCTCTTAAAGTGGTAAGTTTCTCTCTTGGTTTGTGGATCTTTGCTTTTAGACGGAAACGACAAAAGGGCACATATGAAATATACGAGTTACATGCTGACGAAAGAGTGGTATACAATCGTAGATATTTTTCAAATGATAATGTATTACTACTTACTAGACGAGAAAAAGAATTCATAGATAGGATTATATTAAAATATAATCTAAATCGCAGTCCTCTTTTATTAATTAATGTTAAGATATATATGTATTACAATATGCTTGGTAGTATTTGATCTTATATCTGTAAACCATGTTTAAGAGCTTTTATAATTTGGTGCTATTCAGTTCAATTTTGATAAATACTTCATCGATGAAATCCAGTACTAGTATTTAAAATCAAATAATTTTTTTTTGTATGAATTTTATGAGTAAATGTGTATACTGATCAGTGGAATCTATGAGTGAATTACTAGAAACACAATCTAAAGTATACTGTAAAGATGTTAGAATCCACAAACGTGTATCTTTTCTTACGAATCAAATTTTAAATTTTGAAAATAATTTTATATCCATGATTAAATAATATTTTAACAATAAAAACTATATATACTAGGACTCAGACTCCCGCGATGTCGCGGAAAAAGTATTTTAGAAAAAAATAATAATTTAAATTTAAAATTTAAAAATATACATTATGAAATTATTTGAATGTAATAGAATGGTTTGAATACATAAACTGTTACTAAAAACACAATCATCAAAATGAAAACTTATAACAAAAAATATTATATAGAATAAACGCAACTTTGCAAAACATATTGTTTAAAGTATTATAAATATAAGTTATTTTTATGAAGAATTATGGTAAAGAGCCTACAACTAAAAAAAATCATTATGACGAAATGATCATTACTGAAAATATCAAACTAATGGTTATAGTGAATAATGTAATTTTCTAATAAATAACTTTAATTAAAAATATATTTAATAATGAGTGAAACAATATCAATGGAAATTTAAATTAAAATACACAACTCTTAAGAACAAAATAAAATAAATTTTAAATATTAAAATAGTTTTTAACGAAAAGTGATGATAAATAGACACAACTGTAAATTCTTTATTAAGTTTTATTAAATTTCTATATTACTATAATCATTTCTAAAATTTTAGTTAGATTATAGAATAACATTGAATATTAGATATTAATATTCAAATTATTTAGATTTAACATAAAATGAAAAATTTGTTTCAACAGCAATGACTTGTTAGTTATTGATGAAGAGACAAATATATAGAGAGTTCAAAATATATGAATAGACACACCTAATATAACAAAAAGTTGTGATGAAAAAATATGAATAAAATATAGTGAAAAGACACAACTCTACAATGAACAAATACAACTATTTGAGTTTTTAAAAAAAACAAATAAAACCAATTTTTTTTCAAAAAATACTACGAAGTCTCAACTGTTGTTCTTATTTATTCAGGTTGTTATTATTATTTTTAAATATTAAAATATTTTTTTAACGGAAAGTTAAGATAAATAGACACAACTGTAAATTCAATATTAAGTTGTATAAAATTTCTCTATTGCTATAATCATTTTTGAAATTTTAGTTAGATTATAGAATATATTCAATTATCTAGACTCAACATAAAATGGAAATTTTGTTTCAACGAACTTGTTAGTTAGTGATGAAGAGACAAATATAAAGAGAGTTCAAAAAGCATGACTATTTAAAATGACACACCTATTAAAACGAAAAGTTGTGATGAAAAAATATAAATAAAATATAGTGAAAAGACACAACTCTACAATGAACAGATACAACCATTTGAATTTAAAAAAAACAAATAAAAATAATTTTTTTACGAAAAGGTACTACGAAAAATTGCAACTGTTGTATGTGCACTTGATTATACCTACAAACTCATATAAACTGGTTTTAAATAGAAGACATCTTTATTACCATATTCAAAAGTCAAATCTAAAAGCTTATTATATAATCCATTTAACTCTTCGAAAAAGACTCTAGGTATAAAATTAACTAAAAGTTGTAAATTAGATTCATCATTCCAAAAATCTTTTTGTTAAATCAAGAATTGGAGGAATCTCTTTACATTTAAAAGAATGAATGCTAGAGAATAATTTAGAGAGCTGTAAAAACCATTGAAATTAAAATTTTATATTATTTGGTGTCATGGCAAAAAAATGAAAACAGTTTAAACAAACAAATATATATATATTTCAAAAGATACGAATATTCGAATAAACACAACTCTACAATGAACAGTTGCAACTTTACAAAAAAACCGTTACAATAAACAATCGCAACTTTGTGTAAAACACACAATTTAAAATTTCTACATATTTTTTTGGAAAATTATCCAAAAAGTACGATTGAAAAAACACAACTTTGGTTGCATTTATTCGGATTGCTATTATATATAGGTATTTTCATTAAATTTTTATATAAAATTAACTAAAAGTTGTAAATTAGATTCATCATTCCAAAAATCTTTTGTTAAATCAAGAATTGGAGGAATTTCTTACTTTTAAAAGAATGAATGCTAGAGAATAATCTAGAGATCTGTAAAAACCGTTGAGATTGAAATTTTATATTATTTTGTGTCATGGCAAAAAAAAAACAGTTCAAACAGACAAATATATAGATTTCAAAAGATATGAATATTCGAATAGACACAGCTCTACAATGAGGAGTTGCAACTTTAAAAAAAAAACCGTTACAATGAACAATCGCAACTTTTTGTTAAACATATAATTTAAATTTTCTACAGAGTTTTTGGAAGATTATCCAAAAAGTATGATTGAAAAACACAACCTTTGGTGGCATTTATTCGGATTGTTACCATATTGAAAAGTCAAATCCAAAAACTCACTATGTAATCCATCTAACTCTTGGAAAAACACTCTAGATATTTTCATTAAACTTTTATATTTAAAATTAACTTTTATATTTTCATCATTCCAAAAATCTTTTGTTAAATCAAGAATTAGAGGAATTTCTTGACTTTTAAAAGAATGAATACTAGAAAATAATTTAGAAAAATGTATAAACCGTTGAAATTAAAATTTTAGTTAATTTTGTGTCATGGCAAAAAAATAAATGAAAACAGTTCAAACAGAAAAATATATATAGATTTCAAAAGATACGAATGTTTCAATCAACACAACTTTACAGTGAACAGTTGTAACTTTTCATAAATAACCGTTTTAATGATCTATCACGACTTTTCAAAAGATATTCAAAAGGTACGATTAAAAAAAACAACTGTTGGTCGTATCTATTCGGATTATTATTATTATATAGATTTGTAAGAGTTGTAAACAATGGTTAGTAAACAAAAAACACAACGAACGAAAAACAAAAGAAAGTTAAAGTAAGAAATATCCACAGATTGACTAGTGGTTGACCAAGAAAAAAAAAAAAAGACTAATTACTGTTTTATTACTTAAAGCTCATCTTATCTTATAGTACGAGATTCCTAGTGTTATTTTTAAAAACGATGGTTATATAATGTTTATTATTTTTATCTGTAAGCTTAATTTACACTCCTAGACCAACAATATTCCCATCAAACAACATGCATACATGCATTAATATCTATACATGTTACATGACTTCTAGTTCAAATAAACAAATTGGCATATAATATCTTACTAGGTAATAACCAGCATGTAGTGTGGGATAAATCGATTTAAAGAAAATTATTATAAGTAAAATTATTACCTTAGAACCAATATTTATTTGTGTCAAACATAATATGTAACTAAAGTTTTTTATTTATTTTTTAAAGTTGCGTTTTTCATGTAAAAAATACGTTTAACCCATGAAATCTTTAAATGTGTAAGAGGCTTTATGGTAGAGAAAATATTGATAAATTGTTACTATTTATTGCAACATGTCTTTTATGTGGTTTAAAAATCAAATTCAAATCTCTTATGTTTTATTTTCTAATCATAACAATTTTGCATGTTTCTTATTTAACCATAACAACATACAGTAGAACCACTATAAATTAATAAATTCTTCCAGTCCCGAGTTGGGCCGGTGTAAAAAATGATATATTTCAATAAAATAATAAGATAATAATTTTTTTAGAATTTCTATGTAAAAATATGGTCCCCTTAATATCGAAATTAATAATCAAATAGACTAATATATATATATATATATATATAAGAAAATCTAGTGAAATATGACTCTATTATTGTTTGTTTACTCTTCAATTTGTATTGTTGTTGGTGCTCATCTCTAATCTTTCTGACTACATCAAAAATTGTAGAGAGTTCTATATGCAATAATTGCTTCCTAACGTGTAATTGGTTCTGAAGGTACCACAATATCTTCTTCAATTTCATCATTACCATGAAAGATAGTAGTAGCGATTTTTTCTAAACTTTGAACTTCTTAACAATTATCATAAAAATGGAAGAATTCATAAAACAATATGTAAATTATAAAAGAATAACAAATTATAAAATAAAAAATTACTACAAAAATGTGAATTATAACAAAGTATTATCTTTTAACAGAAAATATTTTCAAAACTATGAAAATGAAAAATCCTCTTCATAAATTAATAAATATTAATTTATCGATAAAATTAACAATTATTAATTTATCGATAAATTAAAATCTCTATAAATTAATAAAATTTCATGGTCACGACCTTATTAATTTATAGAGGTTTTACTGTATACTAAATTACTCTGTAATTTAATTATTTAATTTTATTATATGTTAGTAACAATCAGATTCTAAACTAAGTTTTCTGAAGATAATCTAATTTATTGATTTAATATTTGTGATTAGGCTATTTAATTATTTTGAGTTATTCGGTTTGTTAATATTTTCTGTAAATGACGGATTATTACCAAAAAACCATTATGAAAAGTTAATGAAATTCCAAAATCAACGTATTCATGTAAGTATACATTTCACCCGTGAAATATGTGAACGTGGTAAAGAAATTATTTATAAAATGTTACAATTTATGGCAATATATATTTTTGTGTGCTTTAAAAATCAAATTTATATTTATGGCTAATCGAGTAACTATAATAATTTTGCATAATCTAATAATCACTCATTTTAAATATATTATGATTTTTTTTAGGTATTAAGTTTATTTATAATGATAAAGGTTATTGTCTCATTCCTTTTTAATAGCACATAGATTATGTACAATTAGAACGTATATTCCTATTCGGTTATCAATATTTCCATTTTTTTAATGAATAATCACACTAAATGTTGAGATTAATTAGTTTACATACTTAGATATATATAAATAATCACACATCATGATATCCCCTAATTTGTTGTCATTTTTATATTTATTTATGAATATATATAAATCTATATTTATTGGGAATTAAGTTTTTTCAATGAGTTGGAGATAATTCAGGGGTAATATATTTCTTTTTATAATCAATTATAATAACTATTGAAAGCTTGTTTTTTAAATTATTATGGTAATAATACTAACATAAAAAATAACATTTTGTTTTATATGATTTTGTTAATAAGTTATATGTTCTTTATTTTTATTAACTTTATTTAATGAAATGTTTTTATAGCCTTTGTAGAATATTTTACTTATATTGATTTTAAGAAATCAACATAAAATAAAAATCAATATAACTTTGATTTGTATATGTATCTAAGTAAATTTTAGTGAAATTTTGCCTTAAAATAGTATGTAATTATCTGATTAGTTTGAATATGTGATATTTAAATTTGTGTGAAAAATAATACACATATCTAATTATTATTCGGTTAATTATTATTTTTTGAAAATATAATGACAAGTTAATGTAATTAAGTAAGAAATTTAAGGGTATTTTGCTAAAAAGTACATGAAACTCTCTAGTGACAACACATCAGCTTTTTCAACATTATACTTCTCTATTAATATATACGGACGTAACATCTTCAATAAAAAGTGAAGCTTTAATTTTTTGCACTAAAGGATGTTTAAAAAACGTCATGTCATAAAATCGTCTAATCATCAGTAACACGTAAACTTATAATCTCTTCGGATCGGAAATCATCAAAAATTGTAAATTTAACTTCTTATGTCACTGTGATTTTGAAAAAGAACTCTATATTGTTCTTTATATCACTCTTCATAAGCATTAAAATGAAATAAAACGATACTCTTTTTTTTTTTATCACTTCTACTCTACACACAAAAAAAACAAAGTAGCATCGACACTCGCAGTGACATCAAAGGGGTAAACATAACAATTATAACACTATTGTTTTCATTATTTTCTACTAACTTATGAGACTGTGGGAGTGGGACATGTCGTTTTTAAGACTATTCCGATTTCCGACATAGAACAGTTAATTGTTGAACTGTTTATTAATGGTTTGGGACACCTCAAAATAAAAATGAATGCACGTGAGTTACGAGTTTCAACTTTCAACTAATCCATTTACTTACTACTAACTTACACAGTAACACATTATTGTTGCTGTGAACTACAAAAGCCCAACATTATTTCATTTTGATGCTGGGCTTAAACAATAATTATGATCCACGCATCGATTAAAATAAAAAATGATACCATAGTTGAACTCATTTCGATTTAAATTTCTTTAAATTTATTTGGCTTTGGTTTTGATATTCTAATCTACATTAAGAAGATAAGAATTGGGGCAGTAGCAACTTTAGATTGGATGGGATCGAAAAATATATCACTACAGTAGATACAAATGTTTTCCAATACTAGCCAAAGTTGATATGATGTTAAACAAAAAATTAAACTACCTAGTGCCTAGAGCAATGTAAAAATGTCTTTAATCCAAGCTTAAAAAGTGTTGACCAAAAAACCTTTAAACAATTGTATAATTTTGTAACGTCTATAAAATCAATCATGTGATTAGTTCAAAAAGGTTACCCCAAAAAAGTCGATCTTACATTTATATACTTGTTAGGTAATTTATGGACACACATCATTTAATTAACATTATTACTATTTTCAAAGTGTTAGTAAAACAGTGTGTTAAAAAACTCGTAGGGCTGAGCTGTGCAAAAGACATCGTCTCTCTCTCTCTCACTTAATAATTCATTTCCCTCTTCACTATCTCTTCTCCTTCACTGCAAACTTTCTCCACAAATGTCATGAAGCAATGAAGACGAAGATGATGATGAAGACGACGACGACCATGTCTCAGATCTATGTTCTTCTTTTCACCTTCTTCTTCTCGACGAGCCTCTCTCACTCTCTTCCACTCACTTTCAATGACAACCTCTCCGACAACGAAGTCCGGCTAATCACAAAACGTCAGCTTCTCTACTACCGCGACGAGTTCGGCGACCGGGGCGAGAATGTCGTCGTCGATCCGAATCTTGTCTTCGAGAATCCACGCCTCCGTAACGCTTACGTAGCTCTCCAAGCTTGGAAACAAGCTATTCTCTCTGATCCCAACAACTTCACCACCAACTGGATCGGCTCTAACGTTTGCAGTTACACCGGAGTTTTCTGCGCTCCAGCGTTAGATAACCGCCGGATCCGTACCGTCGCCGGGATAGATCTCAACCACGCTGACATTGCTGGCTACTTGCCTCAAGAACTCGGTTTGTTAACGGATCTCGCTCTGTTTCATGTTAATTCAAACCGGTTTTGTGGAACCGTACCGCATCGGTTTAATCGGCTTAAGCTTTTGTTCGAGCTTGATCTCAGTAATAACCGGTTCGCCGGGATATTCCCTGCCGTTGTGCTCCAGTTACCGTCGTTGAAGTTTCTGGATCTGAGGTTCAACGAGTTCGAAGGACCTGTACCGAGAGAGCTCTTCAGCAAAGATCTAGATGCGATTTTTATTAACCATAACCGGTTCCGGTTCGAGTTACCGGATAATTTGGGAGATTCTCCGGTTTCAGTCATCGTCGTGGCGAACAATCACTTCCACGGTTGTATTCCGACGAGTTTGGGTGATATGAGGAACCTTGAAGAGATCATCTTCATGAACAATGGGTTTAACTCTTGTTTGCCGTCACAGATCGGGCGGTTGAAAAATGTAACGGTATTTGATTTCAGTTTTAACGAACTTGTTGGGCCGTTACCAGGGAGTGTTGGCGGGATGGTCTCGTTGGAGCAGTTGAATGTGGCGCATAACAGATTCTCCGGTAAGATTCCGGCGAGTGTTTGTCAGTTGCCGAGGCTGGAGAACTTTACTTTCAGTTATAATTTCTTCACCGGAGAACCGCCGGTATGTCTGGGGTTGCCTGGGTTTGATGATCGGCGTAATTGTTTGCCGGCGAGACCTGCGCAGAGATCTCCGGGACAATGTGCGGCTTTCTCTTCTCTTCCGCCGGTTGATTGTGGATCGTTCGGATGTGGTCGTTCTTCTCGGCCTCCGGTTGTTGTCCCGTCACCGCCGACGACACCTTCACCTGGTTCCCCTCCGGTTGTTGTCCCGTCACCGCCGACAACACCTTCACCTCCATCAACTCCTGGTTCGCCTCCGTCAACGCCTGGTTCCCCTCCATCAACGCCCGGTTCCCCTCCGTCAACTCCTGGTTCGCCTCCGTCAACTCCTGGTTCGCCTCCGTCAACTCCCGGTTCGCCTCCGTCAACGCCCGGTTCCCCCCCGTCAACTCCTGGTTCCCCCCCGTCAGCTCCTGGTTCGCCTCCGTCAACGCCCGGTTCCCCCCCGTCAACTCCTGGTTCGCCTCCGTCAACTCCTGGTTCGCCTCCGTCAACTCCTGGTTCGCCTCCGTCAGCTCCTGGTTCGCCTCCGTCAACGCCCGGTTCCCCTCCGTCAACTCCTGGTTCGCCTCCGATCACTGTCCCCTCTCCTCCGTTAACTCCCGGTTCACCTCCGTCAACTCCTGGTTCACCTCCGTCAACTCCTGGAACTCCGCCTCCGTCAACTCCTGGTTCACCTCCGTCAACTCCTGGAACTCCGCCTCCGTCAACTCCTGGTTCACCTCCGTCACCGTCTATTTCTCCGAGTCCCCCATCGCCATCTAGTCCACCATACACAGGCCCTTCTCCGCCGTCAACTCCTGGTTATCCTTCACCGCCTATGATTCCTAGTCCTCCCAGCATTGTACCGTACCCGCCGTCAACTCCACCCTCAACACCTTCCCCTCTGCCTCCGTCTTACTCTCCTACGCCGCCACCTCCACCGTCAACAGGATACTCTCCACCATCACCACCGCCACCACCTCCGCCAACATATATTCCGTTCCCATCACCCCCACCTCCTCCGCCGCCAACATACAATCCACCGCAGCCAACTCCATCACAACCACCGCAAGCTCCAGTTTACTACATTCCTCCTCCTCCACCTCCCCCTCACTCACAGTTGTCACCCCCATCACCAGCCCCCTACTACTACAGCTCACCACCACCGCCGCCGCATTACTCATTACCGCCACCACCCCATGCACCATGCATAGAATACACACCACCTCCACCTCCAGCCGTACATTACAATCCCCCGCCGCCACCACCGGAGCACTACAGTCCCCCACCGTCACCACCGGTTTACTACTACAACTCACCGCCACCACCACCAACAGTACATTACAGTCCCCCACCTCCACCGGTAATTCATCACAGCCCACCACCGCCGTCTCCAGCATACGAGGGACCACTGCCGCCGATTCCCGGAATATCATACGCTTCACCACCACCGCCTCCCTTCTACTGATTCTTTCTTTTTCAGAATTTTCTCAAAAACGGGTCCTACCACTTACGCTAAAACCCGAAGCCGAAAACGATGTCGTCTCAGATTGATGGAAACATCAGACACACGCCGTCGTTTTACCCATTTCTTGCCGAGAGAGAGAGAGAGAAAGAGAGGGGTACGTCCGTACGCGTGGTTGGTTGGATAATCTCCGAAAGATTTATTTTGGGGGGGTGAAAAAAAATTTAAAAAGAGGAAAATTAGGGTTTGCAGGTAAAAAAAGTTGTATGTAATTAGAGGGAAAATTATAATAAGATATATGGAGCAACCTCATCTTTATGCTCCTTATTACTCGTCTATTTAACTAATATAATAATTATCATTTTTGCTCAAAGTGTCCTGTTTTAAAAATATTAAACTCTTATCTTTTTTGGATTTATTTGTGGCTTATGTATTTATAATTTGATTTATTAGAAAATATATATATATATTTATGGTATATGTAGTTTTGAATTCAATAATTATATGATACATGCATGAAACATTGAAAACGTATGTGCGAGACTGAGTGTGAATCCGGGAGTGTGAAGTAAAGTCATACTAATAATAATACAAATCCGGTCCAGCACGAAACGCCCTGTTTTGAATGATGAAGCAAAAGTAGGGAGTAGGGACAATGTCACATGTGCCCAGCACCACGTACCTGACTGACTATGTATTTGGAATTTATTACACCATCAGATCCTTGACTGCCGCTTTAATTATTTTTTCTGAAAACATTTACCGTCTGTCTCTAATAGTTTTGATTTGATGTTTAGGAGTTTTTATATATTTTTAAAAAATAATGATTATTAATTTTAATTATATTATTTTCTTTCACTATAAATATATTATTTAATTTTAGACTATTAACAATTCAAAAATTTAAATGTTTTCAATAATTACTTTTTAAAATTTACAAAATATTAACTTTAATTAATTTAAAATTGTAGAAAATCAATCTTTGAAGAACAAAGAAAATTTTCTAAAACATCAATTTATATGAGATAGAAGTAGTAAATACTTACATTGTATTATTATAGTATAGTACTATTTAATTTAAGCTTTGTACTTGTGAATAATTATTATGAGATTATGATAATATATATATATATATATATATATATATATTTACACTTTGTCGGCAGAAAAAAAAACTACTTCGCGTGAAAAAGAATTGCCTCGGGTGGAAAAATGTGGGTGAAATTGAATACTAGTTCCTATTTCCCAAGTTATGTTTATTTTACAAACTCAGTATTTGGGTTTGGGTGAGAACTATAGTTTTTTTCTGCCGACAAAGTCATACAATAGATAAACATTTGAATCTGTCTAAGCGTTCTAAGTCAAATAGTATTTGGAAAACAAAACAATTACTACTATTCGTTCTAATCAAAAATCAAGAATATTTAAGAATCATAGTAATTGTTTACTATTTATAGTTTATAAATGAAATATGGTGAAAAAATCAACAAACCCTAATCGATCGGGCTATTTGTTTTTGATAACCTTAATATGGTGTGAAAATTCATACTACTTCAGTAATTCTCATTTCCAAAAGAAACACCAAAATGGGCAAAGGAGAATGGGCGCTGTTGGTTTATCGTATATATTGGCTGCAGGTGCAAGAGCGCAATGGCCTTTGCTCCTTCGATTGCAGAAGAATATGACTCATTCATTTTTTGGTACAATTTTCTGATTATAGCATGCTCATTTTCACAATTTACATGCTCGTAGAATTAGGTAATTGTATTTTCTTTAGTAAAGCACTAAGCATTATGGTTAAACAACATTAGTTACTTGCCAAGGTAAGAAGTACTTTTCTGTAATCAATAGTATAACATTTCAATTCTCGTTACCATTCATCAATAATCAATACATATTTTCTACGATACGCGCGAGAGTCGACCCCGACAAAAGAGATGACTCACCTCTAATTGACAATGAAAATGACTAAATTAATTTAAAATTGCGGCCGAGTCTTGTAAAGAGCTTCTGACCGAGTGCCGACTGTCAGCCGAGAACAAGTTACCGCCACATCACAAATATCCTACCATCACCAATACTTTTTATTTGTCATTTTTTTTCCATCTATGTTACGTCACTTTTTTTTGTCGACACCGTACTGTCTATCACATGTGGACGTGGACTGGGTCGAGAAATCTAAAACCGAATACGTAAAGTTATAGGGTCCGTCCGACTCGTATAACTCTGTCTCTATCAATACAAGACAAAAGATAAACTTACACTAGAAATACCTAAAGATAGAACAATAAGTATTATAGTATAGCGATATTATCCTAAAAATCTACGAATTAAAGCATTTTACTTACTACGAAACTAAACAAAACAAATTTTCTAAAAATCAAAAATACTACTATATAATTATTGCCAAGATCAGTCCAATCTTTTTTAGTTTATTTTTTAACAAAAAAGATCAGTCCAATCTTGTTATTATTGTACGACTTAACTATTGATTAATGACAACAATCACTCTCCGGCAGCTTCTCCATCCGAATCACCACCAACATAAGCTTCGACCCGGCGATGTTCTCTACATCTTCCCCACTCATGCATCGCCAAATGAAGTTTTTTCCCGGCGAGAAGAAAATCCACCGCCTGAACCGCCGTCAAAATCTCAACGATCTTAGTCAACGTGGTCAACCTCAGCTTATCCGCTTCAACTAATAAACCAGCCATATCCTCTTCATGCTTATCAAGCGCACGCTCCACAACCACGTCAGCTTCGCCGATCTCCTCTTTGTAAAACGCCGCCATGGCCATAGGTATATCCGCCGTGTCCTCTTGTAAGCTTGCAGATTGCTTACTCAGCTTGTTCTCTGCCTGCACCGTTTTCAGATGAAGCTCGTTGATCTTGAATAATTGCTCAGCCGTTAGATCACTCATCGAATCTCCTCCTCCTATTTCGCCATGTGTCTCACCAAGAGCCATGCTTAGATCTAGGGAAGGGCAAATGAAATTATTGTTATTTATTTATTTTAAAGCAATAAAATTTGAAGTGTTATCATAAAGAATTATCATGAAAATAATCTTAAATTTTATATCAAAGCTATATATACTACATTCCATCCTTCTATATTTGTTACTTGTGTCCATATTACTAAAATTCCAATTGTATATATATGTTAAATCCAAAAAACTAGAAAACTAACCTTCAAAAACTATATAAAAATAATAGACCCTAACTTAACAATTACAAATCATAAATATAAATCTATAGTTTCCAAATTAAATGCACTTAACCACCAAATAAAGAGTTTTGCAGCTTTCATGCATGGAACCCTAAAATTTACATATACAAACTTGGAAGTATTCCTGAGCTAAGTCTTACCGTCGATGTTGTCGTTACGGAGGAAGTTAGAGAAACGGTGCTCAGTTTGAGACCCACACATGGCGTATATGAGTCGTATAAACGAAGAAGGACGACAACCTCCAATCCAAAGAAGTGCGTTTTCAAGACAAGTGTTCCATGTCGGAGCGTAATAGTTTGAGCTATATCGACGGGAGTGTTTGGACCGTTTTCCGGCGTAATCTTCAAAGTCTCTGAGCGCCGTTCGTGCCAAATCTCGAAGCTTGGCATAATCTTTTTCACCGTTGGATAGAGCTTGTTTAAGCTCCGTCATGCGTCTGGCTTGTAAACTCATCCACTCGTTATAACAATCTTCTTGAACTTTTTCTATGTTTGAGCTCGGATTCTCCATTTTTCTTTTCCTTGAAGTTTTGTATTTTTTGTTTTGGTTTCGTGCGGTATATATTGTTTGAGATTATGCACCAGTACCAAACTTGCAATATTTTATTTATATATGTATGTTTGTTTTAACGTTTTGTGTTTATGCTTAGGAGTTAGGAAGTAGTAAGAAATGCGTATTTTGAGGATAGAAAAAGCCAAAACAAAGTCATGCATGGATGCGTTACGTGCAACCACGGTCACGGAGACGGAGGACTTCTCGTTTTTTACAAAACTAAAATAAAATTCACTACTAACTTTTGTCGTTTATTAACATCAGTTTATTTTCCGTATGTTTTATAAATAAAGTAAGTATTTTTAGTTGCATACCCTCCTCTTAGGCTCTCACTGCCGAGCGGTCATCATCGAAGGCGGAAAAGAGTAAACCTCTCGACTAAGTTACCGAAGTTTATATATTCCAATTGATGCAAATTAGAAAAGAAAGGTAGATATAAAACGACAACAACCTAAAAACTATATTATTGTAAGATCTTTATCAGTTGTCGAAGACATATAGTGATGTAGAGGTTTTTAGATAATGGAAAAGAAAACTGTCTAACACGAAAAATAATTAGACAACACCCTTACAGGTTTAGAAATCATAAATCTAAGGGGTTCGATAATTTGGGGTCGAAAGCAAACTGAAATGAATAGTCGATATATTTGATAAATTGATGCTGTACAATACACTAAATTATTAATTAATACTCAGAATGAATTTTCTAAATGACAAATATATAATATTAGGTTTTAACTCCTACCGCAGGATTATATTTTTAAAAGTAAAATAAAAATGTAATTTTTTAAATAAATAAATAAATTATATATGACTAATGTTTTGTAAATTTTAAATATATATCCCTTTATATCTATATATAGGTTTACCGGTTTAAAAATTTAGGTTTACTGGTTTAAATTATTAAATTCAGAATATAACATGTGGTATACCGTAGTAATATTTGTTTATTTTACATAATCGTAATTTAATAAACTTAATTAGATATACCTAATATGCAAACGTCGATGGTGTTAATAAAATAATTTTTAATTTATATTAATATCCAAACTCATCCCGCTAGATATCCAACACCATTTTTCTTCTTTGTACAATATGCACGTTTTTCAAAATCTAAATAACGATAATGCAAAAAAATATAGTACCAAAAATCTTGCTAATCAAGTATACATTATCTTCAAAATATCTTAATTTTAGAATTGTTTACATATGTGATATATCATGGTTTCTACGGTTTTTTAACCATGATATAAGTGTGCTTTATGAGTCCTTTGATTTGTTTTCTAGGATGTTTTAGAGTCTTAACATGTTTTCTAGGATTTTGGCACGAAAATAGTGAAATGGAGCGATTTGGATCATTTTGAAGCATTTAATGGAAGAAATCAATTTGGAGTCTGATCATATGACCAGCGTCGACCGACACCAAAGGAGCATCGGTCGACACCAAGACAATCCGACTCAAGTCTTCATAATTGGAAGTTTTACAAATTTTGCCCGAAGTCTTCCATAATTGCAACACAAGTCTCTGACATGTTTTAGGACATATATATAGTATTTTTAGGTTTTAGAAACCCTTAAGTTATTTTCCAGCAAGTTCTATTCCAGCAAGTTTTATTCCAACAAGTTTTATTTTCTGCAACCCTGTGAGATATTGAGAGCTTTTGGGAGAGAGATCTGAACTCCTTCGAGAGAAGAATTCCTGAACTCCTTTCTTTACTCTTTTAAATTCAGGTGCTTATTATTCAAAATTATGTTTTGTTCTTCATTGAATATGTCTGAGTAGTTTGCTTGTTAGGTTCATGGTTTTTCACAAGGATTTTATGATTTATTAGATCTGTTTATTTAGGATTCATTATCATTCTAGATCTTCATCATAGGTTGTTCTTCGTATTAATCCTTGATTGACCATCTAGAATTAATACTCTAGGAAAATAAATTAATATGAGAATATAATTGATTTTCCTGATAAAACCTTTTGATGAGCAAAATTACTTTCTGCAAAGAGATTTGATTTAGTAATTTTGTGAACTTATCTAAACCTGTTTTTAAAGCTGATTTTTAAACTAGAATTTTACAAAGAGATTTGGATTTTTTGGTTTTAAATTTAGATAGTATTTGCAGTTAGAACTGATTTATTTTACAAAAGTGTTTAGAGTTCTAGATCTGATTTTTAATTGCTTGAATCCTAATTTATTGATTGATTTAATACTTCATAATTTCCTGAAAAATTCCCTAGACCTAGCTTTTTAATCCCTTGAATTTACAAAAGTTTTATTTTAATATTTTGTGTTGCTTTTCTTATTTAAATCAACTTTTTTAGCGTAATCATAAAACTCTATAATTTATTGTGTAGTCTAGAGTCCTTGTGGAATTCGACCCCTAAACACTGTAGTGACCTCTTAATTTGAGAGAGTAGTTCTAGGGTTTAATTTGAGCATATCAAATTTTGGCGCCGTTGCCGGAGATCGAACCCGGGTCCCCCGCGTGAGAGGCGGGAATACTTACCATTATACTACAACGACCAAAGGAATGACTTTGAGTTGAAGCCTGCTTACTTCCAGCTGGTTGGGCAAAAACCCTTCTCTAACCTGCCCCATGAGAAACCTTTGGACCACATTGAGCATTTTGAGGATCTTGTTACCAGTATCAAGGCCAATGGTGTGACTGAAGACTACATCTACTCCAAGCTTTTTCCATACTCACTTGCAGGAGAAGCATCTCATTGGTTGAAGTAGTTGCCAGCTGGATCTTTGACATCTTGGCAACAAATCAAGGTGGCTTTCCTGAATTATTTCTATGATGATGCAATGTCTGATGAGTTGAGAGTCAAGCTGTCCTCCTTCAAACAAAGACCAGATGAAGCTTTCAAGGCAGCTTGGGTGAGATTCAAGGCATATCAGAGAGACTGTCCACACCATGACTTTTCAAGAGTGCAACTGCTCAGTATCTTTTTCAGAGGGATTGACTGGGAATATCAGCTAGCCTTGGATGCGGCAAGCCATGGAAACTTCAAGACAAGATATCCAGATGAAGCTGAGAACTTGATTGAGAATCTGGCCTCCAGCAATAACACTAAGAGAGCTGATGCTGAACGGAAAAGACTACATGGAGGTTTTGATGCAAACCAGCTAGCTTCAGTCAATGCTAAACTTGATTCAGTTCACAATCTCCTAGTTGGTAAGAAATCAGTTCACTTTGCTGCTGAAGTTGAATCATTTGAACCACAGCCTGAGACAGGGAATGAAGAAGCAGATGTCAACTTTGTCTATGGAAATCAAGAGCAGAGATTCGGTAATCAACAAAGCAACAAGCCTTACAGTGGGAACTCTTTAGGTTACACTCCTAAGCCGGATTATCAGAAGCAGAAACAGAACAATGGTTATACTAGAACCTATGGGAACTCATCTTATCAGTCTCCTCCTCCATAGACTTCTTTTGAGAATAAAATAGAAGCAATGCTAGAGCAACTTTTGCAAGGTCAAGAGCAGTTAACTATGACATTCAATGGAAAGATTGATAATGTCTACACAAAGCTTACTGTAAGGATTGATGCATTGAGTATTCATGTTAAGAAGCTGGAGAATCAGGTTGCGCAGACTGCTGGGTCTGTGAAGAGACAAGAGGGTTTTCTTCCTGGAAGAACTGAGTCAAACCCCAAGCATGCTTGCAATGTCATATCAGTGAGGGATGAAGAATTTGATGAAATTGCTTCTACAGAACTGAGAGAGCAATCGGCAAATTTCTCGGCTTCAGATGATGGTGTCGATCGACACCACCTAGGTGTCGGTCGACACTCATCTCAGACAGAACCCGAAACTGCAAAATCTCAGGTTCCAGCAGCTGTTGAGAGGGTGTACAAGCCTAAGGTCCCTTTTTCCTAAGCCAAGAAGGTCCAAGCAGGAGATTGAAGATGCTAGATGCAAGGCAATGATGGACAAGGTGATGATTGAGATGCCTTTGATTGATGCAGTAAAGTTTTCACCACCACTTAAGCGTTATGTGAAGAGAATGGTATCAAATGGTTTGAGCCCTGAGGAAGGAGCTTTGCTAAATAAGGATGTCAGTGCAATTCTTTTGAACTAGTCTCCACAGAAAAAGAAAGAGAAGAAGTAAGAGGTGGTTGTCTTTAAGAAAGTGAGTGCAATGATTCAGTGCAGAACTGCTGAGAAATTACCAGATTTTGGGAGCTTTTTACTTGATTGCACTATCTCTGCAGAACGGTTTGCTCACTCACTCTGTGATCTCAGTTCTAGTATCAACTTGATGCCACTATCTATTGCTGTAAAACTTGGGATGACCGAATTCAAGCCAACTAGATTGTCTCTTATCTTAGCTGATAGATCTCAGACAATTCCTGAAGGTGTCTTAGAGGATATTCCAATTAAGGTTGAAAACTTCATGATTCCCACTGACTTTGTGGTGCTGAAGTATGATAAAGAGCCTAAAGACCCTTACATCTTAGGAAGATCTTTCTTACCTACAGCTGGTGCCATCATAGATGTGCTAATGACTTAAAACAAGGGTTTGATGGGAGGCAACCCACTGGTAGGAACTACTTATCTTTCAATTTTTTTTTTTAGGATTACTAACTTATTGATATTTGGTTTTGAGTTTTATTTATTCAGAAAAAAAAACAAATTGAAAAGTTTTGGACATCATCGATCAAGGAGGAGTGTCGACCGACGCCACCTGGGCATCGGTCGACACCAGTTGGAGAACTGTTCAAATTTTTCATACATTTTCCATAGATTTTTGTTTCTTTCCCTTGCTTGATAACACTGGGGACAATATCGTTTAAGTCTGGGGAATGTTAGTACTAACTACTAACATAGTTTTGGTTTTTAGTGTGTCAAAATCGTATTTTTGTTTTATTGAGTCAAATTTTTCAAAATTTTGTTGGGAACTATGATTTTTAGTTTTAGTGTATTGCCTTGGTTGATTAATGCTACAGACTGAATCCACAAATCGACTAATGAAAAATCCAATGGCTGACCAGTAAACCAGAGACATCCAAATTTCCAACAGAATCCATAAAAGTCTGAGGTAACTTCTGCACTTTTCTTTTTACCTCATCAAGGAGATTGATGTTCATAGAACTTGATTTCTTGTTCATACCTGACAAGTTAGATTTCAAAAAAAATGGTACTCCTCTCCTTTATTCAAGTTTAAAAAAAAAAGTCCCTGAAAGCTTTGTTAAAAAAAAAGAGAGAATAAAAGATGAAATAATTTTGATCAGTTTAGAGAGGTAGATAAATTACTTGTGACCTCATTATTCTACTCTTGAGTCAAATGATCACACAAAGCTTGGAAGGGAGGGGTAGGTAATTACCGATGATCCAATTATTCGCCTACAACTTTGAAAAAAAAAAGAGTTAGTAAAAAAAAAACAGCAAAGCAAAGCTCAAAGGAGGATAAGAATAGAATAAGTCTGGGGGAGAGAAAGAGTACCACATGTGGTAAAAGCTATATCTTGTTATGGTATAATACGGGAATAAGTCTAGAAGGTTCTTGACATTGATCAAATTGATGAGACCCACCGATGAAGGCTTAATGGAGGAAGTAGTGGAATTTGGTTTGAATTTGGGATGCTACGAATGTCAACGGAGAAGTACATGGTGGTTCGATTTGGATTTATCTGCTAAGCATATGGATTATGGTTTGAATGATCATGGCTAAAAGAAAATGAGTTTCTGTGTTTTCAAACCTCTTTCACAGATTTCAGTTTATGTTTTGCTTGAGGGCAAGCAAATGCTAAGTATGGGGGAGTTGATATATCAGGGTTTTTACGTTTTTTAACCATGATATAAGTGTGCTTTTTGAGTCCTTTGATTTGTTTCTAGGATGTTTTAGAATCTTAACATGTTTTCTAGAATTTTGGCACGGAAGAAGCGAAATAGAGCGATTTGAATCATTTTGGAGCATTTAACCGGAAGAGATCAATTTAGAGTCTGATCATGTGACCAGCGTCGACCGACACCAAAGGAGCATCGACCGACACCAAGACAACCTGACTCAAGTCTTCATAATTGGAAGTTTTACAAATTTTGCCTGAAGTCTTCCATAATTGCAACACAAGTCCCTGACGTGTTTTAGGACATATATATAGTATTTTTAGATTTTAGAAACCCTAAATTATTTTCCAGCAAATTTTATTTTCTGCAATCCTGTGAGATATTGAGAGTTTTTGGGAGAGAGATCTGAACTCCTTCGAGAGAAGAATTCCTGAACTCCTTTCTTTACTCTTTTAATTTCAATTACTTATTATTTAGAATTATATTTTGTTCTTCATTGAATATGTCTGAGTAGTTTGCTTGTTATGTTCAGGGTTTTCACAAGGATTTTATAATTTATTAGGTCTGTTTATTTAGGATTCATTATCATTCTAGATCTTCATCATAGGTTGTTCTTCATATTAATCTTTAATTGGCCATCTAGAATTTATAATCTAAGAAAATAAATTGATATGAAAATATAATTGATTTTCCTGATAAAACCTTTTGATGAGCAAAATTACTTTCTGCAAAGAGATTTGATTTAGTAATTTTGTGAACTTATCTAAAACTGTTTTAAAGCTGATTTTTAACCTAGAATTTTACAAAGAGATTTGAATTTTCTGGTTTTAAATTTAGATAATATTTGCAGTGAGAACTGATTTATTTGACAAAAGTGTCTAGATGTGATTTTTAATTGCTTGAATCCTAATTTATTGATTGATTTAATACTTCATAATTTCCTGAAAATTTTCCTAGACCTACCTTTTTAATCTCTTGAATTTACAACAGTTTTATTTTATTATTTTGTATTGCTTTTCTTATTTAAATCAACTTGTTTAGCATAATCATAAAACTCTATAATTTATTGTGTAGTTTAGAGTTCTTGTGGAATTTGACCCCTAAATACTGCAGTGACCTCTTATTTTGAGAGAATAGCTCTAGTTTTAATTTGAACATATCAATATGATTCAGAAATAAGTTATGAAATATGATAATTTTTTTTATTTTTCCTTTTTTTTGCAGATAAAATGGATAAATATGTATTAACGTAAAGATTAATTTGGGATTTGCACATACATTTTTATTATTAGCATTAAATATTGTAATGAATTAAAGAGATTTTTTAGAAAATATTTAAAAATTTTACAAAACAAATATTTAATAAGATATTGTAATTAGTCGTTGATTGATTAAAGAGATATTTTAGGAATTTTGTTATGCACAAAATTTTGGTTTTAAATTTCATTTTATAAATTAAAATTAAAAATATTTATTATCAATAGCATGCTGATAAATAAATATAAACTTCAGAATTTATTTCATAAATATTTCCAAAAATATATATATAGATATTGGGTTGACAAAAAAAGAAAGAGTTTTGATATATTTGGATTCTATAATTTGGTCATTTTCAACAAACCAAAAAACATAATTCTTTCGATTTCAACGGTGGCCATATACATATATACCTCATAATATTAACATTTTCTACAGCTAATTGTTTCATTTATACGGAACATTTCATAGAAAACTGAAAATAGAGATAATAGGCAAACTGGCAAAGGGTAAAAATTCAATACAACAATCAGTAAAACTCTCTTCTGACTATTTAACTCCTCCTTTTTTTTTTTTTTTTTTTTAATAATAATTTACCCCGCTTAATTACTCGGCGAGCTAATATAGAACATTGAAAATTTTAATAAAGGCTCACTGAAGTTAATTAAGACTTACGCTAAAGAGCATCTCCATTGTGCTGCCCTCAGCCCTCTTGTCTTCTTCTCACCTGCGCCTCTCTGCGCCCACCGAGTCATGTGCTCTCCACATTTAACTTTTGTTGTTGGGAATCTCTACTTTCTTCTCCTCTTTAGTTGTTTGTTTCTTATTGCCAAAAAAAAAAAGGTATCGGTAAACCTGCCAAAAAAATTATGCTTAAAATATATCCACATCTTCAAACTTAAACAAGTTCACACGCATTTTGAAATCTAAAAAAGACACAAAAAAAGAAAAAAAAAATTGGTATAAACTAAAAGAGGATCCTATTCATCAGTCTTGAAAAATATGAATCTACAAAATCATACTAGTAGTATATAAAAAAGAATCAGTTTATTTCAAGGATAAAAATTTGGTAGAATGAAGTTGTTTCTATTTATAGTTTAGTGAATCTAGACAACGTACTTTGAGAACGCTTCCGTCCATGAGTTTTCGCGTAGGCAGTAGGCTCGTCGACACGTAACATACGTGTCTCGTTTTCAGGTAGCAGATCTGTAACGCTTGACTTACTCTATATGTACCGTACTTACGTAATCTTCATATCCAAAAACAAAGAGAAATTTAGGGTTTTTTTCAGTCAATCGAAACAAAAATAAAAATTGGAAATTATTCGATTAGAATTTAAAACTAACATTAGTATTGTAAACCCGAAAATTTTAATTGAATTTGGAAATGTCTGTCTATCATTTTTTCTTTCTTTCTCTTAGTTTATCATCGACTCTCAAAGAATAAAAAAACAGATACGAAACATGATATCTTCTTCCGAAATCGAAAAGATATAAGATAGGAAGGATGTATGGTTATGTGGTTTGCAACGAGATGATCACGAAACCCTTCTTTGCTTTCGATTAGTTCCATATATATATCTTGATAGACATTGTTTTATTTTCTTCTTGTTTTTTCTCTCTCCCAAAGTAACTGCACCAAAAAAATTTGCATACGATTACATGAACTCAGTTAATAGACTGACAAGCAAGATCGAAGTCTCACATTTCAGAATTTATAACGAGTCCCATACTCGAAACAATTGACTTTTCCACCACGTCCTTAGCCGTACTTCCGTTTGCAGCCCATCAAAGGCCAGCCAACCAGAAAAAAAATTAAGAAGCCCACTTTAAATAGCTCTGGTCTTAATATTATTGGTTTGTATCTGTGTAAACTGAATCCAATACCGCTCTGCATGTTCATTACTTGGAGTTTTAATTTGTACTAGATAAACATCCCCACAAAAATAAGTTACAAGACTACAAAAATAAGGTTAACTTTGACAAATATAGACACAAAATCATCCTTTTTCCTGAATTGGCTTTGGTGATTTATATTTAAATACACTCTTTATCCAAAAGTAAACTTACAAACACATATCTCTTCTTCTTTTTTTTTTTTTTTTTTTGAAACACACAAACAAACATCTCTTCAGAGACCAACCTTCAAAATATAACCAAAACTTGATGGTATATAGATTTGATTACATATATAACAGAACTGTGCATATGTACATTTTACATGTACACACTAGCTAAGCTAGTAGACGTTGACTGGCAACTTACGTGGGAGATATGTTCCACGTTGACGCTAATGGTGGCTAGAAGAGTGACACGTGAATCCACGTGAGCCATCTATTCTCTGTATGACTTGCCGTTTCGGGTCTCTCAGAGGTCAAAACCCGTTAGCCATTTTTTCGATTGTTCTTCACATTGAAGAAAGATGTTTACTAGTATTATAGTATTTCATTCTTATCGATTTTATCAACACATCAATTTCTGTAGCTGTTGATATATATGCATAAATGTTCTCATTGTTATATTAGTAGTGGTTTGTTAAATAACATGCGAGGAATTAAATTCATCACATTATATATAATTAATCAAGATAAGTAATTTAAATTAAATTAAAAGACTATTTAGTAATTTTGCAAAGCGTCACATATTTGCAGTCGGCCACTGATGCGCGTAAGCCATGCAACTATTGTAATCTCCCTTCCCTTCCATCTGTTACGTCTTCTCTTTCAAGGTTTTGATTTTTCTTTCACAAAAATTAATTTATATTGTTGAATTTTCTCCGATGACCGTTACGAAAAAAATACACGTATATATATATATATACACATACATATATATATATATATATATATGTAAAACATAGATATACGTTTCACATTAAATCACATGTTGCATATATGTCGACATTGTCGACCGAGGTCCTCGTAATATTGTTCTATGCAGCACTATATCGTCAAATATTCCTCCATGTTTTTTATAAGATTTTGTATTGAATATTAAAGGCAAGACTCAAGAGAATCCACCATATTAGTAACATAAACTAAAATATGAGTATTTGATTAGCAAACCAATAAATATTGTTACGATTCCGGAAAATTTTCGTCCTCTGTATAAATTTCAAATTATATATAATGTTTTTGGTTATTGTAAATATGTGTTCGAACATTATTTTTAGTGATTTAAAGGTTTTGTACCTACATCCATATACATTTCTTAAGTCGAAATGTCACTTTATATGTTGAATTGTGTTGACTTCTAAGTCACTTTATTATAGTTGAACTGTAGTACTTAGCTTGATGATCATTTTTAATGTATCGAAATGTCATTTTATTTGTTTAATGTTAATCTATTATTTGCTTCATTTCCTAAACTGACTCCGTACGTAGTGTTGGTATTATAAAACCATGACGACGATGTAATATAGTAAGATAAAAAATGATTACATATGCATGCACCTGCGCGGAAGACATATAAGCAGTACTGTAAGTGTATGTATATATAGATAGACGTAGGTATATATATATATATATATATATATATATATATATATATATATTGTCCCACAATGCAAAGTTTCTTAAAGAATATAACAAGTAAAGAGCTAAATGAGAAACCGAGTAGAAGAAAAGTTCCTAGAGTTCTACGAGAATTGGGTTATTCAACTTGAGCAATATCTTCATCAACTTTTAATTGCTCATAACACTACTATGAGTGAGATCGAGCTTAGAGCTTTGATCTCGAAGCTAACCACACATCACAAAGCTTATTATACGGCAAAATGGGCAGCCATAGGAGAAGATGTCTTAGCCTTCTTCGGACCGGTTTGGCTAACCCCGTTAGAGAAAGCTTGTTTCTGGTTAACCGGATGGAAACCTTCGACGGTGTTTCGGATGGTTGATAGGCTGAGGAAGTCGAGGTTGGTGCTTGTGGAGGCTCAGGTGAGGAAACTGGAGGAGCTGAGAGCTAAGACCAAGTTCGAGGAGCAAAAAATTGAGAGAGAGGTTGAGCGGTATCAGGTGGGTCCATGATTTGATCCGTACGGATCTTAGATTTTTAAAACTATTATTTCCAAACATTTGGTATTTTATTTATGAATTAGAATTCTTTATTGAAATTTCAACTGGATTTTTTTTTTCTTAGAGAAATATGTATTTAACAAATTCATTAAAATATGTTTTTCTTGGAAAATATGTCATAAACTTTAAGACTGTCTCTAGGTGGCTATGGGTGATAGGAAGATGGTTGAGCTTGCGAGGCTTGGATGTCACGTAGGAGGAGAATCTGTGGTGGTGATTGAGGCAGCGGTGAAGGGTTTGGCGACGGGGCTCGAGAAGATGGTGAAGGCGGCGGATTGTGTGAGGCTGAAAACGCTTAAAGGTATTTTAGACATATTAGCTCCACCGCAGTGCGTTGAGTTTTTGGCAGCGGCGGCTGCATTTCAGGTTCAGTTACGTCGGTGGGGAAACCAAAGACATAATGTCACTCACTCCTATGGTTACTGACACATACGTACCTAAGGATAGTTTCGTCTTTTGTCATGTGTTTTTTTCTTTTCGTATTTACAAAGTCAATGAGAAAATTTTAACTTCCATCAGCAATAGAATGTAATTTCATGGCTTGAAATATATGATGCATGTCCAATACATCCAGTGACCACAAAAATAAGCTATACCTAGTTAATACAAAAATAATTATAATTACACATATTTCATCAGAAATATAATACGCGCGTCCAATACGTGATAGATACTAGTACTATGCATTATACACACACATATTGAAAATCGTATATATCAAATCCATCGAGAAGGACTTATTGCATCTATAGTTGATAGTGGCAATGACTTCTTCTACCTTAAGAATTATAAAGCAATATCAAAGAAAACGCCGAGGGTCGTAACATTCTTTTTTTTCTTTCTTATATGAGCTTTTGGTTTCTTAATTCAACGTTCGGTTTGTTTTATACACACATATTGCATCTATAGTCAAACTTTATTTCATTTGGTAGCGTTCATAAGTTTGGCCTAATAATTGGTTTGATTTATTCCTTATTGATCAACCATCGAAGGTCATCTTCTCTCATTCATAACGTTGACATATATGTATGTTGGAATAGTGTAGAAGTTGTACCATGAGTCAACGATCTAAATTTTTTAACTCCTATAAATTATTTTCTTATAACAAACTAATAAAATATATAATCAATTTTGATCTATTATAAAAGAAAATTTATGAAGGGAGATTCTCGTAAATAGCATCAAAATAAGTTTATTTTCCAAATTTAGCACAACATTTCTAAAATTTCAAAAATAACATTATATTTCAAAATTAATATTTTAAAATTAATTATTAAATTCAAAATACTAAACCCTACCTCTTAAAACTATACCTTAAATGTGAAATTGAGAACTCAAATCTAAAAAAAAAAGTCTAAAAATTAATTTTAAATATTATAATATATTAAATAATGTTATTTTTGGAAATTTATGTAATGTGCTATAATTGTCCATTAAACTTGTTTTAGTGCTATTTTAGGATATTTGTGTAAATGACACTTCATTTGCGGCGAATACAAGAAAATTTGGTATGCAATTATTAGGTTGTAGGAGCATTTCATATTTTTTAAAAATTCCACATACATGGGGAAAGTTGAACAGTGCACTGTTGTTGTGCATAGAGTCTCCATGTCCGTATAAGCTCTTTATCGATTCTCGTACCTTGATAAACGATATCATCCTTGCAATACTCTCTGAACAATCGTAAGGCATCTGCTAAAATCTTGATATTTCTATCACCATCAATGGTGGTCAAACTCACTGTTTTCCTAACCCCAACTATTGTCCATATTTGTTATGCTCTACCTTTGAGACGCGACACTATCTCCACGAGATGAACTTTCCTTCCTACAAACTGGAAAAACTGAATCAAGATTTGATAGTTGAGAAAGTGAAAGGAAGTCTTTACAATCACACACAATCCCAAATGCTCATGTAATTTGGTTCTTGACTATATCATAAGCATGTACGTCAGCAGTGTTCTCGTAAGCAACTCTCTCACACAAGTCTGAATCATTCGCTTTCGTTCCTGAAACTTTTCTTTGTTGTCGATGCTTTTCAATTCACCTGTCAAGGATCTAATCTAATTTGCTTCCTGTTAGCTTCATCTCCTCATTTCCTTGCAAATCAAACCACCTTAGTGTCGGAAAAGCACATCGGACACAATATACCAATGAGGTGAAATTATTATGTTATTATTGAGTAAACATTATTTTTCGTTCTATATGAGTATGATGAAGTTGCAAGTTTTATACATCAAGGACTACAAAAATAAGAGAAACCTAATAAATAAAATTTATAATTACACACATATTTCATCAGGAAAATAATACGTCCAATACGTGACATATACTTGAATGATACAAATGCACATATCGAAACTCGTATATATCAAATCCATCGAGAAGGACACACTAATCAAAACAAACTGAACGTTGAAAAATCAAGAAACCAAAAGCTCATATAAGAAAAATAGAAAAAAATGTTACAATGTAAGAGAGAGAGAGAGAGAGAGAGAGAGAGAGAGAGAGAGAGAGAGAGAGAGAGAGAGAGAGAGAGAGAGAGAGAGAGAGAGAGAGAGAGCATTAAATGAATAGGAGAAACCTCTGACTGGTCAAGTTGCTTCAGAGGACAAGATCTCGAGCTCTGCCCACCAAAGAGGAGAGGATCTAGGGGTAGCTTTCTCGGGAGTTATGTTAATAACTTGTTTAAGTTGTTCCGCTACATCTTTCATTGAAGGTCGATGTCTCGGCTCTGTTTTCAGACATTCTCGTATCACATCGCATATCACTTCAAGCTCTTCTTCTTTGAATGTCTTTAACGATGGATCTATCATTTCTCCTGAGTCCTCGTTTCCAAGGTACTTTGATGCCTGAAACATGGACCGGACCGTTTAGTATATGGATAAAGTTCTATGCATGTTTTGTTGTTTCGGTTAGAGTGGTGTTATTAATAATGCTTATATATATATATATATATACCCATTGCTCGATGGAACCGTATTCGTCTGAGAAAGAGAGCTTTCCGGAGATTATTTCGAGCATTAAGACTCCGAAGCTATGGACATTAGCCTCTGGCTCTGGAGGTAGTAGCAATGACGTTTGTTCCAAGTCACCACTCACTTGTTTCTTCGGATTTAATCTTGCCTCTAAGTTGAAAGGAATCTCCGAGACCTACAAATTCGATTAACTAACTCTTTTTAGCATCTTAAAGACAACAAATGCAGCTTAACAAAACACCTCTAAAAGTTTTTAAGAGATTTTAGAGCAAACCTTGGCTGCATAGTCATCAGTTAGGTAGATTTCTGATGAGTTGACGTCCGAATGTGCCATGGGAGGGTTCATCTCGTGCATATGTTGCAAACAATAAGCTGTTCCCATTATTATTCTCATCCGTGCGCCCCAATCAAGATGCTCCATCTCCTTATCTGATATGCGAAAAAACGTTATTAACTGAGAGCTAGAGTGATGCCAAGAGAACATCGATCATGAGACCGAGACCGATGTTTTTACCGTGCAAATGCTCGAAAAGGGTTCCATTTGGAGCATATTCGAAGACCATCATCCTATTAAAAGGATCATCTTCTTCACAATATCCAATCAGATTCACAAAGTTCTTATGGTTGATCCGGGACAGTGAATCAATCTACAAAAAAAAAAAGACATACACCAACTCCAGTTCAAAAGACTATAATTAATGTGGTAACACCTTTTTTTTTTCTTTCTAGTAAGGAGTAATTAACCTTTCTACGGTATGCCATTTCCATGGCTCTTGTCCATTCTTTAGACTCAGCAATCGCGGTTGAAGCCACCGCTATCTCAACACCACTCGACAAAGTTCCTT
Source organism: Camelina sativa (assembly GCF_030686135.1). Taxonomy (NCBI): domain Eukaryota; kingdom Viridiplantae; phylum Streptophyta; class Magnoliopsida; order Brassicales; family Brassicaceae; genus Camelina; species Camelina sativa. The sequence goes on from NC_141890.1 coordinate 12,501,480, forward strand.
TGTACACAGTGTAACCGTCAAATGCCTCTATAATATTGCTGAAATCCTCACACGCTGTTTCTAGCTCAGCCCGATTGAGCTTTGGTACCCCTAGAAATTTTTGTTCATGTCCTCAGTTTCAATGTTAAAAGAAACAGAGTAAACATGGAAACACTAGAGAAAAAAAAAGATTTTACCGGTAACAAAAGCTTTCTGTAACTGTCCACTAAGACCAGTTTTCCAAGGACCTATGCTCTTCACAGCTCTTTTCCGGCAGAAGAATATACCCGCTACTATAATCAGTAAACCGACGAAAGAAGCAACCGCAATAACCACGTACAGCCACACATGTTTTGACTGTTTATTATCTTGTGGCTGATTCTTAGAGGAATCAGGACTAGTGTCCTCATCAGGAGAAGGAGGGAGTAAAGGCGGTCTTCTCTTCTTTGCATTAGTTACTGCTGGGAAAGACCCGCTGCTTCGAGGGGAAGCTTCAGTTATAATCCCGGGAGAAGGACTAGGAGCGGAAGGAGCAGGCTCAGCTGCCAAATTACTTGTCTCCTCGAGTAACTCACGTCGTTTGAGGATATCAGTTTCCTCCAAAAAACCTGCAAGAATCATATATTGAAATTTTCAAGTACTAATCTTTAGTTTCTACGCTAAACATTGATGAAAACAGAACTGTTTTGGGCTTACTCGGGAGTGCTTTCAAGAAACGTCTGGAAGTCGCTTTGATATGGAATACAAAAGCTTCTATCTTTTTTACTCGAATGAAACGGTTTCTTGAAACACTGTCAAGAGAGATGAACTGTGAAGAGATGAATAAACCAAAAGACACTCTCCTGTTAGATGAATTAATATCAGACAGAGCTTACCAATGTCCAAGTCTTCTGTTTGCACATCCGAGAACAGCCAAAGGAGATAACTTTGGACTCTTGTTTAACCGGACTTCATACGATGCTTGAAGTCTCAGGATCTTTATTCTCACATCACCCGGAAATTTGTTACCAGAAAGCAACCTAAGGTCATAGCAACAAAAGGTAAGGTATACTTTTTTCAATACATTTTTGTTAAGCATTGAACAATAGAAATGTTAACTCACAAGTGTTTTAGCGATGAGTCATTGGTTAGCTCAGGTGGAATCTGTCCGCTCAAATCGTTATCTCTCAAATCTAAGACTTGCAAGTTTTCGAAACTCCCATACTCCTTTGGAATTCCACCAGAGAAATGATTCCTAGAGAGTATTCTGTAAAAACAAGAAAGCAGATTAGTCCCGCTTAAGTTACTCATTCAAGATTCAAAGAGAAGCTATAGAGAAGAGATCCTTACAGAGATTTTAAGTTACTCAATTGGCTAAGCTCAGGAGCTAACGTTCCTTCCAAAGAACAACCGCTAAGATCCCTATATCAAAAACAACACTTATAAGAACATAAAGACAACTAATGATGTCATCTGCTCATAGTCTTAGTCTACAAAAACAGAGGAACTTACAGAATCTGCACTTTACCGTCAACACAAGTAACCCCTGACCAAAAGCAGAGATCATTACCAGAAACATTCCAATTTGCAAGAGTTCCATGAGGATCCGAGTTCACTCTTGCCCGGAACTTCAACAATGCGGATCCTATCAATTCATCACAAACTATTTAAGAACCAAAACCCTAAAACAAAAAACATGAGAAGTAAAAACAAGAAGATAGGATCATAAAAACAAAGTCTAACCTTGGGAATTGAGGGACAATGAGAGAGGAGCTTGAAGGCTAATGATCAAGAAGAGGAAGCAAGGGAAGTGGTATCCACCCATTATACGGTTTTTTTTTTATGTTTTTACAACAAACACTATACTAAAAACTTTTTCCTAAATTACACAAATCAAAATCCCAAAAAACCCATTTCCCAGAAAACCAAAAAAAAAAAGATATGTTCTATATATTAATTACAATGTACAACAGGATGAGGCAGAAGAAAATTCTCGGATATCAGGGTCGACCTTCATCATTTTTTCTCCTTAGGTTTGAAAATTTGATTTCACAAAACCCTTTTCATCACTGTGTTTGATATCTCTGGGATCTATAACAGCTCGTTATGAGTCTTTTGATACCTGAAGAAAAATGCAATAAAAATTCAGATAAAGAATCATTACAAAAGGGGTACCTTTACGAAGAAGCAATGTATATATATCCAAAACAAATACAGAGAAATCATCATAAGAAAGAACATTGCAAATTACGTAAAGGAATCATTTGTATGATTGGAAAAAAGAAAAAAACTTACTGTAAAAAAGGGGGTTCCTTGTAATACGAGCAAACGTATTATTATGTTTATGGCAAACAAAAAACAAAGTGAGCGGGTAGGGCAAGCAAGATAATGTTGGTGATTTTGGGAAATTAAAATATCCTCAGAAATCGATGTTAACTATATTCAAAATTAAATAAAAAAATCGATTTCTTGTGTGTTTGTTTGCAGGAAGATGATGATGATGATCTCAGAGTTTTCTCTCTTCGACCATCTTTGGTCTCTCCAGGGCCAAAGGGGGGGTGGTAGCCTTCTCTCTCTCCTCCTCCCTCTTCCCTTTTCTTCCCTTCTCTCTCTTTTGCAACAATTTGTTGTCTTTTTTAATTGCTTCGAAACTTTTTCCAATTTCACAACCCTCCTAATTCCTTGTAATTTACTTTCTTTTTTTGTTTTTTTCTTTTTAATAATCATACGTGCTTAATTATACTGCACTAGGACACGTCACCTTGCTGCATAAATATTTTAAACACAAAATGAAAATGATTATCTATTTTAAATTTGGTTAGTATCCAAATCTCTTCTCATTCTTTATTTTATTAAGAATCCAATTCAATAACACTTATGGATTATGGGACGTGCCTGCCTCTTAATGCCATTACTAGTGGGACCGGTGATAGAATAGTGAATCTTTCTGACCGTTGGATATCGTTAATCTTACGGTTATGTATGATGATGAGCACTTGAGCACTATCACACCCACACAGTTTTTGGGAATTGATGTGCATGAATATCATCATTAAACTACATGCCTCCCATTACTTCTTAAATATTCCGTCATGATCAAAATGTCAAAAACAATTGCAGCTGATGATATTAAGAAAATACAAAAGTCAATCAAAAACTTATACTATTAATATTTGTGCATCCTTAGTCTATTAGACAAAAGATAGCTCTCTAGTTCCAATTTGGGGGTTTTTATTGTTTAAAGAAAAAGAAAAAACATTGGATTGAGTATCTGCCGCCAGTGGATTTAGATGTTTCGTCGGTTCCAATGAACCGGAAAATTTCTTATAGAGGCCACATGTTAAAATTATTGAATCGATATTATGATTCAGCATGGTTATGTTGTATAATTATGACGGTCTAAACCGGATAAGTCTAAACCGGTTCGCATCAAACATCAATAACATAAATTCCTTCAATTACAAAACATGCGGTCGGAAAAACGAAACCACAGTTATATAACACGCATTAACACACATACACAAAAAGAATTGAAACACAAAGAAACAATCTCTGGTACATTTGTGTTGCCTACAAGAAAAAGAAGAGGCAAACCTTAAAACTATTTATTAATTTAATTGTAACGTGAAAAAAAACAAGTAATTGTGTCTGGTTTTATGTATTTTGCTGGCGAGACGATGGATGAACAATCAGCTCCTGCATATAAATTTCACAAAAGAAAAGATAAATACATTGAACCAAAAGATAGAAAAAATAATATAAAAGTTATATTTGGATTTTTAAAGAACCAAAAGATGTTCAAAGAGTATTATTATTTAGTAGTACCTGAGAATAACGAGCGTGATCGTTGTGAACGTACGATGTTTTAACGATCGTTTCCCATTTCGTAGATTCAAGAACTTCTTGATCATGTTTCTTGGTACCAACTTGACCTAAAACGACTCCGTATGGTCTAGGGTTCACCGGCGGAAGGAGGGTTCGTCGGAGCCAAGACCGAGACGGAGTTTCCGGTAACGGCGGAGGAGAAATATCCGGCGTATATTCCGGCGATGTTTTGAGAAGATTCCCTGACCTGTTGTTGATCCTTCTTCTGTTTACTTCCTCCACAAGAAACCTCGAGTCGGGAATCGCCGTCCGTTGGTTCCTCGAAGGAGTTGAGACCGAGTTTCTGAACGTTCTGATTTCACCAGAGTTTGAATAATTAGGAAGAATCAAGTCTCTTCTTGTTCTTGTTGGATACAGTTCTTGAGACTTGCTTATTCCTCTGTTTAGCCTTTTGAAGCTCTCTGTTGGTTTCTCTGGAGTACCGAGAAAACCGGAATCAGAACACGAGGTTCGGTACGGAGATATAAAACCGGAGAGACGCCTAGTTGACCAGTTTGGTAAACTGGTTTGTTCACCCGACGAGTGTTTCATAGACCGGTTTGATGATACTGAATCCAAAGGAACCGGGTTTAGAAACTTGAATGAGTTCTTAGCACAAAGCCTTGGCAAGAATCCGCAAGCTTTCTTGGTAACATTTGGGCAGATCTTGTTGTGATCACCATCACCATAATCATCATCATCATCATCATCGTCATCATCGTCATCATCATCATCGTCATCGATGTTTAAATCATCGTAAAGGCTCTGAACAATGGCGAAATGTTCATGTTCTGAGACTAATTGACTTCTTTGGCGGATTACAAGAGCTCCTTTGGTCTGAGTGATTTGCTTCTGCTCTGAAGAGTTATATGAAGATTGATATTTCTGAGGTATCTGAAGAGCCATTGCTTTAGCAGCCGGTAAGAATCTGGACATCATTAGATCTAGACTTTCTCTAGATTTCTCATCATCACCGTCCGACTTCTCACCATTCTTCTCGATTTCGCTTACTCCACTTGTGCTGCAGTTAACAGAGAAGCTTTCATTTGAATGAACCGTATCCAAATCTTCATCTTCATCTTCGTCTTCTTCTTCATCGGTTTCTAGTAAACCTGATTCTTGAATCAATGTAGCCATGTCATCTTTTGGTTTTCCAGGGCTTTGTTCCCACACAAAAGGAACTGAAGCTGATTCAGTTAGATGATAGAAGCTCTGGTCTGGTAATACAAAAACCGGCGTTTCTTGTTTTGTACTCGGACATGATCTAAGCACTGGTCTTGTAATCATCGTCTTCTTGTTCTCTGATTCACTCGAACGCTCTATAAAAGATGGTATCCGTCTTATAGATGGTAATGGAGCATACAAATTCAGTTTCCTCCCCTCCATTCTTAAGAAGGAAAAAAAGAAGAATGAGAATTAAAGAAGTAATAGAAGAAGATCAAAGAAATATGAAAACGAACATGAAAAAACACAGAAGCTTTTAAAATACCTCCACTTGGTTAAATCAAGAATCAGCTTCTGTTGTGTGTTTGAGATTGCAGTTGTTCTTATTAAAGTAAAAGAATAGGAAAAAATAATAATAGAGAGATAATATATATTGTATATACTAGCGAATGTCTAGGGCCGAGATTGAAGGCTTGAGTTTAGGGGAAATAGCAGATGAATCTAAGAAGAATTGTGTGTGAGAGACTAAAGAATTGTCAATAAAAGAGACTTTTGCTTTGATCTTATGTTTTCATTTTGTATAATTGAGTCTCATAACAAATCATATATCCCCACAAAGATTTGATTGAAATGTAATGATGAGAACAACTACTTTTGTTTTCTTGTTGGAATTTTTATGTGCTGTGCCGATAGAAAACGATGTCGTTACTAAATTAGCAGACGAATACAAGAAGATCATAGACAAGCAAAAAAAGTGGCATCAAGGTGATTAGGTGAATTAATCAATAGGCCAAATTGCCAAAACGTGAGGAGTAGTTGTGGTTCAAGTTTCTAAAAGTAATGAAAAAAAAAAAAAAGTTGGGAAAAGACAGTTTATGTGAGCCAAATAAGCACTAGTGAAGTGGACCGACTTTGGTAAATGTAACACATGTTCTGTCCTGTCCTTTTCCGAGCCACACAAACGTTTTGTTATGCTGCACTAATTTTTCCATTTTCCCGAATGCACTAATTTATTTGTTTAAACTTTTACAAATCTTTGAAGAAAAGTCGCGGCATCGCCTCGACGGATGATTGATAGGGCTTGATTTTAGATTAATTAATTATTTTAAGTTTACACACAACATGAAAACTTTTTAACCACAAAAAAAGTTGCACACAACATTCCGAAAAAAAAACTAATTAAGAATTGAAAAGCAAAAAAATTGACTTATAATTGCTGAATAACCAACTGGCATTGGTGGCTAAAAAACAAAAAGACCAACCGGCATTAGAAAACACTCTTTCAAAGTCTTACTTAATGTTTACGTCTTATAAATAACACACATATAAAGATTTTACTGTTAGATACTACTACATGGAGTAGTTAAGTCATCGTTTTGAGAAAGGAAAAAAAAAACACTCAGCCACTTCTTTCCAATCTCTAAACATACAAAGCTTTGGTTTAGTTCAAAAAATAAATAGAAATAGATATAGAGTTCTTGCAGAGAAAAAAAAAATAGAAATAGAATTTTTTAGAAATAATTATAAGACCTATTAAGTTTTGACTTTTTGTGTAGCGTGAAATGTGGTGTGGACTGTGGACCAACCCTTGAATTCTACTATATGGCACTAAATATTAACTTTTGTTTTTTTTTAATATTAATATTTATTAACAAACAAATCTCCAAAAGTGTCTCTAATTATATTCTAAATTTGTGGAAGCAACAGATGAAAAATAGTGGAGAACTCGATAAATAGTGAAACACATTAGAGAAAAAAAATCGATTTAAAATTTCTGCATCTCTTTTCTACTTTGCTTTTTTTTTTTTTTTTTTAGAAAGCAAAAAAAAAGAAAAGAAAGTGAAATTAGTTTAGTTGACCCAGATGAGATCCCTTAAACTGCGGGGAAAGAAAAGGGAAAGGAGAATAAGTAGTGTGATCCTTTCACGTGGCAACCACTCTTACACTGCCCCCACCAACACACTCAAGCTTTAAATTGGCCCATTCATTAGCCCATTTTGTTATGGCCCATTTCTCGACCGCACACGAGAAAGACTAAAAAAAAACTTCGTTACTGTACTAAATTTCTATCTTCTCTTCCTCATTGGAGATAAAAGTGGCTCAACCTATTAATTACAATGTCACACTAAAGAAAACAACAAAGAGAAGACTACAAAACAGCAATGTGTCACTTTGCCAAAATCTATAAAATGATAAGTAACAAAAGGTATTTCGTCATTTCCTTCTGTCTTTTTTGGTCATTTGATAACACATATTGATAATGTTACCGAAAAATCACTTTAACATTACATCATAGCCCACAAAAACCGATTAACTCTGAATTTTAGGAAGACATAGCCAATAACATTAAATACAAAAACTTTTAGAAACAACTAAGCAAGAGCACATGAGATTAAATTAGCCATATCACTCGAACATCAATCACCGTTAGTTCCAGACAATGGAAACAAATCAAACAAGCCGTCATTTTTTGTTCTCAACAGCATGTGTATATGATTTAGATTTGGTCACTAAAACGTCGACATATTCAAAATTTAGAATCGCCACTAAAATAAGAAAGGTTTTTTTTTTTTGCTATCATTTATCTATTTTAAGGACCACTAATTGTAACAATGTTGTTGAATTAGTCTTCATCTTATTTCTAACATGATGTTCTCAGAAAATAGTACGAGAGAAAAAAAACATGTATACAAGGACGTAGAAAAGGATACGATATAAAAACAATTTATTTTAATGCTAAAAAAATAAGACTAATCCAACGATTTATAGTTATAGAGCTTAATTAGCTTATCCCATCATCTCCTTTGTGAGCTTAGCAAGTGATGAAAGGTTATACCGAATGATGTTATCAACAAAATATATCGTATCTTCCTCACTATTTCCTTCCGGCACATCCACCACGTAACTCTCCACCACCACCGTCTTCTCCACCGACGAAGCATCCACCGTTGTCTTCGATCTGAAATTTGCAAGCCTATGGTTACCACCAATGATACTAACAACCATCACATGAGACTCATCGTCAAGCTCATCGAGCCTCTCCGTGCTGAAATCCGCTGGAAGGCCGGAGACTAACTTCAGTTCCCGGACTAAGCATTTTCCTTCCCCTTCTTCGCAGGAGCCGGAGCGCATAGTGCAACTTTTGACGAAACGTTGGTAAGCTTGTGGTTTGTGGAACTGACGTAGTATTGACCACACTAGTGCCAATGGTGCTTCAATGGTCTCGACTACGCTAGAATGACATTGTTTTTGCTTAGAACTTTCCATCTTTTTTTTGTTTATATGAGTTTGTCTTCTATCGACTAATATTTCCGTGTCTAACTTTAAGATTTGTTTCGTATGGCTTGTTAAGTTCTAAAGCGGGTCGAACGAACTACATATAAATGAAGGCAAACACCGACTACAACATTTTTTTATTTTATTTTATATCTACAAATTCGTCATGCATGTTAAATGAAACTTTTGAGTTCGATTCGGGTTCCTCTTACTATATACTAACAAAAAACATTTTACAATAAAAACTACACAGTATTATACACTGCAATAATTCGATTTTTTATAAAATCTTGTCGATCGGAATATTTAGGAAGTTTCCTAGGGTATATAGACGATCGATGTTTACACTTAAATGCGCAAATTGCTTTCTTAGACACAATGATAACATGCAATTGTTTTTCAAAAAGTACTGTATTCCTTATTTTGTTTACTCAAATTCTGTTTTTCTTTTCCTGATAAGATTATACAAATATCTCTGATGCAACCATACGACCCTCGTTTTGACTTCACACCGAGGAAAGCATGGGTTAAGTAAAACCCATGACCTTGGTGACTGGGCAACCTAAGGTCACGTTGCCATCCCTTAAATGTACTCAACTTGTCGATAATTCTTTTAAGTTTTCACAAAACCCCCTGTCAAGGTTTTTCTCTCATTTTAATATTTGACTATTAAACAAAAAAAAATGAACATACAAATACTTTTGACAAAATATCTTACGTAGCAACTGATAAAAATTAATTACCACACTTATATTTATATTGCTAATATGGGCCAAATATTATAAGTATCATAAGTTACGATACTATTTATATGATTCCCTATATAATAAAACGGAAGTACACAGTATTATTTTGTAAATTATATAATTTTAATAAGTTAATTACAAATATGTTATACATTAATGATATATTAATTGGTTACAAATAGGTCATACCAAAAATCTTAAAAAAAATATATTCTAAAGAATCATATCATTTAACTTACCATATTAATTTCTTTTATTAAATTATTCATCAAATAAAATCTTTTGAAATCTAACTTAACATATTAATTTGTTAACTATCATTATACTTCACCTTTCATTTTTATATATGAGTCTATTTTGTGAAACAAATAAATTATCATATTATTTATTATAATTAAAAAATAGTTTTATTTCCGGATAAATCATAAGTTGAATTTTTAAAAACAAATATAAATTGTTCAATCTATAAAATATTCAAGCTTTAGTAATATTATTCTTTAAATATAATATCTGAATCAAAAAATTCACTGAGTAACGGGTCAAAATTTGAATATTTAAATTCAAATTTACAAAATTATGTCTTATAATGACATTCAAGTCATGATGTAGAATATACATTGTTGAAATAACTTCACATATAAGATTTTATTAAAAATAAAATATACAAAATTTGGTATAAAATAAAATTTAACCAGTATTATAGCACGAGTAATTATCTAGAATCATTAACAATATAAAACTTACAAAATATGTGTTTTTGCAAGCCATCGTATTTAAAATATGATTTTATTGCATAATATTTTATTTAAATAAACTTTTAAAAATAATCACATAAATTATATTTTATATAAAAATTACAATATAAATAAAATAAATTTCAACTCGTGTTCGTGTTCTAACACAGATGTTAATATAGTTTTTTAAATATTATGATAATATAGTCGATCGGTCTAATTTGGAATCTTGTTGCAGCAATGTTTTGAGAGCTAAATATAGATATGTCTTTGGCTTTGCTCACGAGGTAAATACAGATGTCATTTAAACCGAAAAGCACACACTTGAATTTTAGCGAAACATACACTTGTTTACAAAAAACTTAATTTGTTGCCGACCTGTTTTTTTTTTTTTTTTTTTCTGTTTCTTCACAAATTCAGAGCCGATTGATTGCCTATTAAAAAGACGGCCCGATATGCCCGTCTAAGCCCAACGTTTAGTGATTATATTGTCTATCTTATGTGGCTATCAGTATATATGCTCGCTCAGACGCTCACCCCCACAGGTTACATTTCCGAACAAAATACTGTTTTTGCAAAACTCGATTCCTTGTGGTTTATTTTATTTTTTATAATCCACTTGTGAAAGTTAATTTATTATTTTTCTATTCATTCATATCTTTTCCCAGTTTTAGTTTGGAATATATTTTAAATTGACAGTAATACTAAAAACAATGTCTATATATAACATGAGATTTGCGGATGGATAGCAGTAAATTATATTTGGATTCATGTATTAAATCTATGATTAAATAAACTTTTATATTCAAATTCTTCTTCTCCTAGAAACCATGATATTCATGATAATGTTTGGAAACCAAAAGATGGGCACCTGTTCTTATAATCCTTCGGTGGGTATCCTTCTCGAGAACATATATGAACATGAAGATATAAAGTCAAAATTTACATAAGAAAACGTCCTGGAATTGTAGCATTTGATTCACTTGAGCTGTACCCATATATTTGTTTATTGTTTGGCTCGCGATCAAAAATAGTATCTCTCAAAACATCTTAAGCAAGAGAAAAAAACAGTTGCCAATTTGTCTTCGCCTGCCTTCGCATATATCACCTGGTCGCAGATGTATGGTTGTCTTCTTGGAGCAAGTATCACTCATAAATGGTATGATACGGTGAACCAGTTCTCCACTCATACCTTTCCTATCCTAGAGAGTAGAGGCTATTTTTATGTTTGATCCAATTGGTTTTCGAGTTCAGATTATATTATGCGTGGAGGGAGTAGGGAGAAGAATGGGAGGCGACACAACAAATCGTCACCTTCCCAATCAGCATCATTCATAACTCATTTCGCAACCGTATCAACTTTCTTTGTTAGTAAGAAGGAAAAATGTTCGGAAGTAATGGAAGAATTGTTGTAACAATTGGAGTTTCACATTACTGATCCGATCGATGGTGTGACACTCCGGTTTCAGAGACTTAAAAGGTTTAAAAGAATTGATTTGGCCACCTATGTCACCAAAGTGCACTTAGTTTTTCGGTCAAGGGTCCTAAGGGAAATCTACAGTTAAGCGTGCTTATGTTGGAGTAGTTTCAAGATGGGTGATCTTCCGGGAAGTGATTGTCGGAATTGTGTGAGTGAGGACAAAATATAGGGAAATATCATGTTGTGACTTTTAGGGACGGTAATAAGTCTTAAAACCTCCCGGACGTAGCAAACCGGCCGTTAGATATAGATAGGTTTACGGGCCTAGTGAGAGAACGTGAGGCCCATTAAAAAAGGTGAGCCCATGTACTGAGATTGGATATAGAGTCCACTAAAGTGGCAGTCGGACGTTACAGATGGTCCAACATAAAAGGTTATACGCCAACTTTGCTTATTACTATTTTCCACTTCAAGTTTTTGTTCGTCTCTATAATTAATTTTTTTTTGTTTACTGATGATCAATAAATTTAACATTCAAAGAAAATTAATTAGAAGTATACGGGCGCAAGTAAAGCCGAGTTGATAACAACTCTACAAGTATGATAAATTAAAACTTCCGGTTTGTAACTAATCGATCAACTACAAGTATGATAGATTTAAACTTGCATTTTGTATAACAAAGCAATACTTCCAAACCCATGAATAACATACTAATTCATAAAGAAACATGGCACTATGGAATCATATTAAAACAATCTTATCCTTAAACTCATGACTCCAGGCCATTATTATTTAATACTATGGCCTATGGCTAATTTATAACTAGCTACAAACAGATATATATACATTAACTTTAGGTATAAGTATAACTAAAGTTCGTACATATAGATAGCCCTCTCCGGGATCTAGGGTTTCTGAAAACACTTTCTATACCGTACCGACTCGATCGTTTTAACTTCTTAATCTTGTGATTATTGAAGACAGGTTTATTGCCCGTTCGATCCTAAGTTCGGTTTGCTACATAAATCACGATTTGGTAATGCTGGTATAACTGGTTTCCTTTTCAGTTCTTTGCATAGTTGGGCTCTAGACCTTGTAATACAACTACAAATTTTGTATACGTGTGCACATATATATATATATATGTATATATATATATATACACATAAAAGTAATACTTAATTCTATACATGTAATACAAAAACTATTATTTATCTAGTTGTGTATTCCAACATGTGTACCAGACTACTACGGTATACTAGTATACTACCAATGTATACATGTTAATACATCATGAGGCATGCAACGTACAGAAATTTAATGTCATTTAAATACATTCACAGTTGGCACACACTCTAATAGTCTAATAGCTAAGAACTGCTTTGTATCGGCTAAGTTCTATGACAAACTATAAACTACATTTTAGTGATATATTCTCCCTTAATCTTAGGTGATTTTGAGTACCTAATCAGTCTAAAAAATATATACACACACGCATTAGGATAAATAACAATAGAAAATCATCAGGAAATTTTGATGGAAATCAATCACTATTATTAATCCGATATATTGAGTTTTGTGGTCTATAGATATCCAGAGAGAATAATTTCAATTTAAAAAAAAAAGATCATACTACGAAACTTTAAATTTGTTTTAAAAACAGAATTTTAAAATTGATTACCTATATTGGAAATTGTTTTATATGATATAATTATCAAGTGGACGACTGTTTAGAAGTCGAAGAGTTTGCAACATCCTTCTTGACAACAGCGACGTCGTTTTTAATCTTTCTCCTCTTCTTCTTCCTGTACGGAATCCCACGGGCCTTGGCTTGAGACTCTCTCACTTCCCTCAAGTGAACCCGGATCGACCCGTTTGCAAACGGGTTAGTATCAGGTGACCCGCCACCGTGTTCCTCGTAAGCAGCTCTCAACCTTCCGATCAAAGCATCTAGGCTTCCCCAAGCTTGTTTGAGAGGACACGTGCAAGGTCCTGGTGGATCGGGTTGTCCGAAGAAGACACAAGCTTGGTGATGTACTTTGGTCTTACCAAACTGATCTAAGTACCTTAGGAAACTTAGCACGTGCGTGTAGTCGAACTGAGACATCATCAACGGTGGATTCTGCGATTTTAGGTATTGGATGAACGTGTTCCAATCTCGGCGTTTCTGAGATTCGTAGCGGCTGAGGGGTTGCTGCGGTTGAGGTTGAAGCGGTTGCTTGTGGTGGTTAAAGGAAGAAGATGGATGATCCGGTGGATCTTTCGTCGGTGTGTGATTATCCGAAGACATTATTAGGGGAATTCTGATTCTTTTTTTTGTATGGTGTTGTTTGGGAGTATTATATTTTTGGTTTGAGAGCAAATTGAAGAAGGTTTAAAAGTAACAATAAAGTAAGGGAAATATAAAGAGAGAGATAGATACCTGAGAAATAATGGAACGAGGAGAAATTATTCACGAAAAAATGATTACTATGTATATATACGTTACTGTATGTATATATACGTTACTGTTATAAGTTACAACTAGATTAGGAGGAGCGATTGAAACTTCTTTTATTTATATTATAATTTTAGAATAAAATATAATTTATAAGATTGTTTTTAAAAGTTTTTTTTGGATAAAAACATTATGTAATAAAATCATATGCTAAATATGATGGCTTGAAAAAAATATCTATTTTGTAAGTTTTATATTGTTAATTTTATAATTTTATGTATGAAAAATGGTTATGTTTGTTTTTATTTTAATTTTTGAACATGTTTGGTGAATTTTTTTTTAATATGACGCGTGCTCAGGTAAGATTTTATTTTCAACTGCATAATAAGATCTCGGAAATCACGATTAAATGTGATAAATTACAAAGATTTTTTTTATGTCTAACAGTATATTTTTATGTCTAATAGTAAAGATTTTATTTTGAAAATAATATAAATAATTGAAATATTCTCTTTAAGAGGATTCTTTGGGATATTCTTTATTGTATTATGTAGCTCACAGACCAATTAATTTATAACATCTTTTATCTTTTGTAACCAAACTATATTTAATCAATAACCTATTTTGTAACCAATTTATAAAAATTATATAGTCTACAAAAAAAAGTTGTGTACTTCCGTTTTATTATATAGGGGATGAATTCCTATCATTTCATGCGAATAACAAATAGTTATTTTATTTGAATTTTTTTAAAAAATTATGCTTATATGCTATCATTTTTAATCGAAGAATTCACTTCTTTTTTTAAACTAGTACTTCCTCCATTTCTTATTACTTGTCATTTAGAGTTTTTCACATAAATTAGAAAAATAGAGAAACTTTCTATTATACCTTTGTTTGATTATTAGAATTCTAAAAAATTTAACTTTTTATTCATTTAATAAAGAGCAAATAGAATATTTTTTTTATAATAAAAATGACATTGAAATAAAAAAAATAGGTCTAGAATGAGAACTATTTTAAAACGAAGGTAGTTATTTGGTTAAGATGTCCTAACCTAGCAAATCCAATTAATTAGCCAAAATAATATATATATATATATATATATATATATATATATATCAATTAAGGAGTTAATCCAATTCTTATTCTCGGATAGTTATAAATATAATAACTAAATAATGATAACTAGTTTACAAATATCATGCAAAAACACTAAATGATTTTGATCTTAGTCATTTTTGAGATGATGTGAAAGCTCTTTTATCTTTACAGACAACAAACTATTATATATGTAAATGACCAATCTATATAGTTTGACATGGAAGAAGATCTATTTCAATGAGATTTTTATTCTATTTTTTTTTCTATTATGCCACTAAGCGTGGATTACCTCCGATTTTATATATTGGATTATATATTATGTTTGTATTATGTTAATGTTGTGTTCACACGTTACTTTCTATGACTTTTTTTGTCATCATCCAAGAAAAAATAGTTTATCAACGTACAGAAAAAAAATCAAATATCGTCTTTGTAATAATATATACTACAAATTAGTACAGATTATTATTATATAGAGCAAAAAGAGAGAGTATATTTCAATGGATGGGACCCGTGCAGAAGGTGCTCTTGTTCCTTTAATTTTTATTCTAAAATATCAAAATTTGTTATTTTATTTGGTTTGTTAATTATTTTTTTGTCACTGATGTGGCTATTTAATTTACACACTGTTATGATATACTCTTCCTTTTTAAAATGCCTTGGGAAATATTAGTTTAAGCTATCCATTGTACGACTAGCAACCAAATCAATCATTATAAGTTTTAATAATGATTTATTAATTAATTTCTCCAACTTGCTTAATTTAGTGGCTATTGTTGAATTATGTAGCCTATTATATCTATAACTTTATACATAAGAAATTTCTAATAGCATAATTATAATAATTATTACAATACTAACGTTGATGAATGATGATGACCGTCATCATCCTACTCGTAGCAATAGCCATTAACAATAGATTAGTGAGTATTACACCTACTAATTTCTTTCTTTGAAGAAAACAACGATATTCCAATTTGTGATGATTTCTATAAAAGTGCTTTTCATATACGTGAAATAAGAGAAATACTGACACCATAATCATATATAAGCAGTTACTTTGTAGTTTGTATATACATGGAAAACACTATATAATAACATATCTCTTACTTACTATACAATGAGTGATTGCTTAAGCATAAATGTGTCTGAAAGTGGAGGACGCATAATATATTGGCTTCCATTATCTTACCTATGAATGAATAATGTTATAAAATAAAAAAGGACAAAACAATCCAAGCTCTTTTCTTTAGAAATTGCTTTATAATCCTCAAGGTAGAATTCATTGTCACTATTACATGTATTATAGTATAATATACGTACGTGTTTTGTGCTCAATGCGTGTTCACAAAGAAAAATTAACTACTAATATATATGTGCTGTTGACAAAAACAAGAAACCCTACTATAATGTCTTATGTGTATAAATGTGGTTGCTCATGGACAAGAGAAGTACAAGTTCAACGAATAAGTTCGAAGACATAAACACCTAAAAAGCATGAAAATTATAGTGAAATAAAAGAGAAAACATAATAATTAAAGACAAGCATATTATTTGATACACACATTGACACATTTAGTACCCTTTGTCGGCCGGGAATAAAAATATATAACATGCAGCCTGTAAAATCTAGATTCCGGTGACCGGAGAACTACAGGAATCCGACGCGATAATTAAACCCTAAGTAAAAAAAGCATTTTGAGACAAGATTTTGTAAGAGAAGATCTTGTGTGGGGCAATATATCTTTCGATATACTTTTGTCCGCTACATCAATAGAAATCCACTCGATACCAAAAAACAAAAATTAAAGATATATAGGAATATGTTAAAAATTCACGTGGGACTTGGGTCCATCTGTTTATTTTCACCTGGGATCATATCTATATGGTATTATTTCGTATACTACTGTGATATTTTTTTTTGGCCTTAATAAGAATGCCTTTTCTTTTGTTAAGAAAAGTTACAAGGATGTCTTTAGATTGCATTTTTTATCCTTTAAGGGTTGATACGAAATGATGGCGTAAGTCGTGACTAATAATCAATCATCTTCTTCTTTTTTTTTTTTTTTTTTTTTTTTTTATAAGTTAATTAATGAAAAGAGAAACCATGGGAATGAATATAATTGTTCCATTGAAACCTTTATTTGTTCCATAAACTGTTTAATATATGTAAAAGATTTTGTTCTTACTAAATAAATACCAACTAGTATCCCCCAAAAAATGCTACTATAAGTCTTGGCTCGGTCTTCAAATCATGGACATAGACGGACCATAGTTCTAGTCTTTGTGCCACAATTTTTGTTATAGCCAATACTTCTAATCTCCAGTGTTCCGTAATTTTGTTCAAGTTACATATACACTAATCCGAAATCTGCTGCTTATAAAAGGAAAAGTTAAAATATTTCTAAATTATTTTGTTATATTAATATTTTATTTGTAAAGTAACCTATTTTATTTTGCTTCTTTGTAAAGTGTAAAATGCCAAGCAATGTTATATATATAAATTTAGCCTGGTAACTATAAACCCAATAAAGGCCCATATACATGATGTTATTTAAGGCCCATATAGTTCGGGATGTAAAGGGGGTTAACAAAAGAAGAAAGTGACAAAATTATCTGGAAAAGGTGAATCACACAAATGATATTATATAAATGTTCATGACAAAATTACTCATTAACAAGATCGTGACATGTGTCAATTCTATCATTTAGATGTTGACATATGTCAATTTGTTATTAAAATTTTTTAAAATAAAAATATAAAAATTCAAAACCTAACCTAAAAATGTTTTATATAAAAGTAAATAGATAAAATAAAATTAGTTATTAAAATTTTAAAAAATAAAAATGTAAAATTTCAAAACCTAACCTAAAAAGGTTTTATATAAAAGTAAATAGATAAAATAAAACCTAATTTTATTTAAAATATAATTATAAGATAACTATATATATATATTATAAAATTCAAAATTACAATATTATTTACTTATTTTAATTTTAAGTTGCTATATTACAAGAAAAATATTACTTTTTATATAAGATAAAAAAATGATTGTGAAAAAATACTCATTAATAAACCTTGATGACAAAATTACTCATTAACAAGATCGTGACATGTGTCAATTATATCATTCAGATGTTGACACATGTCAATTCGTTATTAAAATTTTTAAAAATAAAAATGTAAAAATTCAAAACCTAACCTAAAAAGGTTTTATATAAAAGTAAATAGATTAAATAAAACCTAATTTTATTTAAAATATAATTATAAGATAAATTATATATATATTATAAAATTCAAAATTACAATATTGTTTACTTATTTTAATTTTAAGTTGCTATATTACAAGAAAAATATTACTTTTTATATAAGATAAAAAAATGATTGTGAAAAATTACTCATTAACAAGATCGTGACACATGTCAATTATATCATTCAGATGTTGACACATGTCAATTTGTTATTAAAATTTTTAAAAATAAAAATGTAAAATTCAAAACCTAACCTAAAAAGGTTTTATATAAAAGTAAATAGATAAAATAAAACCTAATTTTATTTAAAATCTAATTATAAGATAAATTATATATATATAAATATACCATAAAATTCAAAATTATAATATTGTTTACTTATTTTAATTTTAAGTTGCTATATTACAAGAAAAAGATTACTTTTTATATAAGATAAAAAAATGATTGTGAAAATTATACAATTAGTTATTGTTTCTAAAAAAATGTAAATACTCACCTTTACATAAAAAAAAAGATTGTTGGAGTAAAAAAAAAAAGATCGTCTCATATTTTTTTCACCAATCAAATAATTTATTCAAAAGACTGCTATTGTAATATATATGATAGGAGTAAGTATGTAAGATTAACGTATGCGTTTTTGTAACTATAAAAATGTTAAAGTGAATATTTTATTATATAAAGCTTGATGTCAAAATTACTCATTAACAAGATCGTGACACATATCAAATATATTGATTAGATGTTGACACGTGTCAAAATATATATATATATATATATATATTAATAAACGTAGTAGGACTAATTATATTTACAGGATTTGACATGTTTCTATTTTAAAAAAAATATTTCTCTAAATCAAAAAGGAAAACTAACAAAATCAATATATTTTCCATTGTATGCTACTTATATTATACATATGTGTGTTCTCAATAAAATTTAACATGTGTAAGCAAAAACTTAATTTATTAAGCATGTATATTAATCAATAAATAATAAATAACAAAGTTAAGTTATTTAACATAATTTTAGTCAGATGTAAATTGTATTTTATCGTTGTAATATAAATTTTTATTGTAAGTAAGTACACAAAACATTGAAAGAAAATAAACTTAAAAAGAAAAAAAATCAATACATGATGTGTATTAGTATAGTTTTACATGTTTTATTTTAAAGATCTTAATGCATGTAGTAATATGAGAAACCTGGAAAAAAAATTATAAAAAATGAGTTTGTACGAATGAATTTTTGGTTAATTGATGAAAACTGACAAAAGTATTACTCATGAAATTATGACATATAGAAGCATAATATTTAGGATATTTTTGGATTTCCAAAAATTTTGTGGATGTTAACTGATTTTTTTACTGATTATTTTTATTGTTAAATTTAAAATACTAACCAATATACATATTATCTTATATGATGCTCATATTATTTTTTTATACTAACCAATATACCTATTATCTCATATGATGCTCATATTATTTTTTTATTAAAATTTTAACTCTAATCTATGAAGAAGTGAATTATAGTTTTACGATAAAATAGATAATTAAATGTGATTACTAAACTGATGTCTAATGATGGAATTTATTTTAGATTTAAATTTTTTCAAATATTAATATGTATAATTTTAAACAAATTCATTTAAGAATATTAGTCATTTTTATGTTTGATTTTATAATTTCAACACATGTATTTTTGTAACGCATATGTTAAAACATAAGATAATTTGAAGTAAATTATAATTTATAGGAATGAATATTCTTCAGTTATTTGATGAGAATGTCTCTATATCTTTATATATGTTTTTATTTTATAAATTTCACTCATTTAAAATTGATTATGACATGAGGTAAAATTAGCACTTATGAGATACCAACATAACAAATATATCCTAAATAATGTTGATTCAGTTTTTTTTTGTAAATTATATTTTGTTAATTTTTATTTGTATTTTCAGTTCTTACTAAGGTATAGTTTTGATATGATGTATTAATTGTGTTTGATATACTGCATAGTTCAAATAGTCAAAAATTGTTATATTAATAAAAATTGTACATAGAAATTTGAGAAAATATTTTAAAATAGAGCAAAAAAGCCTTAAAACTCTTATATAATAGAACTGAGAGAGTATTAAAATGAAATATGAGAGATTCATATTCAATATTAAAATGTTACAAGATAAAATCTAAAAACAAGTATATTATATAGTGAGCATATAAGAATCAAAACTTTAGGACTTCTCTAATTATGATGATGATTCATACAGAAGCTTTTATTTAATTAGGTAAAGTTTCAAATTTACTCCCCCTGTCTCACAAAGATTGATGTTTTGGAATATTTTTTTTGTCCCACAAAGATTGATGTTTTGTAAACTTCAAAAAATAATCATTGAAAATATTTAAAATTTTGAATTGTTATTGATTTAAAATTAAATAATATCTTTTTAGTCAAAGAAAAAAATATATTTAAACTCAATAATTATTGTTTTTGTGTAAAACTTTCAAAATATCAATTTATGTGAGAGGGGGAGTAATAAAGAAGAAGGAAGTCATATTAATTCGACAAAATCTATAATGGTCACAGCTTTTATTTATTAACTTATTTATTAGTATTTATTAAAGCTCTCTCAGTTTCACAAGAGAGAGAGACAATGCCGTTGGTGAGGTTCAAGATACGGAACGAGCTAAGCTTAGGTGGGCCGGAGCTGAATCGTAGCGCCGCCGTGGAAGATGAGGAACCCAAGGCGATTCTCGGCGCTGTTGAAGTTGCTGGACTTATCGGCATACTTCGTCAGTTAGGCGATCTCGCCGAGTAAGTTTCTCCTACTGTTGCATTACCCTTATAAGATTTTTGAATTCGGGGTACTTGTAGCTGATTTTGTAGGTTTTGAAGCTTGTTTCTTGTGATTAGGATTAGTATTAGCTCATCAATTTTGTTTTTAGTTCGAGTATTAAGGGTTTCAGTAAACATTTCTATATTTTGATTTCCGTTTGGGGGTTTAGGGCTTTTTGCAATAGTTTTGATTTTAAAGCTCAGTTCGTGGAACTAGTAACTGATTAATTGACTCCGAGTTAAGTAAAGTGTTGATTAGTGAATATCCTGGTGAAACCTCAACATGGTTAACTTGAGTTTAGGACAGTTGAAATGAAGTAAAGATTGCTAATTTATGTAAACATCTCATCTATTGAAGATGGTAAGTTGAAGTTTCTTAATGGGTACCATGGATTATGAGTTTTTTTTGTTGTTGTTGTTGTCTATTCATGTGAAAGTTTTGCATAGTGCGTTTTGCAAGAAGATGTTAATTCTCCCGTAGTCAAAATCCTTTCTTTTATAACTCTTTTGCATCGAATAAAAGATAAATTTGCTCAGAGCGAATGTAAACTGATAGAGAGTTCTTTAACCAGGTGGCATTTCTTATATGTAGATTTTCCGCAGAAGTATTTAATGGCATACAAGAAGAAGTGACTGTTACTGCGTCTAGGTGTCAGAAATTGACAAGCCGTGTTAGGCGGATAGAGTCTGCGCTGTCACCTCTTGAAAAGGCTGTGCTCTCACAGACTAGCCACATTCATTTTGCATACACAGCAGGTATGGCTTTACTCCTCTCATCCTATCGGCCTCTGGTCTTATTTTTGAGTTTCTGTTTTGGAGGTTCTCTATGCCTTTACATCTTTTTTCCTGTACCACTCTTGCTTTCTTATCCGGCACCTCACTTGTGTAGAGGAATGAAAGATGTTATGAACACATTTCCTCCAAATTTGCATGATATATTTTTAAGAGTTTTTGTTTCTCCTGTAGGCTCTGAGTGGCATCCTCGTATAAGGAATGGACATAGTCATTTTGTGCAGAGCGATTTGCCACTTTGTGTTATGGAAAGTTATGAACAATGCAGAGATCCTCCTCCTTTGCATCTGCTTGACAGGTAAGGGACAGGCTTTTAGTTTGATAAATCCTAAATATAAAAAATAATGCATTGGATCTTTATTCTGAAGTGGCTGATTTTCTTCCCTCTTGCAGATTTGCTATAGGTGGACCTGGATCGTGTCTGAGAAAATACTCTGACCCAACATTTTTTAGAAAGGAATTAGGCAACCCCAATAAAGCAGATGATATCAAGGTCCAGAGAGATCAGGCTCACCGCAAGAGAAAGGTTTGTAATACTCTGAACCATTCTAAGAGTTTATCTTCTGTTTATGAACTCTTTCCAAATTCTTACAACTGTACCTTGTACCATACCACTTGTAAAAGAACCTTTGTGACTTGAAGAAAATATGATTTTGTTAGACATCACAAGTACTATGGTTTCTTATTGTTGTGTTTTTTTGGCTGGTTTAACTAATTTTATAGCTGATTTCTGCTTGTCTGAAATGACAGAAAAAGAGGTTACCACAAAGAAACATTTGCAGATCAAATGCAGTGTCTACATCTGATGAAACTAATGGGTGGGTGATTTGAAAACTTAGTAATTCTCGTCAATTCATGTTCTAAATATGCTCTTGACAATTACATTTGCTAACCTGAACTTTTGTGCAGGGCTCATCTCAGTTCTCTTACTGATGACAGACAGACAACATCTCAGAGTACTTCCACAGTTGACATGCCACGAGGCTCTAATATGCAGGATTTATCTGATATTATAGACCAATCTCAACTGCAAGATGCGCAAGAACAAAGTGAAGCACAAGTACAATTAGATTTCCAAGAGTCATCAAAAGCTCGTGATTCTATAACTGGTTCAGGTTATATCGAGTATGTCATCAATCAAAGTCCTGTTAATGAGCCTGAAGTGAAGCTAGTAGAGGGTTATCTGTCTGGGTCCTTACAACCTGCTGATGGAATATGTTCAGTGGTTCCTGAAGGCTGCATTGTTGTTGTAGATGATAATATCCTATATAACCCTTCAGAAGACCTACATGGGCCTTGTGCCTCTGTTGTTCGTGATAAGAAAAAAGAAACATTTGAACCAATTGAAGAGAAAAGCAGCAAAGTTGAACAAGTGTCAGAGATACATGAGTCAAAATTTGGTCCAGAGACACCAGACAGGGTTAAGCAAAATCAAAGGGACTTTGATAGGACGCATATTTTGTTTGATGAGGTAGATATTGTGCGAGAAAAACAGAGTAAGAGTCAGGCCAACAATATTGATGGAATACTAGTAATTGAGAGCGAAGAAGAAGATAAGAGTGAACAAGGAAGTGAAGTAGATGAGTTTGTGGATGCACGTAATACAATTGAATCGGAATCGGAGAGTGATCTTGATGGAGTACCAAAACCAAAACTGGAGCATTATTTTGGGGATGTTAGTACTTATTGTTCGGAAGATGCTAACAGTGACAACAATGACGGATCAGAAGAAGATATACCATATGAACAAATGGAACATGATCTACACCATGAAAACCCTCTAGATGAATCTTGTTCAGGTTCCTGCCTTCCTAATGATGCTAATGTTTCCTGTCGCCTTTCAGATCCAGTGTGTGGGAAAATTCTGTCTCATAATGAGACTTTTGAAAAGCCTTGGGAATTTTTTTCCAAGTGCCCGTCATTATTGGCTGAAGAAGCCTTTCCGAATATAGCAGTTTTGCGAGAAGAACCTGTTGCTGCACATCCCGTTTTGGCAGGAGACTCTGCTAATGAGAAGTTTTCATCTGAAGATCCGACATCCTTATGTCAGTCACGGAGAGACGCTATTCCTGCTGAAAAGATACTGCCAGAAGAACATTTGGCGAACTATCCATCTCTCGCAGAAGCTGTTATCCATGAAAAGATCTCACCAGGAGAGTCTGTTGCCAAATTTCCGTCTTTTGCAGAAAGGATGGAGCTTTCGAGTGAGGATTTGCCGAGGACAGTTCGAGATGTACCGGGAATCCTCCCCCAAGAAAAAATCTTGCCTGTGAAATCTCTTCCCAAAACTCTGTCTGTGGCAGAATCTGTGTCTGACAATATGACCCCGTCAAGAGAACCTGACACAGTTCATCCATCTTTTCCCAAAGCTATTCAAGAAAATAACATTTCCCCAGAAGTTATTGATTCGAAAAATCTGTCTGTGCCAAAAGCTGATTCACAAAAAAAAATCTTACTTGAAGAATCTGTTGGCATAAATCCGTGTATGGTAAAATCTGTTCCAGATGAAAGGTTCTTGACAGAAGAAGTAGAAGAACCTGCCACCAGAGAAGAACTTTTGGAAGAGGATCTTTACTTGGCAGAACTGCATAAAGAAAAGGTCTCGCAAGAAACATTTGTTGGTTTTACACATCCATCGTGTGCCAAAGCCGGTCCAGAAGCAAATCCATCATCAGAAGTTCTTACTTCCCCAATTTTGTCTGTGGCCGAAGCTGTTCCACAAGAGCAAATCTCACTTGAAGAATTTTTTGGCGTAAATCCGTATCTGGCAGAAGCTATTCCTGATGAAAGGTTCTCGCCAGAAGAACCTGTCACCACACATCTGACAAAATCCGTGGCTATTGAAAAGGTCTTGGCAGAAGAGCTTTTGGAAACATATCCTTCTTTGGAAGATTTGCCTGAAGAAAAGATTTCGCATGAGGAAACTTATGATGATACTGATCCATCTGAAGCTGTTAGTGATGAAGATATCTCATCAGAAGTTTCTAATTCCACAAATTTGTCATTGGAAGAAGCTGTTCCACAAGAGCAAATCTCACTTGATGAATTTGTTGGCAGAAATCCGTGTTTGGCAGAAGCTACTCCTGATGAAAGTTTTTTGCAAGATGAACATGTAACCAAACAAGGATATGGATTTTGTCTCTCTTTGACAAAAGCGGCAGCAATTGAAGGAGTCTTGCCAGAAAAACCTTTGGAAACATATCCTTCCTTGGTAGAATTGTCTAAAGAAAAGATTTTGCATGCGGAAACTAATGATGCCACACATCCGTCTGAAGCTGTTCGTGATGAAGAAATTTCATCAGAAGTTTCTGATTCCACAAATTTGTCCCTAGAAGAAGCTCTTCCACAAGAACAAATCTCACTTGAAGAATTTGTGGGCATAAATCCGTGTTTGACAGAGACTATTCCTGATGAAAGGTTATTGCCAGAAGAACCTGTCACCCCATATCTCTCTTTGGCAAAAGCTGCGGAAATTAAAGGAATCTTGCCAGAAAAACCTTTGGAAGCGTATCCTTCACTGGCAGAATTGCCTGAAGAAAAGATTTTGCATAAAGAAGCTGATGATGCCACACATCCATCTCTTTTTGAAGCTTTTAGTGATGAACAAATCTTACCAGAACCTCTTGATTCCACAAATTTTCTTGTGGCAGAAGCTGTTCCACAAGAGCAAATCTCAGTTGAAGAATGTGTTGGCAGAGATCCATGTTTTACAGAAGCTATTCTTGATAAGAGGGTTTTGCCAGAGGAACCAGTAACCACATGTATGTCTCTAACAAAAGTGGTGCCTATCGAAGAAGTCTTGCCAGAAGAACCGTTAGAAACATACGCTTCTTTGGAAGAATTGCCTAAAAATAAGGCATCACAAGAAAAACCTGATGATACCAAACACCCATGTTGTGCCAAAACTGAAAGTGATGAAAACATCGCACCAGAAGTTCTTGATTCAACAAATTTGTCTGTCGCAGAAGCTTTTCCACAAATGCAATGCTCAGTTGAAGAATTATATGGCATAGATCCGTTTTTGGCGAAAGCTGTTCCTGGTGGAAGGATTTCGCCAGACGAACCTATCACCACATGTCTGCCTTCGGCAAAAGCTGCGGCTATCGAAATAATCCTTCCAGAAGAATCTTCGGAAGTGTCTCTTTCTTTGGAAGAATCGCATGAAGAAAAGATCTTGCAAGAAGAAGAATTTGATGATGCCGCACATCCATCTTTTTCTGAAGCTGTTGGGAATGAAAAGATCTCGCCACTAGAAGTAGAAGGTTCTGGTTTCACATACCCATCTTTGGAAGAATCTGTTCCGCACGAGAAAACCGTACACGAAGAACTTGTTAACACAAATCCGTTTCTGGCAGTTGCTGTTCCTGATGAAAGGATTTTGTCAGAAGAATCTGTCACCACATGTCTGCCTTTGACAAAAGCCGCGCCTATGGAAACAATCTTTCCAGAAGAATCTTTGGAAGTGTATCCTTCTCTGGAAGAATCGCAGGAAGAAAAGATCTTGCAAGAAGAAGAACTTGATGATGCCATACACCCATCATTTTCTGAAGCTGTTGGTGATGAAAAGATCTCGTCACTAGTAGGTCCTGGTTCCACATATCCATCTTTGGAAGAATCTGTTCCGAACGAGAAAATCTCACATGAAGAACTTGTTAGCACAAATCCGTTTTTGGAATTAGCCGTTCCCAACAAAAGGAGTTTTCCAGACGAACTTGGCCTCATATATCAGTCGATGGCAGAAACTGTTTCCAAGGAAAATAACTTGCCAGAAGAACCCTTGCCTTCATATCCGTCTTTGGCAGAAGCCGTACCCAATGAAAAATTCTCTCTAGAAGAACCTGGTGCTTCATGTCCAACTTCTGCAGAAGCTGTTTTTGATGAAAATATCTCAGGCTCAGAAGCTCCTGTTTCCATGATAGAAACTGGTCCACACAACAAAGTCTTCCCTGAAAAACCTTTTGCCATAGATAGTTCCTTGGCCGAAGCTGGCTTTCATGAAAAGATCCCAGACGCAGAAGCTCCTGGCTCCACAACAGAAACTGGTCCACACAACAAAACCTTCCCTGTTCCCGACGGCGATAGTCTGCCAAAAGAACCTGTTGCTACATATCTGGCTTTGGCGGAAGGTATTCCTGACCAAAAGGTATTTTTGGACGATGCCGCACTTCTACTATTTGCAGAAGCTATTTTCGACCAAAAGTTCTCACCAGAAGTTCCGGATCCCACTTATCCTTCTTTGAAAGAACCAGAAATGCATGTTGCGGCACCATCTTTGGTAACAGATCTTCCTGCTAAAAACAACTTGGTAAAAGAAGGTGAAGCGTATGATGAATCCTACCCAGCATCTGATGTTTCTATGAATCAGAAGAGTGGTTTCGTGGAATCAGAATCTGCTGATAGAACAATTCCCTTGAGTGGTGGTACTGTCACAATTTCTCCAGATACTCGGGAATCTCTTTCAAATGGTACAAATGTTGAATCAGTGAGTATATGGAGCAATGGGGGACTCCTTGGACTTGCGCCATTGAAACCTCCAGTTTTTGCTGAGCCTAATTCGGTAAGTGAACATTTACAGAACGAGATCAACAAAGCTAATGTTCTTTCTACAAGGAAGCAGGGATCAGCAAGCCGATCAGTTGAGAATACTGAGAATAGCTCACTTCCATTAGTTGTTTCAGATCCTTCATCTCAACAACATAGCAACATGTTGAGTCCCTCTCACCTACAGAGCACTGGAACCTCATTTAGAGTCTTTGGCTTAAGTCATAGACTACTCATGGCTGGGTTTCGTGGAAACTCTTCTTCGACTTGCAAATTTGAATCCGTACCTAGTAGTAGCTATAATACCGGAATAGCAGCTGAAGACAAGTCTCAACAAACTCGTGGTGACTCAAGCTTTGAGGAGCAACTGGATTATGAATCATCTCTCTTTGGCTCGCCTACTTCATCACCTCTGGTTGAACATATGAAAATATCATTCAACCCAAAAGACGCCTCTCCAGTTCCCAAATTGAAACTGAGAATCCCAAGCCAACCTCAGTACAATGGGGAAAATGCAGATATGTTCCCTTCGTTTCAGTTAGTTCCAGAGGCTAGCAACTCTGATGATGACGACAACAGTGATACCTTTTGCCAGTCATCTCCATGTGTTTCAGACAATTGTTTGTCGGATTCTGAGCTGTGGGAATCTGATGAAAGTCCTAGAAAATCTGAATTAAGCTTGAAGCAAGTTGGAGAGAAAAGTAGGCATGGTGATATGGGTTCTTTCTCTGGTTCGTTTCTGGATCTTCCATGTTACGACGCCGTAGATCATCAATCCACATCTTCAAGACTAGAGCAAGAACAAGTGCCAGAATACAAACCATCTGTCTTAGAGATCATCCGTGATTGGCCACCAAATCAACCAAAAAACAGTCCCAGTAATGAAGCAGACACAGTTCCGAAGAATACGCAAGATCAATCTCCCGGGTACATATAGCAAAACTCACTCTCCTTTCGTTCCCTTAAATCATCTGCGTTAGTCGTAGACTCTTAGATCATTAGCCTCATGAGACTAACGAACAAATTCTTAACTGTTAATTAGGCTGTTAGCTACAGATGACGGTGGTGAAAGATAAATCGGTGATAGTGTCTTGCTGAACTTAAAATCAAACGAATCTAACAATTGAATCTTTGTTGTACTTGTACATTCCTCTTGCCATTTCAATTGTCTGATTTCATGTAAAAAAACAAATCTTTTTATAAATCAGAAATATAAATTTGACGCTCTAGAAAAAAAAAAGATAATAAATTATTTAATTACCGCGTTGTTTTTTGTATTTTATCAAATTACATTCTTTTGTTTTGGTTATAAGTGAAAACAAACAATACATCACATGACGACGATCTTGAAGTCGCCATCATATTTAGAAAGTAACGTCAGGGACGATTCCAATCTCCTTGAAAGCAGCGGGACATTCAGCTGAGGGAGTCTTAACCATGAAACCGAGAGGGTTAACGATACGTGTCTCGTGAGAGACGATTCCGTCATTTGCGGTCAGGCTGATCTTAGCGGCGTTACGTAGGTAAGCCTCTTTGCTAACATCACTGCATTCACTGTCTGGTGATTCAACGAGCACGAGCTCGCAAACTTCCTCCTCGTGGTCACCGGTCACTTCCATTTTGTAGCTCCCTGACTTGTCTGTTACGGCTTCTTTTGTCAACGTCACTGTTCCGTTTACTCTGCTCCTGCACTCTAGCTTCACTTTCGCTCCTAAAAAAATCACAAATGTAGAAATTATAATAACCATAAAACTAATGATATAAACGATATGTGTAGATAGATGTGTATGGAAATGTTACCTTCAAGGAATTTGCTGAGACGGGTAACGAATTGGACACGGCATGTATCACAATAAACCGATCCCTGAATCTGGAAACGGTCAAAGTCATCGGCGTCAGCGATGGCCACGCCGGCTAGGGAGGATAGGCACACGGCCGAGACAAAGAAGAAG
Organism: Camelina sativa; assembly: GCF_030686135.1. Taxonomy (NCBI): domain Eukaryota; kingdom Viridiplantae; phylum Streptophyta; class Magnoliopsida; order Brassicales; family Brassicaceae; genus Camelina; species Camelina sativa. Next base: position 12,530,558 of record NC_141890.1, read on the forward strand.
AAGATGGCTTTGGATGCCATTTGTTTGAAAATGTTTAAAGATTCTGGTCTTTTTTTGATACCTCTTCTCTTTTGTAATCGTTTTTTTTCTTGAGGTGTCGTTAGAGAAGAGGACAACTAATTCACAAGAGCCACAAAGTTCGGTTTTATACAAAAACAATAAATAAAAACCAACTGTTATTTTTAGCTAATTAGAAACTAATCGTTCATTAGTAACTAAATTAATTAGTTAATTGTTTTAATTATAGCCTCTAATTTCCATATGTGTAACCTTTTGTCTCCCTATTTTTTCTGTCTTGGGGTTAACTCCTAAAATTAGAATGACAAAAGAAGAATACACATAACTAACTCTGTTTGAATTCAAACAACACTTTTGAGATTAAGCTAATAAACATTGTTGGATTTTGTAACCAAAAAACCCCTTTTAGGACATTCAACACAATATGGCTTCATTTGATCTTATTATCTCAAAGAGTTTAAAATCTTCTCCTTTCATCCAGTTTCTGTCTTTAGGTTCGGGTTTGGCTCGGATTTACACTCGTCTATCCGGCTTTTATTAAGCTGGAAAGCCGGATTAACCCATGCGCCGCAGCTACATTGCATCCCAGACCAGTTGAAATAACCTAACCGACCATTACATCCAAAACAAAGAAGCTTCTCTTCCACCAATCCATCATGTACTGTTAAAAATCAAATGGTGTTAATAATAAGATCATTAGAAAGAAACTGGATGAAAGACTCTCACTTGTTAAGGAATTATTAAGAAAGATTCTCTCACTTGTCTGCATCCATTTCATAGGCTCGACAAAGATGGAAGAGCATTGCACATGTTCGGGGTTTCCGCTTCTCTTTTTCCAAGCAAAGCATTCTTCACCTTTACCAGGTTCATGCGGGACAACGTTTTCCTCAACAGCTACTATCCTTCTGCATTTCTTACATCTGTATATGACTTGAGGCTTCGGGACAGGCTCCTTCAGGACAGACTCCTGCAATGAAGAATTGGTATCTACCTCCATTTGCAATTCAGTCATAGCCTACAAGATTAAAGAAAGAGAATACTCAGACTATGTTTCACAATCCAATGATATCCACCAAATGGTTCAGGATCAATATAAAAAAGGTCAACAGAGAGACAGTGAATGCCATAGTTAATAATACAAACGAGACTAAAGATCTCCAATTTATTGTTAACTTGAGTATCAAAAAGTTTTGATTTTGAAGCCACCAACAAGTCCAAAACTATCACAGAGCAATTATAAATCAACAAAACCAAAAATTGATCCTATGTGAATCTTTCTTAATTGCAGAATTCTCAAATCCCTAATAAAGTTCTCAGCTTTCCAACAAGAAATGATTTTCCTCTGAGTCCACTGATTAACCAATCCAACAAACCAAAGACACATAAAATTCAATTGCAAGAGTAGTGATTTGCCCAAAAACTGAAGAAAAGAATCAGAATCGCAAAAACAAAAACACAAAACACCAAAGCAATCAAAACCTCAAAATCCCCTTTGCCAAGGCGTCTCGTGTCGTGTGTGTGCTACACTGATTTCGTTCTTCGTCACAAAAAAAGTCTGTTCGGTTTAGGTTTTTTAAGGTTTTTGATTCTTTAAATCAATGAATTAAATCTCTCAATAGTCCGGTTCAACCAAACCAGTCTCATGTCGTTTTAACCTGGACTGGGCCGTGGGCTTTGGTAGAATGATAAACAAAGTTGTGTGTATACTTTTTTTGTGACCAATAATTGTGTGTTTTCTTTATGTAGATGTAGTAGTTTTACTCACCAAATCACTCTAGCTAGGAACCAAATTGTGTGATAAATAAAATCAAAAGAAAAGCAAAGAGGAACCAAAACACTGAAACCAGAAACATATGATTCAAAGAGCAATATTTCAACAACCAAAGATCAAATGCTGAGAGATATCTCAATAGCTCCAACCTCAAGAATCTACAAGGGAATATGAAATGCTAGGAAACAACTTCTACTTTTTTATTATCCCTGAGGCCGTGTGCCCTGTGATTTTAGATGAACAAGTGCCTAAACTCACCATTTGCAAGCTTACATAGTTCATTGTAGTTCTGTGCATCTGCAAGCAACCAAACAAGATCCAACTCAAGACACAAAAGGATTTTGGATAACCAATTAAACTCAATTCAGAAGAAAATTAATTAAAAGGAAAGAACTTTTAAGCATACCGAAACTATCACCAAAGTTGGTCCAAACTTCAGCACGAATGGTGTTGTCACTCTCAGCAATCCCAATCACCTCAAGGTAACTAGTTAAAGGCGGTTGAGGCGATCCCTTGACAACAATCTGTTGATCATCAGTCGATTTACCAACCACGGATCCAATTTCTGACCTGATCACTTGAATCACTGCTCTCACTTTCTGACCAATGTACCTTCTCAACAACGCTCCATTCACAAATACAGCAGGACTTGTTGTATCCATTTTTCTCTATAACAAAAAAAAAAAAAAAAAAAAAAACCCCACAACATTGTTATTAGTCTTTTCCTCATTTGATGTAACGCACATACAAAACCTAAGTTATCAAATTTCATATTTATCTAAGTCAAAACAAAAGTATTTATCCCTAAAGCAAAGAGAAGAACATAACTACCAAAAACGACTTAAGCAGACCTAAAGATTCGAAATTCTTACTAAGGACTTGTGATTTGACAGTACCCGGAAGACGAATTGAGAGACGGCGGATACAATTTCCGGTGAGTGTTCGGCGGGAAGAAAAACCTAATTTTTCTTGATTTACTAATTGAGAAGATGAGAGAGAGAGAGAGAGAGAGGTCGGCTCGAGAAATAATAATAGTGTTAACCGAACCGGTTTATAAGGAATCTAAACCGCTTGAATTTTTGGTTTAATCAATGACACGTCAGCTATTAAAAATAATTAATAAAACCTTTTAGAAAAAGGAAACAAATTAATGAATAAAAACCCTATTTATATCGCTGATACACCTCCCAGAATCGTTAATCTCAAGTTTTAGCCACCGCTAATCTCTCTGCTCTTCTTCTCCCCCTGACTGAGTTGTTTTTGATAATTCGAACGACCATCCAATTTTTCGAGAGATCTGATTTAGCAGTTTCATCTTTAATCTTCTTAAGGTAATATCATACATAACTATTTCATACTGATTTTTTTTTTTTCCTTCGAGGTTTGGTTACGGAAACTAGGGTTTACTTTGTTTTTGTTTTTGCTTGCGGAGTAATTTTCCTGCATATCTCTGCTTCGAACGATATGAATCTCTTGTTTTTAATATGTTTTCGTCGATCAGGTGTACAAAGATGATAAGTTTCTTAATCCTCTAAGGGTTCTTTCATAAATTTTTCAATCTTTTTTAGTCGATTGGGTATACAAACTTTAATATAGGGTTCTCTTTTTGAGGGTACTTTAGGTTTAGGCTGATCTCTTTGGTTCTCATAAAAGTAAGTTCTCACAATTGCTTCACTTGATTGATAATGAATTACTGTTCTGAATCAGGACATGGCGAAGTTGGAACCAGTTTATGCTGATTGTCTCATGGATTCTCGTAAGAGGAAAGGCTGTAATGGTGAGTTGATTCACTTGTGTCACGGTTTGGTCTTGTTCAACAATTTGATTTTTATGTTCCTTTTTGTTTCATGTTCTGTGTTTTTTGAACTGGAAAATTTTGTGTCTTGGTTGATTTTGGTTTTTTTTTTTTTTTTTTTTTTTTGCAGGAGTGCCTTTACCATATTTGATTCGACCTCGTAGGGTTCTTCCTCCTTTTGATACGTTTGACTTCTACAACGAATACTCATCTGATGATGAAGGTGACTCTGCAATGGAGGAGGCTGACAAAGGTAATTTTAGTTTTTTTTTCTCCTTTTATATGAGATTGTTGCGAATTTATCTGAAAGGGGTAACTAAATCCGGTCTTTATCGATCTGTACTGTCTTTGATCAGGTCATTCAGATGACGAATATGTTATTGTGGACAATGTTGTTGAAGCTTTACCCAATGCTAAAATAGAGAAAGCAGCAGTTCTTCAAATGGTGTGTATTCTTGTTTCTCAGGACATGTCTTTCAACTCTGTTTTTTTTTAATTCCTTTGTCCTAACAAATACGTCCTTTATGTTTTCAGATGGAACTCTGTAAAGATGCAGTTGATGGTGATGGGTCTGAATCCGAAGATGCGGGATACAAAAGTGACAAAAGTGATAGTTGGGTGGTTGTGTAAGTAGGAGGTGCAATCATAAGTGCATGCTCTGAGTTCTTGGTTTTAGGACAATGGAATTTAGTTTTACTTCTGTCTTTCTGAGACATTTTTTTTGTTATAACTTTTATTAGCAGTACATATGATAAAGATGGTTTTTGATTGATTTATCCTCTCTTTGTTTCATTCAGCAAGAAAAGAACGTATATTCACAAGAGTTATCGGTCTAGATAAAAAAAAAAAAAAACAAATTGAATCGATCGAGATAATGACAACAGTGAGGTTGGATATATATGAAGCTAAGTTTGCTTCTTCAACAAGGGGTAGATCGATAACAAAGTTTATGTTGATGTGTTTGGCTTTGACACTGAACATGACATGATCTTGCTTTATCCCTTAGCTCTTGAAATGCCCTCATTGTCTCTGCATCGAATCCTCCGGCAAACTGAACAAAAACAACATTGTTTATAAGAGCGTTGGACAAAACAAATGTTGTAACAAAACCAAATCGATGATCAAGGTCTCTTTTACCTGATGAACACGGAATGCGAATCTAACACCTTGAACAATAAGCTCTTCCTCTTCAGGACCACCACCTCCAGTGGCTTCGAGCTTGGCTGATACTCTCTTCATATACTTCATCGCTAGTTTCACGGATGCTAGTTTAATCTGAAATCCCATTCGTAACAAAACAAGACACTTAATACGAAACTTCTATCTTTACCCTTATTCTAAGTTATTACTAAACAAATATGAGTGAGAAAGAAGGTATCCAAAGTCATTAGAGAATCTGATTCCAATCTCTCTGTTGATTTGTCTATTTGTTACTTGTGGTGTGTGCGTATGTATTAAAAAAAAAACTGATGAATCCCGAAGCAAGAAAACAAAGGAAACAGACAGGAAGATACAATAGGAGAAAATCTCGAAAAATATCACAGGCGTGCACATAGGAAAAACCCCACCAAAAAAATTAAAGTAAAACACTGTATCCAACAAGTTTACTTTTGCTGAAATAATTTGTATCTATCTGAATTTGTCATCTAGTACATTCATTCACCATGTCAACAAGCAAAAAAAACTAATAATAGAGTGAAGAAGACAGTGTCCAAATAAACAATTTTTCACAATTGCCCTGCCCTCAACAATTGACTTTTATCAGAAATTGGGGACCATAAGAATTGTTGTTCTTGTGATCTAACCCTATATGTTTTCTATATTCCAAAATGAATTTTATCATCCAATCAAAATGCAATAATTGCACACAGAATTGGGAAGTATTGATCATGAGTCATGACCATTTAAAGAACCAATATTGTAATCTAGTAGCAAGTAACACCAAAGCATCAGTAATGTAAATCTCGAGATTAGCTATGTTGCTGACCTGGCTAGTAATGCCGGTTTCGAGCATCCAATCAACCGGAATCTGGAAACTCTTGAATTTAGTCGCAGCCGACTCTTTCATCCTCGACAGACTATAAACACCATGCTCTAACCTTTAAAAACCAACCAAAAAAAAAAAAAACCTTGATTAGTCATCTCACAATCAAAAGAGTTCTGTAAGTTTTGGATTTTAAAATTTTTACTTTTCAAACAAAGCTTGCATTTTTTTAAGAGCAGAGCCTGAAGATTGACGAGGGTCTTCCCGAAAACGAGAAGCTTCTGATATGAGTTTCTTAAGATCGAAATAACAAAACGCTGCTTCTCGTAAAGCATCGGCTTTTTGCTCCGGCCATTCGAAGTGTTTCAACACTGCTCTCTCATCAACCTTTTGAAAGAGACATCAAAAAAGAATTCAATACGTCAAATCTCTATTTAATCAAAGAAGCAAACCAAGAAAGCTTTCTTCATATCATACCAAGTAAGAGAGTTCGTCGTCGAGCCATTTGACGAAAGGAACAACGTCTTCGATATCTGAAAACGCAGCGTTTTCTACTTCTTTGATCAAGAACCTTATGAAATCTCCTTGCGTTTCCACGTCGGTTTTTATCTGCAATTTTCGGTTAAGGTTAAACCAAAACCGGTTTATAATTTTTTAAAATTTTAAAAGTAGTTACTCGAAAAAGGACGAGGAAAAAGTGGAACGAACGACCCAGTCAATTCTCACTGACGCACTCAAAGTCAGAGATTGAAGAAACTAAACCGAAATGTACTGAACCGGTTAAAGAGCTAGATTTGATAATTACCGCGAGAAGATAAACCGATCGGTTTTCTATTTCTCCGATCATGTCTCTAGCATTGGAGTTAGCGAGTATCGCCTCTGCGGCGGTGCCACCACCGGTGGAATCTCTTCTCGAGTTTGTTGAGTCTCTTCTCATCAGCGAGTGGTAAAACTCCACGACTTCTGGTACTCTTCTCACTTTCGCCGACGCAATGCCTAAACTCTTCGGCGGCGGCGGTGGAGGAGGCGGAGGAGGACCTTTGGAAACAGACGGAGGTGGTGGTGGTTGTTGAAGAAGCGGCGGTGGAGGCGGAGGAGGAGGAGGCGGAATAGATTTCTGCGGCGGCGGTGGAGGATCTGCTCTGTTCTCCGTCGAATCACCTAATGAAGAAAATGACCGTTTCGGCGGTGGTTTAGGGACTCTCGGAACCCTAGATCTGACTGTTGAGAGTGACGACGACTCGGTGAACTCGTCCGAGTTACAGCTCCGAGGATAATTCTCGATCTCGTCTTTCCGATAAATGTCGCCGTCGGCGTCGCCGGATGAAGAAACGCTTTTGCTGTTCTCTTGGTTCTGAATCGGGTCGGGTATGTTCCTCAACGACCCGAGCCGTTTTAAACTTCTGATGAGATTCGACTTCGCCGACACATCCATTAAACCCTGAAACCTCTGCGAATTCGAGAGCGCGTGGTCGTCACTCTCCGACGAAACAACAAGTTTCCGAAGCTCAACTATCTCCGCCTCTGTTTCCTTCTCTCTCCTCTCGCTCTCTCTCCGCATCTCCTCGCTCCTGTCAAACTCTCGCCGTAATGTCTCGTTCTCATCCGCTAACCTCGCCGTCTCTTTCCTCAAACTCTCGACTTCGCCGCTTTTCTCGGCGATCTGCGACTCGAGCAACGGGATGACTGAAACGGACTCTCTGAGAAGCTTAAGCTCGAGGACCTCTGTTTTCAACAGAGCTTCTCTCTCACGAAGCTCCTCGACCTGACGACGAAGCTCAGAGACGACGCCGTTTTGTGAAGAAGCAGCAGCAGCAGCGTGGACTTGAGCGGAAGCGCGTGGGAAATAAACGCCGAAAGAGCGAGTGAAACCCGGTTTACCAGGATGATTAGTAGACGGTTTAGTAGTAGAACCGGAAGAAGGCGGTTTAAGAGACGGAGGAGGAGGTGGAAGAGGGAGAGGTAAAGGAAGAGGAGAAGTCATGTCTTTGGTTTTTTTAGTGGAAGGTGATTTATGAAAACCCATTGTTACACGAACCTTACCACCGGCCACCATTGATTGATGTCTTGATGATAACTGATAAGAGAGGAAAAATGTTTCAATTTTTCAAAAATGGTTTCTTGAGAAGAAAGGAGTGATTTGCATGGAAATTAAAAGCATGTCGTTGTCCGTGCAGTTTCTTGAGTGAGAGAGAGTGATAGTGATGATTCAAAGTTTGGGCCTTTGGGATTAAGAAGAAGGATGAGAGACTTGTTTGGAAGGATTGATAATAAAAATAAAAAAAATAAAGATTTTGTATAATGTATTTTTATAATAAATTGGTTTTTTACCTTTTTCGACCGTTGGAAGAATAATAATCTGAATGAAATTGAAACTATGCTTTATTTTTTGAAGTAGAGAGTGCACAGATGACGAGGAACGTTCTTCTGTTCATCTTAGATTTTCAAATTTTAAAACCAAAGTAAACAACACTTTAAGTCTTTGGTCCCTCTCTCGGTTCTTTTTTACCTTTGTCTTTGACAATTTCAGTTTGTGTTCGGCAATACTGAGAATGATCAGTTTAATAGGAATGATGGGATTACTTACATTTTTTTTTTTGTTACGTAATATGGTATTAACTAGATAGCACGGGTTGAAATTCATTTTATTTATATTATAATTTTTATATAAAATATAATTTATGTAATTATTTTTAAAAGTTTGTTTAGATAGATCATTATGCAATAAAATCATATGTTAAATATGATGGCATGAAAAAGACATTTATTTTGTAAGTTTTATATTATTAATGATTCTAGATAATTACTCGTGCTATAACAATAGTTAAATTTTATTTTATACCAAATTTTGTATATTTAATATTTTAATAAAATTTTATATATGAAATTATTTCAACAATGTATATTCTACATCATGACTTGAATGTCATTATAAGACATAATTTTGTAAATTTGAATTTAGATATTCAAATTTTGACATGTTACTCACTGAATTTTTTGATTCAATAGATATTATATTAAAAGAATAATATTACTAAAGCTTGAATATAGATTGAACAATTTATATTTATTTTTAAAAATTCAACTTATGGTTTATCCGGAAATAAAACTATTTTTTAATTATAATAAATAATATGATAATTTATTTGTTTCACAAAATAGACTCATATATAAAAATGAAAGGTGAAGTATAATGATAGTTAACAAATTAATATGTTAAGTTAGATTTAAAATATATTATTTGATGAATAATTTAATAAAGAAAATTAATATGGTAAGTTAGATGATATGATTTTTCAGAATATTCTTTTTAAGATTTTTGGTATGACCTATTTGTAACCAATAATATATTATTAATATATAACCTATTTGTAACCAACTTATTAAAGTTAGATAGTCTACAAAACAATGTTGTGTACTTTCGTTTTATTATATAGGGGATAACTTATTTCTAAAAAATTAGTAACTAAACTCGTTTCTAAAGAAGTTATGGTAAATAACTGTTATGATAATAGACTTATTGACGATTAGATTTTTGGTAACAAACAGACACAATAAACGTAATAGAGTTATTGACGATTAGATTTAATAATGGTAAAATAACTACATTAGTGTGCATTAATTTTAATGCTACTTAAGGTCTGATTTAAACCCCCACATTAAATTTTACACGGTAAAAGTACCATTGTTTCGGTTTCCACAAACATCGTTGTTTTAGAGTTGTTTTCTGTACGAAATGCATAACGTTTTAATATTTTCTGATGGTGATTTTCAAACTAAAATCATAATTTATCCCTTACTCAAAGTTAATAAACTTTAAATTTTTAAATCATTATCATCTATAGACTCGTTGTTTAAGTAAGTGTTTGCTTATAATTCAAAGTTTAAATAAGACTTAACCCAATAATCTAAACCGGCACATAGCGTCCTAGTTTAGCTGATTCGTTGTTAGTATTACACCATCATAACTTAAACCCGGTATTATTGTTCCAACGTAGATCACTTTGGGAGAAGAAGAGCTGTTTTGATGCTGACTTTTTCCCGCATTACTTTCTCAGCACAGATCATATTGATTTTGCCCTTCTTTTTGTAAATTGATCAAACACTTCTTTTTGTAAATTGATCAAACACATATTCAGACATTTATTTATTTTAAGTTTTAATGTTATAAAAATAGCTTGACACTATATAACTCTTATATTACTTATTACTTTATTAGTAATGTAAATGGATAGAATAAAATGACGATATTCTGATACTATTGGACCTTTCATTGCAACATATTGATTGTAGTAATCACGAAATTAAATTTGAATTTTAGTAAATTTATAAAATATTTGATTATTATTTTTACCAATACTGTATACTTTATATGTTTCATCGTTAGAGCCTTAGAGGGTTGAAAGTTTATAGTTTTGTTTAACTTAATAACTTTTCGAATTGACAAACCGTGTCGTTTCCAAATCTTTTTACCCAATTTCGACATAGTTCCAAATTTTCTCACACAGACAAAAAGTTAATCGCCGAACAGTTAAGTAACTTGATGTTCAAATGTAGATAGACAAAAAAACAAAAAGAAGAAGGTATACGTGTTTACTGGTTGGTCTTTTTGAGAATGATTAGATTGATTTATTGAGAAAAAGCTTAGCTAACTACGAAAGGGAAAGGGGAAATTAATGTGAGCAGCGTCGAAGAAGGGGAAAGAACAGAGAATTGAAAAGAATGTCACATAACCTAGTGGGGGTGGCATACATGTATCCATGTGTGTATATTTTCTATATGTTTTTTCAATAATTAATAAAACCCTAATAATAACAATATTCGAAGGTGGTCCTTTTACAAAAAATCAACATCTTGTCTCTTCTATACTTTGCTTTAACTTAAAAAATATACACAAATTTATACATATTAACGCATGTGCACACATACCTAACTATATCTTGTACACACATTTTTAAATTTCTGATTATGGTGCCATGATTTTGTTTTATACTTGATTTCATTGTTGTTACAGGCACTACAATTTGCAAATCGCGTCTCGTAAATGCCTCGCAAATTTTGTGAGGAAATTTTTTCCTCGCAAATTTTGTGAGGAAATTTTTTCCTCGCAAACGCCTCGCAATTTGCGAGGATCACATTCCTCGCACATCATTAGCAGTTTGCGAGAAACCTCTTGACTCGCAAATCTGAAGCAATTTGCGAGAAACTGAATCCATCGCAAATACGTTGCAAGCTGGATTAAAATTAAATTTGAATTTGAATTAGAATTGAAATTGAATTGAAACTGAATTGAAACTGAATTGAAACTGAATTGAAGTTTTAATTTGAATTGGCAATTGGGAATATAATTAAAATTTCTATAAAATCCAAACTGAAATGGAATTTAAATTGTCTTAACAAAAAATTCAAACTAAAATGAAATTTAAATTGTTTTAAAAAAATATTTACATTACAAAACACAAGGTTTTAAAAAGTTTGAGAGAGAGAGTTGGTAGTGTTGGTAGTGTTGCCCTCTGCACCGGGGTTTCCTGTTTCATCGATGTTGGTAGTGTTGCCCTCTCCTCCGACTTCTGGGTTGGTCCTTGTCGTGTTTCCAAAATTAGAAGCAAATTCCGGATCCTTTTCAGTGAGATACTCGAAGTATGCATCATAGCTATGGATCCTCTCTGAACTTTGTTGGATTTGAGTCGCCTGAGTTTGAATTTGAGTCGCCTGAGTTTGAATACAGTCCTCAGCGGCAGCTAGCTTCTGAGCCAATATTACCGGATCATTAGCCGGAGACATAGGCAGTGGACCGCTACTGGTAGAGGATGCTTCAAACTGCAAAGAACCAACGCCATAAATCATGTTTTTCTTCTTTGGAGCAACCTACCAACAAAACAACAACACAACAATGAAACTTCAAAGAAAGACGAAGACAACACTCAAACAAAAACAAAGACATTCAAAGTATATAAAATAGACAACTTACTGATGTGTAAATTTTGTTTTTGACATGAATGGACACCCCACCAGAAGCAGTGCTCTCTCCATTATCCCCTGTGTAAAGCTCAGATTCTAACTCTTGAATCTTGGACAATACCTCGTTGAACAGAAACTCAGACTTTCCATCCGTAAAAGACCCATCAGGCTTTCGATGAGTCTCTTCTAGGATGCGTACAAAATCAGGAGTTAACTCACCAGTTAGCTCACACTGAAACAGAAAAACAGACAAATGATTAGTGTATTGATTGTCCATAAGGTCAATGCTAGTTCAAAAAAAAGAAGGCCTAAACACTTACATGTTTTCGAGCTCGAGCTTTAAAAGAGGTTTGACCTGAGGGATGCTTATATATGCTGGTGCCATCAGGATCATAATATCGAGCATTCTGGCTGTTGGTACTCTTGACTTCTGATTTGGGATCAAGCCAATATTTAACAAGACCACTCCATACTTGAGGATCAATCCACCGTGGCTTTGCCTCATCACCTTTCAGTTTCCACTTTAACTTCCACCTCGAGACTTGATCACACATCCTGTCCTTAAGCTTGTCTTCAAACTCGTTCCTAACTCTATCGTTTATGGAACGGTCCCAATTATATATTTGCTTCCAAAAAACAAAAAAAGTAAATTAGTATATGTTTAAACTTGACATACAAAACATATTGTAAAGTAGCAAAATAGATTTGACTTACCGCAAAAGATTCATACCAACGGTCTACCACTTTAGTCGGCGTCTGTATCCAATTGGCATGAGGCTCTTTGAAATCTCTTTCAAAGATGCTTCGTACAATAGCGGAAACATAGAAATCTTTGTCAAACCTCCAAACAAAATACAAAATGAAAGGAGTGAATGATTCGGATTCAACATGAAGACTGATTCAGATTCAACATGCAACTATCATTCAACATGCAAATATCAGATTTCAACATGAAATTAAAAACTTTAAAGCATTGCTTACCAGACAGTTCCTGGAGGTTGAAGTGGGTCAAGCTTCGTTAAACCTCCACGCCCAGGACTATCGAGCAACTCTTCCAGTGTAAGATTGTTGAGACGTGTAGAAGCTCCTGTAGACGACGAACGAGCAGGTGGAGTCACCTCCTGATGATCCCCAAAGCCAAGATTCACATTAGAGGATGAAGGAGAAGGAGTATGATAAGACGGTGTCTGAGGTAGTGGTTGCGAGGTTGAATGACGAGAATTAGAACCAGTGAGAGTCCGTATACGGTTAGAACCAGTGGGAGCAAGTACACCTTGATCAGACAGGAACCTTGTGTAATCGTTTCCATTAAACATCTATAAGAAAATCAAAATCAATTTAATCATATCTAAGAGAAATTAGATGAAATTAGGGTTAATAGATGAAATTAGGGTTAATTGAAAAATTAGGATTAATTGAAGAGATTATGGTTAATTGAAGAAATTAGGATTAATTGAAGAGATTATGGTTAATTGAAGAAATTAGGGTTAATTGAAGAGATTAGGGTTTGACGAGGAGGATAGAAACAAAGATGAAGAGATATTAGGGTTAATACCTTGATGGAGAAGACGAAGGTTCGACGAAGAAGACGAAGGGTTTGTCGGAGAAGACGTAGGTTTGACGGAGAAGACCAAGGTTCGATGGAGAAGATGAAGGTTCGACGGAGAAGAGTGGCTACGGTTTGCCGGAGAAGACGAAGAAGAAGAGAGATTAGGGTTTGAGAGGATGAAGAAGGGAGATTAGGGTTTAGGTGAATGGGTTTGAGCTTCGCTCAAACTAGAGCTCGCTGGTATATATAAATATTTTGTGCCCTCGTAAATCCTTCGCAAATATTGCGACGGAATAACTAGGAACCGACAAACTGACCAATTAAAATTCACCAAATTTGCGAGGGATTATCGTGGAAACCTCGCACATCCCTCGCAAAAAAGTCGCAACAACCGACAAACTGAAGAATAAAAATACACCAACTTTGCGAGGGATTAGCGTGGGAACCTCGCACATCCCTCGCAACCAAGTCGCAACAACCGACAAACTGACCAATTAAAATACACCAACTTTGCGAGGGATCTGCAAGGCCAAGTAAGAAATCCGTCGCAACTCCCTCGCACTTTTATAATCAAATTCATTTTATATACCAAGATCATCCTCATTAAAATGTACTCAGTCAAAAGCTAAAGAAAGTTTTCCTATGCTTTGGCAATTATTGATCCAATATTATTAGTTTGCTAAGTTCATATTTTCCTACAAAATATGAAAATAGTTTGCTATGAGTAGACAATTAATGGAAACTACTAGGTGTATACACAAATAGTTTGCTATGTGTAGATAAAATTAAAGTAGGTTCATACTATTAGTTTGCTATGTTCATGTTATTAGTTTGCTAAGTTCAGCTTTTCCTAGGCCTGGGACTTCGGTTATTTCGGTGAATTCGGTTCGGTTATTTCGGTTATTCGGTTTTTTTGAGTTTTGAAAATCTTACCGAATTGAACCGAAATATATTTCGGTTCGGTTATTTCGGTTTCTCGGTTAATTCGGTTTTCAAATTTCAAAACCGAAATTAACCGAAATTTGATTAAAAACATGAAAAATCGGATTTTTCGGTTATTTAGGGTAAATTTCGGTTTTATTAGTTTTTTTCCTAAAAAAAATAAAAAAAAAAGTTAAAAAAAAAAATCGGTTAACCGAAAACCAAACCGAAATAACCGAAATATTTCGGTTTTTTTGAAAAAAAAATTGTACCGATCGGTTCAGCCGCCATAACCGAAACCGAACCGAACACCAAAAATATCGGTTCGGTTATTTCGGTTTGGTTTAAAATCTCAGGGCTAGCTTTTCCTATGCTTTGGAAATTAACCTCCAAAGTTTCTTGTCTCTTGATGCAATATTGGTTAGTAATGATCTTCTTTAATTTGCATGTAAAATATCAAATTGTGAGGGAACCGTGAGGACTTAGCGAGGGATTAGCTAGGGTGAATCGCACATCCCTTGCAAATTGTGAGTGATCTGCGAGACTCTTGTGGGGAATTTTCGCTTATCCACCGCACATCCCTCGCAAGTGTATATATTCTTTTGTATCAACTTTATTTTCTTAATGATACAATCTCTATTAATTTCATGTTTTTCCTATGTTTTGGAAAGTTCATTGTTCATATAGTTGGTGATTACTGGACTATGGACTCTATATTGCAATTGTTGATCAAAACACTTTAACACTTGGTCTTATATGTTCATAATGAAAGTAAATCACATCTTGATTTACATATATATATATATCTTATGTGTTTTCTTTACACATGTTGATTCATCTCAAAAAAAATTTGTCTCTTGATGTTTACTGGGAACTTTATTTCAGAATTCAACCTAAGCTCAAACCTTAATCTCAAACCCTAAGCTCAAACCCTAAACCCTAAACCCTAAACCATAATGACCTCACAAATCCCTCGTTTCTTCCTTGCAAATTTGCTATGGATTATATTACTCGCTAATTTGTCGCAAGACTGCGATAGATTTGCGAGGGACAGCTTTTTCTCACAAATTAACCGCACATCGCTCACAAATTTGCGAGGGATTGTCGAGGAACTTTTCTCTCGCAAATTGTGAGGGTCCTCTTCTTCGTAGTAAATGACCCGTAAATTCATCGCAAATTTACGAGAGAATTTATCCGTTGGAGATTTCCGTCGCAAAGAGCGTATTTTCTTGTAGTGAGGGTTTTATATTGGATGAGAAGATGAAAATCTTTAACAATATATACATTTAAAATTTTTTGGTCGTCTCCTCACATTAAATAAGATTCATTAGTTTTGAAGTTGGTGATGCTGACTTGTGTACTAATAAAATTGTAATTAGACATATTAAATGAATTGTTCCTATTTCGAGTATTGCATCTTTGTTTCTGAAAAGTGGGCTCTATTGAATTGCTGGTTATGTCATGGAAATTTGTTATATGTGTGAATTTATGAAAAGGATTTGTGTTGGGGACTCTTAGCCATATTAGAGGTGTTAAAGGGAGCTTTCTCTTCCCACATGCTTTTGTTTATTCTTTTAAGCAAGAAAATAAAATGGTATCCATATCTATCTCTACTCCATCAGTCATCAATGTACCAACCCTATTAATCTAATAGCCAGTCTTGTATACATATATATTTCCAAATCATGCGTTAGGGTGTATAACTGTATATATATATATATATATATACTACGAATTTTAATGTTCTTTAACATGAACAAAAGAGTGGTATTCAGTAACACGACATTAGAATGGTGAAAAGATTCTCTAGTAGGTTCTTTTGTGGGTCTAGTATATGCACCCCACCATCTACGGATCACCATTACATAGATCCTTGACAACTGTATTCGTTCTAAGTGGTATTCTTAAACAAGAAAAGTTTATATATTACCAGATAATAGATACTTACTAAGTTCAAACCGAATATTATGCTATGATGTAAGAGTAGTTTACGTAGATTAGTATATGTTTCCAAATACAGGTGCCGTCACACAGAAAAAAATGTCCAATTATAGGTAGCATTTTTGTTCCTTGTTACAACTCTGAGCAGGAAGACTTTAATTTACTTCAATAATGTATTTCTTTTTGGTCGACTTCAATATTTGTTTAAGATACAAAACCCAATACTTAAAATTATTTGAAATCAAATGTGATTAGATTTTTTAAGCAAATCAAATCATATGTCATCCATGATAATACACTTTTACGGGCATCTTTCCACATTCACAATTTGGTATTAGTAAAACAATGTTAGACCAAAATCTTACTCCCGGCAAATTCGACACCCTTATCTACTTCACAACACACAACATTTACAAAATTGGACCACAACTTGATTAGGATGATCTTCCAAACCACGATCCATCATATGTGGAAAGAAGAAATAAAAAAACGACGTCAACAAAGTTGGCTCTCGACAGTCGACATCTCACGTATCATTGACAAGACGATTACGAATAAATTTATATGTCTTCGTTACGAAAAAAACTCGTATGTTTAACGGACTATTGCACATATGGTTTGAAGATCGTCTATCATAAACATTAGTCATCACCCTAGGCAAATTATTTTCTCGACCCTCTAGGTTTCTCCACCTTGAAATTGCTCTGGTTCCAAAGCTTTTTTTCTCTTAGCTTCACCAACTTCAGGTTTTTAATTCATTTCCCACATTGCAAATGACTAGTCTTTTCTTTGAAAAAAAAACAAAAAATTGAGCAACAAATATTAAAAAATGATATTGCACCTAATTAAAATCTATCATATATTTAGTTTTTCAAATAATTTACATATTTGTTATTTACTAATTAATCTATTTAAAAAATTTTAAATTTAATTTATTTGGTTGGTAAAAAAAGAAAGGATTATTCGAAACTCTAACAGGTTAATTAGCCCTGTTAAACCCATGAGACTACTAAACCTAATCCAAAAAACTCATTCATTTCAAAGGATCTCACAGGATATATATATCACCAATTTTGACAAACCCTATCGTCTATCGCTGAGGCCTAAGGGTGAGGGTAACACACAACCTCTGTGTTCATCTATAATTACACGTGTGTATGTGACTAATTTTGTGGAGACAGTAATGCAATGATCCTTGTGAAGCCATGCATTGGACTCAGGACCATTTTCAGTTTTTCACCAAAATGGTCATACTAACATTGTACACCAATTATTACGTACTGTACATTTGGATTTTCTGCAGCTGTACAATCATATATTTATCTTATAGTATGATGGCTTTTTCCATATAGTATTATGATGTACCATGTCAAATAAATTATCAATTTTTCACCGGATATATTGTGACGGTCAAGTTTCACATGTAAAAAATATTTTAAACTTGGTGTGAGAGACTAAAAACAAGTAGAAGAGAAGAAATTAGGCCCTATACATTATGGACGAAAACTGAAAGCTTCAAGCCCATTTTGTAAAAGGCCTGTCTTAATGTTTAGTTACAACACATATATATTTTGAGTACTAAAATATTTATTATGCGAAACAAATTTATTATTAATATGCACTGACCCGCTATGGATTTTAGATTTATTTAACAACTTGTTTGCATAACGTGTGCACGGTTTTAGCTAAGCCTCCATGTTACGAAGCTTCCACGGATAAGAAAATATTTTTTTAAAAAACAAGGGACAAATCAATCTATATAATTGTGATCTGAAATCATGTAATGTATCAACGTGTGGACTTTTTAGTTGGTAACACACATATGATATGACCGTCAATTTCGGAGCTATACGTGACTATCGACTATATTATAATGTGAGATAAGATCAAATTATTTGTATGAAATTAGTTGCAAATCATTTTAAAATATTTTTCTATAGTTAAATGATCGCATATATATATGATCTTATTCCAAAGAAGTTTGTGTCGACCCTATTTAAAGCATATATTAGTATTATGTTAGATAGCTTGCTCCACGTTTACAAGCAATTGACAATTTACTCAATTAGTGACATCCACACTCATGCTTTCACGTAATATGATAGTAGATATGCTCGATTCGTTTTTTCTTCGAATTTTGACTTTACGGTTTAAATATAGAGTAGCTTGATCCAAGTTTGGTAAGGTTCGGTACAGTTTTAGTTTCAATTGAATTTTGAACCAATTTTACATCGAACCCTTTTATATATTTTTTGGTTGGTTTGGTCAAATCCAACTCGAATAGTCATAGTCATAGCATAGATCATGACAGAAAAGTGAAAGAAGATTATAAGAAAAGAAAGGAATCGTTTGTTTGATGAGCTATTGCTTTCCTTAAACGTTAAAAAGAACTTGTTTCCGGACATATTAAGAAACTTAAACTTTTTGTCTATCAAACAAATTTGATATTTAATACCAAATATATCGAGAACGATGCTTCCTCTACAGCACGCCTAAGATACGCGATTAAATATTTATATCTTCAAACCAAATATCATCTCTTAAAGTTTTCAACATAATTCATCTTCTTTGACTCAAAGAGTTTCTTCTCTGATCAAATAAACTTCAGAGATATATCTGAACGATTAATTATGGAGGAAGAAGACAAGAAAGCGATGAGGTGTTTTAGCTTCAAGAGAATCATGAAGAGGAAGAAGAAAGAGGAGGAGGAGAAGTTGATAGTGGCTAAAGAATTCGCAAAGAGATGGAGAGATCTGAGCGGTCTAAACCACTGGAAAGGGATGTTACAGCCGTTGGATCAAGATCTCCGGGAGTATATCATACATTACGGCGAGATGGCTCAGGCTGGTTATGATACTTTCAACATCAACACCGAGTCTAAGTTCGCTGGCGCTAGCATCTACTCTAGAAAAGACTTCTTCGCCAAGGTAACATCGGAATAAATGAAAAGAAAAGTTTACGTATCTAACGTTTTGATCGATCGGTACAGGTTTTAGAATTGTGAAACGTGAAAAGTTGAAATTCCTTCCATGATTATTTGCCAAGGTTACTTTGTTATACCCATCATATACTTTTGCGGAATAAACCAAATGATGCAATATGCCTTATTTCATCTTACGTCAATCAAAAACGGTGTAAATTACCCAAATGATGGAATATGCTTTATTTGTTAGAGTGTACATACTATATGATATATTACAACTTACTCCACATATGTTGTTTTTCATTTTTTATACTATTTTATAATGTCACCAATCGAAGCAAGAAATATATTTATTTAATAAGGGAAAAGGTACTTTCTTCTTATGCAAGAAACAATGATGCAAACCGTTTTTGTTTTCTTAAAACGCAGGTGGGTCTAGAGAAAGCACATCCGTACACAAAGTACAAAGTAACCAAGTTTCTATACGCGACATCACAGGTCCACGTGCCTGAGTCATTCCTATTGTTCCCGGTTTCACGTGAGGGATGGACAAAGGAGTCGAATTGGATGGGTTACGTGGCGGTAACAGACGACCAAGGCACGGCGCTTCTTGGCCGGAGAGATATTGTGGTTGCTTGGAGAGGCTCAGTTCAACCGCTTGAATGGGTTAACGACTTCGAATTCGGTTTAGTGAACGCCAAGAAAATCTTCGGTGAGAAAAATGATCAAGTTCAAATTCATCAAGGTTGGTATTTAATATACATGTCTCAAGATGAACGATCACCTTTTACTAAGGCCAATGCTCGTGACCAGGTCCGTTTATATATTAATTTTGAAATGACGATTTTTACCACTTTGGTTTTTGTTTGCAAAAGTATATATCTGAGAGAGAATAACAAAATAGGTATTACGAGAGGTTGGGAGATTGTTGGATAAGTATAAGGACGAAGAAGTTAGTATAACTATCTGTGGTCATAGTCTTGGAGCTGCACTCGCGACGCTTAATGCTGCGGATATTGTGGCTAATGGTTATAACCGACCAAAGAGTCGTCCTGATAAGTCTTTTCCAGTTACGGCCTTTGTCTTTGCTAGTCCTCGTGTTGGGGATTCTGACTTTAAGAAACTCTTCTCCGGGTACGTCCATCCTATCTACTATATATTTTTCACAATATTTACAAAATTTTCATTTCATAACAAAACTACTCTTTTATATGATTTCTGATGAGCCGAAGTTGGGTTAAGCCTTAAAGATCGCGGATACATTGATAAATGAATGTCTTTAGTACAAATTGATCAAGACGTAAAAGAGATATAAATATATAATCACTTAGTTAACAAATAATTTTCGTTACCATTTAAAAACAAAACTATGATTCAGAAGTTATTGTAAAGATATGCTATATGCATCATGTGTGTAATACATACCTAGAAGAAAAAAAAGTCAGGATGTTCATGTTCGAGCAGATATTCTATCTTAATATTTGTATTCAAATTTAATTTTTGGATTTTAAGATTTTCCGTTGAAAAGTTTTATGTACGTGCAAGCCTCCATACCCTATCCGAATTATTTTTGAGAAATCATTGATAAAAGACATATATCAATTTATCATTATGATAGGTGTCAAGTGGAAGTCAGTGATGTATGCCTTAAATGAGGTCTAGTTTTATACAAAACATGAAGAGACCCTTTTTCTTTTGAAACAAAGAAAGAACCGTCATGAAATAATTAAGATAAAATATGATATTAAATATCATCCACGTATTTTGATTAATAGTACTATCAACTAACCTTATTATGAAGGTCCTATATAAATTTATAATATAGCCTTGTTATTATTTTACATGGTACGTTCTTACAAATGAAGCATGACTTATAATGCAATGAAAAACAGGTTGGAAGATCTCCGAGTGTTACGGACAAGGAATCTACCGGACGTAATTCCGATATATCCCCCAATAGGTTACTCCGAGGTTGGAGACGAGCTTCCAATAGACACAAGAAAGTCACAATACATGAAATCTCCAGGAAACCTCGCGACCTTCCACTGCCTAGAGGCTTACTTGCACGGCGTTGCAGGGACTCAAGGAACGGCCAAAGCTGACGAATTCAGACTCGATGTGAAAAGAGATATCGGATTGGTCAATAAATCAGTGGATGGGTTAAAAGACGAGTGTATGGTCCCAGGAAAATGGAGAGTTCTTAAAAACAAAGGTATGGTCCAACAAGACGATGGCTCTTGGAATTTATTGGACCATGAGATTGATGATAATGAAGATTTTGATTTGTGATTTTTTTTTTTTTTTTTTTACTTTTTTTCTTTCTTTCTTTCAAGTTGATGTTTGAAAAGACTGTATTTTTCATATATATTCTTTGTATCGTATTCTTGAATTTTACTTATTTAACAACAAAAATTTATTTTTAATTTAATATTTTGAATGTAAAAAATCAGAACCTTTTGGCAATTTAGTACAAAATAATTTTTACTTTTTTGGAAATTTATTGATGCTTAAAATATAATGTATTTTGCTTCTATTTAACGTTGTATTTTACCCTAATGCATGTACTATATATATGAATGTCTGGCCATAGTTGTGTTGTGTCGTACTCGTATATATGTCTTTATTGTGTTTTAAGTTTTTAAGCTTTAAAGCATTTATGTTCTTTTATACAACTTGGATCCCCAGCTACATAGCCCGTATTAATAACATCCGACTCTGACGCACGCGAATAATCAACTGACAAGAGTGAAGAAGAAAGAATAGACAAGAACGTCGTCGACATAATTCGAAGAGAAATAAGTTTTTAAGGTTAATTTTTCTTTAGGGTTACTCACCGTACATCTTGACCGTCCACATGCACACCCTAATGATAGTTGTCGACCAAATTTAGTTGTGTAGAAAATCCTAATTGGTCAGACTTAATACCTTGAATTAGCATTATAAAGGAGCTATATTATCTTACATGGTATGTTCAACCAAATGGATTGTGTCTTATAATGCAATAAAAAAACAGACTGGTTCATCTCCGAGTGTTACCGACAAAGAATATCTAGGATGATTCTGATTAATTACCCATTGATAGTTTACGTTGAGGTTGGAGACGAGCTTCCAATATAGATACAAGAAAGTCACGATATATGAAATCTCTAGGAAACCTCGCAGCCTTTCATATATTGCCTATAGAGGCTTACTTTCACGGCGTTGCAAGGGCTTAAGGAACGACCAAATCTGACTATTTAGACTGGATGGGAACAGAGACATCGGATTGTTCAATAAATGAGTGGATGAGTAATGAGTTAAAAGACAAGTGCATGGTCCCAGGGAAACGGAGGGTTCTTCAAAAAAACAAAGGTAAAGTCCAACAAAACGATATGGGTCTTGGTTTCTTGGAAGTTATAGACAATGAGATTGATGATATATAACGAAGATCTCGATTTTCTGATTTTTTGGTTCTTTTTACTTTTTTGGTCAACTGTTGATGTTTGAGAAAATACTGTAATTTCTTAATATATAGAGTTTTGTATATTTCATTTTTTCAATATTTTTAATTTAGAAAACCCGATCCACTTATTTCAAGAAAATTCTGTATAGTTTCTTCCTTTTTCTTACAAAAAAAAATTCCAACTGTAGATTTTATTTTGGAATACTGTAAGTACTGGTTTGGATTTTTAAACTTGAAAGTTGGTTTGATTGTTATTGATCTTTTTACTTTTTGTTTATTTGGATATCGAATATATACAATTATGTTTTTATTTTAGATAATAATAATGGAATATGTAAACTTAGACCGATAAAAAAAAAACAATTCAAGATTTACTTCTACTGCAATGTAGCTAGATTACAATTACGATTAAATAAATAACAAATGATTGATTATATTTTTTAGCGGGTTGTGACTCAGTATTCACTCTATCTCTATGACCAAACCGTTTCATATAATCAAACCATCCATGTCTAAAGCAATAATCAAATATTTTGGCTAATAAATCTCAATGCATGCCACTTGCATTTTCTGATTGAGTATTTAATTGTATAGTGGAACTAGTTTGACAAATTCTTCGTCCATTGGACACATCATGTGAGTTTCATATCATGTGGAGTATCGTTTTCACGCGTCATGGATTAAACTAAATGAAGAAAGATATATAGTACAAAACAAAATAGTTAGTTATTGGTTCCTCTTTTCGTAACAACATTTATAATGCAATTAACAATATGGGTGCTAAATTGTAACTTAGTGATGAAACCCTTATGGGATGAAACTAAAGCTATTTTCAGATTCAATATTTCGAGAAAAGGAAAAAAACAAAAAACAGTATGGTAATGGGTAAGTGGTAACTCACAGACACTACACACGAACAGCTGTAACACAAATCAGTAAAATGTCAATTATGGTCAAATTTCAATGAATTAATCCTCCAAACTTCTATTAATCATATATACAATGTGAATGTAGTAAGAGTTTCTCCATCACAATCAGTGTGTTATTTGACAATTTCAGAGCTTCCAAGTCAGAGTCAAAGGAAAGACATACAAAACAGAACTCTTTATGGTCCTACCTTAATAACAAAACGAAACAAAAAAATGGCGTGAAAAAGACGTTTTTATCCGAGTCAATGATGAAATTTTTGAATATGGTGATACCAAATTACGATATAAAAAGGCATGAAGTTCATGAACAATCCATAAAGCTAAAACCAACAACAAGAGCTCGATAAAACTCATCCTTGCCTTGTTTCTTAAGCCATCCTTCTTGTTTCCTCTTAATCTAAGCCAACAAAAGAGATAGCAAAAATGGAAAAACCTTCGACCGTGAGATTCTCTAGCTGTCGAGGAGTAGCGTTTGAGATAAAACCTCATGCAGACCCTTTTGCTGTCGTTACCATTGATCAAAACCGCAACGCAAACCTTGAACGCGAGGGAACGTTCAGCAGGTTTAGACGTCCATGGGATTTCTTGAGAAACCCCTCAAAAGTTTTTCCTTCGTCGATTCAACGCTCCATGAGCCGACCCAGCAGCCATTTCTGCGATTTGGAGTCTGACAACGACGATGACGAAGAAGATAAAGATGATATTTTCTACTTAGAAGAAGGTGGGATCAAGGAAGGAAACGAAGAACACAGTGAGACTGACGAACATCCAATCCTTACTTATTCCACAAGCAAACACAGCGAGAAACCTCAGCAACCACCGGTTCCAAAGAAACGTCCTTCAAGACTCTCAATTATACTTCTTGATCAAGGCTTATTCACTGTTTACAAGCGTCTCTTCGTCCTTTCGTTCTTTCTGAACGTCCTAGCTCTTGTTCTCGCGGCCACGGGAAATTTCGCTTACGCTAGAAACAGAGCAGCTCTGTTTTCAATCGCCAATATTCTTGCCCTAACTCTCTGCAGAAGCGAAGCCTTCTTGAGAATCGTTTTCTACTTAACCGTGAAACTCCTTGGACGCTCCTTTGTCCCTCTCCGCATCAAAATCATGGTCACATCACTCTTACAAAGTCTAGGTGGCATCCACAGCGGTTGTGGCGTTTCCTCGGTAGCTTGGCTCATCTACGCATTGGTTCTCACTCTTAAAGATAGAGACAACACTTCAAATGCAATCATAGCGGTTGCGTCCGCGATTCTCTGTCTCCTCTTCCTCACTTGTGCTGCCGCGTTCCCACTTGTTCGCCATTTACACCACAACGTCTTCGAACGCATCCACAGATTCGTAGGCTGGTCCGCTTTAGGTCTTGTTTGGGTGTTTATAATTCTGACGATTTCCTACGATCCAATATCAAGATCTTACAGCGATAATCTCGGCTCGAAGCTGATCAAAACACAAGAGTTTTGGTTTACGCTAGCGATCACGATCGCGATTTTGCTCCCTTGGTTAACCGTGAGACGTGTTCCGGTTGACGTATCATCTCTCTCGGGCCACGCGTCCCTGATCAAATTCAGGGGAGGCGTGAAATCAGGGATCTTGGGTCGGATCAGTCCATCGCCGTTGTCGGAATGGCACGCTTTTGGGATAATCTCTGATGGGAAGACATCTCACATGATGTTGGCTGGTGCTGTCGGCGACTTCACAAAGTCCCTAGTCTCACAACCTCCAACACACTTATGGGTCCGTACGGTTCACTTCGCCGGCTTACCTTACCTCGTTAACTTGTATGACAAGGTAAATAAATCTCTCTTAAACATTTGGGAGTAACAGATTTTAACAGCTTTTTGTTGACTTCTTTAGGGTTTAGTAATCATATAGTCCACCGACATAACAATTGATAAATTATTTGGTGAAAATATAAATCATTACTAATTATACTTTTATTTGTTTTCACAGGTATTACTTGTGGCCACAGGATCAGGGATTTGCGTATTTTTATCGTTTCTTATGCAACAGAGCAAGGCTGAGGTATATTTGATATGGGTGGCAAAAGGATTAGATGATAATTTCGGGTCGGAGATTGTGAATAGGCTTAAAGATTATCCTCATCAAGATAGGATCATAGTTCACGATACTGCGGTTCTAGGAAGGCCTAATGTCTCGGAAATGACCGTGGAAGCTTCAAAGAAGTTTGGAGCTCAAGTTGTGATTGTTACAAGCAATCCTGAAGGAAGTCGTGATGTTGTTAATGCTTGCAAGGCTTCTAGTGTTCCTGCTTTTGGTCCTATTTGGGATTCTTAATTAGATTACTCTTTTTTTTTTTTTGGTTACTTCTCTGGTTACGTTATTTATTTCTTTGTCTGTTTATTTAACAATAATGTAAACTTGTGTGATATTATCGTAATAAAGGAAATCTTATCAAGAGTAATGAGTTAATAAGATAAGACATGTTCATGTGTGACAATGAGTTTGTTAGCTTACCTCCATACAAATTAAATAACGTTTTGCCAACTACGGAGACTTTGACTATACTAGACTACTAGTATATGAAGTCTACTTCTAAACAAAACAGTTTGGCTTAGGACATGATTAGTTCAGTTGGGACTTTCAAACCTGTTAATTACTTCTTTAAAAAAAAAGTTAACAGTCAATTATATCAAGTACTTGCCACTTTTTTCTTTTCTTTACAGTCTAAACAGAACACATTTTTTTCCCTCACAATTTTTTGAAGTCCCAAAAATGAGACTTTTGTCGTCTTTTACGTGAGCAATTTTTTTAATTAATTAATTGAGTATTTCCGTAACGATTTATTTTATCTTATATTTATATCACAATTAATTATTCTTTAAAATATAAACTATATATTTTACTATTAATAGAAGCAAGAATTCAATAAAAATAAAAACATTAAAAACATAATTTTTATGTTTTATTCGGTCAAAAATGTATATTTGTGTTTTATATTAATAGTGAAAATTATTGTAAAACAATAAAGTCAATAAAGAAACATTCTATTCAAAACAAATTAGCACATGATAGTGGATCAAGAATCATTCAAAAACAATAAAAGATAAATTTTAAATAACATATTCAAAACGAAAAAATAAATTTAATTGTTTAGAATATTTATCGCTAAATTCTGTTAAAATGTATACAGTAACAACAACCTATACCAAAAATCTTAACCAGTTTGACTTCTCAGTTCTCATCATACATACGACTACAAGATTTGATCAAGTCAAACTCAAAACCCATAAGGATCTGAGCTATTATACGTTAGGGTCAACACGAAATAGGACTGTACACAATTACACATGAACAAGTTGACTTTTATAAGGTGCAATGGTGCATCATGATCAATATTCTCTAGGGTTTTCACCGTTCTTGTTATATGACATTGTATTACCTTCAATCATTTATCTATGCAAGACCTTAAGACCTCTATACTTCATGGTTTTCTCGCAATACATGTACATATACATACATTTAATAAATTAGATGCCTAAATTAAACAAAAACATGTTACAGAAACAAAAATTAATTGTTTTTTTATATATAACAAATGTGAACACTTATAATCAAACGGGATAGAATTGATACTAATATCATGCTTCTTCACTAGGTTTCTAGAGTGAATACGATTTGTCATTTTAATTAGGACACGCTTTATCGGAAATCGATTTGTTTACTTTTAGGTCATTTACATTAAAAAGTGGGTCCAAATATGTGTTTTGCTCATGTATAATTATTGCATAATCAATAAGGAAACAGATGTTCGAATGTATATATATCGTTCGTGTCCCATAATCAACGTCTAATTTATTACATGATTTATTAGGATTGCAAATTAAAAATTGATTTTGTAAAACGTCATAAATTAGATATCCAGATAACAAAAGAATTTGTTATCAGAAAATCACCTTCCCACCAAAATTGAAACGCATAACCAAAATTAGACATCACCTAAATTACATCCCATTTTTGTAAATTTACGTAAATATATATAATCATGAGATATTTTACTAAGTACAAAAACACTTTTGTATAAATAATGCTACAAAATGTGAAATCTACAGTAAAACCTCTATAAATTAATAATGTTGGGACTAAGACATTTTATTAATTTATAGTGATATTAATTTATTTATAAATTAATAATTATTATTTTATAGTGTAAATTAATAATTATTAATTTATAGATATATTTTTAATTGTTTATTTTTTAAAAAATTATGAATTGGAACAACTATAGCAAAATAAGATTAAACTTTCGGATGTTATAAATTTTATGGTTTAAGAATTGAACTTATAATATTTAGAAAGCACTATTTACAATAAATTACAAATATTATAGACAAATTGACTTATACACATGAGACACATAAATTCAAATCTATGAATAATAATATCAATTCTCCTATTTTAATAATCTGTCAAATTATCAAATTGTAAATGATGCATATCTAAAAATTAAAACTTTAAATTTTAATTATTTGTATGACATGTTATAAAATATTTTAGAGATATTATTATAGGTTGAAAATACAACATTACAATTGTTCTATAGAATTGAGCTTTAGGAGAAACATACACTATTATATCAGTTATATATATATATATATATAAATTTACATAATTATTAATTTATGATATTATTGGGACCATATTTTATAAAGAGATTTTAAAAAAATTATTATCTTATTATCTTATCAAATATTGTTAATTTTTACACTGACCCGACTTGGAACCAGCAAAATTTATTAATTTATAGAGTATTAATTTATAGAGGTTCTAGTGTACTTGGTGGTCCATAAAACACTTAAATACAGAACTGGTCTATTCCAAATAAAACAAAAAAAAATCTATGTACCAAATAATGGTATACAATGGATCGATCACACAAAAGCATACTCAAACAAGAGACAATATCAACACTATTGGAGGTAATCCCAATTTGGTTCGGTTTACTTAAACCACTCAGGTTTCTAATACGGATCGACCCAACATCTATCATCTCTCACAGCTTTCTTCCAACGTTCCTTAAATCTCTTCATCTCTATGAATGATTTCATCCTCACTTCTGGTCTATTATCTACTTCACGAGACTCCAATGATTCCTGTGAACCTCAACCAAATAATAAGACATAACTCCATCAACAAAATATATACAAAATCACTTGAAGAGCGTACCGTTGATTTCGGGTCTGTCTCATTCCGTATAGAGCTTAAAGCGGTTTCAACCACACCGAGCGTTGGAAGACCATAATGAATTATGTACTCCGCATCAACAACACCAACATTTTTCTTACGATCACCCTATCCACATCCATGAACATGTTAATAAGTACACTAAGTGAGGGATTATCAAAACCAGTTAAGAAATATAAAAGTAGTTAGAGAAGAAACCAACTTGAGCACAATAACCTAGCTGCGTATCCAGACCCCATGCATGGATCAAATCATTCTGCAACACAAACCAAAGCATTAAACCCCCAAAGACTCGAGGAACCAAAAACGAATGCCGAGATATATATATATGAAAATGTCACCTGAATCATATACCAAGAACATCTCCATGCTCCTCTTGAGAAGACAGGTGCCATCATTTCTACCCACCTACACATCCAAGTTACGGGTTAACCGGAGAAAGAGGGAGATAGAGAGTTTGTTAAAAAGCTTTTTACCCGATGCAGGGAGGATTGGTGCTATGGTCATCACATCTCCCGCTACCTTTGTATTTATACATCCTCCTGTGAACTTTTGATTTCTTGCGACGAGCAGTTATAGGATGATGCACTTCTGATTTTGTAGTGTCGAGAGCTGGTTGCGATATCTGAAGCCCCTCTTCTTTTACAATAGATAGGTACCTAAAAATGAGAAAATGATTCCATCATGTAAATGAAAAAAAAGAAAAAGATAAAATAAAATAAAAAGGTGACAAGTCCTATATTTGGTTGATTACCGTTGAGGATTAAAATGAGCTACACCAAGATCCTCGTCCCAAAGAAATATATATTCATACTCCGACACTATATCGGGATGCAAGAATCGCTTGGCGAACCACCTGTACACATCATTCAGTTGTTAAGATAATATATATGTGAAGATTTGTGAGAATAATAACAAGAATTGCAAAGAAAACAGACCATTTTGTTTGATTCATTACGGAAACATGAATTGCATGCTCATTCCATGGATACTGCTTCCAATCATCGACAACACCATCGTAATGAAAAAGCATGACCGCGAAATCTTGAGGGGGAAACTGAAGTCACAGCCAATTTGTATCATCAAAAAGGTGAAAAAACTTAGTGATAGAAACAAGCAAAAGACAAGTTTAAAACCTTTTGGATAACTTTGTTGACTAGCTCCTTTTGTTTGATTCCAACTGCCATAGCTAGCAAACTCATTGAGCGGTTTGGACTTCTCTGAAAGAACGAAAGATTAAGCTACATAAATAACAAGCCATGAATATTTACAAATCTTTAAGGAGTGTTTTACAACCTTTTTTGTGTCATCGTAGTTCCATAGATGTTGCGTTTCCAAGTTCGATGTTCTCTCGATTATTCCTTTCGGTAATGCTTCAGTACCCAATGGCTTATCGGAATTCTAGCGAAAAAATATAAATTTGAACATTTTGATATCAAAAAATCTCATAAAGCAAACTCAACGATAAAAAAACCGAACTTCTATGAAGACAAACCTCGCACATACTGGTGGATGTTGTGTTCTGCATCTTATCAGTGATCTGCCACTTTAGCAATCTCTGTAAATCAAAATCTTATGCATCAAAATCAGAATTACTCTATCGTGGTTCCTAGACTTATTGATTTGGTGTAGACTATAAAACATGAATTCCTCAGTAAGGTCATGTTCTACACATGTAGGAAAAATACAAATTACTGATTACACACAAAATAACAAACTGAACAACCCAACCAAAACAAATACAGCATCATAGAAACATATATAGAGCTTAAGGTGAGTGATGTCAGATACAAAATAAATCTTACCTCTTTAAATTCTTCAGCAAGATAAGCATTGCCAATGAAGTAAGCACCACAGATGAGAGCAGCAGTGATTAAGATACTACAGAGACACGATCGATTCATCGAACTCTGCAAATTAAAGAATTGATAATGAAACTTCTTTCTTCAAAGAAGAAAACAAACAACAGAGTCTAGAGACAGAGGCTTTAAAATCATATATCAGAACACTGAACAAGGTCGAGTATCTGAAGAAAACTTGTTTGATTCAATAGGACAAATGAGGTCAATTTGGAAAAAAGATAACAAATTGACAAAAGATTTTGTAGTTTTTTATTCCCTAATGTATACACACACATGAGAGGAAGCAGCTATTAAGCTAGCAAATCCGTAATTTTATCGTACATGTTCAACAATTAACCAACCAAACCATAGACACAAAAATTGGATTTTAGTAAAAAGAAAAAAAAAAGGAGACGAAAGGAAGAAGAAAAGCTAGTCTCTTTTTTACCTGTTTCATGAATTTGGATGATTTGATATCTCTCTGTTTCTGCCTTTTGGGTTTTCTCTGAAAAAAATTGAAACTTTTCTTCCTCTCCTTAAAAAAAGGTTTTATTTTTATTATGTAGAGACAGAATAAAACCCTTTTGTCGAGAGAAGAGGAAGAGACCAAAAAAGCAGAAGAAGAAACGAATAAATCCCGAACTTGGTCTGGTCGTTTTATATTCTCGGCTCCACGAATTCTAAAGCTTTTTAAACAAAAATAAATAACCAATCTATCTAAGAGAAGCTTTTAGCTAAAGAACAATTTCATCTGCTCTGTTAACTTCATAAAACCCAGAAACGAAAGTGATCAAATTTAAGCTGAAAGATGGAAAAAGATGAACACTTTAGAAACGGAACCTAAAGGGATTGATGAGTAAGACTGAAGTCAGAGAGACACGTTTACGAGATCGTGTTGCAATTTCTCAAAGGGCTTTTTTTTTTTTTGTTTGAGACAAATGCTGATGAGATAGAGAGAGAGAGGAAAGTGGTAAGTGGTAAGAAACGTGGTTGTTGCTAATTGGCTGTAAATTGATATTTATTTAAGTCGTGTTCTGTTCTGTTCTGTGTATATTTGTCTCTCGTAGGAATTTGAAAAAACCGACCGAGATATTATTTGTTGTCGTCGTCATAATTACCAGATCAGATCAGATTATTAAAAAAAAAATCGAAAGCTTCTCTCATTTCTCTCAATCAATGTTTTCATTAGCTTTAATTCAACCGCGTCTTCGGGTTTCAGAGATTCCGGTTACTCAAACCTTCAAATCTCCGACGATATGTTACAGTAGCGATTCAAGAACGAAGCGGGAGGAACAGAGGCACGGGAGGTTTCGACTTGTTTCTGGAAAGAAGCCATCTTTTGATTCGGGGTTTACTGATTCTTTCGGGTTACGTCAGTTTAAAGAAGAGGATTTGAATCGTGATGATTCTTTCGATAGCGAACGAGTTGATTACGCTCTGTTAGCTGAGTGGCTTCAGTCTTCTAATGGGATGCGACTAATTAAAAGGATTCACGCCATGGCTTTGAAGTGTTTTGATGATCAAGTGATCTATTTTGGTAATAATTTGATTAGTTCTTGTGTGAGATTAGGGGATTTGGTTTATGCACGGAAGGTGTTCGACAGTATGCCTGATAGAAACACTGTTACTTGGACGGCGATGATTGATGGGTATTTGAAGTATGGTCTTGAGGATGAGGCTTTTGCGCTGTTTGAAGACTATGTGAAGCATGGGATACGTTTTACTAACCAGAGGATGTTTGTGTGTTTGTTGAATCTGTGTAGTAGGAGATCAGAGTTTGAGTTAGGGAGACAGGTTCATGGTAATATGGTGAAAGTTGGAGTTGACAATCTCATTGTAGAGAGTTCTCTTGTTTACTTTTATGCGCAGTGCGGTGAGTTGACGAGTGCGTTACGAGCGTTTGATATGATGGAGGAGAAGGATGTGATATCTTGGACAGCTGTTATATCGGCTTGTTCAAGAAAAGGGCATGGGAATAAAGCTATAGTCATGTTTATGGGAATGTTGAATCATGGTTTTTTGCCTAACGAGTTCACGGTGTGCAGTATCTTGAAGGCTTGTAGTGAGGAGAAAGCGATGAGATTTGGAAGGCAAGTACACAGCTTGGTAGTTAAAAAGATGATTAAGACTGATGTTTTTGTTGGAACTTCGCTGATGGACATGTATGCTAAATGTGGGGAGATATATGATTGCAGAAAAGTGTTTGATGGAATGAGCAATAGAAACACGGTCACATGGACTTCGATTATAGCTGCACATGCTCGGGAAGGTTTTGGTGAGGACGCTATCAGCCTCTTCAGGGTGATGAAGAGGCGGCATTTGATAGCTAACAATTTGACAGTAGTAAGCATCCTTAGAGCGTGTGGATCTGTTGGTGCTTTATTGTTGGGGAAGGAACTTCATGCACAGATTATCAAGAATTCTATTGAAAAGAATGTTTATATTGGAAGTACTTTGGTTTGGCTGTATTGTAAATGCGGAGCATCTCGTGACGCTTTCAATGTTCTGCAGCAATTGCCATCTAGAGATGTGGTTTCATGGACAGCTATGATCTCTGGATGTTCGAGTTTAGGACATGAATCAGAAGCGCTAGACTTCTTGAAAGAGATGATACAAGATGGTGTAGAGCCAAACCCATTTACTTACTCTTCTGCTTTAAAAGCTTGTGCGAATTCAGAATCTCTTCTTATAGGCAGATCAATACATTCCATTGCAAAGAAGAATCATGCTCTGTCAAATGTCTTTGTGGGGAGTGCTTTGATTCATATGTATGCAAAATGTGGATTTGTCTCGGAAGCTTTTAGGGTTTTCGACAGTATGCCCGAGAAGAACTTGGTCTCATGGAAGGCGATGATAATGGGTTACGCGAGGAATGGGTTTTGCAGGGAAGCATTGAAGCTAATGTATAGAATGGAGGCAGAAGGATTTGAGGTGGATGATTATATATTTGCTACAATTCTCTCTACTTGTGGAGATATTGAGCTCGATGAAACTGAATCTTCTGCAACTTGTTACTTGGAGACCTCTTCTTAATCTTTCTTCTTTAAAAGCTCTTTCCCAAGGATTTATATGATAAAGTTTCTAATAGAAAAAACGTTCCCATTAAATGTACAAATTTCATCTTGATGATATAAGGATTCGAAGATTTTGAATTTGCAATTTTCAAATGCAAATGCAAAGATTTAAAATTATAAATAGTGATTTTAAATCAATAAGGATATAGACTGTGGTGAATTCTAGGATAGGAAATCTATAGGTAATATGAAAACAACAATATAGTAGAATCAACAACATAAATGAGAAGATGACAAATTTAGAAAGATTTTCTAATTATACTAGAATTTGTACCCGCACACGTTTAATTTAAAATATTTTCTATCAATAAAAATTGTTGAGCTCAAGTATAATTATTCCAACTTTTGAATATAAATATATAACTTACTTTACACAGTGATATACAACATATATATATATATATTTTATTATAATATTTCTTTGTTATATCTATTTACGATTTTACGTGGGATTTTAGTTAAATTTTTTATCAATAAGAATCATTGAATATGAATATAATTTGAAGATTAAAAGATAAATCTATATAAATGTCGTACTTATTTTACTAATCTATATATTACATATATTGTCTAGTGTTGCAATAATATTATCGACAATCTTCTGACCTTTTATCTTTAAAAAATTTCATTCCATATTCATATACCATGAAAACATAATTTTAAAAGTTCTAACATCAATGTCGACCGTTGACCAAATTATAGAGACCATTTAAACATATTGATATCCTATATTAAATGCGAATAAACAAAGTTTCATGAACAGTTTTACTGCTATGTCGCTACAATAAAGTTGTCCAAATGCATCATCTGTCATAATAGAATTTCATACTAAGTCAAGAATGCTTAAATGATGAAACATTTAAACCTCACAATGAATATCTATTCACTAATCCAAGCTATATATTTTTCTAAAATCTCATATGTTATTTTCAGATGTTAATTTTGTGATGCAACCCCAGCTTCGTCTTCTCAAAAAAAAAAAAAAAACATAGTGTACTTTAAATATGTTGTTTTTGCCAATGTTTTGGGTTAAAAGCATTTGATAATATATATATATATATATATATATGTTATATTTGTTATCTATGCTTTATATCATGTTATAAAATTGTAGCCCTAGTTGATAATATACCTTATGAGATATGCTACCCAAATCACATGCCACTTTTTTGTAACGGTTTGCATATCATTTTTTCTATATTTTCTGACAATTGATTTTGTTTTTTAGATAGATTATTTTTTCAAAATTCTTTTTCATAGTTTTCTCAAAAAAAAGTGTGCCCCTTGCAATGTATTTGTTTTAGATCAAAACTTTTTAGTTAAGTTAAATTAAGTAATTAATCTTTTCTTTCTTATAAGTAAAATTTAATAATAAATCTTTATGGTATATGTTTCTTAGAAACTAATGTTTCACTTCAATTTTATTTTCATGTTTAGATTTTTATAAATACAATTACATAACTTGTTTTTTTACTCCAC
The DNA here is from genome assembly GCF_030686135.1 of Camelina sativa. NCBI lineage: Eukaryota > Viridiplantae > Streptophyta > Magnoliopsida > Brassicales > Brassicaceae > Camelina > Camelina sativa. The sequence continues at coordinate 12,565,388 of NC_141890.1, forward strand.
CATGTATTAAAATCTTACATACATTCTAAAACTCATTAACCCATTCTAAATTTTGGAATATAATTATTTTTTGGTTATGATTTTAATAATAACATTATTACTAAAACAAATTTATAGTATTATTTTTACTATTTTAATTTTTTCATTTAATTTACTTAATTCATTTTTAGATAGTTATTATTTTTATTATTTACTAAAAATTATATTATTGTTTATACTATTTTAAAATTTAATTAATTTTAGTTAATTCATTTTTATTTACTTTTTACTATTATTAATTATAATTAATAAATATGCAATGAATGAATATTAAAAATAATATTTTTAATGCAAAAGAAAAATGATTAGGTAGATGCTGATGTGGAGGAAGGAGAAGTGAGCAAAGTTAATTTGTATATACTAGGATAGTGCCCGCGCTACGTCGCGGGGTTGTTTTTTGTATTTTTTTATTTTAATTATTTTTAAGATAATTTTTGTATGGCTTTTGTAATTAAAAATCATTATTAATATAGTTTTTGACAATTTTAATTGGAAATTTTTTATTTTTAGGTTTTTATTATTATTTGTTTTTGGTTATATTTTATTTTAGTATTGTAATGAAATTATAGACTAAAATCAATTTTAGTTTTTCTTGTATTATGATGCATTGGAGCACTAAAACCTATGAACTATTATAATCAATCCTAAAATTTCCAAATATAGCAACATGTATAAGAAGAAATTTAAACAGTATTTCCGTATATAGGTAATGAGCACAAATCACTGTTAAAAAGTAACTATACTTCGATTATACCCTATATGTAAATGTAACAAAATTAAACAAACAACTTGATTAGTTTTATACACATCATACAAAATGGGTATGTGTAGTATTTTTTGTAAGATGTGTTTTAAAACTAATCAAGTAAATAATATTTTGGTGTTTCAGTCTCTAACACTTAACAAACTAATGTTATTTACTCTAGAATCATGGTCTCTTACATTTGAGAGAATCAAGAGGATTAGTAGCTCTATTGAAGAGTTTATACGAAACTGTTTTGAGTAATATATTTTGTGAATATTTCATGAAGAAACTGAAACAAGACATATATAAATGAGAAGACACTCGTACTCACATATTTTGTGAATATTGCATTCTCACTAAATCTGGGTTCGAACTAAGTCTTTCTCAAAGACAAACGTATATTTGTAATGTTGTAAAAAAAAAATGATATATATTACTTTATAAAATGATGAATGTATTGTACAGTGATCGTATTCGCTTTTTTCTTATGTTTTAAGTCTATGTGTATAACTTTTTACAGACAATTTTTTTTTTTGTTTACAGATAATTAATTTGTCTTTATATTGTAATATATATATATGTGTATAATTTCATCGACTATCACACTAAAGAAAACCTTTTATATGTACTTGGAATATACAAATTTAAGATGATTTAAGATTTATAATTTTTTATTTGCTCCCATTTTAGTAATTTTATTTTACGATTTTATTACAAATGCATTCATTAATAATTACTTGTTACATATATTAGTTTTACACAGTAAATATATTGTAAAATCCCTAAGTATTTACATTTATGAATAATATTTACGTAAAGTCCCTGCATATATTTTGTATGCATTTATATAGACAATATTCCATGTAATGTTTCCAAACTCTTAACATCGTCATACCACTTAAATGGTTTGTTGCATTTGGCTAAAAATCATATGCAGCTTCTAAAGCAAAGCATTGCAAAATCTTCTAGGCCAGAAAGTGATATAAATGCCCATATAAAAACTTTATTATGAGAAAAGAACATTGTGCTTTGTGCATTCCCAAAACTCATGTTAACATGACAAAGCCAAAATCATTTTCAAGAAAATTAAATTAGCTGCAGAAATTAAGAACAAATAATAAAAAACAATTCCAATTCTTTAAATGACCAACTAAATCAACAACAGTGGTATAACGCAATATTATATGCAAGTTAAGCAATAATTAGGAACAAAACTAATACCAAACGAAATATAAACAATAGTTTGACTCTGATTAGTACACTAATATTATGAGATTTGCTTTAATAGGCTGTGTAAACATCATCAAGAGACAACACTAATTAACATCTGGCATGCCATCAATCTTATCTCTCAATGACAAATCCAGATCATTCTTCCATCATCAAACTCTTCCTTTGAAAGCCCTCTGACCTGAGAATATATAATTTTTATCATGAGATATAAGAAAACCAATCAACAATACGGAAGAAACAAATCATCAGGTTTTTAGGTCACGAAAAAAACCCTATTTGAGAGCAATCTTTTGAAGTTTTGGAATTTCTTCAAGTAATCGAGATTTGGTTCTTCAAATCTCTGCGTTCATCGCCGCAATTGTCGCCTCCTCTGTTTTTATAATGTTCCCCACAATCTTCCATTTACAAAAGAAAAAACAAATTCACAAAAACAAAACAAAACAGATAAATGAAATTGAAGAACAGCTGTAAGAAATCGTCTTCTTGCCTTATTGGTTGCTATGGTGTTACCCACAAAATTTAATAGGAGTTTACCATTCATCAAAGCAGTCTTCTCTTAACCTTGATAGTGTTATCATAACTGCAAGAGAACAAAACATCCGTAGTGGATTAAAAGGAGACGAAAACTAAAAAAAGAAACTTTCTTCTTTTTGTGTCGGATACTGCAGAAGCTTGAACTATATGCTTCACTGTGAGGGTTTGGGACCAAGCACGACGATCGATAGAGTTGCTGCCGCGTATGTTCGATGGCACGTCCTTATTTTTTAGAACTTAGGTCAAATGCCCTTATCCGTGGCTCATGACATTTCTCTACATATTCACATATTTATAATTTTATACAACTACATGAAACACACCAAACCAAATCGATCCACATGAAAAGCTCAAGTTTAGTATTTGATTTATTCTTCATGGGCCAACTAACTTGGGCTATTTAGATTCAAATTTGGTTTGCTAAATATATTTTGACTCGGCTGATTAACTCTTCTAGATTTTGTAACATTTTATTTCTTATGGTCTTTAATAGAATATCAATTAAAAAAAGGAGTAAAGTGACGTGGAATAGATGGTATTAATTAAAATGTTTTCATTGGTTACCTATTTTAATTGATGTGTCATCTCCAGAATGCTTCACAATGCTGATGTGTCATGCTGTGGAGAGAAACATTAAAGTTTTAGAGGGGGTATTGAACTTATGTTTTAGAGGATTTGGTGGAATTTTAATATTTTAGAATTTTGCAAGATTTGAGTAAGCTTTTAGAAGATTTGAGTAATTTGTTAGAATTTTTATATTGAGAAAATGAAAATGAAATGACAATCTGTGAGATTTTGACAGATTTTGTGAGTGATTTTAGAATGATCAAACACATCATCGTCTCATTATTGATCATTTGCGGAGATAGAGTGATATCTTCCGGTAGACACTGCTGACTGAGACGAGGTCGGCCTCATTAGAACGATAAGCCTTGTGGCTTCAAATTTATATGCATACCAGTTCTGGGTTCCTTCTAGATCGGTGGGAAACTGCTCTCCAAGTCGTGACGGCGAGCTGATAGCTAGGGTTTCGAACAGGATGTGTCTGTTCCGGAGATAGGGTGATATCCTTCGGTAGATACGTCAGTTTGAGTTGAGGTCGGTCTTTCTGGAAAGATGACTCCAAGTGCTATCCGTGGATAGGTTATGCGTAATCTGATTCATAGTATTTTATCCGGAAATCGATTTCGAAGCTGACTGATGCGATAAAGACGGATCTGTATTTCAACAGATTGAGTACGCTGCAGAGAGACGGCGATATCTTTCGGCTGACAGGTCCGATCAACATGAAAATGGGTTCTATAGAAAGCTGATTCTCGGGGCGGCTATGAGTAGGTTATTCAAAACCAGGTTCGTCGTACTCAGCTGGGAAATCGATCCCTAGGCGGGCTGGTCGAAAATAGACGGATCTGTCTTTGAAGGATAGAGTATGTTGCAGAGAAACTGCGATATCTTTCAGAAGGGAGCTCGGATTGAAACGAAATTGGGTTTTACGGAAAGCTGGTTTCCGGGGCAATCCATAGATTGGTTATTCGTCTTCTAGTTCGTCGGGAGCTGCAGGGAATTCGCCTTGCAAGGAGGCGGTTCGGATGGTTGAATTTGATCTTCTGGTTTGTTTTATGTTTGGTAATAAAGAGAAAAAACGTAGAACTCTTGGTGATGACCAGGATCATTACTTAGGCCAATTTAGGTGATGACCAGTTGCAACCGTGCTATAGCCAGTTGCAGGAACAAAACTTTTAAGAATTTTGGAAATCGTTCAAAATTCCATCTTAAAGGGTGTGGTTTTATAAGTCACATTTTTCAACTAAAAAACAAAAAAAAAGTCTCTTAAAATTATTCAAAGTAGATCTTTTAAAAAAAATTGTGATATTTGAATAATAGTAGATTTTAAGTAAGTTTTACAAATTATGGATTGAATAACAAGAGATTGTGAATCATTTTAAATGATTTTACATAAATATCAAGTTCAATAACATATGATTTCAAAAGGTTTTTAAAAATCATCAATTGAAATAACAAGTGATTTTGAAAATACCTGAAAATCTTCTAAAATATAAGTTGAATACCCCTTCTTATTGTATTGATTGATATAGATTGTCACTAATTATTTTTGATGATGATCAATTACTAAGAAAAACGTAGAGTGATTCATAAAATATCTAGAACCTTGTTTTTAATGGGCTTTATGAATAGATATGTGCATTAGTGGTAGAATTAGGGATATCAAAAATTGGTAACCCACCCCATTTAAGTATAAACCTATTTAACCTACCTATTTAAATATTTCTAAACTCACTTAAGCTATACATATAATGGTTTTTGAAATAGATGATTAATTATTTGGTTGTTGATTATATTTTATTTATGGTTTAAGTTATTACGTAAATGCAATTTTATGATTTTGACCAAAAACACAGTTTTGGTGTGAAAAACGCGATTTTGGGTGTAAATATTTTCTGTGATTAAAACAATTTTATGGTTTTGGCGTTACAACACAAGTTTTTGAATAAACACTTTTGGTGATAAATACATAATTTTGTGGTTTATTTTGGCGGAAAAAAATACTTATTAAAATTTATATGTGTCTAAATCGGTACTATTGATTTTAATACCCATACAATAAATGGATCTAAATGAGGTGACCCATTTAGCCTCATTTAATTGTTTTCCATAAACAGTTTAAAATAGACTAATTTTTATTCAATATACCCATATTAATATCTCTAGGTAGAATGAATATAGTATGATTTACGATTTAATTAAAAGATTCAGCTGAGGTGCCAATAAAGTGAGAAATGAAAAAAAATATTATAAAGTGGGATCTTCTTTACTAATAATTAGAACGCACTATAAATTATTTAATCAATTTTCTAAGTTGAACCTTTAATAAACATTTCATTAATGTACTTATATATGCTATATATAGTAGAGGATCAAAATATTAAGATAATTTCCTTTAACTTTTTTTAAAATAATAACATTTTCAATTTAAGTAATGATCTCCTCTTTCTTGAATTAGAATGCACATAATGTATTATCATACGGTGACGGTCCCCACTTTGGCACGATGAACATGAACCGATTTGCTCCTCTCTAGTTTTCAACCTTTTGAGGTTTTAAATTTTTAGTTATCACTAAAGTTTGATTCTTTTGCATCTCAACGCATAAATAATCCTCAGTGCCCGATAAGACCCGTTGAATTTGTGTTGATTACTGACTATTTAGATTCGTATCTATTCTAGTTAATAGACAAATAATATCTATATATCAACTAGTTGCACTTTCATAGTACTGTTTTATTACATTGTGAAACCATTTTGTCTTTCAAAATTCATAAACTACATGTATTTCATATGTTAAGCATTATTTTCCGTAGGATAGTACCCTATAAAGTATATACTATAAAGGTGCCTACTGATCTTTTTGCTTAATTAGTGATATATTTGATTTTTATTTTAACATTATTGTATTTACTTTATACAAATGGATGTCAACACAACACTATTGTATATACTTTATATAAGGGAAATGGGGTAGATAACTCATTTTGTTATATTAATTTGTCTCAGTAACCTACTCTCATATTTCTTTTAGATATGGCATTTTAGCCCGAAAATTTTTTGATTTTATTTTCTATCTCTTCTGTCTTTTTTTTTTCTTTTGTTCTTTTTTTTTTTCCAGTTATACTTACAAGTCTTCCTTGTACAATTTATCTGCCACCACCACCGTGCATTGCTATATACTTTCTTGTTTAGAATTTAGTGCTTTTTTCTAAGTTTTGGCAACAACTATAATTTAGTATTTAGCTTCTTATTCAGATTTTGAGATTTAGAGTTTAGTTACATTAGAAGAAGAAAAAAAATCTGGCCATTGAAGATTTTTAAAAGAATGACTAACCTTTTAAATGAGAGATTGATAATAAAATTTCCAAAACTTGTGAAAGCTCAATACCATATATATACTGTATGAAAGTTTGCTAATATTTTGGTATAATGCAAAAACATAATTATATTACCAAAACATTATTCGGGTAAATAACGTCCGGAGAAAATAAAGTATATATTTTAAAATCATATAAGTTTTTGAATTTTTAAAAAATATTTATTTATTCAAAGATTTTAAAGTTTCCCGAAAATATTCGATATGTAAAAAGAATTTATGTTTTTCGACGTAAATAAGATGATTTGCTAATTTGCGTCCTTGAACACTAAATTCCTGTCTAAAAGAAAACAAAAGTGTGAACTATTATATTTATATGTATATATGTGTGTATGTATTATGTAAATTAACTTTTGTTTTTGTGTTCATTACCTCATTGCCGCAATAACATCCAAATTTGTGCGTATGTTTAAAATAAGATAAGAAGGTCACGATGCTTATAATATCTATTGGGTGATATATATTAATCTATTTTAAATTAAAAAGAAAAAGCTTATAATATAATTTACAATGGGTCCATTTGGGTCGTCGTGTGATAACCCATTAATTAGGTTTTGGCGTTCTTCGTAAAATACACTTTGCTTTTTAACAAAATAAGGAATGCCTCACGTTCGCCGTCTTTTTGTTCGTCGATAAAGTAGACTTTTTATTAGTATTTGATGCCATTTACAGCCGATTAAAACCCATTTTTGGTCTTCACGTTCGTTAACTTTTAGGTCGATGCTTTTTTCATATTGATTTTTAAATTGATACATAAAATAATGATATCTTATTATATTAATAATTAATGTTAGGTTAAATTTAATTATTTTCTCCTGATAAGCATTTGGTTTTTTTCATCGGAATTGTCTTTTTCACTCATGAGTCATACATAGTATATCATCCATAAGGCGATCATAGTATTAGGTGTTTGGTTTACTGTAAAGCATGATTAATTAAAAGATAAACAGCCCTTTATGTAAAGCTTATTCATCTTTGAAAAATTTGTGGACCAAACTCCTAGAGGGAAGGGGATATTGAACGTATAAGAATTTGAAGGAACTTATAATGTTATGTATTTTTTAGATTTTATTGAATTCTAGTGTTATTCCACTTATTAATTAATAAATTATATTAAATGATAGTGTTATTCAATATTAGGATGGTTTTGATGGTAATGTTATTTTAAAGGAATTTAATTGAATGTTCACCTAAACAAGTTATAATCCACCAAACATATATTATTAAAATACATGTATAATTTTGAAAAATTCAAGTTAGAACCAAAAGAAAATCGATTCGATATATATATATATATATATATATATATATCAATTTTCTTACGATGTTTGGAAAAGTATATACAAATAAATTATAACTGTTAAAATCAGCTAAATTTTATTTAATTTAGTTTGAAGGGGGTTTTGCCCCCAAAAAACCCCCTAAATGATTTTTTTTTGCAACTTTATTTTCGGGTTGTAACCTTGAGAAAATGTCATTTGGAAGGTTTTTCTCCAAAAAGCCCTAAACTAAAGCATCTATCAAAAATGATTTTTATTTTAAGTATTTACAATTAAACTGGATGTAAAAAAAATTGTTTGTTTTCTTTAATTGCAAAAGAAGTTCCTTTCTGTAAAGAAATCAAAGATGAATGTAATTAGGTTGCATCCAATATTTAAATGTCGTTAATTTTTTTTATTTTAAAAGTTGTCGTTTATTTCATTGTCTTCAAGTTCAACAGTTTGAACTTTTATTTACTAGTCATGATCAATCTAAAACTCAAGTAATTACGGAGATTGATCTCATATACAGTTATATGACCCATCTAGATCGACCACGCCGTAATTGAACTTTCCTTCCATTCTACTATTTCATCTATTAAAAAAAAATGTTTGTTTAATTTTTGTTTTTAACATAATATAAGTCACAATCAACATATAAACAAACACACGAGATAATCATAAGACAGAATCATATGTATTGCATGCAGGACCATCTAAATCAACGTCACACTGACGTTGCTATATGTATTGTAAAGGCACAAAATAATAATGAAAAGCAAAAGTGGATAATAAAAATATATATGGTCTTTGTTTCAGTCTGGAACGTAAAATAACGAAACTTTAGAATATCTAACGTACGTACGATAACGAAACGTAGAATAGAATAATAATGTATAGAAGTGTAAATTCTTTTATTATTGGAGTTGTCAAAAAAAGAAAAAAAAAACTGTAAATTTTGTAATAATCTTACAAACGCAAATTCACAATTTTATTACAAAACAAAAACAGAATCATTGCAACCAAATTATTGATAAGAAATGCATATCTCGAAGAAATGGAAAACAACTCTTAATTATAAAGGGAACCCTAAATAACTAATGATGTTGTGGGTCGGGTCCTCCTGGACTTAACCGCTCTGGAGATTTCCCGTGGCTACTGCTGCTACCCGCAGCTTGATCATTCGCTACAGTCGGACTCGTAGCTTCGCTAGAAGGGATTAGACCTTTAACCTTCACCCCAACCGGTGCCTGCTTAAGAGGGCGGCTTCCAGCGGCGACTGAAGATAACAGAAGAAACAACAAGAAGCATACAGTGAAGCTTAACTTAGCCATTACAATTAGTTGCTATATTTAGAAAAGCAAAATATATAGGAGGGAGAGAGAGAGAGAGAGATTGCAATTGGGAAGTAGTTCACGTGGTGTGTATTTCTGTATTAGTGTATATGAGGAAAGAAGAGATCTATGGAGGGTTTCTATTTATAGAGTTTTGTTTGAAGGGTTTCTAGTTGTGGTGGTTCTAGCTAGATTAGGGCTTGAGTGCTTATGGCAAGTGCAAGCGTGAGTTGTCACCGACGACAGTTTATCTCGTTGCCTACATTTTTCTTCATTACCAAAAACTTCTACAATAATCATATTAAATCCGTACCAGCTTAGCAAAGTGACTCTTCCGACTTGCAAAATGCAAATTGGTGCTTTGAATAGTACAAAAGAATTATAAAGATCGCCGCATTACATTATAGTACACATAATTAATACAATCGACAGCTTAGTATATACATATTGTGTTAGGGTCTAGGATTGGCCAAGCCCTTTTTTAGACTCATGTGCGGTTCATTTTTAAACACTTGTTGATTTGTTAGGTGGCCTTGTCTCTTGGATGAATTTTATACTAATCCTCCCCAAAAGAACTAGGTGAATATGTCATAGTGGTTACAATGCGTTTTGCAGTCTATATCACTAGAGTTAAAATAAACGGGTAATTAAATTTAAACAATAACTGATCTGAAATTATGTTGAACATTTGGGTTCCCAACCGAATCTCTTTTTGGAAGAATTTTTTTTCCACCGTGTTTCGATATTTGTCAAAACCGACCTTTTTCATGCATGCGATCGTTACATTTTGAATACTCGCTGATTTGTTACGACCGAGATTATGAACAAAATATACTAATCTCGAAACATAAACGAACAAAAGTAAATAGGACTAATATCGAAATGTAGTTTATTTAAATACGAAGCTTGAAGACAGAGTTTTATCCATTTGTACGATCGTTTTGCGTAATTACATCATCAAAACTAACTGAATCTTATGTATATTACATTGGACAGTTAAAAAGAGCGATAAGCGACGGCATCAAGTGCCAATTATAATAAATATATAATTATGTCGATAAAGCAAAAATATTCAATACCAAACCTTACACCATATATTTATAACTCGACCGTCTCTATCCAGTGACATTATATATAATATGTGCATGCGCACAATATTATAATACGTGTGCGAGTGTGTGCGAGAGAGAGAGTGAATAATATACGAGGTAATGATAATGGACGAGGATGGTGATTCATGAAAATCCAATAAGATAGAAAAGGAAAGGAGTAAAATATGAAAATGAGGTCAAAGGGCGAGAGCACTTATGTGTCTCGTGTTGGTTTTGGATTGGTGGAGTTGGACATTTTCACTATTTTTCTATTTACACATTTGATTCATCAGGAGATTTCATTACAAAGAAGAATATTCAAAAAAAGTTTCAACCCCATTCGAGTAAAGATATTATAATCTGTATTTTTACATTTGTCAATTGTCAGGACGTGTGGTAGTGTATACTTTAAGATTCCACTAAGTCGAGGTTTAAGTGATTTAGTTAAAAGGATAAGTTTCGAACCAATCACACTTCTTACATTGTAATAATGTTTTTAACTGAATAGTTTTCTTATCCAAATCCAGATTTCATCATCAAAGGTGTGCAAATTTTGATTGTCCAAAATATTATGCAACACATCAGTAAATCACTAGCTAGAGCATCGTGGATTCGTGGTGACATTTATGTATGTTTTAGGGTTTAATCAATGACTCAATGACGACATATAAAAGGAATTTACTTCTTTCTTTTAAATGTATACATATTTAGTGAGTTAGTGTTTTACTTGTGAGAAATGGATACCAAAAATATTGGGAAAGGATTAGCATGAAGGTGATATAGTGTTCTTATCTCTCTATGTGTCATATGCCACTCTTCCCCATTTTAATGGTTCACATTTTTAGTTGACTATTACGTATTTAAAGTTAGACTAGAAGAAACAAAATCATAATGAAGAGTTAATGTATATATAATACGGTCTATAATAACTAACTTTATCTCCATCTCAAATGTTCGTAACCAAACCAGATCAGATCACATTCACATGTATACTGCGTCGAGTCCAATTTGTTGATCAGGGATACAAACAACGATACTGATATTAAACATATGATCTGCAAGAATCACAACCAGTATACTCATGGAAATAAATATTGTGTCGGTACATGAATGCGTGACAGGGTATTGATAAAATACTCCTAATACATATTCTGATACAGATTTCATAATAGGAAAAGAACCCATCTAGAGGATTAACAACAATTTCCAAAAAAAAACACAAAAGAAAAGAAGAAAATCATCTAAATTTTTTACAAGAGAAGGTCGAAGAAGTAGCAGCAGCCTTGACACCAACAACACCAGGTCTTCTCTTCATGCATTTGGGATCAAGTGATAGTGATGGCGAAGAGGGAACGTGACGAATCACAAACGAAGAGGACAATGTTGATGACGAAGCAAAGAGATTGGTGATGTCTCGAAGAGGCTGCCTAGATCTTTTCCTTCTTATTCTGATTTGTGTTTTTTCTTTATCAATGGATGAAGAATTCAGAGGCTTGGCAAATATCGTGGCCATGTTTGAAGGTGCGATATTCTCTTTGTTGTCGCTTTGAGACTTTAAATCAAGAGCGGCCATTGATGTAGCAGAGAGAGAAAGAGAGAAGAGTCAGAGAAAGAGAGAGAGAGAGAGAGAGAGAGAGAGAGAGAGAGAGAGAGAGATGGAGGTGGATTGAGGATGGAAGGAGGAACTGAGGAAATGTATATGAAGAATGTGAATAGGAGGGACTTTGAACCAGATTTGGAAGTGACGGATCTGAGATTTGATTTTTGATGTTTTCATTTTGTGGAGGGATTTTGAGAATTGTTCTAAAATCCTGAAACTTGTAAAGAGGGCTCTGTGTTGTGGAGGGAACTAAGAAGATTCTCTGTTTTCTGTTTTGGTTCGAAATTTAAAATATTTTGGTATAGAAATGTTTGACTTGGAGACCAGACGCTGGTATGTTTTACCGTTTTACGCGCCCCTTGGTTTTAGCCTTTTAGGATGTGCGCCAAAAAGAAGAGGGAACAACCGGGTTAAAAAAAAAAAAAAATTAGAAAATCATTTTATCAAATTGGACTCAACAAGACTTATATTATTGGGCTTTATTTATGAGCCCATTTAGTTTTTCGTTTGTAATGAATTTACTTGGTTTGGGACCTAGATACGTATCTGTGTATGCATTTAGATTCAACCCCTTCATATTTTAAAATCATCATAACCAGATATAGTAGTCGTGTATGGTACGATTGATGATACGTATCTGTGTATGCATTTAGATTCAACCCCCTCAATCATCTAACTCACGTAGTAGTCGTGTATGGTATGATTGATGGTACGTCTTTCACGTGTATTGATGCGAGACACAATTGAAAAGAACACCCGATTTACATTTAACACATTTCTAATTCATTATCTGTTAACCATCAAACTTTTAATATGTTCCACATTTTAATGTGTTTTTCTTTATTATCTTAAAAGACGATTGTAAAAGATTGATCAAAGCTTTTCTGATTGATACTTGAAAGAGAATACAACTTGCTCCTTATATACGGAGACTTCAACTACTGGAAACACAAAACAACTAACTCCAAAGAAATAGCAAAACACAACTGAACACAACCCATGACTCGTTCTAGTCCACGACTCACGACTCTGCTCCTACAAACTCGGTTTGAATTATTCTTGCTTTGACCACTTCAAACCCAACATACCTTCCCCCAAACTGAATGCGGCTAACGCATTACAGTTTGCTCTTTGATCTTCGGATTCTCCTGCACTCCAAGCAGCTCTCTCAGCTTGAAGAACGTATCAAGCTTCAAAGGCTTTGTCATGATATCTGCTACTTGGTCCTTAGTTCCACAATGAATCAAACTAACCTCTTCTTCCTTCACTAAATCACGGAGAAAATGAAACCTGACCTGAATGTGTTTAGTTCTGCCATGTAGGACAGGATTCTTTGAAAGCTTGATCGTAGAACTGTTGTCACAAAGAACGTTAACACACTCCTCCTTGGCTTCATTGAAACTTCCCAGTACCCTCTTCATCCAAAGACATTGAGTAGCACAAACCGATGCAGCAATGTACTCCGCCTCTGTTGTGGAAAGAGCCACAACGGGCTGCTTCTTCGAACTCCATGCTACAGCTGCATTACTCATCATGAAAACGTACCCAGAAGTGCTTCTTCCACTGTCTATGTCACCAGCAAAGTCGCTGTCTGTGTATGCTTTTAAGGAGCCTTCCCCGTCACCTGAATACAACAGCCCCATTGCTAAAGTTCCTTTAATGTACCTTAACACTCTCTTGACAGCCAAGAGGTGACCAGCCTTGGGTTGCATCATAAAACGACTCAGAAAACACACCACAAACATGATATCGGGTCTTGTAGCAGTGAGATACATAAGACTACCAATCAACTGTTTGTATAAGGATGGATCTGCATCTTCTCCCTCCATCTCCTTTGACAGCTTTGTTCCGGGAACAATCGGATTATTCACCGGATTACACTCGTCCATCCCGTACCGTGCCAACACCTCAGCTGCATATTTCTTTTGACAGATAAAGATCCCATTCTCACTCTGTTCTACCTCCACGCCTAAGAAATAACGCATTTTCCCCAAATCCGTCATCTCAAACTCCTTATTCATTGAAGCCTTGAACTCCTCACACAACTCTGCATCATTTCCTGTGAAGATAAGATCATCAACATATAGACTTACAATGAGCACTCTTCCTCCATGTTCATTTTTTATGAATAGAGTGTGTTCAATTTCACACTTGATGAAGCCCTCCCTTTGAAAGTACTCTTCGATCTTGCTGTACCAAGCCCTCGGAGCCTGCTTGAGACCATAAAGTGCCTTCTTTAATTTGTACACTTTGTTCTCCTCATCACCTTTCACGTAACCTTCCGGTTGCTCCACAAACACAGTCTCCTTTAACACTCCATGAAGGAACGCGCTCTTGACGTCAAGTTGATACACACTCCACCTTCTTTTAGCCGCTTCAGCAAGTAATATCCTGATAGTGTCCCACCGTGCTACTGGTGCGAAAACTTCATCGTAATCAACCCCATGCTTTTGTGAATATCCCTTAGCAACAAGTCTCGCTTTAAACTTGTCGACTTCTCCCTTCTCATTCAGCTTGGTCTTGAATACCCATTTAACTCCAATCTTTTTCATCCCTTCAGGCAATTCAACCAACTCCCACGTACCATTTCTTTCAATTGATTGGATCTCAGCGTCCATTGCTTCTTTCCACTTCGATTCCTCAGCTGCTTCCCAATAGTTCACCGGATCATCAAGAGAGACGTTTAAAGCCCAATGTAATTCTTCTTCTTCCTCATCAGTGGAGCCCTCTCCCCTTACATAATCCTGTAAATATCTTGGTGGAGCTCTGGTTCTTGGTTGCACTTGAACTGTTGCAGCAGGTGTAGTTGATGTTGTTGTGATATGCGGCTCTGCCTCAAGATTCTCAGCTTCTTCCCGAGTGTTGTTTGTGTGCGAACTCTGACTTTCTGCAACCTCTTCTTCTTCTTCAAACACCAACACATCATTTGTTTCTTCAGCACTGCTTCGTTCCCACCTCCAATTTTGATTTTCATCAAATATGACATCCCTGCTCACAATGACCTTGTTTTCAGTGGGATCAAACATCTTGTAAGCTTTGGAGCCATCACTTACACCGAGAAATATGCACCTCTGGCCTCTGTCATCAAGCTTCACTCGTTTTTGGTTTGGGACATGAGCATATCCAACACACCCAAACACTCTGAAATGCTCCACATTCGGTTTGATACCAGTCCAACACTCTTGAGGTGTCGTCTCCTTTAATGCAGTAGTGGGGGACCGGTTCAGAATGTGAGTTGCCCAGCTCGCAGCTTCTCCCCAGAATTTCTTCGGTAGACCCTTTTCAATGAGTAAACATCTCACCATGTTCATGATAGTTCAATTTTTACGTTCTGCAACGCCGTTTTGCTGAGGTGTAAACGCTGCTGTGATTTGTCGCTTGATACCATTGGATGCACAGAAATCATTAAACTCCTTAGAAGTGAATTCTCCTCCACGATCACTTCTTAGACACCCTATTTTCACTCTTGCTTCATTCTCAACCATTAGCTTAAAGGTTTTGAAAAATGTGAACGCTTCACTCTTCATAGACAACAAGTAGATCCAGCTTTTTCTGCTAAAATCGTCGATAAAACAGAGAATGTACCTCTTTTCTCCAATTGTATTAGGCTGAATGGGTCCACACAAGTCAGTGTGTACAAGCTGCAGCTTCTCCGTTGCGCGCCAATTAGCTTGCTTAGGGAAGACTTCTCTGTGTTGTTTTCCCTTAGCACATACCTCACACACCTCATTTACTTTCTCAATTGGGGAAAGCCCTACCACCATCTGCTTTGTTGATAGACTCTGCAAGCTTTGTTGATTCAGATGTCCAAATCTTTTGTGCCATAGATTTGGATCATTGTTTGACACTTGCAAGCACGACATTTCCGAAGACTCGGCTAGGATGGCGAACATTCTATTAGTTGTCATAGATGTGCTCATGATCAGACCCCAATCATCATGAAACACTTTGCAGCTCCCATCTTTTATGAGTATTGCCATCTTCCTTTCTTGCAACTGTCCAAGGCTCAAGAGATTTGTTGTTAACTCTGGTACATAGTACACATCTGATATGATGTGGCTTCTCCCTTTGAATGTTAATCTTACGCTCCCTTGGCCTTGAACCCTCATCTTCGAATTATTTCCCAATCTTACCGTGTGCATCGCCTTTTCATCCAGATTAGTGAACCAGCTTCTATCTCCCGTCATGTGATTTGAGCAGCCCGAATCCAGAAACCACACACGATCTCTCTGCGATCCCTCCTCTTCTACAAACGACATCAGCAATAATTCTTCTTTCTCATGTAACTCAACATAGTTTGCAGTACTGTTCCAAGCAGGGCACTCAGATTGGTAGTGTCCCAGCTTGTGACACTTAAAGCATTCTATGGTGGCTCTGTTGTTGAATCTCCCACGACCTCTGCCTCTAAAGCCTCCTCTTCCTCTTCCTCTACCTTCAGATGAGATTTTCAAGACATGTTCTTCTTCTGCCACTCCTCCTCCCATTCGTTGTTCATGAACTAGAAGACTGCTTTGAAGCTCATCCAAGGTCAGCTTATCGAGATTACTTGATTCCTCAATTGAACACACCACATAGTTAAACTTCATTGTCAGAGATCGCAAGATTTTCTCCGAGATACTGTTCTCACTTAGCGCATCTCCATACGCTCTCATCTTCTTTGCTATTGCAAGGGTCCTTGCAAAATAGCTATTCACGTTCTCTCCATCTCGCATCTGTAGGATCTCGTACTCCTTACGCAAGGCTTGGAGTTGTGCCTGCTTCACCTTTGTTGATCCTTCAAACTTCTGTTTCATGCTCTCCCAGATTTGTTTGCTTGTATCCGTGTTGAGGATTGTGTCAAGAATGTCTCTATCGATGGATTGATAGAGAAAATTCTTGAGTTTCAGATCCTTCAGCTTCTGTTCCTCAATCACCTTATGTTGCGCCTCAGTAGGGACGACCCCGTCAACCTCACTGATCCCATTCTCTATGAGATCCCAATACTCCTTCGAACGAATGAAATTCTCCATCAAACGTGCCCAATGATCATAGTGACCATCGAACTTTGGAATAGCTGGAACCACGAACCCTTTCGCACTGTTACTGCTATCTCCCATCGGAATTTCGTTCTCTCTCTCTGCTCTCAACAACTCAGGTCTCGTTAGTGATGAGCGCTCTGATACCAAATCTTAAAAGACGATTGTAAAAGATTGATCAAAGCTTTTCTGATTGATACTTGAAAGAGAATACAACTTGCTCCTTATATACGGAGACTTCAACTACTGGAAACACAAAACAACTAACTCCAAAGAAATAGCAAAACACAACTGAACACAACCCATGACTCGTTCTAGTCCACGACTCACGACTCTGCTCCTACAAACTCGGTTTGAATTATTCTTGCTTTGACCACTTCAAACCCAACATATTATCCAGCAAAATGAGAAAAGAGGATCAAGTTACCTTTGGACTAATGTGACGTCAACCTTTCTGTACGTTTGACGATAACGTGTTGGTGTAAATCCACTGAACCTATATAAACTCGGGCCAATAGGACATGCCATCAGGTCAAGAAATGAACAATCGGAGTGTACTCGACTCTTCAGATAAAGTCTCTTGAGATAGTTTCTAAGAAAAGAAAAAGGATCATGATTCTAACCTCATAAAGCAACAGTTGTTTGAGTGTTCTTCATGTGTCCCTTATAGTCAACTTGGCTGCGAACTTCTGGACCATACGAATGTTTCTGATTATTAAGGCAATACACACGAATTTTCGTTATACATAGACAAAATTTAACACAGGCATTAAAAAACAATTAAAAGGATATCTTGTCTTCATATAAAGGATGGTTGAGAATCAGCAGCTTATTGTTGTTTACTACAGCACGGACAAGTAACTCTTTCGCTTCCTCATGTTTCTTCTTCAGAATGTTGCAGATCTGCAAATGGAACAAAAAGGCATAACTAAAAAGATTTCGAAATGTCTGTACTATGAGAATGGTCCTGATCGAGACGCGAGCTCTGCAACCTCTGTTTATATTTTTAGAAACTTACATTGTCGAGTTCTTTTGCGTATGCTTCAGCTTTCTCTATGTTATCAGCATTCTCCGTGATTGGGATCTCCAGATTTGCCATGTTTATGTTCTGGTAATGAGACTTAGTCCGTGGACTTTCCTTGACAAGTTCTTTTGTTGTATCATTATCTATTATACTCTCTTGCATTGAGAACTGGAAATCAATTGCGTGACAAGTGTTAAGTAAGCTACAGAAAGTTTGTCCTGATAACAATAATCAAAGATTTGTTGGTGAATCTAACCTTTCCTTGCACAGCTCTATGTGTGAGCTCCTCAACGTTCCTGTGCAACCTCAGCCATATCATTTATATAAGAACTAATGAAGCAAGGTTATAGATTTGGTTTAGATAAACAAAACTAGAAACCTTTTTTCTCTTGGAGACATAGAAAAACGTTTAAGTTGTGGCTTCAGTGACCTATCTGCATCCTGTGGAAGTAAAAATACTTTTATTTGAGCTCCAGATATGTTCACGAAGTAAGAACACAAAAATGTGAGTTGAGGAATAAACCTCATCAGCTTTCCGCTTTAAAGAAGATGGGCAGTGCAGGATTTGTGTTTTGTCTCTAGGAGCCAAATGATGAACCTCAGAGCTTTTTTTAACTGGCGCTTCAGTTTTTCTCTCCTTGCTTATGGAAGAGCTAACTTCTGGTTGCACTGCAGAACTCGGTTGGTCTTTATTTACTCCAATTGTCCTATAGTGGAAGAGATTAGGGGATTTGAATTGATATGTTATCGTAAAATTCCATACTAGAATCTGTTTTGTGTTCCATTTGTACCTTTGAGTTTTCACTGCACGAAGATCAGATATAATATTTCCAAGTTTAGGCCTTTCGAGAGATGCAATCCTGGACTTCTGCAAAGATTCGGCTCCAGAACTCAAATGTTTGCTTAGCTTCTGAGTCAAGCTGGAAGCATCAAGTTTTGAGCTGTGAAAAAATCAAAATGCAAGGAAGCTTAAGATAGAACAGTCTAATAGAACTTCCTAAGATAAAATTTAACGGCTACTAGTTTATAAACAATGAGTCACATCGGGTTATAACCTGTTTAGGGAGCATGGCAAGAGATAGGAAACAAGTGAATGAAAATGAGTTTATTTTACCTTATATTGATCTGCAAGATGGACTTCTCTCTAGTTGTATTTTTGGCTTGCAGCTTTAAATGATCCATCTGCCCAGCCACATTTTCTACAGTCTTGGGATTTGAATGGTCCTTGTCGATTATCTTTTCATAGGAACTGCTGGTAGAAGTAATTGGATTATATCATCTTAAAAGAAAGAGAGAAGCTTATTCTTATGCTTTAATATAAAAGCCCAGAACATTACCTGGTCGGATTAAGATTTGCTGCATTTTTTTCGGAATCTGTGTTGACAAGCTCAATCGGACATGATCTAGTTTTGGATCCAGGTAACGCATCTTTAGTATCACGTCTGCATATTGGAGAGAAACGAAATAGTGAAAAAATAGTTACACAGACGACGAAGAAAATAAATACTACCTCCTATCATTTGAAGGGATCAAGTTCGATCCAATCCTTTCTCGGGCAACTGGCTGCATCTTTGTTTGAATTGAAGAGGACTCCAACACATGGGATTGTGGTTTTTCTGGCTTCTTAAAGAACTTGGATCTGATGAGTCCTGAGTCTTTGTTTTGCATGGCCCTCAAATTATTGATCCCTAGCTCGCTGCACTCAGTTAGATATATATATTTCAGCTTCATAGTTTACTGGCAGAATGACAAATTACCTAATAAATTTTTGGGGTATAATAGAAGAAGTTTGTTTTGTTTTTTCTAACCTGTGTGATGGATCCAGAGGTAGCTTTCCACTCAAATCTTCTACCTGGGCAGTTTGGCTTGGACGAGTGCCTGGTGGTATATTTCCTGAGAAAGTTGTTAGAGAACGTCCAGGATCTGGAACACACAGTGTTCCATTAGCGTGATCGTGTATTTCTGCCTGAGTATGTGTACTCATTTCTTCCTTTTGATGTTCTATCTTGTCTGAACATAGCTGAGATGAGATGCTTGCTGAAGTTTGTTCAGTCTTCTCATAACTTGATTCCATGGTGGAAATCATTTTATTCTTGGCGCTCTGTTCTAGATCTTTAGCACTGTCTTCTTTTGTGCCAGGCCTGTAGATTTCATGGATACCTGGACTAGTTCCTCTGCTTACTGCAGTATGTGCAGTCTCAGAAGCATGTAATGGCGAGGGTGCTGCGGTTTCAGTTAAAGGACGTGGTTCATCCTTTTCTTCAACCATTGAACATGATGTCTTAAATGGTGAAGTGTTTATGGATTGAGGTTGCACAGGCATTGTATGAGTTGTTGAGGTTTTTAAACTTGGACCTTGAGGTGATTCCACCGCCTCCAAATTTTCCATGCTCTCTAATGTAGCTTGATCAGAGTGTGTGCTACTATCAACAACCACAGTAGCTGTAGTCTTGGAACCTTGGTTCTCTTTTTCAGCTGAAGCTTTTACCTGTACATCTGTATTTGCCTTGGAGGGAGCTTGTCTAGTTATTGGTAAGTCTAGATCAAAGTCCAAATCGTCTGACTTATCAATCTTTCTTCTTGCAGAAATTTCTTCGCAATCCATGTTCTTGCTCATAGTCTTGTTTCCCTTCTTCAGTGGGCTTGAACCAAGATCAAAGTCCAAATCGTCTGACTTATCAATCTTTCTTCTTGCAGAAATTTCTTCGCAATCCACGTTCTTGCTCATAATCTTGTTTCCCTTCTTCAGTGGGCTTGAACCAAGATCAAAGTCGTCTAACCTGCTTGCAGAAAAACATGGTGTTAAGTAATTTCAGATGACATAGATTTTAAAAGAAAATTGATTTATAGTGGACTCATACGCATCAAAATCATAAGAGAAGGCAAATGGATTCTTTTTCTGTTTTGAATTTTCACTAGATTTATCATCAGAGCTTTCTTTCGTTTTTGTGGTTTTCTTGGCTGGGCTTGAGAAATCAAAGTCTGGCATGTCCATTTTGAATGATGATAGATTTCCAAAATCTCCACCTAGATCGAAACCCATATCCCTGAGAAAGAGACAGAAACAGAACCATATGAGACAGTAGGCCTGTTGTCAAGCAACAGCAACTTAGAGTATTCATCAATGATCAAAGAGGTAAAATTCCATGTTGAACTACATTCGCTTAGATGCAAACATGGTTTAAGATGTATATCACATAGGTTACACTCACAGCTTGAAGGCATTCTTCTTATTTTTTGCTGGTGAGTCAAAGCCAAAATCCATTGGATCATCATCCGTCATTGACTTAAAGTTCCATGTGTCCTTTTCCATGTCTTTGTCTGCAGGTAAACCATGGAAATTAAAAGACAATGTACTATGACCTGTTTTAACTATGGCAACATCTTATGGTCTCTACCTATGCCACAAAAAACCACAACTGGCAAAAAGTTGAGGAATAAAACAATGAGTAAGATAACGAAGACTGAAAGATAACTTGCATGATCTTTCTGATGTTAAGCTTTTAACATCAAGTTACCAAGAAGTCTATTTGATGTTTCCTTCTCTTAAATGTATTTTTCCACAAGTGACTTGAAAGGCATTTCACTAACAATTCCATATTTGTATGATTTGTTGGATTCAATAACTTTCGGATCATAGAAACTAACTCTTAAACACTTGAAAAACCATACCGAGCATTAGATCTTTCTCCTGAGTATCTGTAGAACTTCTTTTAGCAGATGCAGACATGGCAAAATCTGTTCAGTATTCCTCTTGACAATCAACTGCAATGGAAAAAATCTACCATCAAAATCATTTCAGCAATCACTCACGAAAGTACCTTATGTTATGTGATGAACACAAAGCAACCAACACATAAATCACGCTGCGTCACAAACTAAAATATAGCAGAGAAGAACAAATGTTATCACACAAATCATAAGTTCCATTAAAAATCTTCTAAAACTATCACTAAGGAGCTATGACGCATAGGTCTTGAGTTAAGGAGAAGAGACTGAGGAAAATAACAAATCAAACAGTGTGATTATCCGAGAAGCAATCAAAACGAAGAAGAACAGTAGCAGAAATCAAATTCTGAGATTCAACACCAGTTTAGCCAAAACAAACCAGACGATTCGTAGATTTTAGGCAAGGAGACGCCACTCGAGACTATTTGAGTATTTTCAGGAAGAACGAGCAGTACGAAACTAAATTTAGGAGAAACGAGAATCAGAAGTGAAAAATTAAACACAGTCCGAACATTTCTACACACAATCGATATCTCTAACAAAGAATCAACGATCGTCAAATCGTCGAACCTCAACTAAACCGAAAGCCAGAACAACGCGCAGAAGAGTGAGAGATTCTACTTAATCGAAGAGAAACGAGAGTAGATTCTTACCAGTTGAATCTGAGGTATGCGCTAACGGTAAAACGTTCAACGGGAACAAGACGATGGCACCGGAGAGAAAATCGCCGACGGAGGAACTCGGAAGGGGGAAGATTTGAAATTAGCTAAGCGAATGATTTTGATTTGGGCCTTTCTACTTTTTTTTTTTTTTTTTAATAACCATCTGAAAAAGTTGACTAAATTGCAATTTACTAGTTTTCAAGGGGCTGAATAATAATAATTTATTTATTAAAAAAAAAATGAAAAAGGGGATAGAGAAGAGAATCTATCTTCTTATCCTGCTGACCTGACCACAGAGGAAGCAAACATAAACCAATAGAAACCAAATTTTCTTAAGGAGAGAACAAAGCCAATCAGAAAGCTGAGTAAACCTCTGAGCTCACACAAAAATGGCGTCTCTTCTTGGAACATCTTCCTCCGCAATCTGGGCTGCTCCTTCTCTTTCTTCTTCTTCTTCTTCTTCTTCTTCTTCAACACCTTCGACCTCCCCCATTTGCTTCAGACCAGGTAAACCAAAATTCTCTCGAAACCTTGAACCCTTGCTGTTTCCATAATTCGCCAAAACGAAGTGAGTTGGATTCTTGTTTGTAGGGAAAATTTGTGGAAGTAAGTTAAATGCAGGAATCAAAATAAGGCCAAAGAAGAACAGGTCTCGTTACCATGTCTCGGTTATGAATGTAGCCACTGAAATCAACTCTACTGAACAAGTATGTATGCAATTTTTTTTGATGATGTTTTCACATAAAGTTTAAAACTTTGCTTGATTTTTTAAGTTAGGAACGTATATATTGATTGTTGTTGATGTAATGGTGGTTTTTTGGGTTTTAGGTAGAGAAGAAGTTTGATTCAAAGAAGAGTGCAAGGCCGGTTTATCCATTTGCAGCTATTGTAGGGCAAGATGAGATGAAGCTTTGTCTTCTGTTGAATGTGATTGATCCAAAGATTGGTGGTGTGATGATTATGGGAGATAGAGGAACTGGCAAATCTACAACTGTTAGATCATTGGTTGATCTGTTGCCTGAGATTAAGGTAGTTGCTGGTGACCCTTATAACTCTGATCCGATTGATCCTGAGTTCATGGGAGTTGAGGTAAGAGAGAGAGTCGAAAGAGGAGAGCAAGTTCCAGTTGTTGCAACTAAGATTAATATGGTTGATCTTCCATTGGGTGCAACAGAAGATAGAGTTTGTGGAACAATTGATATTGAAAAGGCTTTGACAGAAGGTGTTAAAGCTTTTGAGCCTGGTTTGTTGGCTAAGGCCAATAGAGGGATTCTCTATGTTGATGAAGTCAATCTCTTGGATGATCATTTGGTTGATGTTCTTTTGGATTCAGCTGCTTCTGGTTGGAACACGGTTGAGAGAGAAGGTATTTCGATTTCTCACCCGGCTAGGTTTATCTTGATTGGTTCAGGAAATCCTGAAGAAGGAGAGCTTAGGCCACAGCTTCTTGATCGGTTTGGAATGCATGCGCAAGTAGGGACGGTTAGAGATGCTGATTTACGTGTCAAGATTGTCGAAGAGAGAGCTCGTTTCGATAGCAACCCAAAGGACTTCCGTGAAACTTACAAAACAGAGCAGGACAAGCTTCAAGACCAGATTTCAACTGCTAGAGCAAATCTTGCCTCGGTTCAGATTGATCGGGAGTTGAAGGTGAAGATCTCTAGGGTGTGTTCCGAGCTCAATGTAGACGGGTTGAGAGGAGACATTGTGACTAACAGAGCAGCAAAAGCACTTGCAGCTCTCAAAGGAAAAGATCGAGTTACTCCAGATGATGTTGCTACCGTTATCCCTAACTGCTTAAGGCACCGTCTGAGGAAAGATCCTCTGGAATCTATCGATTCAGGAGTTCTAGTTTCCGAGAAGTTCGCCGAGATTTTCAGCTGAAAAGGAGATTCGATTCTGTGATCATTTTTTCTTAACTGTTCCTACTCTGTAAACGGTGAGAAGAACCAAAACTATAAACAGGCAAGATCTGATTGAATATAGAGTCTATGCTTTATCCATTAAGTTGAGTTGTTCAAATCATATACTCAATAGAACTCTGTATGTTTTTTTTTTTTTTTTGCATCTGCAAACAGTCTTGCATTGAATAATGAAGCTATAAAACTATCAAGAAACGGTGTCAGGATCAACTGTTATTATGTCTTGAATTGCTGGTGATAGGCTTGTTGACTAGAAGGAGATAGCGTTTTGCCGGTTCTGGTAAAAGTGTGGAGCAACTTCAGTCAGCCAAGATGGATTGATAGTTACGACATTCCGCATATATTGACGCTCTGTTGAGACAATGGATTGGTAAACCACCCATTTCGGATTCACCCTGAAGATTGTATATAAATATACCAAATAAGCTTTCCATTCCAAAAGAAAAATCTTCAAACGTTGTGATGTTATTGAGGCTTTTGCTAAAATCATAGCAACAAGTACTACTAACCTGAATAATACGGATGACGGGTGAATATAAACTTCTTCAGAGCCTCTAATGGTCTTAAATACCCCATTGCTATGTGGCTAAAACATCACAACACAAAAATAAAATTTTGATTTCTTTAAAAAACCGAAAAGGATGTGTAGAAACAGAAACTTGAAATGTGTTACTTACTTCTAAGCGGCATGCATTAGCGAAAAACCCTGCAGTCACAGCTTTTCGCACAGCCTGAAAATAAAGTAACATTAAAAACCTGCAACCTTTTTTATTGTTTTCAGTTGAAGCAAGGTGGTATGATTTCCTACCTCCATGTCTCCGTCACATGATTTCAGGGTGACGCCTAATCTCCGAGCAATCCGTTTGAGTTGATCCCTGATTTCAACCACTTTTTTCTGCCAAAGGAAACAAAAACAAATAAAAATTGGAGCCCCGAATATAAGGACTAAATGCCAACTCTGTTATTATACAAACCATGGATTGGTAGTTGAGGAAGTTCTTGGCACACCACTGTGAAGACTTTTTCGACTCAAGAAACCCTTTGTATACATTCAGGAATGTGACATGGTCACCCTGAATAGACAAGAACAATGATGATTACTGTCAAAAAAAAAAATGAGATATAGTTTGCTCATAGTTATGTGGCAATATATACCTCTGCAGCTGCAAATCTCAGTTTGGCTTCATCCTGTTCTTTCTGTACTCCCCTAGCAATGACCCAAACGGACTGCATATAAACAATATTAAGATTTCATCCATTTAGTTTCAAATCCCATAGATCAAATGGAAAACAAAACATTAGAGCTGCAATATGGTTCTTATGCATTATAAAAAAGAAACTTTTAGCAGAGGAAAAGGGTGAAGAGTCTTTACTTGGATAGAGAGAACTGCAGCGATTGTAATGATCTCATCTGTACAACCAAGCTCACTTGAAGCTAA
Organism: Camelina sativa; assembly: GCF_030686135.1. Lineage (NCBI taxonomy): Eukaryota > Viridiplantae > Streptophyta > Magnoliopsida > Brassicales > Brassicaceae > Camelina > Camelina sativa. Next base: position 12,590,956 of record NC_141890.1, read on the forward strand.
AATCATTTTTGATATCATTGGGTCCTAGCAAGACAAAACTGAGACGTAAACATGCAGCAGAGAATGCAAATGAATTTTATAAGTAACTCAAGGTTAAGAAGAAATAGTACCAGTGGAAGTTCTGCAACTTGGAATCCTGTTGGCGATGTGAGTTTTGCATCATCATCAAGGATCTGAAGTGAATAGAGTACTTCAAGTGCCCGGATCATTGCTTGTGGGGATGGAGGTGAAGGCCAATCAAAACCCAATATATTATCTATGCCCAAAGCCTTTAGCTGAAAAAATAAATCAACAGAGCTTGAACATTTTAGGACAAGAACTTCTTCTCATCTGGTTTTATACATGCTGGAAAGGTGAAAAGCTTGAATTTTTTTTTAAAAACTATCTATACTTTTGTGTAACACATCCCAAATTGTGAGTTCTTAAGAAAAGCTATATGACAAGAGCTGAGTAAGTATTGGACCTGTATTACAGTAGAGACAAGATTCGACCTCTGCATTTCCGGTATGCCTTCTCCAGGCATTTGGTTGAGAAAATAATCTTCAGTGTAAAGCCTAGTTACCATTGAAAACCATATATTAGGAAGAAGACTAATGAGCACAAAACCATTAAATAAGGCACAATTCTGTCACTTTTATAAACGGAAAGAGAGTTACCTGTAACACTTCCCAGGTCGGACTCGCCCAGCCCTACCAGACCTTTGTCTAGCAGATGCTTTGGATATTGGTGCCACCACAAGACTTTCGATATCTGAAATCTGTGAGGGTAAGAAATGTTAAATCTGTGAGGGTAAGAAATGTTAAGATGTTTCGGAAATGTCCAATATATTACACAGGACGGAACTAAAAGATATAAATAAAAGAAATGGAGATGGAGTTACTGGGTTATAGAACTTTTGCTTCGAGAAACCACTATCAATCACATAGACAACACCCTGGAAAATTAAAGGAAACAGTTTATTGTCAATGATGTTTCAGCAATATATGTATGAGAAAAAAACTTGCAACGAAAAGACAATAATGAGGGAACCTTGCCTCCAGAGTCAATGATGTTTCTGCAATATTTGTTGAGAGTATAACTTTTCTCTTTCCTCTGGGAGTTGGAGAAAAGATCAATTCCTAATATAAAGAAATGACAAAACAACATCTCCTCGTTTCAGTTTTTTCTCAAAAAGTATGGTTTAGCTTGTCTAGAGGCTTGCAACAAGAACCAACCTGATCTGATCGAGAAAGTCCTGAATATAGTGGCAGAGGTAGCAGTCCTGGAATAGATATGAATTAGAATATAGTGCTGAAAAACTGAGGGTAAATGCTAAAGTTGATTGACACGATCTTATTATTGTGTAACATGTATTATACCTGAAGAATTCTTTTGATTGCTATGAGCTTCTTCTTCAAGAAGTTTAATTGCAGTTTCAATATCTTCTTGACCAGTAAGAAATACAAGAACATCCCCAGGTGGCTCCTGAACATAAGAAGATACAATTTTAAGATAACAGCCCAAGGAAAATAATATACTACAAGATTTTAACACATTGGATGATTACAAAGCACCAAATCAAAGTACCCGCTCATTTATCAATAATATCGTTGAAACAACTGATCGAATATAATCTGAGACAGGCTCCTCAACATAGTGAATTTTCACACTGAAGCCTCTGCCCTAAGAAAATTTCATCAACAAAACAAGTATCAGAAACTATTACACTGAAAAAAGAGTAAAGAAAAAATAGTCTTAAGCAAGATAGGAGTTCCAATATACCTCGAAAGATAAGATTGCAGGTTCCAACTTTGGTCCCTGGGCACTACCTTCTGGCGCATGGCGTTTTTTGCTATTTATTTTTCATAATGTATAAGAATATATATCGTATTACTGATTCCAAAAGCCCGAGACTTCCAGGGAAAAGAACTATAACCATTGAGTAAGATGAGAACCTGGAATTGAAGAAATTGAACATGGCTTTTGCTTCGATTGTGGCGGACGATATAATCAGGCGTAGCTCAGGACGGCGACGTTGTATCTGAGATTAAAAATTTATAGGAATTTAGAAAGCAAACTGTAAACTAAAGAGTTCAAAAAGATCTGATGAAGTCTATTTCTTAATGCTATACCTTCTTTAAGAGACCCAGTAAAATGTCAGTTGAAATAGATCTCTCATGAGCTTCATCTATCATAATAACACTACACAATGACACATATGATAAGAGAAGGTTAACCAGCACCAGTTACTAACCTAACTTATAAACTGTACGAGATTATGCAGTGCAACAAAAAACATTACCTATACTTTGACAAGAGAGGATCTTCCATCATCTCTCGGATTAAAACCCCATCTGTGAGAAATTTTACACTAGTCACACCCTGTACTAACCAAGCAAAAGATCTTTGTAAGCATCATCAGAATAGTCCATAAAATTAAGGAAAAACAGAAGAATGTTAAGGGAAGAGTCTCACGGAAGTTGTCTGATCTTCAAATCGAATTGTGTAGCCAACTTCATTCCCAAGATTTACTCCCATCTCTTCAGCCACTCTTGCAGAAACCGCCTAAGCAAATTACAAAAGAAAGAGTATTATGTGATCAAGCACGAATTGCCAAACTTGAGCTGAGACATCACTTTTCAAACTGAAGCTGTAAGGTTTGGTGGAGGAAAGAGAAAACAAACCTGGACAGCTAAACGTCTTGGCTGTGTGCAAGCAATAACTCGGCCTCCTTCAGCCCATCCAGCTTCTTTCAGGTACTACAAAATATGATAAACAAAGCGGTATCAACACTTGCGGGCAAGAAACAAGAAGATTCTGCTAGTGATTGAATTGAAGATATCTCCAGTTTCTCCAACTTCCTAACCAGCTAATGAGCTAAAACATTGCAGGATTTTGAGAAATTGAACAAGTTTTATGCCTCTCTAGCTACATTGCGCATATGTCGGAAAGTAACTATTACCATCCAATTCATAACCTTTTAACTCCAATCAAAACTTGCCTATTGGTCTAAGAACCCTGAAATCAGCAAAGCTAGGTGCTTTCCCCCAAAAAAAACTAAACCAAGAACAAAGAAGGAAGAACAAACCTGAGGAATCTGAGTGGTTTTACCACTGCCCGTCTCGCCAACGATAATGGTGGTAGCGTGATTCTCCACCAAATAGAGAATCTCAGTTCTGTACTTGTACACTGGCAATCTCTGTCTTTGCTTCTCTATATTCGCATACCCATAACTACAAATTCCCAACCTTTTAAGTTATAATCAACCGTAGAACAAGCACGAGTACTTAACCACAGCAATAAAGAGAGAGAGAGAGAGAAGCTTACCTAGAAGAAGACGAGGATGCGAGATTGTTGGACATGAACACTATACCTCCTTCTCCATCATCTTCGAAACGACGTTTCTCAGTCCCTGGTTTCCAAAACGCCATCTTTTTTTTTTTCTCCCAGAGAGCTTTTGGCTTCTTCGGTTGTTTCAGTTAAATGTGTCGCCTCTTTCTCTCTTCTATGCCTATTTCTTTGGATGTTCACGGTGACGGTGAGGCGGTCACCGGCGATTTACAGGTTCGGTTCTAATTTAGGCATTTGGTTTAAATTATTTCGGTTCAATTTCAAAAAATTTCAAATTTGGTTCGGTTTAGTTTCGGTTATATGTTCATCATCCTTCATCAGGAGGACTTATATCAATTGCAAGAAAATGAACTGTCTTGCTGCTTCTGTGTTTCCTTCTTCTCACACAACTCTACTCCTCAACAAGCTCTCACCTTTACTCCTCCGACGCAATCGCCGCCACCAAAGTCAGCGACTTCACCGTCGGAATTATCAGATCAGCGCAATGAGAGCTGTAATCCAGAGAGTCTCATCTTCCTCTGTTACTGTGGATGGTCAAATCGTATCGGAGATTGGCCATGGTCTCTTGGTTTTAATTGGAATCCATGAATCAGATACAGATTCTGACGCTGATTACATGTAAGCTTGCACAAAAAATATCACCGCTAGCTTAATTCTTCCATTTAAAGTTTCGTTATAAAGATTCTGACATTTAAACAATTTTTTTTAGATGTCGAAAAGTTTTAAACATGAGACTGTTCACTAATGAAACCACTGGCAAAGGATGGGACCAAAATGTAAGTTTTGTTACAATGGATTCGTTTTATGAACTTTAAAAAAAAAAATTGAACTTGGATGCGGTTTTGTGCAGGTAATGCAGAGGAATTATGGAGTTTTACTTGGTAATGCATCTGTTTATTATGCTTTACCTTCTGATTAGAGAAAGATTCAGCTTCTGGTATATGTGTACTGAGATGTGTCTCCTTTGCTTGCTCTGGTCTTTGGATCTTGTTTGTGTTAATACAGTTAGTCAGTTTACATTATACGGATTCTTGAAAGGTAACAAACCTGATTTTCATGTCGCAATGCCACCTGATAAAGCCAAACCATTTTACGCTTCTTTAGTCGAGAGATTCCAGAAAGCATATAATCCTGATGCTGTAAAGGGTACTAGTACACATTCTCATTGTTCTTTCTTGATCAAAACTTGGGAGCTTCACCATTTTTGTTTAGTCTTTCTGAATTGGTCAACTCTTATTCTTTATAAAACAGATGGTGTGTTTGGAGCTATGATGCAGGTAAGAGGTTAATCCTTCCTATAGTCAAATTTAATCCATTGACATCGACTTTGTGTGGTTAAAACAAGTTCTCTTGCTTATGACATTACTTGAATCATATTGTAAGGTCAATCTTGTAAACGACGGTCCAGTCACGATGCAGCTCGAATCACCTCAATCCTCCAAGTAAGCAAAGATGTTTTGCATAAACTTTATCAGGCACTGATTTGTTACTTAAGCAAGTCTTAATTTGTTGCAGGAATGAGACAAAGGCATCAACATAATCATAAAATCACTCATCTTGAATTCTTGTATCAGTGAAACTATAGAAATACCTACCATTCTGTGAAACTCGAATCATATCTATTGATGTGAAACAGTCATAATTCATTGGACGGTAACTGTTAATTCCTGCATTACATGTAACTTCTCTGCTTTTAATGAAAGCCTCTAGATTTGCTAAAATCGTGGTTCCTAGATGCCTAATGCTTTAAGCTTTTGCCTTGAGTATCATTCCAGCTGTAAACAACACTTCTTTCCCGAACGATAGAATCTCGATTTTCCTGTAACAACCATGAAAGCTTTTGATTGGACAAAGGAAAGCTATATATTGTAAATGAATTAAGGTTAAAAGAAACTGCTGCTTACTGATCTACTTGCTTAAGACTAGTAAATGCAGAGATGATACTATTGCATATCTCTGTTATAGAGTCTCCGTCATTTGGGTTAGAGAATGTGAGCCGAGCCTGAAGATAACTAATCAAATTAGGACAAGGAAGCAAAGAAAAAACTCAGAATGTGGAAAGAGAAACAAAGATATCATTCATTATTACCAGAAAGGCATGTCCGATGAGGATCTGAACAATGTCAGCTCCTATCTTTTTAGTAATGTTCTTCGAATTTGTGCCACTTGAAAAGGTCTTTAAGATCCCATTTAGTGTTTGTGGACCCTCTGCTTGAGGAATGTTTGATCTTCGGGTACGAACAGAAGGCTGCAACCAAAGATAAATTTCCTCAAGAGAGAAAAATCAAAGAATTAACTATACGAACAACATTTGCTGGAGAAGATGAACAAAGGGAAATCAGAGGATTATAAACAAACCTTAGGAATGTATTTGGTGAGGTATTGGAGAACAATCTCTAGCTTCCATATAGGATCGTCAAAAACCTGCTTGAAAAATGTGCACTCAAGAACCACAGAGAAGAATTTAGACAACACAAAGAGTTTCAAAAGGTGGTTTTTTTGTCCCTTACCTGAAGAAAATTTGACAGCAAGTATCCATCATAAGTCAGCTCGTCAAGAATGATCTCCATTGCAGGGGTCCTGCACAAAAATGGATCACAAACATGGCGAAACACACAATTCAAAAGAGAGGCCGAAATTTGAATACCTTACGCCATCTCCTCTAGAGGTAATCCCTTCTAAGTCAGCTTTCTGCTTTGAGGCATCAAGGTCCATGATCTAAACAAGGAACATACATGTGAGAGAAGAGAACTTCAAATATAGTAACTTCAATACTCTGGTCATACATAACCTACAACTTACCATGACTAGAAGTTCCTTCATAGCAGAAAGTGTGCCCTTGTGCAATTCTACCAAACTGATAGACTTTTCATCAGCATTAATGGTTGCACACATTGTTGATAGGTAATCTTTCATTAGAAGTTTGAACTTCACTTGTCTTGAAGCCTACAAATGGAACCACAACACTAAGTCACGGATAAAGTTATGGAGTACACTAGTTCTAAGCCATTGATTATGGGATGTACCAGAAGTAGATTCAGTGAGGATTCCTTTAAAAGACTCCAGTTGTTGGTTTCTGGAGCACAAAAAGGACACAAAGCTTCTGAAATTGTCCCCAGATTACACAAGAAAAAAGACAAAATCTTGAAACTATGACGACATCATACGTACGTACCTTTATACACTTGATTTCGTGGTGTAAAATCCAACTTAAGAACATGAACAAGATACTTGAACAGGAACATATTTCCCAGGATCTACAGAATTCCAAATAAAAGGAGCAAGAGGTGTTAAATTTAAGCGTATCTGCAACAGAGCAAGGCAAAACAGGGTTTCGTAGAAACAAGTAAACCAACCTTTAATTCCGATTCCTCAGACCCATTAACTCCTTTGTTCATGTTTTGAATCAGCTGTTGAAAAACTGAAATCACAAAAGCAATAAGTCATACAAAACAAGAACCCAACAAAAAGCTAACTCAATAGAGGAGACAGCGTCCTTACATAAGCTTTTCACTGATAATTCCTTACCATCGAAATCAACATCAGACCCGAAATCAAACGGTGACCAAGCCTGCCATACAAAACCATTAACAAACAAATGCAATCAACCATACCTACCATAACTAAGAATGAACAACAGATCAAAACTTTAGTAACAAGTACCTCGTCAACGATTTCCAACTGATCAGCTGAATCAGATACATAAACCCAAGGAAACCGCTGAAAACAAAAACAAAATCATAAGCAAAACAATGAAAACTTACACAAATTGTGGAGACAAAAAAAAAAAGAAACAACAGAACATCTAAGAACCTGATGTAATTGTGTCAAAAGCTGGAAACTTGCTGTTATAAGTTCCAATGTTCTTCCAAATCTCAATATCCTAAACATCGCTTGGTACATTTTGCTAGAAATTTAACAAAAAACCCAAATCAAAATCACGAGTCTTTTGAGGCAATATTTCTACAAAAAAAAACAGAGTAAAGTACTTGGTTGGAGGAATTCCAATTTCGGGTACAAGTGAAGCAGCACGAACAGCTTCCAGATACTGCAAACCTAGGGTTTCATTCAACGGATCAATATAGCAAAACCAAACAAAGGGTAAAAAGCGGAAACGAAGACGGAAACTGAGAAAACGTACGATCTTCGTTAGCGTCGCGACTGTCTTTAGCGCCGGTGGAATCAAGCATGGCCAAGGTGTTTGCTTCCAAGCCACCGCCATAGCCACTCATCACTCTGCTAGTACTATTGTTACCCTTCGTCTCTTTCGACATCTTCTCTTCCCCAAATTCGCTAATTTCTTCGCAGCGGAACAATTACAAAAAAAAAAAAAAAAAAAAAAACGATTTGAAATCTAAACCCAAAATTAGAACGGAGAGAGATTTACTAGAAGAACCCTAATTTGGTCGAAAGAAGGCAATTTTCCCGCCATAAGAGAAATTGTTCTCAACCAAAATTAATTAATTCCACGGAACCGGGTTTATCAGGTGATAAACCGGGTATATTTTGGGGAATTAATTAACTAAATAATGACGTGACGACTTAAATAGAAAACGTCTTTTTTTTTTGAACACCTGAACTTTGTATTAAGTAGTAATAGTGTTATACAATGAGTTATTCAACCAAGTTGGTGGAATTGTATACACCTGACCTCATACAAAGAATTAATATTGAGAGCATTGCGTGATAGTTTATCTGCAGCAACATTCTTTTCACGAGAGACATGATCAATTGATGAATATGGAAGCTTTCCCATCCAGTGTCGGATATCACAAAGTAAGGTTCCCAGAATCTTATGACCTCCACAAGTATTAATGAGAGTGATGAGCTCCTTATTGTCACCTTCGAACCAGATGTATCTGAACACCCATAAGCCCACATTACCTGTAGAATATGTAGAAATCCGAGAGCCTCCGCTTGTAACGCTGAATATGATTCCTGTAACCGTGTGCTTCCTACTAAAATGACCAAACCGGTACTATCTCGTAGCACCCAACCTGTAGTAGTATAAGGCCGGTCTTGCATATATCCACTGTCAAAGTTGCATTTGAGCCAACCATTTGGTGGTGGTGACCAGTCTCGGTTGGTACTATAACCTTGTCCTGTCCTATCTTGGAACGTGGTCTCTTCCTCTGCAATCTTTGAGTTTACTTCATACCACTCATAAGCATCATGTGTTCCTTTCATTGCTACCTCCTCAGGAATTCTTGATATCTTTTGAAATATAAATTCATTTCTGGATTTCCACAGACGCCACATTATCCAGAATGGCAATAGGCGCTGATCCAACGGGAAGGTTGCATTCTTATATTGATGAAGCAAAATCCCAATATTTGCTCCAAGATCATTATCAAATCGTCCTTGGTTCATCTGACTACTGGCACATCTCCAAGCAGCTTGTGCATAAGGGCAAGTAAAGAGAATGTGATTGATAGTTTCTTCTTCTTTTCAGCATCTTTGACATGTTGGATCTGCAGGTATCAACCTTGTTCGAAGCTGTGTTGTGGTAGATATAGATCCTGATAAGCATTTCCAGATGAAGTGATGTAATTTTGGAGCAATATTCAGTTTCCAAACTTCTTTTTTCAAAGCTACCGATCCTAGAGGAGGGATAGCTCGCAGATGTTCCGGGGTATCTACATGAGTAGCCACCCAATAGCCTGATCGAACACTATACTGAGCATTATAAGAATATGCCCAGATATAATTGTCTTCGTTGGCATACTTTGATAGGTATAATTGAGTTGCTAGTCGTTGATCCTCTGGAGTAAGCACGCCTTCAAATATGGTAGAGTCCCATTCTCTTTTACCTTCTTTCCAAAGATCGGAGATTGTCCAAGTGGAATATATTACTGGGCCTATAGCAGGTCGTGGAGGTAGTGTAGGCAGCCATGGATCTTCCCAGATTCTTATTGATTTTCCATTGCCGATTTTTGCTTGAAGACCCACTTTTAGTAGCTCTTTCCCATGTTGTATCGATTTCCAACCATATGAAGCTCTAGATCCATTAGCAGCTTGTAGGTAAGAAGAGTTAGGGTGGTACATACCTTTATAAATTCTTGTCAGTAGACTTTGAGGATTTTTCAGGATTCTCCAAGCTTGTTTTTCCAACAGGGCTTTATTGAACTCATGAAGATCTTTAAACCCCAAGCCTCCTTCTGATTTTGGTAGAGACATTCTATCCCAGGCTACCCATGGAATTTTCTTTCGACCTTTTTCCTTTCCCCACCAAAAGGTTGCAAGAACACTCTGTATTTCGACAGATATGGAGACAGGTAGTAAAAAGCAGTTCATGGAGTACACTGGTAGAGCCATTGCCACTGACTTAATGAGGATCTCCTTCCCAGCAGGTGATAAATATTTGAAAGACCATCCTTCTATTCTTTCCTTTACTTTCTTGACAATATATTCAAAAATTTCCACTTTCCTTCTGCCAATCTGTTCTGGGAGTCCCAAGTATTTTCCACCACCTCCAACATTAAAGATCTTCAAGTGTCTCTGTAATCTTTGCCGCTTAGCCTCTGGAATTTTCATACCAAATATGATCGAAGACTTAGTGTAGTTGATCATTTGCCCCGATATTTCTTCATACTTTTGGAAGATCGCCGCCATATTCTTACAATTTGACTCAGTAGCACGGCAAAAGAATAATGAATCATCAGCAAAAAGGAGGTGAGAGATATTGGGGCATTCTCTTCCTAATCGTATACCATGAATTTCTCTGTTATCGACTGCCTTTGTGACCATATGGCTTAACACTTCAGCACAAAAGAGGAAAAGATAACGAGATAACGGATCACCTTGACGAAGACCTCTAGATGGTTTAATGTAGCCATAAGGAGAGCCATTGATTATCACTTCATAGGAGACTGATCGCACACAAACCATAATCCACTGAACCCATTCTCTATCAAATCCCAACTGGATCATAACCTCTTCCAAAAATTTCCACTCAACTCTGTCGTAGGCCTTGCTAATATCGGTTTTTATTGCCATGTAGCCATTTTGCCATTCTCTGCGTGATCTTAAGGAGTGGATCAACTCCTGAGCAACAAGGACATTGTCTGATATATGACGACCCGGAACAAAGGCAGCTTGGGTATCAGAAATAATTATGCCCAACCATTTCTTAAGTCTCATCACAAGGATTTTTGAGATGATTTTGTACTTAACTGTACACAGACTAATAGGGCGGTAGTCAATCATACCTCTCGCATCTGTTTTTGGAATGAGGCAGAGCTGTGTGTGGTTAATCGAGTGATCTAATTGTCCTGAGTCGAAGAACTGACATACCATTTTGCAGACATCCGTACCAATCAGATCCCAGAATTATTGGTAAAAACGAGCAGTGAATCCATCAAATCCTGGTACACGGTCAGCTCCGATGAGAAAAACCACATCTTTTATCTCCTTATCCGTAACTTATTTGAGCAAGTCACTATTTATTTCAGGTGTGACCCTTGGAGAGATATCTGAAATAATACTATCAAAGTCAGTGCTTGGTGTTGCTGTGAATAGCTTTTGAAAGTATGCCTCTGCAACCTTGCCTATCACGTTATCCCTGAAATGCTCAATACCATTGTCATCAAGTATTGATTTTATACGGTTTCGTGATTTCCGAGCCTTTGAAGAGGCATGGAAATACTTGGTATTGCGATCTCCCTCGTTCAACCATTTGTTCCTGCTTTTTAACTTCCAGTGCGTCTCTTCATCTTTATAAGCTTGGTTTAGTTGTCGTCGAAGTTGTTGAATGGCATGAGTAGGTGTGGAGTGATTGCGAACTGCTGCATCCAACTGAAATTTGAGACTCTGAATTAACTCTGCAGAGTTTGACTTATTTCGTTTCTTCCATTGAGAGAGCTCCCTTCGACACATTTTTAGCTTGTTTTGGAAACCTCCTGAATCATCAGTGACACCACGATTCCATCCTCGATGAACTGAGGCAATAAAGTCTTCACAACCTGAATAGCGTTTATCATAACGAAACTGACCTCGCTTTGTCTGTATTTCCTCTTCAATGTCAATTATAACCGGGGCATGATCTGATCCTGCTAAGGTAAGAAATTCAGACCCTGAAGCTGGATACATTGATTGCCAATCTGCGTTCACAAACACTCTATCAAGGCAGGATTCAATTGTTTCCTTCTGTCTCTTTCCTACCCAGCTAAACGGATTCCCTTTATACATCAGATCTTTCATATTGCAACAAGATATCATATTGTTGAAGTCTCTGCAACTAGTTATACTTCAAGTTCTACCCCTTTTTTCTCTGAAGCATGCAATATCTCATTAAAGTTACCGCATAACATCCACGGGCCAGTTCTATTCACTGCTATTCTTTGTAGTCTTTCCCATAAATAGAAAACGTCTATTGTTGAAAAATTTTCATTTTTTTTTTTTTTGATAAAAGTTATTTAACAATTATTTATTTTTTTAAGTCCAACATCTACGTTTTTTACACGACTCAAGAGTTCAATGTTGTTATTAGTATCTTTATAGTTCTCGAATAAACTCAAGTCTCGGCTTTTAAACTACCGAACCATAAAAATAGTTCATGTACGTGGTTGATTTGAGTACTTTTCTATAAGGAAAACTGTTTGATGGATCAAAATGGATTCAAACTCACAATTAGTTGGATTCAAACTGATATATATTTAAAATTTTAATATAAATTAGAACAGTTTTAAAATTTTATTGGTGTCAATTGCACCCACAACATTCAACGTGCCTCCGTCCATGATAACACTCCTGATTACATGGTATCCCTCCAACTATGGATAGTCCATGGAGTATATGTGTCCCATAATTAGTTTTAATGAACGTTATATAGTAACCAAGGGTGTGTAGGCTAGTAGTTTAGCACTTGGAGTTGGTTTTACTGTGCTCCTACTCCATTCCTCCTTGAGAGGAGACTATTCCCAAAGAAAATAGATTAAATGTTAGTTTTATATATTTAATTTTAACAGCTAACTAATTACAAATACATTGAATAAAGATCTTACTCTTCTTCTTTTTTTAATTGGACACTATGTAACAAAGCGTGTGGAATATATATATATATATATATATATATATATATGTGTGTGTGTGGATGATTGTATCTTACGCTATATTCGGAAATATTAAATTTACACATTAGTTTATATTTTATTTGCCTCTCATGATTGTGTCAAATCTTTAGACCGTCAGAAAATCATATGGACACGAATAAGCACTTGGAGAAAAGGTTGCTAAATGACTTAGGTTTATCCCAACGTAGAGTTCTAAGAGGGGTTTTAGTGGAGAAGGAAAAAAAAAATCAGAATAAAGAAAAAAAATGTAAGAGAGGTTCTAATATTGCATACTCGATTATGGTTTAAGAGTTCGTCTGTGTCGAGTATTCTTTGGCTGGACAAAAAAATAGAAGAACCAAAAAAACATTTGTTTCTCCGACCAAAAAAAACAATATAATTTGTCTCGATCTCTTTCTCTCTCAATCTCTCTCTCTAGAGATTCGACGATTTCTCTCTCAATTTCTCTCTTCCGCTTCCCCTTCCTCTCTCAATTTCTCTCTCGACCTCAATCAGATTCGACGATTATAATTTTTTCTCTCTCGATCTCTTTCTCTCTCAATCTCTCTCTCTCTCGATCTCTCTATTGTTGTTTCTCTCTCGATCGAAGGCCATTCTTGACAAAAAGAAGGAGAAGGATATGTTACAGCTATGGAATCAGAGGCGAATGTGGAGAAGAAAGGGGAAGCGGAAGGGATTTAATCTCGGAGGTGAATCAGATGATATTGATTTGAGTTTGGAGTCGAGTCATTCAGATGAGGTTGAAGCAATTGGAAGCAAGGGTAAGTTTCTCTGTGTAGTAGGTTGAATTCGTGAATAGTTAGTAGGGATTTGGGTTTATTCGATTTTGTTCGTAAATTTGGGATTAGGGTTGGTTGTTCTCATTTCTTTGTTTCTGAATTTGTACTTTGGTTCATTTGATTCTTACCTCTTGGAGGATGCTTTGCTGGTCGGTGATGGTTCTGATGGATCGTTTTCTTCTCTGCCCTACATCTTCAGGTAGTGTTCTTTCTCTTAACCGATTTTTTCTGTCTTTCTATATAAGTGAAATTAAATACCTTTGTCTCTTTGATGCAAGCAGTCGAGGTACAAGGATTAATGTGTGAGAGGGTTTGAAGAGAGAAACATCATGTTACTAACTGGTCTCTTGCCCTATATCTCTGTTGGTTTCTCATGTTCCATCGTATTTGTGATGTGTTTTTCAGATTCTCTTGATGTGTTTTATTGTGTGTTCTTTTGCTTGGATAGGTTTTGGTTATTCTTTTGAATGCGTTTCTTGCAGTTTAAAACTGTTTTGGTTTACTATCATGTTGTGTTGTCTTAATCCGACAAGGTGAGGCGCTGAGATGAATCGATTGATGCTTGGTGATGCTATGCTTGATGATGCTTGGTGCTGCTATTCAGAGGACCGAGAGATTAATGTAAGTGATTTCTCTTTTTTAACTCTATTCCTATAACACTTCATTCTTGATGACACCATTGATGTTTACTTGTCTTTTTTGTTATTTCAGGTTTTCGATGATGCTTTTAACAATCAGTAATTGGCTTCTCTTGTGTTTGTTGATCTTGTGTATGTGGTTTGGTGTTTGTAATCGGCTTCAGCTCTATTAAAGTTTGTCCATGTTTATAAAGCAAGAGAGAAACGGGTTAGTGTGTGTCTCTTTTTGCAATCAATGTTATTGTTTTTGAGTTATTCACATAAAGATTTGTCGGAGATGTTGTTGATTTGATGTTTTTCTTCTTGTTGGGTTGTGAGAATTTTAGGTGTTGTGTTGTGTTGTTGTCGTTGATAGTTTCGTTTGTGACACTTAAACACAAATGCTTGGTAGGTAGTTGTAATAGTTAAACACTTGTTGTGAATGGTTTAGTGAATCGTTTTACAACATGGTTTTGTTCTTATAACATGGTTCTGTTCTTATAACATAGTTTTGTTCTTATAACATGGTTATGTTTTTATAACATAGTTCTCTTCTTATAACATGGTTCTGTTCTTATAACATGGTTTTGTTCTGTTTTTAATTCTTATCTCATGTGTTGTTTGCTTATCCTCGGCAGGTTTACGTTCTGCTCTTCCCGTGAACCTTGTGATCTCACGTCGGCACAAGAGAACGAAACTGGTCTGTGGTTCTGCTCTTCCCGTGAACCTGCAGCTGTCACGTCGGCACAAGAGAACATAAGTCTTTGTGCTTTTCCTTCCCGTGAACACGTTTTGTGTTTTTCTTTCTACAATTGTTGTTCAATAAACTTGTATATATAGCAAACTAGAATCGGCTACTCTTGATTGTAAGCACTCTCATATTCAGTCTGCTTTATTCTCAAGTTTCAAATACTTTCTCATCCCAACTTACTCTCAAACAAGTACAGGTTTTGTTTTTATCTCACCAAACCACAAACTTTCTTACGATTTTAAACCACAAATTTTTGGAGATAAAAGTCTATAAAACGATTGTTCGGACTTATCAAACACTCACCAATTCACTCTCTATCTTATCAAACACTATATATCTTTTATTTCACTTTTCTTCTAAAATGGCATCTTCTTCACACAATAATTTTGATGACACCATTGATGAATGCTTAAATTAAGTTTGTGACCAAATTTCCAATCAAGTTTGGCAATCTCTTCTCACTCCACCTGTTCAACATCAACAACCACCCAATTTGGTTTGGTTGAGAATCTTTGGGCAAAATTTGGAGAATACAATTAAGCATTTCCTTTTTTATGAATTTTACATCTCTTTTATTATGTTTTAATGTTTTCCTATGTTTAAAATTTTATGAAATACAATAATTTTCTAAACATATATGACTTATTTAAATTTTTTATTTTCAAAAAAAAATTAAATTAAAAAATTCAAAATAAGAACCTACCATTGAAAGAGAACTTTTAATTAACAACCCGAAAGTTTTTAATCATCTCAAACTACAAAATATATGAATAAACAATTTAAGAGCCCCTAAAATATATCCCCATTGGAGTTGCCCTTAGGTCTTACACTTGATCTGATTTCGTTTCACATTTGATATTTTAGAAAATGTTGCTGGGCAATCATACTAAATTAATAATTATCAACAAACTTAACCCATAAACTGAATGATCATTGTTGAATAGAGACTAGAGAGCTTACTCAAAATATTAGGTTCATCAATCCTTTCTTTATAGAAAAATCTAGTAATTTAGAAGCTCTTTTAAACTAAATTTATTACCGTTTAAACAAGATTTACAATTCTCCAAAACAGTTTTGTGCCTCTCGTGGGAACACATCATATATTCTCATGAAGCGTACAACCAAAGATAACAAAAGTAAACACGAAAATTTTGGGAAATAAAAAACAACGCCGTCTTTTAGTCGTTAAAAAAAAAACATCTCTTTTTTAGTTTATTTTTATGCGTATCAGCATATACGTATAGTCTTATTCAGAGGATATAACATTTACTTCTATTTTTAAGTGGTTTGACAAAAGAGAAATGTTTATTAGTACTCTGCATCTAGTCTTTTTCAAGAGTCAACAATCTTTATACTTCAAAACCAAGAAACATTACAATATTAAGCTATAGAAAAACCCTGATTTTGTACGTGTGGCACCTAAAACCCTGAATAAGTTACATGAAACGAGGTGGTCAGTACCTTGGAAAACAATTTTCACCAACTGTACTTCCCAATTATCCTGCCGCAGATTTCCCATTCAACGTACACACAAAATCCCCAAAAGCAACGGATCTCTTTAAAAAGTCCTATATCTCACCAATACATACTCCTCTCTGATATTTCAAAATGGCTTTTGGCAATATTCAAGAACCAGACGGAGAGATCCTAAAGAATGTTTGGGCGAATTACATCAGAAAACCACAACAAACCGATAAAAGATCAACAGGTCATGTTCAAGAAGTTTCTAGAACTTGGGAAGCGTTGCCTACTATTGATAACATACCGGAAGATTCTAAAGAATGGCTTCCAAGCCTAGATACGTCGATGGAGGCCCAAGAGTGGACAGAGTTTCTCAACGCGGTTACTTCTTTCCCAAACAAAACCAATCATGACCCTTTAACCAACCCTACCATTAATTCATGTTCTTTGTCTTCTCGAGCTTCTTGCAAAACAAGGAAATACAGGGGAGTACGGAGGCGTCCATGGGGGAAATTTGCAGCTGAAATCAGGGATTCGACAAGAAACGGTGTTAGGGTTTGGCTCGGAACGTTCCAAACTGCAGAAGAAGCAGCTATGGCTTACGACAAAGCCGCGGTTAGAATAAGAGGGACTCAAAAGGCTAACACAAATTTTCAACTCGAGACGGTTATTAAAGCTATGGAAATGGATTGCGCCCCAAACTACTACCCGATACACAGCTCAAATACATCCCAACCGTTAAGAAGCGGCCACGAAATAGGATCAAGAACAGAAAAAGAAGCCATTGAGGCTTATGATAAAGTCGTTGACGATGGGATGGTTGAAAACCATTGTACTCTTGGTCATCCTTCAACTAAGGATTATACGGAGATTTGTGGATTGCTTGGGAGTGGAGAAACTTGGTTACGTTCAAGAAAGAGACCAAGGAGTGACGAAGATTTTATGTTTCAAGAAGTTAAAATGAAGAAGATGGTTACCGAAGAAGAGACATTATGTGATGTGTTTGGATTGTTTGAGTTTGAGGATTTGGGAAGTGATTATTTGGACACATTATTATCTTCTTTTTGACAGAAAAGAAAACATTACTATTGTTAATTTAATTACATAATTATGTCAAAACATTTGTTTATTCTTTATCTTCAACAAAAAAAAAACTTTATATATAAGAAATATGTAGGGTTTTTGTGTAGGAATCAATTCTTTTTTTCTTGTATATATAATTATTAAATATTTGTCGACAAGAAACTAAATTCTACACCATAAATATTGCTACAATTTATATTTTATTTTTATTTTTAAAAACCTACAATTTATATAAATTATGAAAGTTTTATTCTTTAACAAAATTCGAAGAGCTCAAGTGCTCAACCAACGTATAAGCGTAATAAGTAGGGGTAACAAGGGTAAAAGTGGAGTTTTAAAAAGAACAGAAATGTGCAACTGTGTGTTGTTGTTTAATCGGAATCTCCTAAAACCCTAAAATACTAATTTATCGGCGGTACATTAACGCCAAGCATCCACACACACTCACTCACTTCTAAGCTTTTGATTCTGGAATCTAATTCTAAAGAGCTCAATTTTTTTTTTCGATGGCTTTAACCAACACCAAAATCCCTTGTCTCGGCCTTACACCAACCACCAGAAGTCTCTTAAACCCATCAAAATCGGTGTGCTTGGCTCCGAGAGTCTCGTTCTCTGTCTCTTCTACTGATTCTCTCAAGCTAACGACTTCAAGAAAGGTAAAGTCTTGCTTTTTGTTAATGGGTTTTGCTGAAAAGCTGGGTCTTGGATGTAATCTGATGGTTTTGTCTATACGAATTGGCGACTTAAATGTATATGCTTTAGGTGATAGCAATGGCTGGTGCTAGTTCCAGAGACTTGGAGATGTCTAATTTAACTGCTTTATCGCCTTTGGATGGACGTTATTGGGGGAAAGTTAATGAATTGGCTTCTTCTATGAGCGAGTTTGGGTTGATCTATTTCAGAGTACTTGTCGAGGTGAAGATTTGTCATTCTATATCCTTTGTGCGAGTAGTTTAGTTGTCTGTTCTAATGCACCCATTTGCCAAAAATTTGATCTTTTTGTATATGTTTGCTAGATCAAATGGCTTCTTAAGCTTTCAAATATTCCTGAAGTCACCGAGGTTCCAAGCTTTAGCAAAGAAGCTCAGGAGTATTTGCAAGGCATCATTGATGGATTTAGCATGGATGATGCATTGGAAGTTAAGAAGATTGAGAGAGTAACAAATCACGATGTGAAAGCAGTGGAGTATTTCTTGAAACAAAAGTGTGAATCACATCCAGAGATTGCTAAGGTTTTTGAAACTTTTCTCTCGCTTCTAAGTTCTTAGAGTTTGGATGCTTTTGATGGTCTGTAACTTTATTTCTCTGTCTTTTAATTGATTAGGTTCTTGAGTTTTTCCATTTTGCTTGTACGTCTGAGGACATCAACAATCTTTCCCATGCGTTGATGCTTCGCGAAGCACTTAGTTCGGTTATACTTCCTACCATGGATGAGCTGATTAAGTCAATCTCTCTGATGGCTAAGAGTTTTGCGTATGTCCCAATGCTTTCACATACTCATGGGCAGGTAATGTCGAAAGAGAAGACTTTCACCAGTTTACCTTTTCCGTTGATTCAGTATGTCAGTTCTGTATATCTCTATGTTGAAGCACCAGTCATGATTTTGATTCTGTCAATCTCTTTGGATAATGCAGGCAGCTTCTCCTACAACTTTGGGTAAGGAAATGGCGATTTTTGCTGTGAGGTTGAGCGAAGAAAGGAGATATCTTTCACAAACTAAGATTAAGGGGAAATTTGCGGGTGCTGTTGGGAACTATAACGCCCATATTTCAGCATATTCTAATATCGACTGGCCTCATGTTGCAGAGGAGTTTGTTACTTCTCTCGGATTAACATTCAACCCATACGTGACTCAGGTAATATAGTTTCTCTTGCTGGTGTAGCGGTTTTGTTCGCATCTTATATAGTTCTTCACTGATTGATTGTTCCTCGTGGGTTTTGCAGATTGAACCCCATGACTATATGGCTAGACTTTTTAATACTATTAGCCAGTTCAACAATATTTTAATCGACTTTGACAGAGATATATGGAGCTACATATCTCTAGGGTACTTTAAACAGGCAAGTATTAACAAATTATTAAAAAAACATATGTCAAATCATTTGAATGGGAAAGGGAACATCGTCTCATTGTTTGAAAGTTTGAATGCAGATAACTAAAGCAGGTGAAATTGGATCGTCGACAATGCCTCACAAAGTGAATCCTATTGACTTTGAGAACAGTGAAGGGAATCTAGGTATAGCAAATGCACAGCTTGCTTTTCTCAGCATGAAGCTTCCCATTTCAAGAATGCAGGTCTGACCATTTTTTGCCATATCAAGTGTATCCTGTATATTTTTTCTAATACTAATGGACCCTGAAAATTATATTTTACAATCTGCAGCGTGATTTAACCGATTCAACTGTCTTGAGAAACATGGGTGTAGCTTTAGGACACTCCCTTCTCGCTTTCAAGAGCGCGATTCAGGGAATCGGGAAGCTTCAGGTATTATTATTACCGTAGCCCTAAGCTTTGTTCCACTTTGTCATAAACTAAGAATGTTCATGCTATAGGTTAATGAAGCTCGGTTAAAAGAACATTTGGATCATACTTGGGAAGTCCTTGCTGAACCGATACAAACTGTAAATTTCTCGACTTTTCTAGTCTTTAATATCGATCAAGTTATGCTGCCATGTATTGCTAATTCACGGAATTATTATGGTCCCATAAAAAAAGGTGATGAGGAGATACGGTGTTCCAGAGCCGTATGAGAAGCTGAAGGAGCTAACAAGAGGAAGAGCTGTTGATGAAGAAAACATTAGAAAGTTTATCAAAGGTTTGGATATGCCTGAAGAAGCAAAAGACCAACTTCTGGAGCTAACTCCACACAAATATGTTGGTGCTGCTGCTGCGTTGGCGCTAGCCGTGGATGAAGCTGTGCACTTGGGACATTGATGAATATCAAAATCGGTGGTAGATTGTGCTCTTTTGTATTATGCTATTCCTTTCCAAATCCACTGGAAAACAAAGTCAATTTATAGGTCGATGGCTTATACGTTTTACAATGTTGAGGAAAATCTTGTACTGTTGTGTAATTTTTCTATTAGAGTTTTTGGCCATTACCAATGAATTAGAGCCTCTCTTTGATCTAAAATTCCTGAATTATTTGTGATCAATGATTCTCAAACCAATACTATAAAAAATTATGGTAATTAAACAGTTCAAATAATGAAAATAATTACATTTGTCAAATAATAAAGAGTTCACAAGTTGAGTGGTTTTTGTTTTTCATAACCCAAGTGTTATGTATCAAAAAATCAAGTCAAATAAATTATACCAGAAAACAAATTGTGAAATATTGTTAGTCAATTAAGAGCTAAAGCAATTCTATTTATAGTTAACATTTACATGCACTCACACACATATGTTATACAGTATGTCTAAAATAAATACCACAAGATCTACGTAATTTCTCAGAAATACACTCTACTAGTTTTCCTTTAGAGTTGGTATGATAAGAATCATAAGATATATATCTCTACACATTCAATTAATTAAAGGTCTAAACATATGTCTCTCATATTTAGTAGTATATACAACAACTTCTTCAAATTAAAAACACAACACAAATAGAAAAAGTCATGAGAAAAATACCACAAATGATATGGAATAGTTTCCAAGTGATTTAATTGGACAAAAACTATAAATTTGAATTTAAGAAATATTCCTTATAGATAATATTTATATTTTCCCTGCAAGTGTTTTGTTCTGCGTTTACTAGTTCATGGCGGCCATAAACCCGAAGATTTTGTCAAACATGTTTGTTCTCTAATCTTTCCAACGACTTTCAAAAACATAATACATATGCTTAGTCATGCATATAATAATCACAAATCATTGAATCTCAAACTAATAATCTTTTTTTAAAAAAAGACAAACAAAACCAATAAGGTTTCGTCGTTACCCACTACCCCTTTGTTTCATTTCATTACAAAACACAACAAACACATCATCTATTTCATAAAGATCATTACAAACATCTCTCTGAATTCTTCCTTTTTAAGTTTTCGTTACATCGATTCGAAGATCTCAAAATAATGGGAGCGTACAGAGCCGACGACGACTACGATTACCTCTTCAAACTAGTCTTGATCGGAGACTCCGGTGTCGGGAAATCAAACCTTTTGTCTCGATTCACAAGAAACGAATTCAGCATCGAGTCAAAGTCAACCATCGGTGTAGAGTTCGCAACGAGAAGCGTTCATGTCGACGAGAAAATCATCAAAGCTCAGCTTTGGGACACCGCCGGTCAAGAAAGGTAACAAATCCTCAAGAACTCTCTGTTTATTTCCTTCTCCGGCTGTGTTTTTGAGCAGTTTCGTTTTTTTTTGTGATATAGATACAGAGCAATCACGAGTGCATACTACAGAGGAGCAGTAGGGGCACTTCTAGTATACGACATAACTCGACACGTAACGTTTGAAAACGTTGAACGATGGCTCAAGGAGCTTCGTGACCACACTGATGCCAACGTTGTGATCATGCTAGTTGGAAACAAAGCTGATCTTCGTCATCTTCGCGCGGTTCCCACAGAAGAAGCTAGAGCGTTCTCTGAAAGAGAGAACATGTTCTTCATGGAGACTTCTGCTTTGGATGCTACAAATGTTGAGCAAGCTTTTACTCATGTATTGACTCAGATCTATCGTGTAATGAGCCGTAAAGCTCTTGATGGTACTGGAGATCCCATGTCTTTACCTAAAGGACAGACCATTGATATCGGAAACAAGGATGATGTTACTGCTGTTAAATCCTCTGGCTGTTGCTCAGGTTGAGATTATTAATTGTTTTTGTTTTTTTTTTTTTTGTAAACTGTCTTTTTTTGGAAGGAGGTTTTGGTTTTGGGATTTGGATTTGTTGTATCTGACTTTTTGTTGGAGGGGCTTCAATTTTTTTAAGGTTATCAGACCGGTTTGGTTTTACAATACAAACCGAATTTGTATCAAATTGGACAAGACTTGGTCAGGTTAATAAGGACGTTTTAGACGTGAATAGGGATGGACATTACAACCGAACCGCTCACTCTCACATTACGTAGAATTTAGGTTTTATAGAACCGAATTAACTAAACCAACCCCGGGAAATATGTGCATAGAAATATAAAAATCGAGTTTGAGTTATGGGGGGTTTGAGTTCAAAGTAGGCGCAAGTGTATTAACATCTCTCCACGTCATCACTTTTAACCAATTTAATTCACATAATTAAAAGAACATAAAGGCTAAAGTTTTTTTTTTTTTTGGTGAAACCACAGCCCCCTGAATTTATTAGAAAAAGCATAAAAAACAAATGTTACACATAGGTCCGTCTACAACACCGAATGCCATGGACATCATCATGGAGCAAAGGTTCAAGTACATTAGGAACTACCGTAAAAACATGCCAACCAAGAGGTAGAGAAAAGTCATATATAGTTTGCTAACTCATCCGCTAGGCAGTTAGCTTCTCTATACACATGCGTAACATGGACTATATAGTCCCTCACAAGAAAGCCATGGTACATCCGCACCAGGAACGATATGGATGAGACTCGCCTATCTCTTGTTTCAGAAAACCCACCACCATCTCCGAGTCCACTTCCGGAACAACCCACTGAACTCGCTGCTCCCACGCTGTTTACAATCCATAATACACCCCCATAACTCCGCTAACTGTGCAGAGCATCTCTCAATATTAACCGCAAACCTGCCACACCAACTCCCAGAGCTTTCTCTTAACACTCCCCCCGCTGCTGCAAGCCCCGAGTTACCCCTTGAAGCTCCATCCGTGTTAACCTTATACCAACCAAAATCTGGAGCCAGCCAACCAATTTCTCGTGCCACCCGCATCCTTGACGAAAGCTGTTCACGACGCCATGTATCAGCTAGAATAACTTCCGCGACCAGATCCTTGACAAACCGAACTCTATCCCTGCAAGTTCGATTCTCACCAAAGATATTATAACACCGCCATTTCCAACCCCACCATATAGCCATCCCAAACTGCGTAGCCCAAGCTCCACCATTTGAAACAGCAACAACACTCGCTAAATTAGCATACACCCATTCTAACAAGGATATCGTAAAGAAATTAGAACGCATTGAAGTCGACATTATCCTATCCCAAAGACCCGTCATGACAGGACAATCACGTAGTACATGGATAATAGTTTCCACTCCCCCTCGACAAACTTGACAAACCTCAGAATCTGCAAGATGTCGCCTCTTCCTTTCCACATTCGTCATAATCACCTGATGAACCATCAGCCAAAGAAACAATTTTACTCTCTCCGACACTATCATTCTCTAGATGCGGCCATAAAAACACCTCATGTTTTGTTTACATACTCCATCCTTAGTTAATAGACTATAGGCAGAGCGAACATTAAACTCACCCTCTGAGGTCCCAGTCCAAGACAACCTGTCCTTAGGGCATGTAAAACTATCAATCACAACCGCAACAAGCCCTAACAGTTTATCTTTTGAGAGATATGGGGAGATTCGAGTGAAATCCCAACCACCACATTACTCCAGAGATATCTAGTCGTAATGTCCGCAAAAGCAATAGGCAGATCATGTGTGATATCCTCGACCAACGATTTAGAGGAAAGCCAAGCATTCGTCCAGAATCTTATATGTCACCCATCTCCAACAACCCAACCAAGTCCTTTAAACACTACTTCTCGCAGCCCTATTCCCACACTCTGCCAAGTTGACGATCAATGACTCTTAGCCACATTCCAATCCGGCTCATGAACATCCCCTACCTTGTACTTAGCTCTGAAAACTTTCACCCAAAGACTATGCTGGTCATGCAGTATCTGCCATCCTACCTTGGCAATCAATGCTTTATTCATGTCTTTCGCTGTTTGGATTCCCAAACCACCTTCCCATTTAGGCAAACAAACTCTCTTCCAGGCCACAAAATGATGCTTTCTTTTTTTAGGAGAGCTACCCCATAAGAAATCTCGTGCCACCCTGTCCAGACTGTCCAGCGTAGCCTGTGGCAGCTTGATCGTACTCATAGTATGAACCGAGATAGCAGACAAAACCTACTTTGTCAAAGTCAACCTCCCAGCAAAACTTAAACATAGCCCCTTCAACCTATGAGCCTCAAGGAGACCCTTTCCACCACCTCGCTGAAAGTCTCCTTATTAAAACGATTCTGGAGAAATGGCATTCCAAGGTACTTACCCAATTCCTTTGTCGATTTTATTCCACTTTCTCCACTGATTAACTGCCCCAACTCCCGAGACGCATTCTCCGAGACGAAGATTTTTGATTTCTCGAGACTAACTTTCTGCCCAGATTCCATGCAAAAACGTTCCAACACACCTCGGATTACACGAATTTGAGCTACAAAAGCTTCTGCTAGAAGAATCAGATCATCAGCGAAAACGATGTGGGAGAGTCTCGAACCCATTTGAGACAAACTGATTGGCTTCCATCTCTTAGCTTCAACTGAGTCCTCAATTAAATGACAAAGGCTCTCCATACACAACACAAACAAGTAGGGAGACAACGAATCACCCTGTCGCAACCCCTTGAGCGGTTTAAACGACTCTATGTCCTCACCGTTCCACAAGAGATTCATTGAAGGTCCGGTCACACATTGCATGATCCAATTAATCCAAACATCTGACAAACCCACCGCCTTCAAAGTATCTTCAAGAAAATCCCACCATATTCGATCATATGCTTTTTCCAAGTCCAGCTTGAGCAGCATAAAACCTTTCCTACCATTTTCCGGTGCATGGTGTGAACAGCCTTTTGAACAATGATGATATTATCAGAGCTCAGCCTTCCCGGGATGAAGCTTGTTTGTGCAGGCCCAATTACTCTTGTCATGAATCCCTTCAATCTCTCCACCGTTACCTTTGTGATTGTCTTAAACAACACACTACATAAGCTAATCAACCTGTCACTTTGGCAATAAGTACTAATAAAGCATTATTAGTCTCGGGCGGTAAAAGCCCTGTCCTGGAAAAAGTTAATACAAACCGATAGAGAGATTCACTCATCACTGCCCAATTATGCTGGTAGAAGAGTGGTTGGTATCCGTCTGGACCTGGCGCCTTGTAACTCCCCATGTTTCGAACAGCTTTTTCAACATCCGTTTCTGAAAAAAGCTTCGACAACACTCTCTGGTCCTCTTGGGAAATCCGCATAAAACCGTCATGCGGGAGAGACTCCACCACTGCTTCCACATCCTCCAGAGAGTACAACCGCCTATAATATTCGAGAGCTATTCCTTCAAGCTCCTTTGCATCTGTTATCCATCTACCATCATCACCCTTCAACATTTCAATCCGGTTTTTACGTCTGCGAATGATTGTAGAGGTATGGAAGAAACTTGTATTCCTATCACCATGAACAACCCAATTCACCCTAGACTTCTGAAACCATAAGACTTCCTCCTGCTCTAGTACCAAGTCAAGCTCACTCAAGAGCTCTTCTTCACGGTGTAGCAGAACATCTGTCTGGCGTAGGTCCAATTGCCCTTGAACATCTTTGATATCACCAAGTAACTTCTCCTTCTTCTTCTGTACATTACCAAAAACTTCTCTGTTCCATTCCTTCAGTGTCTCCTGCAACCTCTTAAAAGCGACTGGAGTTGCAATCTCGTTATTCCAAGAGTGAGCCAGTAACTCCTTAAAACTAAGATGTGTCAGCCACGCTGCTTCAAAATGAAAAGGGCGTCTCTTTGGATCCATCCTCACCTCTGAATTTAAACGTGCAAGCAAAGGCGCATGATCCGAAGCTAAAAACGGTAAATGTGTCACCGTTGCTTCTTCCCATTTCAAACGAGCATGAGCACAACACATAACACGATCCAGTCTCTTGGCCACAACAAACCACTCCTCTTTTCCTCTTCTCCAAATATATTTATTCCCTTTGAACCCATATCAATCAGAGAAAGGTCATTAATCCATCCTCCGAAAGATAGGGAGTCCGATGATAAACGGCCATTCCCACCCGACCGCTCATCCAACCGGAGAATTGTGTTAAAATCTCCTCCTATCACCACAGGTCCCTCTACCCCTCTTACCACATCACTAAGCCTACCCCACAACCCACCCCTTCGGCTCGTTGTGGGTGCCGCGTATACCACCAACCAATTGACTGAATCTAACCCATTCACAACTTTAGCGTGAATAAATTGGTCGGTAGACTCGACAATCATCACATCTCTAATTCTGGTGCGTCATAAGAGCCAAAGCCCCCCCACTCTGTCCCACCGCATCTAGCCGGAAAGAGTTATCAAACCCTAACCTGTGAAAAATACGACCTGCTCGATCACCACCGGCGTGAGTTTCAAAGACGGCTAACATATCTACAGGGAATTTCTTCAAAAGATAATGAATTGATCATCTCAACTTGGGTTTATTTGCCCCCCGACAATTCCACAAGATGCAATTCATCATGACTCTGCAATAACATAACAAAACTACCGGGGAACCCCGTTACTCCAGCTGAGCGACCTCGCCGCTCTCCGCCATGTCATTCTGGGCACCCGACCCCAAAACCATGAGTGACAAGGTCGAATCCAACTCATCTGCCTCTAAAGCGGAGTTGCTCCTCCCCTGTACAATACCATCATGTATCTGTGCAATCTCCGATGAGTACAAACCTCCCAATCTCCCAAAGCAGACAATTTATTTTCTCCCCTTAGTGGGCCGAACACTAGCCCCCTTGTAGGTCGTGCAACTTTCGAATGAGTGGGCTTCGGTCCATTAAGTGCTGAGCTTTTCATCCCAAGCCTTATCTCCTTTACTGTTTCCCGTGTCCGACCACTACTCCTCGGATCCGAACCCGTAGCCCCAAAAATCACTCCCTTTCCTTGAGCAACACTCTTTCCACTAATCAGTTGATTCTGATTGTTAACATTTTCCTTATCCACTCCTGTAGAATCAACTTATTGCCTTAAGTCCTCCCTATCAATATCCTCCACCAAGTTACCAAAAATATTAGATACTGTAATTAATGCAGAATCTTTCACCGCCAAGGGTTCTCGGCGGTAAGCTCCACCCCTACTACTCACCGCACCTCCGGTAGACCTCCTCGGACTCCCCTGCGAATCTGATCTCCTACCTTTCGCCGTCACCACTGTGAACCCGTCTTCGAACTGAGTACCCCGCTGTACTTCCGTGACAACAATCGTCAGCGGTGTCACTTCCACTGGAGGCATCTCTCGACGGTTGTGTGGGCATAAATGCACTAGATGACCATAGAGGCCACACAAAGAGCAAATGTTCGTAAGTCCCTCGTAGAATACATAAAATCTCACACCGTTCACCATCACTGATCCTTTCAAGGGCCTCTTCAAATCAACCTCCACACAAATTTGGGCAAATATTGCTCTCTCAAGGTTCAGAGTTTTCAGATCCACTCGAACCGGCTTCCCAAGACCCTTTGCAATACCCATTAGAATGTATCGGTGGTAAAAATGCACATGGATGTTTGTGAGTCGAACCCAAACAGGTGTAGTAACGATCTCATCCGTTAACAGATTGAACTCCGATGACCAAGCCTGCCCCATTAGGTAGCTCCCAAACACTCTCCACGGTCCCCCAGACAGTGCGGCCAAGTATTCCTCTTCCCTCTCAAAATGTACCATAAAAATTTGACGGGGCAGATCCATCATGAACATAGCAACGTTAGGTTTCCATAACTCCTGTAGCTTCTGACTCAACATTGCTATCGAGACATGCCTGCCTAAAACCTTGACAATCATGCACCTTTTCCATAAACTCTTCATCACCGACAAAAATTCATCTCCGATCGTGACTACCACCATCCTCCCCATTCGGAAACTCCAAAACAACCCTCTCCGACACAAACCCATCAGCCAAAACTTCCTCCGGGATAGGCAAACACCCGCTATTACAACCGATAACCTTTTGCACCCATGTCTGAGACGTATCCGGTGGATCTCCTAGAGGTTTCCCTCCAATATCCACCATAGTCGCGTCCTGATCGCCCCCACCCGAAACCCTAGAGTCCCCCATTACAATTATTCTCACCTCCTTTTCTTTGGTAGGTGTGAGCTCACATAAAGTCTAAAATTAATGCATCAATTAATTCATTATTTCTATAATATTTTACTATTATTAAAAATAATAATTTAAACTAAAATGTAAAACATAAACGAAATGAAAAAATACAACAAAAAAATATCAAAGTAAAATATGAATAGAGATTACGTAAATATAAAATTAGATATTTTAAAAAGACTAGAAATAGAGGAAAATAAAGCTATCATAATGGAACAACAATTACTTTCAAGAGTTACAATTATTAGGATATAGAAAATAAGCTTTTAAAAAAAATAAACACAAAAATTTAAAGGTTTTTTAAATCAAGAGGTTATTCAATTTTTGGTGTTAAATTATAAATTCATGTTATCGATTAAAAGTCGGTGCATATTATTATTTTCACTTATAGTATAATATAATTAATAAAAGATATATGTATTTTAAACTTTAGACTATGTTTGTTAGTGCTAATTTATAAATTCATGTTACCGATTACAACCAGAAGGATTTGCTCCATATTATTATTTAGAATTGTAAATAATATAAATAATTAAAATAGTTTGAGTGATCTATGTTATATATCGTTTTCAAATTTGAAAAATGATGAAATTTGTTATAAAAAAGGTATATCCAAAAAATGAGCAAATTTTAATCAAGTGCTCAAAAATTAAAATAATGTATATATTTAAGAGAAATGTATAAGATTACTTGAAATAAAACATATTAAAGAAAACTCACTATTGCAAAATTTTAATTAATTTTTTTTAAAAAAATTCTATTTAAAAGTAGAGTCTTATGAGTTTGTAGATTTATGAGAATCAAACTAAAAGAATACTACATAGAAACATACTAGACTATACATATTTTAAAGTATAAAAAATTATATATGTGAACATAATATTTCTTTTGTCAAACAGTTAAGATAAAATATAATATTTGATGTTATAATATGATGTTTATGAATAGAAACAAGTTCAATTATGAGATTTATTGCTAGAAAGCAAAATATACGTGTAGTAAAACATTGTTAAAAAAAACTTGGCGACAAAAGGTGGGTATATTCTCTAAGATTTTTTACGTGTATGTTAATAATTAATGATCACTCAACTGATAAAAAAACAAAAGAGTATTGGAAGTTGAAAGTAGATGAAAAATAGTTACAATATGTCTTCATAACCAATATGTTATAATTGTGATAATATAATGTAAAAAGACAGACGAGTGTATACGGAAAAATAAAAAAGAAAAAATTGTCAAAAAATGTTAAAGGAAATAGATAAATTATATATCGATTAATAAAATAAGTTTGAAATCTATATAGATTTATATTTTTAATAATGAATAATTATAATTATATTCAACAGGTCACATTAATAATAAAAATGTTATAGTCCCGCGCGTTGTGCGGGTTATAAGTCTAGACATCTCAATACTCTCTTGAAACAATTCGATCCGTTTTTTCTATAACCTAGTATCTAATGATCTCATACTCACTAGCAACCTACCCCTAATCATCAACAACAGCGAATAACCATAATAAACCAACTCCAATAATCAATAACCGTCAAGAAATAATATAACATCAATTCCAACAATAATCCAGAACATAACCAATAAGGAAACCAACATTCCTAACATCCATTCTAGACCACTAAGTTCCACTCTAGCATCCTAACAAAGACACAGAGAAAACAACCGAGTCTCTAGAACATCCTCCTCTTCATCGCCTTGATCCCACAATCACACTTTGCCTTTACCTGCGCCACAACACAAAAGAGAGGCGTAAGTATTACCAGAAATACTTAGTGAGGCAATCATTCCATCTAATAGGCTATACACAGAAGCAATAAGATCTCTCATGCCACAAACAACAATAATAAAACAAACCAGAAACATGCACAAAACAAAAAGACCTAAACCGCTCGCTGTCAGAAGGGTCTCGACCAACACCCAAAAGTGTCGACCGACACTGGTCAACTGGTGTCGACCGACACCACATTGATGTCGACCGACACCTGCTCGACACTCCCGAAACCCTAACGGTGTCGGTTGACACCTCCACATGGTGTCGGTTGACACCTCCACATGGTGTTGACCGACACCTCCACATGCTGTCGACTGACACCTCCACATGGTGTCGACCGATGCTCACTAAGTCCCTGTGTCGTCCTCGCGTTGGTGTCGACCGACACTGATGCCGAGCAGTGATTTCCTTCGAATAGAATCTCCGAATCTCGGCTCCAAGCTTCTCCTTTTCGTCCCACAAGATCCCATGAACGAATCCAAGCCTCAGGAGCTACGAAAAACTCACAAACAACCAAAGGAAACAACCACACAACACACAAAATCACAGAAACAAAAATCTTAGCTTATATAAGCTATGGTCATGCATTCACCTTAGCCAAACAACGAGATCTCACAAACACACGACTAAACCACACCACCACAAGATTCCACCATGTTCCTAGCTTTGGATCAACACCGTCCAGAAGAAAACTCACCTTATAGAGACAGAGAATCCACAAAAACCTCAAGAACTCTCACAGAGACTTTGTTCTCTCTTCTTTCTCTCTTAGATGTGCAGAAACAACTAAAAGAAGTGGAAGTCGTCGAGTTTTCCCTTAAAAACTCGAGTTTAGGGCTTTTCTAAACCAGCCACGCGAACCAGAGAATTGAAATCGAACCGATTTGACCAACCGCGAATGGTGTCAACCGACACACTAGGAGTGTCGATCGACACCCCTACCAAAAATTGAATTTCTGGTTCGCGGATGTTACACCTCTTCTCAATCTAATTCACTGACTATGTTGGGCTTATATCATTTTGATGGCTCGTTATTGCTCGACTTGGATCACAAAGGCACCAAAGTGTATTACAATATAAGAGTTACTTTCTGTACAACTATCTCTCGAGATATCTAAATCCCTCCATTAGCTCCAAATTAGCATACGAAACTATGATGAATAAACTTTATTTGTATCACACATTCATATGTAGCAAACTCTCACACTCTTTCATCTGAGTATATACATTCTAAGATTTTTCAATTCTTCCTACAGTTCATTGATTTGCTAAAATTTGAGTCAATCGGGGTAAATTTCAGTTTTTTATTTATTTGATTTTTAACTTGTTGATAAAATACTCGAGATCAAGATACTTTTTTTTTCTTGTTTAAAAACGTAATACAACTTTTTGTAAGATATCTTGTTAACCTTTTTTATTTATCCAGTCATACTCTTTATGTAAATCAATTGGGTTCTGAACAATAGAACCATCTTCATCATCTTTCTTTAAATAAACTCCATCTTCTCTTGCTCTCCAATCCCATAGGCCTTCCGTATCTAAATTACTGAAAAGTTTGAATGATGTAAAACTCTGATAATGTTTATAGTTATGACCTTGTTTCAGTTTACACATAAAACGTGTTGTATGAAAAAAGTTAGGGCCAAAATAAAATGAATAATCTTGTCCCATTGGTATTATTTTTGGACCAATAACGTCATTTTTGGAATAACATCTTATCCAAAGATTTTTGTTGAATTTAAGCTCGTTCGCGATCCTGATTCCGCTGCTAGATACATGGTTGAACAATCAAAGACTTAAAACAAATAAAATGACCGAGAAGTTTTTCATACTTTTTTTTGGAGTAGATGTTTAGATCTTGTGTTTTGTTAACTTGGTTTTTGTGTAGCTGGTATTTATATACATACACACATCTGTATAACTATGGTTGGAACACGATTTCTTGAGGTACTAGTTTCTAAGTTTTAGCTTATACGATATATGTCAAATGGCGTAATATTTTCCATAATTATTTCATATATGTAAATGTATTAAAAAAAATCAATATTAGGTATTTGTATCTATTAAAATGGAAGTTTGAAATAAAAAGGATAAAATCATGTAACTATAATTGTGTATGATAATCAATTAACGCAGTAGGAAATACTCCTCTAAGAACATCAGAAGTGAATAGAGCTGTGTGCATTACTATATTCTCAGAGATAAATTTCTAAAACGATATCAATTAATGACTTATACTGAAATATCAAACATAATCAATTATATATCTGAATTTTAACATAATCAATGATTCTACTATATATCTTTAAAATGTATATGTATCTTTAAAAATATTAACATAATCTATTTTCCAAATCCATTCAATTTTAATCAGTTAATTTATAAAAAAATATTCAAAAACGTGAATTAATAATTCATATTGACATATTTATCATTTATATAATAAAAACAAAAGTGAAAAGGGAAATAAATTCGGTATGAGTTATTATTTAAATATACTAGATAAAAGTAGGCGCAAGTGTATTAAGTTATTAACTATTAACATAGAAATATAAAGTTATTATTTATGAACAGAAGAAATCAACGTGGAAGGAAAAGTATAAAGGAAACCTAAAACTTACCACAAAACCAAAAGAACAGAAGAAGATAAATATATCTTGTTCCACACGAAAGCAAATTAGGTCCACCGTCCAAATTATGACAAGATCGTTCCTTCCAAGTCTCAGGATGTTTATTGTTTCGTGCACTTGATAATCATCATAATACTCATGCGAATGTGATTATTTATAAACTAAATCATGAGCTATGATAAAAATAAAAATAAACTATTACTGAAGAAATGAGAACTATGCAGCAAATAGAATCACCAAGCAACAATCAATCATAATTACGCTTTTTGTTTGTTGTTTCTTTCTATGTTCTTAGAAAATAATTTGGTATTTTAAGATTAATAAAATGTACAACGTGCAGGTCCCAATGCATGAAGTTTCGTAAATTAACAATTAAAATGATGATACAACTAATACCTAAATAAAGATTCTTTGAAAAAGGAACTATAAAGGTGAAAGAAACGAAAATTCGTGGGTTGACTAATTAAGCACTTTACGTTATTCAACAAATGTTTACCCAAGACCTTACAACACCTCCACGACGGATTAGTCATATTTTTTTTAAATTACGAGATAATCTAAAAGATTCTTTATATCCACTTTGAAAATGAGAAAACATGCTCGAGATCAAAATTATCTATTTTAAAACGATTATAGATGATATAATACAAGGCGCTTCTCATTGACAATTGACAGTTTGACACGGTCTGAATAAAACTCCCACTCGGAATAACAATTTACGAAATTGATTTAATACAAACAAAATAATTGTTTTTTTCAACAAAATGAATTACTATAAATTAAAGAACGTAAACAAAAATTACAAAGACATAGATTTGTTCATAGGACTCGGATATGTCACGAAACTCCATAGAAACCTTAAAACAATATTTTAAAACCTAAAAATAGAGACGTTACGAAAAACGTATAATTATCTTAAAAGAAAAAAGAAAAAAAAAAATATGATCCTCTCATAGATATATAAAAAAAAGTGTGCAAAGAACATGCTTCACTTAAACAAAGACTTTAGTTTGGTCTCAAAGGTTACTTGCAAGGAATAAGAAAAGTGTAAAGCTTATTTTCTCTCACCTTGCTCTATTATAAGTATATCCTCTACTTTAGATTTCCTCATCATTCTTTCTTACATCAAATCATTACCTAAAATCAGAGAAAAACATTGAGACACAAGGAAAGCAACTTCAAAGATATGGAGATCAAAGTTGATGAAGATCATCCAAGAAGTACTAAAGAAGACATCAAAAAGCCACTTCTTGAACAAGACAAAGACTTTCCAGATATAGAAAGAACAACATGGATACAAAAGGCAATAGGTCAAACGTTTCAAACCACTGCTCATTTAGCCAATCTCTTACCAACAGGAACGGTTCTCGCGTTTCAGCTCTTATCGCCAATTTTTTCAAAACGGCGGTCAATGCGATTTAGTTAGCAAGATCATGACATCGACACTAGTGGCAATATGTGGATTCTCTTGCTTTATACTTAGCTTCACGGACTCTTACAAAGACAAAAACGGTACTATTTGCTACGGATTCGCAACATTCCACGGGTTTTGGATCATCGACGGATCCACAACTCTTCCTCAGGAATTATCAAAGAGATACAAGCTAAGGTTTATAGATTTTGTTCACGCCTTCATGTCTTTTTTCGTGTTTGGTGCGGTGGTTTTATTCGATCGGAACGCGGTAAATTGTTTCTTTCCGGCACCGTCAGCTGAAGCATTGGAGGTTCTAACGGCGTTGCCGGTTGGCGTAGGGGTGTTTTGTAGTATGTTGTTTGCAACATTTCCTACAACACGCAACGGGATTGGTTTCCCACTTTCTAGTAAATGATTCGATCTATCTATGTAACTTGTGGTTCAAGATTCATTCTTTGATGTTCCCT
The DNA here is from genome assembly GCF_030686135.1 of Camelina sativa. NCBI lineage: Eukaryota > Viridiplantae > Streptophyta > Magnoliopsida > Brassicales > Brassicaceae > Camelina > Camelina sativa. The sequence continues at coordinate 12,625,412 of NC_141890.1, forward strand.
TGAAAGAGACTTCTTAAAAAAAAAACCATGTATACTGTTTCTTGTACTCAAACTAATAATATTAATTATATGCTAAACCGTGACTCTGTGTTATTGTTAACACAGACCTGATATTACAAATGAATCAAAAAGCAAAAAAGAGAGGTAATTTAGATTACCTCAAGAAGACACATCTGCCACCGGTAGGTGGATGATGAGTTTTGAACAAGAGCCAATAGGCGGTTTAAGCAGAGAACAAACGTAACTCTGACGACGAGGTGCCAATTCCAACCCTGGTGGCGTGAAACTTGTTAGGGTGAACACAACCACTACGAAAGTATCGAATTGGTGACCTAAGCTTTAATTCAATTATACTTAGCCAACCCGTATAATCCGGTTTAGGCTGGTTTGCTATTACAATTTATGAAAACCAGAGACGAGTTCAAGATTAAAAGGTATTAACGAAGGTTATTTGCATTTGCATTTCATCTTCCTCAATCCTCATCATCAGTTTAAGGTCAGTGTGTTGGTTTTTTCGTTTATTCCTTCAGTTTTGAATCTCCATCTTTATGTTTACTTTGGTTTATTTCCCCTTTTTTGGTTCCACGACAGTCAAATGTTAGTTCTTGTGTGTCTTCGTTTACTCTTGGTTTACTGACAGTCTCTAAAATCTCTCTTTAGTCTTCGAGTTCCAAATCTCTGTTTCCTGTAAAACAATTCCAAATCCCCCATAAGCCATATGGGTTTCTCTAAAGATTCAAGATTTCAGAGTTGTTAAGTTTTTCTATCATTTAAAAAAAAAAAAAATTGAGTCCTAGTGTAAAATAAAAAGTGTAAAAAAGAGGTAATTTAGATTACCTCATTTGGGTCTAACCACAAGGGTGTGGAAGACAGACGTCCACGAGGAGTACGGCCCTCGGGTGTGGAAGACAGACGTCCACGAGGAGTACGGCCCTCGGGAGAGATGATTCTCCAGATTGACTGGGAGAGAGTTACATTCCACTACGGGAAGAAGATTCTCGGGACTTAGTGCTCGGACAATAGAAGATGCCAGAACCACACTGGGAAAGATTGTATTCCACTAGGGGAAGAAGAAGCGGCGCACGGAGACAGTCCTCCGGCGAGAAGAACATCCTCCTCGAGGCATGATGCTCGAAAGAAGCCAATGTAATTGGGTACCAATGTAAACTCGAACCCTGGTGGGAGTAGTTCTCAACTGAGAGACTCGACCACTTTGAACAGGCTCGAATTGGTGTCTAAACTTCAATTTTGTTTATACTTAAACGGAATCCTCGGGTAAAAATAGAGTAAACAAAGCCCGCTAAGAACCCAATAAACTGAGCCCATTAAAGTTTAATTTTAATTGCATTCTACAGCTGTGATATTTTTCTTCTCTTTGCTGTGTTTCTTCTCAAATTTGCCACAATCTAAATCAAGGCTTCATCAATATATCATATGATAAATCACCGTAATATCATTGGATAAAATGATAATTTGTTCACAATTTTCTAAAACCACTTAAAACGAAGAGACTAGATGTGTCATCACATGATAAAAGTATAAACCATAATAATAGGTGATAAACGAAACGATTATTTTGTTCACAAATCACATATATAAACACTTGGAGACAAAGAAACGAGCTATCTCAATGACCATTGAAACATCTTCACATTCATAGCAATGTCATCTTTGTCCTTCTCATATTTTTTATAAATTATATGATTTAAAACTAGCATATTAATTACAGTCTAGTGAAGACGAAGATGAATAATATAACAGTCTTTGTATAAGATTCAAACAACAATGACTCACAACCAAAACATGATACGACGACTACCACACTAAATCTCAATATCTTATCACTAAACGAAAGATCTTATGGAAGCAGAGAAAGTCTGGGATAAACTGAGAATCTGATTAAAAAAGAGGTAATTTAGATTACCTCAAATCGCCAACCAGAGAGAGCGCTCTCTCTAGATAGGCAACCCCTAAGTTAGGAATTCAGAACAAAGGGGGTTAGTTAAGCCTCCTTGCGAAAGCATAGCCACATAGGGGCACATAGTACTCGCTGAGGCGCCAAACATGTTGCAACTTCCTTTCTCAGGATTGCATAGGAGAGAATTGTCTCTCCATCGGTACCAATATAGATGTCGAACCCTGTCGGGATTAACTTTGCATGCTGAGTTATGACCACTTTGGTTGGGCCCGAATTGGTGACCTTACGTCTCTCTGCTTAGTACTTAAATTAGCTTTTTCACATTATAACCTAATTTATTCCTGGTTTAGTTCGGTTTGTTAAAGAAGTTAGTTCGGTTCGCTAAAGAAGTATATTTGTTTGGTGTTACGATCGAGTGTTTTTTTCCTTAGCGTTCTAAAATCATGCACCGGATTTTGGAACAAGGGAATGGCCATTGTTATTAGATATGAATCCCACGAGTTCATAGCAAGCAGTTTGACTGTAACGACAGAATTAAAGCCCACGAGTTCATAGCAAGCAGTTTGACTGTAACGACAGATTTAAAGCTTCTTTGGAGGGTTTTTGCCGGATTAGCATTAAAAGGTGTGGCTTCATGGAATGTTCTGCTTTTGTTCCTATGTGCAATGTGATTCTTGTTCGAAGCAATCAAGCGGTTTCGTCACATGGCATATATACTGGAATAAGGCCAAGCTGTTATCTCTGTAAGTCGAAACTCTAAGAGAATAAACTGAAAAGCTTCTTGTATTCACATTAAAGAGTTACAAGAAAAGGATTTATAGTAGAACTACAACTTAGCATTACTTCCTAAAAAACCTGCAACTTATTCAACAACTCCTACATGTTCGGAAGCCACCTTCCTATGAGTTGACTACTTCAAACTAGATGATAAAACACTTAAAAGACTAAATAAACTTGATAAAAGACTTCATTTCCTCCCCTAAACTGGAATACCTCCTTTCCAGTTTACACGTCCTTAGCTCTTACTCCCATCCTGCTCCTGAGATTCTTGAACACCTCAAGCTTCACATCCTTCGTCATTATGTCTGCTATCTGATCTTGCGTACCACAGTAGTTGAGTTGAATGATCCCATCATTCACCAACTCTCTTAGATAGTGAAACCTGACATGGATGTGCTTACTCCTTCCATGTAGCACTGGATTCTTTGACAACTTTATAGTGGAACTGTTGTCACAGAACATAACTGTTCCTTCCTCTTGTTCAAACCCGATTTCTGACAGAACATTCCTTCCTCTGCTTCTGTGGTATACAGCGTCACAATTGGTTGTTTCTTAGAGACCCATGATACCGCTGCTCCTCCCAACATAAAGACGTATCCTAAAGTGCTTTTAAAATCATCAACATCACCTGCATAATCACTGTCCACATATCCAACCAGCTTTTGTTCCCCTCCATACTTGTATTGAATACCAAAATCTCTTGTTCCCTGAATGTATCTCAGGATTCTCTTCACTGCAACCATATGTTGCTCATTCGGACTTTCCATGTATCTGCTAACCAAATTTACTGAGTAAATCAAATCTGGTCTTGTAGCAGTTAAATACCTGAGGCTACCAACAAGCTGCTTGAATGTCCTGGGATTCACCTCTTCTCCTGCTCCTGCCTTACTCAACTTATGACCTGGAACCATGGGATTCTTAACAGCATTGCACTTCTCCATCTCGTACTTCTGTAGAGTTTCTTCTGCATACTTTTTCTGATTTATGAATATCCCCTTTTCATCCTGAACAACCTCCACTCCCAAGAAGTACTTCATTTTCCCCAGATCCGTCATTGAAAACTCATTCATCATTGAGCTTTTAAACTCCTCAAGCATCCTAGTTGAGTTTCCCGTATAAATGAGGTCATCAACATAGAGACTTACAATGAGACAATGCTCCCCTTCCCTTTTGACGAACAGTGTGTGCTCACAGTAGCATTTTCCAAAGCCCTCCTTCTGAAAATAACCTTCAATGCGACTGTACCAAGCTCTAGGAGCTTGTTTCAGGTCGTACAACGCTTTCTTCAATCTATAAACCTTCTCTGATTCTCCACTGACCTCAAACCCCTTTGGTTGTTCTACAAAGACCTCCTCCATCAGTTCTCCGTGTAGGAAAGCACTTTTAACATCTAGTTGGTAAACAGTCCAACCGTTCTCTGCCGCTTTGCTCAGTATTACTCTTATCGTATCCCATCTTGCTACTGGTGCAAAGACTTCATGAAAGTCTACTCTTTTTTTCTGATGATAGCCCTTTGCAACCAATCTTGCCTTGAACTTATAAATCTCTCCATTCTCATTGAGTTTGGTTTTGAACACCCATTTTACTCCGATCACCTTAGCTCCTTCTGGCAACTCAATTAGTTCCCATGTGTTGTTTTCTTCTATTCCAGCAATCTCCTTTTCCATTGCTTTTCTCCACACTTCTTCTTGTGTTGCTTCCTCATAGCTCGTAGGATCCTCTATGAACAGTGCTAGTATCTCTCCTTCTTCTTCTGTCACCAAGAAACCAACCCCTTTAGTGTCAAAGTCTTTGAACCACATTGGTCTCCTAATCTCCCTCTTAGATCCTTCTCTGACAGGAACTTTAGCTTCTGCGATTGGTTCAGCCTCCTCTGCCACTGTATTTTCTTCTTCCCCAACTTGATTTTCTTCTTCTACATTCTCCTCTCCCACTGGTTCGATCTCAGAATCATCCCACACAAGCTCTTTCTCTCCTTGTTTTTCTTCCCAGTTCCAACCTTTACTCTCATCAAAGTGAATGTCTCTACTTATCACCATTTTCTTAGTTACTGGATTATAGAGACGATACGCCTTTGATTCTTTGCTCACTCCAAACATTACGCACTTGATACTCTTCTCGTCAAGCTTGATGTGCCTTTCATATGGTACAAGAGCATAAGCAATGCTTCCGAATACTCTGAGATGACTCACCGATGGTTTCTGGTTGCTCCACTTTTCCTCTAGTGTGATATCTCCTAGCGCCTTTGATGGACTTCGATTTAGTATATGAACAGCATATTGGACAGCTTCTGGCCAGAAACGTCTTGGAACCCCCATCTCTAGCATCATACACCGTGTCATGTTCATGACTATTCTGTTTTTCCTCTCTGCAATCCCGTTCTGTTGCGGTGTATATGCAGCTGTGAGTTGACGTTTGATACCATACTCTCTGCAGTACTCATTAAACTCCTGAGAATTGAATTCTCCTCCCCTGTCAGAACGTAGACACACCAAAAACTCTCCTAGTTCCCTTTCTACACCAGCCTTTAACTCCTTAAAGACTCTAAAAACATCTGATTTCTCTGACAAGAGATAAGTCCAACACTTTCTACTGTAATCATCTATAAAGTTGATGATGTACCTTTTTCCACTCTCATACACTGGAGTGATTGGTCCACATATGTCAGTGTGAACCAATTGGAGCCAACGAGTTGATTTCCACAAGCTTTTCCTTGGGATGCTTTCTCGATTATGCTTTCCTCTCATACAGATATCACATATAGCCTCTTCTGCTTCTTGACTCAGCTTTGGTAATCCAACCACCATGTTCTTTTCTGCTAGAGAGCTCAAGCCTTTGTTGTTGAGATGTCTGTATCTTCTGTGCCATAAGTTGTTTGTCTTCTCCATCATCTGTAGGCAGCAACCTTCTTCGGATTCTTTTCCATCTTTGACAACATCAAGGACTATGAACATCCGGTTCTTTGACATTATTGAGTGCATAATCATTCTCTTCTCCTCTTTGTGCCACACTTCATACACTCCGTCTTCAATAATGACTCTTAGTCCTTTCTCCTGCAGTTGTCCCACGCTAAAGAGATTGTTATTCAGTCCGGGTACATAATAGACATCTGAGATTACTTGGATCCTTCCATTGATCTCAAGTCGCAGCTTTCCTTTTCCGTCTACAGACATTCTCCTGTCATCTCCCAGTTTCACGTTTCTTTGAAAGGTATTGTCAAGCTCAATAAACCATTCCTTTGAACCACACATGTGATTGCTACAGCCTGAATCTAGGAACCAAACCTGTTCTTTTCGGTTTTTACCTCCTCAATTTGTGCCATCAGAAGCAAGTCTTCTTCCATCTCGACATAATTTGCTTCCTTGTCCCAATCTGGACATTCAGACTTGTAGTGACCCATTTTATGACACTTGAAACACTCCACATGTTCTTTACCACGACCTCTCCCTGGATAACCTCCTCTGCCTCTTCCTCTGGCTGAGTATCCTCCTCTGCCTCTACCTCTGATCAGTTTCCATTGATCTTCAATCTTCAGAACTTTCTCCTCTCCATCATGTTTGATCATGTTTTGCTCATGAACCATCAAGGAACTATGTAGACCATCTACCGTCATGCTCTTGATGTCTTTAGACTCTTCAATTGCACATACTATGTATGTGAACTTCTCAGCAAGAGTTCTGAGAATCTTCTCAACGATTTTCGAATCGGGCATGTCTTCTCCAAAATTGCGCTTTGGCAACCTCCATCACTCGTGAGAAATACTCTATCGTCTCACCATACCTCATCTCAATGACTTCAAAGTTTCTTCTCAGCCTTTGTAGTTGTGCACTCTGCACCCTCTCATTCCCTTGATGTTTCTTCTTCATCGATTCCCATAACTCCTTAGCCGTGTTCTTCTTGAGAATCGTTTTCAGAATCTTCTTGTCAATTGAGGCGAAGAAATAATTCTTCACTTTGTGATCTGTTACCGTCTTCTCTACAATCTTCTCTTGCAACTCGTTTCTTTGTGCACCTGACAGAACGGTTCCCCTCTCCTGACTTGGAATGCCGATTTCTATCAGATCCCACCATTCCTTTGACCGGAGAAAGTTCTCCATCAACATCGCCCAGTGCTCGTAGTCGCCATCGAACTTTGGTATGATCATCACGTCTTTGTCACCCATCGTTTCTCTCAGATTAGTAACAAGCTCTGATACCACTTGTTATCTCTGTAAGTCGAAACTCTAAGAGAATAAACTGAAAAGCTTCTTGTATTCACATTTAAAGAGTTACAGGAAAAGGATTTATAGTAGAACTACAACTTAGCACTACTTCCTAAAAAACCTGCAACTTATTCAACAACTCCTACATTTTCGGAAGCCACCTTCCTATGAGTTGACTACTTCAAACAGATGATAAAACACTTAAAAGACTAAATAAACTTGATAAAAGACTTCACAAGCGAGTTTAGTTTTGTTTACTTTTAACGCTTGTGCAACCCTATATATGAGATGTTAAAATGTTGCAGTAACTTCGTAAAACTCGATAATGATCCTGACGTTTTATTGTTGAATACACTTGTTGATATGTATGCCAAAGTCGGTAGCCTTATTAGATTTTCACTTCTTGTTTTCAAGGAAATAAAAGAGTTATGCCATTGTTTTTTTGGAATACTTCATGACATTAAGGCTTGGCTCTGGATTTAATTGTGAAGATTGATCAAAACGAAAATTCGTGCCAGCATGTTTGTTGTCTCAAGTTCATTAAAAGCGTTGTTTTTTTGGGATAGGGCTTGATGAAATGGGAACGCAGTTACATGGTGTCCTGGTGAAGTTGCTAACGTAGGGAATTTCGCCAAACCACATTACTCTAGCTAGTGAGCGTCCTCTGTGCGTGTAACCACGTAGGACTTGTCTTCGAAGCGAAACACTATGTTGAAACCCATGTAATCTCGGTTTGGTGTTAAACCGATACAAGATCACTTACGCTTATGAATGATGTGTGAGGCAGGGCAGGGAAACTAACTGAAGCGATGAGAAAATAAAATGCCGTTTGGATTACGTTTCTTGGCCCGGGAAGTGATAACAAGAACGTAAAGTTCACAAAATTTGCTGCAGAGAAAAATTAAAGAAAAGGTTCTTGAGCCTGAGAAATCAGGATCAAAGGTGCTTTTCAAGAATGGTATATAACCAGATGCGAGGATGTATGAGGAAGTAGTGAAGACTAGGAGAATAATGAGAGAGATTTAAATCAAAGACAAAAGCACATACTATTTCTGTATTTCATGTCCGAGATGGAACTCAATCCAAGGAGCAAAGAGACTTAAGAAAAGCTTGATGAGCTCAGAGAGTGTTTGAACAGAGTTGGTTATCGTTGGAGATAATCATATAGAAGATGCATGGTTTCTTGTTCTTGTAGTTGTAAAGATTAATGGTTGATTATTTGTATTTGTAAAATTATAATGGGACAATTGGTAAAATGATTAAAACTGGACCACTAATTGATTTTTTTTTTTTAAGTATTTTGATACATTTCTGAACTATATGACTGAAAAAAAACAACGGTGTAAATTGTAATTAATTATTTCGAAATAAAATACTATGTTATTTACACATAAGCTAAAGTATTTGTGAATTATGAAATTGACTTTATATATATATATATATAGAAAAAAAGTTTGTTGGTATTAAGGGCATCTTCAACTCCACTCTATTTTACAGTCAAAACTCTATTATAGAGCAACATTTGGTCTAACCCTACTTTATATTTTATTCTAAAATAGAGAAAATGATAGGATTGCTCTATATTATAGAGCAACTCTATTTTTATCTCTATTTTTTTACACTACTTCTATTTTTACCTTTAAAATAGAATAATACATTAGAGGAAAACAATGCTCTATTTTAGAGAAAAAAATAGAGTAACACATTGGAGATGATCTAAGTACTGATTAAAACTATTTTTTTGATTTTTTTGGGAGTGTAAAAGGAGTTGTTTGTTTGGAAATAGAATGAAAAGAAGATAGTTAGCGTCTACAAGTTGTAAAAGATACTGAAACGTGTTGACAAACTTTAAACGAATATCTCATTAGTCTCATGTCGTGTGTGACTCTCTGGTACGTACACGTAGAGATACAGCTAACCAAACAAGACTTGTAAAGCTAAATGTGGACTCCATACTAAGAACTACTTCCACTGTTCGTACGTATAGTTCTCCCATATTTCTTCTTTCTTCTTCTCACGTCGTCTTCTCCTAAACTCAAGTTGTAAGATTATTTTAATATTTTAGATTTTTTTTCTTTATGAATAATTTTAAAATCAAACCTAAAATATCAGGACCTACATAATTATGATATTTCAAAAGTATCAGTGATAGAAACTACAATATTAGTATTTTTTTATTAAAAAATAATTGGTTATAATTTTATTAATTGGAAGAAGAAAAAAAACATACATAATACTTTTCGAATTGATATATTTGATCCAATGTAAGCAAACACATATTTCAAAACAATAGGCATAGTAAATATCTTGATAATTATATCCCAAAGATAATTTTGAGAAATTTGATTGGTGTGTGTTAGTCTATGCATCAACAAATCATAGAGACAATTTTGTCGTTAGTTCTACAATCGCTAATATTGTCGATATCAATTTGGACCAAAGACAACCGTTGATCCATCTGTTTTCTTTTTTACTTGATTTTTTTCTTCCAAACGAATTGAAACCGTGTTTTCTTTTCTTTGTCGCCGTGCATTAAACTCTAGTCTCTATATAAATAGACCAAGTATGAAGTATTCACCATTGAAACTTATTAGAAATCCGAATACTTTCAAGAACTTTTTCGATCTTAAAACATTTTCAAGAACGGGAGAGAAACTAGCTAGAAAAGATCGAATTAAGGTCATCATGGTTAGATCAGAATTAGTAAGACGAAGATTCCTATCTGGAAATGAAATGGCGCCGGCGCCGGTGATTTCTCGCCGGACATGTTCAATGTCTCCGACACTAGAGACCATTTTCGAGGATGATTTTAATCATCAAGATCCACATTACAGAGTCGTCGTCGTAGGAAAACGACATCGTTTGTTTCTTCTTGTTCCGGCGATCATATCTGCCGTATCTTGTGCTTTGTTGTATAGACAAGATCGTGTTGTTCGATTTTCTTGAACATACATACATATATGTTATGTATTTTAATGTAACTATGTATAAGCTAAAGAGTTTTTTTTTTAATATAATCTTATGTCTTTGTTTCAATTTATTGTGTTAATTTGGTCATTTGATTCACAAATAATAATATCAATTTATAGCATGTGTTTTATTCTTAATTAGTTCTTGGTTTTTTACCAATAGGACATTTCTGAACGTGGCTCGAATTTTTTTGACAAATGGATTCATATGCAAAAACGCGTCCTAGAAATCAACAAAACGAGACGGTATCAAATTATGCCGATAACTTATAGGTCTTTGGCCAATATATAACTTTTCGAAAACATGGTTAAAATGGGTGTTTTGACCTATGCAAAACACGTTTTCTTGTAAAAAAAAAATAAACCCGAGTCTTTAAAGTCCGAACTCTTTCTTGACCTAAAATCATGGATAGATTTTGTTATTAACAACACATTCAAATTACAAATCAAAGAAAGCAATCAACAGTCCTTGATAATCTTGTACAAGACAAAGTACAAAAGCGTAGAGAGTAGAAGAGGAAGAAATATCACAATCCGTTTAGGGGCCTTGACCGCAAAACTATCACATCCTTCTTCAAATATCGTTTCCAGTTTAGGCTGTGAGATGCTCTTCGATAATCGTCTCTGCTGAATCCGACGAGACATTGAAGGTGCAACCTCTCCCCATGTTTGAATAAACCTCATTTCAGTCGCCATTGATGCAGTTTTAGGAGTTTTGCTTGGGTTGAAATGGGCAGATGAATTAAGATTAAAGGTGTTATCGAAAGATTTTGGTTGTCCAATTAGTGGATGAGCACAAAGGAAGAAGGGCTTATATAGAGAAGGATTAGAAGACTTTTTTTAAAAGGTTATAAAAATATGCGAAAAATGTCAGTATCCAAAAATATCAAGTCAACACGTAGTAATCTCTTAAATTAATTCTTGTGCTAACTTTAGAGGTTCTAGAAAGTAAAAAAGGAAAAACAGTTGGTATAGATACCGGAATAAACAAACAAATTGTTCTTTTTATAGTGACATGTAAATTAGTTATATACTTATACATGTTGTATGTAAATAAAGATGTCATTAAAAGTTAAACATACTGATAAAAACGGTTATAAAAAAATGTGAAAATCTCGATTTTGAAAACAAAAAGAAACTAGAAAAGCAAATGTAGAATACTACTCCATTTTACTTAAATGCATATATTAATTTTTTTGTTTAGATAAAAATTAAAATAAGTGAAGTCAACATTTTTAGTCAACGTAAAACACAAAACAGAGCTTTAATAATCACAGTGGAGAAAGAATACAATTTCATCAATTAGATAACCAAAACCAAAAAAAAATCACAGAAGGAAAAAAAGAAACTTGAAACTTTCTTCAATGGCGAAAGAAGAAGAGAAGCGAACTCCACCGTCGTTGGAACCTCTTCTTCCTTCTTTGTCGCAATCTTTACCCCAACCCGAAGATCTTCCGCCGGAAACCTCTACTCCTCCGTCTAAGTTTGATCCTAGTCGAAGTAATTTCTCTAATTTTGTTTCCGCAACATCAAAAATTGATTTCTAGGGTTTTGCTTTCTGGGTTTTTTTGGTTGTTGCTCTTTCTTCAATTAGACTGTTGAGTTATCCTCCACCATTGTTAATCTTACCCAAAAAGCTCTCATTTTCTTAAAATTTCTCAATTCTAATCTGAACTCCTTTGGTACTAGCATAATCACGAATCTGACAGATCACTCTATGAAGAGAGAGCTTAGAGCTGTGATTGGTGTGAACAATCACTCTGTTTATATATGAATTTTGTTGGTTATAGCTTCATTAAGATCCTTCCTTGTTATGTTGTTGTTGTTGTTCTGTTCATATGAGTCCCTCACCACTAGCTTGCTGTGTTTCAATAGCTGTGCATTGTGTGGTATATTGTATCTAAACCAACTCCTTTGGAATTGATTCTGTTATTTTGAAAGTGATTGGGATCATCAAAAGGAAAGCTTTGGTTAAGGATTTGGCTGCAGCTTACCACACTGAGTGTCTTGCTCTTTGTCGAGATCTTCTTGAGCTCCAAAAGAGAAAAGACGAGGTTAGAATTCCAACTCTCCTGTCTCTCTCTATTCTTCATTGTGCATGTTTCTCATCATCTCTTTGTACATTGAAATGAACCTGTTATCTAAAGTCAAGTCCTGGTTTATCGTATATCGCATATGACTCAATGAATTGTTAAACCAAGGGCATGAAATCCAAAGTTGGGATTGAAATTGTTAGACTTGGAACCAAAACAGTGAAACTTGATGACAACAAAACTGCGCATCAGGCTAAACCGGCTTTTATGTGTTCTAAGTTTGCTCTTTTATTTTATTTGATGCAGCCGTTTCTGGACACAAAAGCAACTGAAGATCTGAGAAAAGAGACGTTAAGGTCTTCTTCCAAACGAGCTAAGAAAAAGCGTTATAAAGTATGTATGATGCCTTAATCTTACTACGTAGGTATGATTTGTTCATAGATGGGATTCTTATGATACTTCAGGTGATGTAAGAAACTTTGTTGGAAAAAAAAAATTGAAACTTTACAACACATTTACTAAGAAGAATTAGAATCACCCTTTCTAAAAACATCTCTTTAACTAGACCGAGCGAAAATCCGGCAAACCGGTCTAAGACAATCAATCGCAGCAACCGCCTGATGCTTAGCCTTCAAACAGAATCTCCGGAACCAGTTCGTGTCGGGAGCAATGACAACCATAGAAGACTGAAGATACATAGAAGCCGCTCTTTTCACTAGCTCGTTTCTAATGGCGATGTTAGAAGAATCCATCTCGGACAAGAGAAACCCGTCTTGACAAGAAGGAAGACAGTGTTGGCTGGGAGAAAAGAACGAACCGAATCCATCGGAACTTGTTGAGATCACGTCTTTCAAGCTCGTGTACTGGAGATTATTGTGATGATCATTGTCCTCGGAGATAAAGAGGTAGGGTGGTTTTTGCAACATTTGGAAACCTTTGTCTCCATGTTCGTACTAGAGTTTTGATGGTGGGGAAGCTGATGAGTTAAATATCTTCCCCTGTTTCCGACGACAGGTGATTCCTTCGATATAGCCAGTTTTATCGGAAAGGCCCTAAATTTTTAAGACTAACCACTTTTTTTTTCTGACGAAAATATAAAGGAACCTAGGGTGGTGCACATATAAACCGCACTATACCAAACCAAAGTTTTAAACCGAAAAATCAACCAAATTACAAAAAATCGAATTTAGTTCTAACTCAAACCGACATAAGAGATAAAATTATGTTATTTATTTGCCCATCGTTTTTAAATATACTCTTATTGAAAAAATCAGTGTATAGCTAACAAGTCAGTTAATTTGAATGGTAGATTCGGTAAGGGTAAGTAGTATATTCAGACACCGACATAAGACTCTAGTTAATTTGACAATGACCAGTGACACTGTCTTGTTGTAGTATTTTTTTTTGTAGTCGTTAATGACTAAAGTCGCTAAACTTTGCATTGTCATTGTCTCATTGATATTTCAGCTAATATTTTTAACCACTAACAACGATTAAACTTTTGAGCTATTATAAGATAATGACAGCCCAAAATGATGGAAATACATTGGGCCTTAACTCAAAGTACATTCTTGTTCAAATTATTATTTTGGAAAAATAACTTTAACCAGAAAACAATTAAAATTTGACATTATTTTTATTTTCGTCTACTTTAATCATAATTTTGAACCTCGATGGAAACATGACTTTGAAATCACTTAAACTATGCTATAACATGTATTATATTAGAAAATTTGATGCAAACAAATATATGGGTGTATGTTGTGTTGTGGTCCTTCCATGATTGTCTGAAAGATAAATAACCAATAAAAATCAAGTTTAGTTCATAGACTAGTATGAATTGATTTACATGTAATAGGGTAACAATAAATTAATTAGAGTTAATCTAATAATGGAAAGGTATATACCTCTGAGTAGACCTATCTTTCAAATCACAATTAGGGTTTATTCCATATAGAGCATATAGAGAAGCTTAATGGACAAAATTAATCATGAGTCTCATGACCCACTAGATTCATTAATTGTCCATTATAAAAATGACATCAACTTCACTTATATTTTAATGTGCTCTCATAAGTCTTAATCAATACACTTGAACCAATAGTTTAAGAAAGACCCCTATTCAAAATTATGGTGTCTAAATTTTTTTCTCCTCTTCTTTTGTTTGTACAATAAAAAAAAAAATAATAAGTTAAATCAGTCAAACTATATTTCGAGTTGTACGATTATTTTCTTTTTCGAATTTAATTTTGTTTTTTTAGATAGTATTAAAAAAGAATAGTTACGAATTTAGCCCACTTCAAATTTTGTTCGTTTTTTGCCAAAGAAATGTTTTTTTGTTTGAAATCAAGAAATTATTATTTTGGGGTTTATACAAGAGTTTCATACTGATCAAATAAACCATGAAAAATATATAGCGTGGAAACTTAGTTAACTACGTTATGTTCCTTAATGCAATTGGCATCTAATACGATAGTTCAATTATTATTTAAAAGGTATTTGTAATCCAGTGGCTTAAAAGTTGACCCACATATTATGATAGGTTGTTCCTAGAACCTAAAAAGCTTAAAACTCAAATATACTGTTATCTAATTTATTGTTATAGAGTTAAACTGAATATTTTTTAAAACATAGAGTGATATTTTAGAGATTAATAATGGCTTAGCAAAGGAAAAATATCTAAAGAAGTGAAAAATAACTTGGCATTTGCTTTCATTCACGGCTATTTGAATATGTTCATCGATCTAGATATATCATACGAAGTCTATTTTTATGTTCATCGATCTAGATATATCATACGAAGTCTATTTTTATTTTTTTGGTCAAACATCAGAAGTCTTTATCATTGAAAAAAAATGTATATATAACTGTATAATAAAATAAGAGAAGCGTGTGAACGCAAGTCTTCTTCGTATGACATTATTTGATTTGTACATGTTCATTTGGTACTTAGACTATCCTTATTGTGTTTGTAAAAGGTTTTTTAGAATTTTCCTCTTACCAAAATAATAATAAAATAAGTAATGTTCTTAGACAAATCAAAAGGACGTTTCTAATATAAAGAATGTTGGAAACGTTTCTTACTTGATACATTCCTTTATATTATTAAAAAATGATTTAAGAAACAAAACTAATGAGGACAGTCTAAGAATTTCTATAAAGTTTAAACATAAAAAGACAAATTAACTCAAAATATAGACTAATAGTACTGGAAGAAAACTTCAGTTTGTATACATTTTTTTGTAGGGAGATATTGGTAATATATATATAGGCTCTGATTGGTAACGGTTGTTATTTATGACTTTAAAGACTTTAACTTTAAAATTTTAGCTGTAGAGAATTTAGCTGTAGATACTTTGACTGTAGAAACTTTTACTGTTAAAATTTGATTGGTAACAAATACTTTTAAAACTGAAGCTGTTACTTTTATTATTAAAATATATTAAAATGATGATAATGAAAATAAAAATAATTATTATTGAAATGGATCATAAAAGAAAGAAAAAAAGTAAGAATAATTAATGTGTAAAAATAATTTATGTAAAATTTATATATAAATTTTTGGAGAGCTTTTAAGTATAATGGAAAGAGAAAAAAATAAAATTTTATATTTTAAAGTTTGGTTTTGACGCCTTAAAAAATCTGGAAAAACAAAGAAGGAAAAAAAAAGTGACTTACACAACTGGTTTTAAATGGTTTTGACGCTTTAAAAAATCTGAGAAAACAAAGAAGGAAAAAAAAAGTACCAATCAGGCCATAGTGTGTTTAGCCATTTTAAATGGTTTTACCTTGCACAATATATGTATTTAAGCATTTTTAAATATAAAATAGATTGATGTCGAAAATTTATATATATAGACTATAGTCTTATATTGTGTATAGCGAAGTGATACAATTTGTTTATTTAACCGTCCATTTTTTCAAACCAAATATATTTGGTACACTGAAAGACTATTTTTCTGATAAAATATATATATATATATATATATAATAGTTTTTTTTTTATCAACTGGAATTATATTCTCAAAAGATTGTATTACAAATACTATTGGCCAATAGCCTCCATCCTATGCACCGAAGCCCTACAAATGTTTCTACTTATAAACAAACCTCTCTATCCTACGATAGGAAGTTTTACAAAAAAATATGGTCAAAGAACTAACCATAGCCCACAAAACTCAAAACCAAACAGACTCAAAAGATATTTCGTCTTGGAAGACAAGATTCATCCACATGGGATAGCCTCTTGCCACATACGAGTTGAGCCTATCATCATTGGTAACACTATTAGCGATTAGATTAGCTCCTCTGTCTGAGGTTGAGTTTTCCAAAAGAATTTTCCAAGCTCCGATTTTTGCCAAGGCAGCCAGAACTTCCCTCGACTGAAATATGTAGGAGAGCCAAGCCGCTGGACGATTGATTGCCTTAGCCAAAGAGCCTTTCTGAAACGCAAAAACCACTTGTGACTCTTCATACTTTCAATAGCCCAAAGAACACCTGTTAGTATTGCTTCTTGATACTCCACAACCTGTGAGAATGCCTTTTTACTATGTAGAATAGCGTTTCCCTTATAGTCCCTCACTACTCAAGCACCACCAACCAAGTTATTTCTTTTGGACCACAATATACCTATATTACACTTAAGCCAGTCTCGAGGAGGGGGTAACCAAGCATTACTCACTCGAATGATACCCCCTGACTTATTAAACCCCCCTTACCAGTGTACACACCAACTGGGGACTCTTCCTTTTCATTGACTCTTTGAGCTTCCATCCACTCAAAGCAGTCTTCTTTGGCTTTCTGAGACGTATCCAAAGGAGAGAAACACACCCCTTTGAAAGCCACTTGATTCCTATTTTTCCATAGCCTCCATAGGACTCAAGGGAAAGATTTCCTTATTGAATCCGGCCAAATTTTGTTCCCCTGGTTTTCTAAAAGATAGTGAATGTTTGAGAAAACCGAACCATTGTGGAAACCATGTTCTGGAGAGGGAATGCCAGCTAGAGCCCAGACTTGTCTCGCCACCGCACATGTGAAAAGGACGTGATTTATAGTTTCACCTTCGTTCCCACATATCTGACATATGTTATCCCCGAACATTCCTCTTTTATTTATCGCCTCAACAACCAGTAATGCTCCAGAAAAGATTTTCCAGAGGAAAACTTTTAGTTTTGGATCAGTGGGAATCTTCCACACTTAAGCTTTCAATGGATTGGTGGAAGGGAGTTGGTTTGCATGTTCTCTAGTAGCCTTGTTGTTGGATTGAGAAGCCAACCAGTAAGCGGATTTTACTAAGAAAACGCCGCTTTTATTGAATTTCCAAGAGTAGAAATCTTCAATATCAGTAGTCGGTTTAATCTTTATGATTCTCAGTATGTCAGCAGGGAAAAATTATCCTGCAGCTTAAGTTGATCCCAGGTCCTTGTTCTTCTATCAATCAAATCAGAGACCCTGAGGTTAGGATCAAAAAACGTATTTTTCCTCCATGGAAGTCTCTTTTCACCATCTTCCAGCCAATTGTCCATCCAGACTCTTGTAGACTTCCCATTACCAATGTTTTTGACTAGACCTTTCATCAGAAGTTCTCTACCGTACAAGATACTCCTCCAAGCAAAGAAAGGCCTTTTGCCTAGCTTGGCACTCAAAAAATCCGACTGAGGAAAATATTTGCTCTTCATTACCTGAGAAAACAAGCAGCTCGGGTCTTGAAAATTTCCACGCTTGTTTGGCTAGAAGAGCATGATTGAAGATCTGAATATCTCTAAACCCATTCCTCATTGGTCCTTAGGCAGACAAAGTTTATTCTACCTTTGCCAGTGAATCTTGCTCCTATGATCTGAGGTATGCCACCAATAATCTGTCATCACACTTGAGAGATTGGCAACCGTCGTTTTGGGAAGCTTGAAACAGGACATCACAAAAACTGGCATGGCCAAAGCTACTGACTTAATTAAGACTTCCTTGCCACCCTGTGATAAGGATTTAGCATACCAGCAACTCGTTTTAGTTTTCACCCTATCTTTTATGTAGTTCAAGAGCTGGATTTTTGACCTACTAAAACACTCTAGCATTCCCATATAAGAACTTGCACCACCTTCTTTATGTATCCCCATCTTGTACTGAATCCCTGCTTTTAATTGGGGATTAACATTTACACCAAAGGTGATAGAGGATTTTTGCAGATTGACCATCTGTCATGTTGCTTTTCCATACCTCTGAAGGATCGACTGTAAAGCGTGACTTTGATCCATGGTTGCTTTACACATGAACAAACTGTCGTCTGCAAAGAGTAAGTGATGTACTTCAGGATCTCTGTCATCAAACCTGACACCTTCGATCTTACCTTTCCTCTGAGCTTTATTTAACATATAAGATAATCCTTCGGTACACAGATCGAAGAGAAACGAAGATAGGGGGTCTCCCTGCCTTAAACCTCTCTAAGGAACTATCAACCCAAAAGGTTAATCATTGATGAGGATCGAGAAAGAAACAGAGCTCACACAACACATGATCCACTCTATCCACTTACGATGAAAACCAACAACACCCAAAAGAGATTGTAAATAACTCCACTCGACCCGATCATATGCTTTAGACATGTCTGTCTTCACCGCCATGAAGTTATCCGGAAAAGCTTGTCTTCCACTTAAACTGTGCACCATTTCATGTGACACCAGGATGTTGTCTGTGATTAACATTTCTGGAACAAATGTTGTTTGATTGATAGACACTATGTGAGGCAAAAAAGGCTGTAACCGATTCACCAGGACCTTAGAAATGATTTTATAAATGACAGTACACATACTGATTGGACGAAGATCATTCATCTCTGTAGGATGATGCGTTTTTGGTAGGAGGAAAATATGAGTGAAGTTCCAATCCACTGGGAATTAACCATAGTTAAAAAAGCTTTGAATCTCCTTCGTAATTTGACCCCCTACCGTAGACTAATTGGACTGGAAAAAAGTTGCAGACATCCCATCTGGTCCATAAGCATTGGAAGCATCAATAGCAAATAGGACTGATTTGATCTCATCCACTGTTACTCTTTGAATTAAACTCTCATTCATATCTTAAGAGCAAGCGCATCGGTTATCCTCTAAGGATGTCTTTTTGTTTTTTAATAATAATAATAAAAAAAAGATTTATTCGTGATATTTCGCTGATCTGTGTCTCTGCACAACTCAAATTAGACACTCACAGACCCTTTACGTGTCAAAATTGTTTTGGTTGCCTTTGTTTTTTTTATTTTGTTGTTTTCTTTATTTCTGGATAAGCTTCTCTCTCCTTTGATACAAACGAAAGTTCGAAGGCGAAACAGATTTTCCAAAACTTGATTCACAACCCAATCGAAGATCTCATCGATTTCCATACAAAATTGATGTCTCCTCATCGTCTTCTTTTGATATCCGATTCCTCTTAGTTCTTCTCTGTTAGGTAAGAAGCTGATTTGGTTGACACAATCAAAGTAATTTCTGAATAATTTTTGTTTCCTACAAGTCCGTATACATCTGGGTTTCTATATGAATCTGTTTGTTTCAATAGGTTTTGAGTAGAATTTGTTTTGCAAGAATCTATTTTGAGTAATCTGGGTTTTGAGGAGCTATTTTTGGGTATTAATCTTTTGATTTGTGAGATAAAAAATTGAAAATTGGGATTGTAAAGCAGAAGTAATGAGCTCCAATGGCGGTGGCGACGTCTACAGCAGCAAAAGCTTTTGGTGAGTCTCACTCAAATTACTTATCCAATTTTGTAATTTTCAGAGTTCTATGTTTGAATTGTTTTTGAGAGGTTTATCGGGTTTGTTTTTAGATGATCCGCGAGAGCTATAAAATGACTTGCAGTTGGAGAATTGGAGGCTACGAATGTCAAGTTTCGATGGGACTGAAGCCATTGGAGTGGGTTTCTTAGTCGAAGGTTTGTTATTCCTCAGACTTGTATCTATTTTAGCTTCAGCTTTGTTTCTCTTCTTACGATTCTTAAACATTAAAGATGTTTATTCAGTTGTTGGTTGAATTATATTGCTTGCTGGAACAAAATTTAGGGAATAAAATTGTCAAAACTATAAACAAGAAACAGAAAGTCTTACATTGTGTTTTGTGGATGTTTTGCTTTAGTTGTTGGCCTCATATAACATTGCGGTTACATTGTACAAAACTTAGTTAAAATAGTCTTGATTCGCCTATTGTTTTGGTTACCTTGTAAGTCTTTGTTTAACTTTTGTTTGGTTGTTGACATTGATAGCTTGTTTTGTCACACTTTAAACACTAATTGCTTGGTAGTTGTAATAGTTAAGCACTTATTGTCGAGTAAGTGCTTAAACTCAATGCTAGGTAGTTGTGTGTTATGTCACACTTAAACACAACAAACAGTTGAACCTTACCTAACCACTTTACCATAAACACAACAACCAAACACTAGAAACACTTAAACGCTTGAACTCTATATATGCCGCTTGTTGTTCTCTATCCACCAAACCAATTCTTCTTTTCTCCATCTTTCATATAGATTAGGCTATGGGTTCGAGCAATTCTTATAGTTTAGCTCGAAACTTTACCAACCTCTTGAATAGCCAACAAGAGATGAATAATCCAGAATCTCTTCCTTCTTTTTCTCCTCCTATTCAAATAAGCTCATCACCTATCCCTCAATTCAGTTCACAAGATGTACAAGACCTATATGATAACACAAGAGAAGCTAGACACAGATGGACTCCGCAAGAAGATGTTGTCTTGATCAGTGGTTGGTTAAACACCAGCAAAGATCCAGTCGTGAGCAATGGGAAAAAGCTAGGTTCTTTTTGGGATCAAATAGCATTCTATTATGGAGAAAGTGAAGCAGTAGCGGGTAAACCAAAAAGAGGAGCCAGTCAATGTAAGTAGAGTTGGAATAAAATCAATGAGACTGTCAACAAGTTTGTAGGATGCTACAACCAAGCTTCGAGTCGGAGAAGTAGTGGCCAGTCTGAAGATGATGTTCTCCAAATGGCAAACGAGTTGTACTTCAATGATCAGAAATTGAAGTTCAACCTAGAGCATGCTTGGAGGGAGCTACGCCACGAACAGAAGTGGTGTACTTCTAATGCTTATAGAGGATATGAAAACTCCAAAAGAACTAAGCTTGATGTGAGTGGCACATACTCCTCAAGCTCAAATACAACATCTCGTGTTGAGGAAGAAACTGAAGAACGCCCTCCAGGTATTAAGGCATCCAAAAGCAAAACAAAGAAAACTGCTCGCGGTGAAGCTACTCAAGGTGATTCCTTGCAAAAGTTACAGCAGGCGTGGGAGATCAGAGAGAAAGAAATTGCTGCGAGAGAAAGAATATCAAAGCAGTGATTTCTAGAGATTCTCGTCGGTAGAACTGATCTATCCGAACCTGAACTCAACCTGAGAAAGAAGCTAGTAGATGAGATGTTAGGATAATTTGGTTACTAATTATTCTAATCCTATGTTTCATGTTTGTGTCTTAATTATTGTCTTGTTTAGGAGCCGTTTACTAATCCTGAAATCAATCTTCTTGTTTGTGTCTTGTTTATGAGTCGTTTCTATTAATGAAATCCTATGTTTCATGTTTCTTCTTATTTGTGTCTTGTCTATAAGGTGTTTTTATTACTCAAATCCTTGTAAACAATATTGGTGATGTTTTGCTATATGTGTTCGTGTTCCAAACGTAACAGGACAATGTCTCAGATTCAGAACAATAAAACGTAATTGGTATGTTTCTTTTTTTTTTGTGAAGAAAAACATGTGTGTGTTCGTTTTATGTTTTATTAGCAATGGAACAAGAATCTCAGCTATATGTTTTGTTATGCTAGGTTTGTTTCTTCCTTTTTTGTGAAGGAAACATGTGTGTGTTTTTGTGGTCTGATTGTTTATGTTATGTTATGCAGCGAACCCGTGATTGGGAGCAGTCGACACAAGACAACAATAAAATCAAGAAAGACAACCCGTGATTGGGAGCAGTCGGCACAAGACAACACTCCAATATGCTTGTTTTTTGCTAACCCGTGTTTCTGTCAGCTCCATGGTTTGTTTTTTGTAACCCGTGAACAAGACAACCAGTGGCTAATTTGTTTTTTTCCTTTCCCAACTTGTAGTTGAATGACCGTGTATATATAGTTTTCATAATCGGCTTCTCTATTTTGTAAAAACTCCCAATGCAGTCTACTTCTTTCTTTTAAGTTTCACATCTTTTCTCCCAAATCTCTCTTACTAGCTCCCTATTTTTTTATTTCTCACCATAAAATATCTTTCTGCTGGGAATTAAATATTTCTATGACATGTCATCTCCAAATTAGATGATGAGTAAGATGAAATGTTTGATGGATACTTTGATAGTCTAGTTCAAAATTGCCTAGATGATTATGGCAATGATCAACAACCAACTAGTTCAAGGCCGCCAAGAGCTTTTATTGAAAGAGACCGCAAGGAAGGGCACACTCGTTTATGAAATGATTATTTCAGCGAAAATTCTACTTACTCTCACGCTAGTTTCCGTCGTCGTTTTCGAATGAACAAGTCATTGTTCATTCGTATTGTTGATGCACTATCCAATGAAGTATCATATTTCCAACAAAGAAGAGATGCTACGGGAAGGTTGGGTCTGTCTGGATTACAAAATTGTACAACAACCATTCGTTTATTGGCATATGGTTGTGCAGCAGATGCGGTGGATGAATACCTCCGCCTCGCAGGTAGCACCGCAAGGCTATGCTTGGAAAATTTTGTGGAGGGAATTATATATTTGTTTCAGGATACGTACCTAAGAAGACCTACGGCAGAGGATCTCCAACGATTACTCAATCAAGGAGAGGCACACAGATTTCCCGGGATGATAGGAAGCATTGATTGTATGCATTGAGAATGGAAGAATTGCCCAACAGTTTGGAAAGGTCAATATTCTCGTGGATCTGGAAAGCCTACAATCGTTTTAGAGGCTGTGGTTTCGCAAGATCTCTGGATTTGGCATGCATTTTTTGGACCTCCAGGTACTTTAAATGATATTAATGTCCTTGACCGTTCACCAGTTTTTGATGACATATTAGAAGGTCGAGCTCCGAGAGTAGATTACTTTGTCAATAGTCGACATTACAATATGGCTTACTACCTCACTGATGGTATATATCCGAAATGAGCAAAACTCATCCAATCAATTTCACTTCCACAAGACCCGAAAGCATCATTATTTGCTCATTATCAAGAAGCTGCCCGAAAAGATGTTGAACGTGCTTTCGGGGTTTTGCAAGCTCGATTTGCAATTGTAAAAAATTCCGCCCTTTTTTGGATAAGACAAAAATAGAAAAGATAATGAGAGCATGTATCATATTGTGTAGAAGATGAACGAGATGGATACAATCTGTACAATGTCGCAGAATTCCATCAAGAAGAAGAAAGCGAGACTTCACGTGTCAATTTAACATATTCTACAGAAATGATTGCCGATATGAACAATGTGATGAGCGCTTGGAATCAAGTTCGTGATACAAAGATACATCGACGGTTGAAAGCTGATTTGGTTGAACATATTTGGCAAAAATTTGGCACAACTCAAAATTAACCAATGTTAATTAAGTTATTGATAATGTTTTTATATGTTTCTATTATTCTATGTTTTTTTATTGTAATATATGTTTGAATTGTTTTTATAATGTAATATATTTGTTTTTTTAATAAAATGTATTATACTATAACTACAGTTTCTAGTTTTATTTTCTTAATATTGTATACATTATATACCAACATTTATAACATTATAAAATATACTTAAAACACAATTTTAATAAAATTTATATAAGACACCCATGTTTAAGAATGACTAATGGGAGGGGGGAAATTAAAACAATGGCATGAGAATCAAAACATAGATTAATATTATTTTTAATCTTATTAAAAGATTAAGACACAAAGATGAGTATGACCAATGAATATGCCCTGAGATACTAGTTAAATAGCTAAGTATTTTGATTTATTGTTTTGGGTCGTGCAACGCGCTACAGTAAGGCATGTCTACATAGTTGCAATGACCAGTAGATTGTACATAGTAGCAATGTCCATAAAATAGTACATGTGCAATAAAAAGGCTGTTTATAAAATCATAACATCACATCACGAACTGTGGTCAAAACAGTACCACTACAATACGAATCTAGTAAAGATTCAGATCCATGCATTTTATTTTCATTTTCTAATTATTTGTTGATAGTTTGTTTTAAAATAGTATATACTCTAATCTTTATTCAACGCATGATATAGGTATATCTTATATGCCTGCCTATATATATGTGATAGTTATTAAAAAGAAATGCTTATTAGCAATTACATTTTACTGTATAATGTTTATTTAATAGATTAAACGGCACTTACACATGCATGGCTTTATCTTAAACCCTGTATTAATCTTAAACTAACATGGGATTTTTTTTTTCTAACATGGAAGTTTCAAGCATAAACAAACCTTGAATGGGAAATTATACACTAACCACATATAAAATTTTGATTTATTTGAAAGATATTGATCATGAGAAAGGCTTGGGGTCGATACTCAAATGTAGAACCTTGTAGTATTAGTAACAGTACTGTAAAATCAACATCTACTTTATTATTTAAATTAACTAGAGACTTATTCCTAAAAACTTATGTTACGAGCAAAATATCCATGGTTATAAGCATTTAATACACAGTATTAACTGGTAAGTACATAATTAACATTTTCCTAACTAACAAATAGCATGATACTATTACTAAAGATGTAAAATGAAGACATGAGTATGAATAACTTATTAAATATAGAAACATCCAAAGTCACTCCCAGTACGTTATTATAATTTACCAATTTAATAATGTTAACACAACATAAACGAACCAACCAGGTCCAAAGTTTTAGAAATTTTAGTTGCTTATTAGCAGAAATTAAAAAAAATTAAGCAGGAAAAAATAAAAATAGAGAGTAAGCAGAAATTTGGGTGACCAAGAAGCAGACACGTGCAGTGGTCTGGTAAAGGTAACAGTGATCGAGAAGTCAGCAAGTGTCCGTTAAGACAGCGACACGTGCTCTCGAGCCCGTCGTGAACCACTTGCATCTCATATCTCTCCTTTTTCATCATTAATCCTAAATTATCTATTATTAAATTCCTAAAACCACATTTAACTAAACTAAAAGCATATTAAAGTTAATCAATGTGGTGCAATCCCACCACTTGACTAAGGTGACAAAAAAAGATCTAGGTTATTAAAATTGCTCGAATGCAAAACAGTTGTTAAGTTCTTGAATTAATAATAATCTCTACGTGTTTTTTCCATGAAGTTCGAAGTGATTGTGATGTGGGTTTCACATAGTATAAGGTATTATAATATGGGTTTTGGATTCTTGATCAATATGATTAGTTAGGTGGAAAAAGAAGTTTTGCTCAAAAAAAAAAACAAAAAAAAAAAAGGTGGAAAAAGAAGTATAGAAAGATTTAATAAAGTAAGAAAATAGTTTTCATGCTGTCTTTGAATACAATTTCCTCCGTAAATTTAGTCATTTCTACTTTAAAATACTTTGTTTAGTTTTAGATATATGCTTGGATTCTGTGCTTACACTTTGATGATTGCATTGCATTGTCTCCAAAATAACATTTGTTTTTTAGATGTGATTTAGGTTAAGTTAACCTTATGGTTGTACTTTATATGTTGGAGTTGGTTTTCTAGTTATCAAATACGTTTGTCACATGTGAATTAAACTTCGTTGCAAATACAAAAGAGCAAGTTAAAAGAATCCATATAATTTAACAATAATAAAATGTTTTCAGATTACCAAATTCGTCTAATCTGATCGACCATATGTCAGTATAATTTTATATTTTTTAAATTAAAATAAACGTAATTTTTGTCATCTTAACGAGTTTTTTAATACCTTATGAATATAACAGTTTTTGAAGAATCTAAATTCAAGATAGGATTAATCAAAACCAAACAAACATTATAGGATTATAACATGTTTTGAAAAATCATAAATTGCATAACTGGATAAATTGATTCCGATCTGGGAAAATCTTCAGCGCCATATTAAAGGTATGACCGTAGTTTTGAGGCATGAATGAAGAAGAAGGCTTTTATCTCTATGAAATGTCTTTTAATTCTCTATTTTATGCATTTATAAAATACTCTACTCTAGTTTTTATTGATTATGGCAATTTGTTTTATCAGACTGGCAAATCGTTTTTGGATAGCTTCTCGCTATTTCATGTAAACTATCGCTTTTGCGGTTCACATTATCATTTTGACTTTTATGTCCTTGTATCTTTGTATTAGTTTATCTAGTTATACTTGTTGTTTTATTGAAATGTTATGGTTCGTTAGAAATCAATCGGTCAATCTTTATATTGTTACTTTCCTATTTAAGTTTCATGACTGCTGTAAAGCTCATTTTAAAGGAAAGTTTCATATCACCAACTTAATGAAACGAGTTTGCACGAAAACAAAAAAATATTGTACTCTAGTGTCTTTTCAATGTTTGGTAACTCTACTCTAGTATGTCTTTTGTAATATAATTGATTACTACTCGACCGTTCGTATACAGTAATTAACCCGTTTTTACTTAAAAATAAAATAATAAATAAATAAATTTTTCAAAAAAAAAAAAGAATTTAAATTAAATACGAACGGTTTTGCTCAAATGAGAACCAAACTCAGGGTAAATGAGCGCTTACATGGAGAAAAGAATCTTGTGATTGTGTTTTTAGAAAATATATATGTCAAAACGAATTTATACTAATAAAAAGTAAAAACTATAAGTTCTTAAATATGTCCACATAGGATTTAAAACTTCTAATTGTGATTAAACATGTCACTAATTAACATTTTTTAAAATTTCTAAAATTTTCTATATTAAGAATTATTTTAAACATCCTATCAGGATTTGATATGTCATTCATTAACATTTTTTAAATTTCCAGAATTTTTTAGAAAAAGGAAAATTTTAAATTTATGGAAATAAAAGAATTATGTACAATATCCCACATCGGCTAGAAAATTTTTAGACAATGGTTCAGAACCATTATAAATAATATTAATATGCTTTCAACATTGAATTAGCAGGAAAATTTGATTTATCAGGCGTCCCAGTTTAATAGTTTTATTCGGTTTGATCCTGTTTTTTATTCGACCAAACTAAAACTTTAAAAAGTTTCAAAAAATATATTAGAATATTTCAAATTTTTAAAAGTTTAAATATTATAAATATTGAAACTTTTAAAAGTTCTTAGCTTTTAAAAAGTTTTTAAATATTATAATTTTTAAATTTTAAAAGTTTAAAATATAATAAATATTGAAACTTTTTAAAGGTTCAAATTTTATATTTCGAAATCTTTTAAAATTTTAAAATATTATAAATATTGATGTAATACATAAATTCTCTTATTTATCTACGTTTGTGCTTTTTATTTCTTATGAGCTGGCCACAATTGGCCGGCCCATTAGCCAAATTCCTACATTCGTAGGAACCGAGACTCCATCCCGGGTGTGATGGTGCCTTCTACAAATGGACTTACCTCCTGCCACTGCACTAAGGACACTTCATAGCTGTAAAATATATTTTTGTGTATGATTTTATAGATGAGTTGATATTCTTTTATTAATTTTTTATTTTTATCTTATTTTTTATTTTTATGAGAAAAGAAATGATTTTGTTCTTGGAGTTTGATGGGTTAACAAGTTGTGTGGTAGTCTAAAAAAAATGTTTTTCAGTGGAAGAATGTGAAGAAGTTGACGAGGAAGAAGAATAAAAAGATATAACGAAGATTCAAACGGTAAAAGTTACGATGACAATTACCACAAAATTTGATAATGAAAATGACAGGAAAGAATATGAAGAATAAGAAAACATGGAATAAAAAACACGAAAATATAGGCCATAGCGATCAATTAAATATGAAAACGAGTTAAATTCATGATGATAAAATTGTTCTGTTTTTCTGGTGGTTAAAAAAATTGTTTAGGATATGTGAGGCCATCAGTTTGATTCGCCTCGCCTCGACGTCGAGTTAAATTCATGATTTTATAACACAACTGATTTTTATATTTTTAAAAGATGTGTATCTTAAATTTAATTTTTTTCCTTAATACTAATTTAATTTTTTTATAAAATAATATTTTATTACCGTCATCAATTATATATAATTTTTATTAAAATATATCAAATAAACCAACAACTCAAAACCTAGTTTAAATAGAAGGATGTGTGTATAGAGAATCTTAATTCTATGAAAATAGAAATCATGAAAATCAGAAGCCCATAATATGATTTTTGTTAAGTTCTCATCTCCTCTATAAACATACATTGGGTATTTTTTTCATGTCGAAGAATTGATATGTGTGTGACATTTCTATAGCATTAATATGTACAATTTTTTTTTTTTTTTTTAAAACATCAAAGAATGTAATATTTCTTGTGGTTTTAATGCCAATACGAATAGATGTTCTGCTTATAAAACAATCAAATTGAATTCACTGAATTTTTTTCAAAAGTTTAAACATTTTTCCACTTTATCAACTGAATTCAGTGTCTTTTTAAAAGAAAAAAAAAACTGAATTCGAATTTTAAATCATAAAAATAGAAGATACTACAAGTAAGGATGATATAATTAAATTCAGATATTTTGTAGAGGACCATGGCAGTTGCAGTGAAAAAGTCATGTAGTAAGGCGCAAAAAAGGGAAAAAAAAGATCAAAGACAGGTTTATGCCCCCAAAACCAATATATATCTCTCTCTCTCTCCCATCTGATCATCACTCCTTTAAATTCACCATCAAAGAAATTCCAATTTTCTCGGATTTTTTTTTTTTTTTTTTTAAATTTTTCTTACAAATCCCTAAAACCCTACTAGTCCCTTCCTCTCCTACTAACTCAAGAAGCTCCTCTGTTTCTGTAAGTCTCAAATTCTCTCTTTACACTCTCTCCTCTAGTTTTAAATTTTCCTGTAAACCAATCTTTTTTTCACATCAAGAACCTCTCAATTTCAAGTTTTTCTTCTTTACTCTTCAATTTTGGTTGGCAAAAAACTCAATTCTAGATCTACGATTTTGATTCCCTGATGAGAATTTCTAATCAAAGTAAAAAAAAAAAAAAAAGAAAAAAGAAAAAAGAAGTATGTTTGTCTCTTTAAATTTGGTTTCTTCGAGCTAATATAAATCAAAGACAAGAGCTTGACACCTGTTTCATCCAGAGTCCAACGATCTCTGTTGCATAGAATCCACAACAGCAATAATGATTCCTTTATAAAGATTATATTTAAAATCTCCTTGTTGGTAACTAAGAAACAAGTCTCTTCTCTTTTCATAATTAGAAACCACCAAATCTTTATTTAGAGTAGAAAAGTTTTAAAAAAAATATAAACACCATTGAAATACTCATTTTATTGTCTTCTTATCTTTTTAAAGTCCCCCTCCATTGATATTCGCTTCAGCCGAAAGCTATAGAGAGTCTTAATTAATATATAGCTTCTGATTCTTCATTTAATTAAAATATGGTTTTAACTTTAATTAAACTCTCTTATCTTTTGTTTGTTGTTGCTGTTGTTATGTCAGATCTAAAACGAGTAGAGAATAAATTCGAATCAGAATAACTGATAATCTTAAATATGTATATATATGTGATATGAAAGAAAGAAAAAAAAGTTAGATAAGGATGTAACATTTATATATTTATTAGTATATATATAAAAATGTATATGTAAAGATTTGTTCTTATGAGATTGATTGTTGTTTCTTTGTTTTTGTTTCATCGGTTTTAATTTGTGTAGGCTTGTGGTTGATATCATTTCAGAGAAAGTGCTTTTGATGACTCTGCCAACTACAACAACAGCAGCAGCAGCTACTGCAGACAAAGCTTAAACGAAGCTGTATCTACTGACTTTTGATGGTGAAATATCAAAAACCCTAAATTAATTTACACTTTTTTTTTTTTTTTTTTAATTTTTTTTTTGGGGTCCTCTGAGGGTTTTCATCATCAATGCTTACAACAAAGTACAGTGTGTAAAACCAAAACCCAAAAAAAAAGACTGGGTCAGTTTTTTTTGCTTTCTCCTTTCTTCTTTAAATCCCCAAAGCCAACCCAAAAAAAAAAAAACCCTACATTTTGGAAAAGGTTAGTGATGAGATTGTTGGTGAGGAGATGTTTCGGAAGCTCGGAGATGATGATGGGATGATTGGAGATCTAATGAAGAGTAATAACAACAACAATGGCGACGTGGTTGATAACAACAACGGAAACAACCGGTTAAGCCGGTGGCATCACAATTCATCCCGGATAATTAGGGTTTCTCGAGCTTCCGGCGGTAAAGATCGGCACAGCAAAGTCTTAACCTCCAAAGGACCACGTGACCGGCGTGTCCGGTTATCAGTCTCAACCGCTCTTCAATTCTACGATCTCCAAGATCGGTTAGGTTACGATCAGCCTAGCAAAGCTGTTGAGTGGTTAATCAAAGCTGCTGAAGACTCAATCTCCGAGCTTCCTTCACTCAACAACACTAATTTCCCGACAGATGACGACGAGAACCAGAATCATCAGAACCGGACATTAACTACAACAACAACGGCTGCTGCGAATTCGTTGTCTAAATCGGCATGTAGTAGCAATTCAGACACGAGCAAGAACTCTTCTGGTTTGTCTTTATTGAGATCGGAGCTAAGGGATAAAGCTAGAGAGAGAGCGAGAGAGAGAACAGCTAAAGAGACGAAAGAGAGATCATCAGATCATCATCATCATCAAAGCCACACTACTACTTCGTTTACAGATTTGTTAAATTCCAGTTCAGATCCGGTTAACTCAAACCGGCAATGGATGGCTCAAGCCCCTTCTGCTTCGTCTCCCATGGAGTATTTTACTTCGGGTTTGATTCTCGGGTCGGGTCAACAAACCCATTTCCCGATTTCGACAAATTCTCATCCTTTCTCGTCAATCTCAGATCATCACCTCGACCATCAACATCATCATCCGCATCAAGAGTTTTCGTTCGTTCCCGACCATTTGATATCTCCGGCAGGATCCAACGGCGGAGCATTCAATCTTGATTTCAACATGTCGACACCCTCCGGAGCCGGAGCTGCCGTATCCGCCAGTTCAGGTGGTGGGTTCAGTGGTTTCAACAGGGGGACCCTTCAGTCCAATTCAACAACAAGTAATCAGCATCAGTCGTTTCTGGCTAATCTACAGAGGTTTCCAACATCATCAGAAGGTGGTGGAGGAGGTCCACAGTTCTTGTTCGGTGCACTGCCTGCAGAGAATCACCACCACAACCACAATCACAATCAGAACAACAACCACCAGTTTCAGCTTTACTATGAAAATGGATGCAGGAACTCATCAGACCATAAGGGTAAAGGCAAGAACTGATGATGATTCTATTTTTATTTGCATCTTTTGGTTTTTTTTTCTCAGATCCTCATTTTAATTGTATGCTTATTTTTGGTTTATTTATCTTCTGATTATCATCGTTAATGTGTTTTTAAATTTGTTTAGGGTTTTGTTTTAGTTTTGAGGGTCTTTGGAATTCATTTTCGCATTTGGGTTTGTAATGTTGTATTTTGTGATAATAGCATTTTGTTTGTGGTTTTGTAATTCAATTTTTAGTGTTGTTTTTTTTTGGCACTCATGTTATTATTATTATTATTGTTTCTTTAGTTAATTGTTGCTATAGTACTGTGATATACTGTTTCTTGGTATTCATGAACAAGGAGAGTAGGTCAAGGCAATAGGGCGATCCTTTTAAGGATACTAGATTGAATCAAATCAAATCAAAATATCAGAAGAAAGTAAATACAGAAACTTTAAGTGAAGAGACAAGAAACTTTGGAAAATATATAGCTACTGTATATATTGATAAGTGAAGAAATAAATAATTATGAGCCTGAAAAATTTGGGAGTAAGGTATCGCCATAATGCGTTGAAGAGAGTGAAAATTAAAATGATTTGTCTCCTGTTATGCTCTATGTTTGGTTCCCTTCTTCCTTAGCATCTCTCTTCTCTTTTCTTTCTCTCTCTCTCTCTATATGTATTTGTTTTATAATCCAATGTAATTATGATTATATATTTCTTCCTCATTTGACAGCTGTTGTCTTCAACAATGGCTATTCCCAAATTTTCATGATCTGTTTACATTATTTTAAGTTTTTAACTTTTTCTTTCATGGGCTACTTGATCCTTCTGCACCCACATGGCTAACCCATCTTTTAGGGTACCATATAAAGTATTATTTAATTCATTATTTTTAGTTCTTTATATTAGAAGGCTTTCAACTTTTGTGTGGTTTTGGGATTTAGAGTAAAGTTGATTTTAACTTGTGATTCATGTGTGTTTGAGGCTTAGGCATCTTCAAGTAATTTTCCAAAAGTGAGAAAGATAATATCTTAAAAAACTTTTGAATGAAAGAAACTTTATTTTGGCATGGAACATATTAGAAACAAACAGACATTACAAAAATATATTGTATATACCACATGATATTTGTTGGAGATACTTTATACAGTATAAAATTTGTATCAACATATTAGTGTAAGTGTTAGGAATTTGCTTCTCTCATAAGTTAGTGTCAAGATATTAATTGGTGTTTCAAGTTCCAATGTATGATATTATCGTTTGTGTTCATTGCGCACACTTATTGAGTTGATAAATCTTCTCTGCACCTTATGATGAATGAAAAGAGTCAATTGGTCCATCCATATTATTTATTATAACGATTTGTAAGTTTTATCACGTTTATAATGATTTAAAAGATTGATAACAAAAGAAACAAAATTTATTTTGGTGGGTCATTGATCAGATCGACTTCGGTTTTTCACTAGACATGCCTTTATTTTATGGGTTATTACTGTAGACTTTTACATAGTTGTTGTAGCCTTATAGGTAAGGGAGTAAGGGACCATTTCCTTTTTGTTCATCAACGGCAAACTAGTAAGATTATGGGATTTCGCCATAGGATTCTGTTTTCTGTTTTCACCCCACGTGAAGTTTAAGAATGATAATATACCTAAAACCTAAAACCTGATAATTTAGAACATTGGACCATATCTAAGCGATACACACCTAATTATTATTCTTATAATAGTTATTAAAAAGTTTTTGTAGATTCCGTAAGAAAAGCCCAATATAAAATATTGTTTTGAAAATTTATAGACCCATTTGAGGTTTTCTTTTACACATGAGTTTATTTATGTGATCTAACAGAGTTGCATAGGGAAGACTAATATTAAAGAGTTAAGACCTAACCAATATATACTTTATTCAGATATTCTAGCTAAACCATTTTTAAAAGTTAATATTATTTCATTTTGAATTAAACAGTATTCTTTATACAGGCTCTCAACTCTGAAGAGTGGAGAGGTCATTCTCTGCATGTGTGCTTTTACTTCTTATGCGAGAAAAAGCCTTAACGTTCGGGAAGCCTTAACGTTCGGGAAGCCTTTTAAATCATCTATTTCTTTTCTCTTTTCTCTACAAGCCGTTAAAGTTTCAAAGTATCTATTATTGTGTCTCTCTTCGTTTTTTCTATTTACACATAAACAAACACAAACACAAACACAAACACAATGACTCGATGAGAAGTCCATGATTAATGTCAACAAAAAGAAAAGAGAAGTCCATGATTTTGTTCTTTTCGAAAATAAGTCTCTTTGGTTGTACCTTTATTCAATCAGATTTATTCATGAATATAGTAAAATTGATTAAGAGAGGAAGGTTGTAAGTTTTGTATGTATTGCATATTTTACAGAAGGGATTACATCTTAGTATATATACATAAGTCGAGTAGAGGAGACTAGGTTTAGCTAGATATGTAAAGTTCTGTACAAGGAAACAATATATTGCAGAGGTAATGAGATGATACGGACGTATCCTTAACATTCCCCCTCAAGATGGAGGGGCGGGGGTCACTCCAATCTTGCCTCTTAGTAATAGGAACTGGTGTCGTGGTAGAGGTTTGGTAAGTGCATCAGCTAGCTGATCAGTTGTGTGCACATGAGCAACGCGTAGGAGACCGTTCTAAACCTGATCTCTAATGAAGTGATAGTCAATAGCGATATGTTTCATCCGTGAGTGGAATACCGGGTCAGCACAGAGAAATGTTGCTCCGACATTATCACAGTATATCACCGGAGGAGCACTTCGTTTGATCCCAAGCTTTGTCAGAAGGTTGCATATCCATCGTATCTCGGCAGCGGTGTTTGCAACGGCTCTATATTCAGCTTCAGTTGAGGATCTAGCAACACCATTCTGTTTCTTGGCAGACCAAGAGATGGGAGTTCGACCAAGATAGACTATGTAGGCATTTGTTGACACATAATCATGGGAGTCCCCTGCCCAGTCGGCGTCAGAGAACGCATGTAAAGAGAGTGGGTTGGTAGAGGAGAAGAAGATTCCGTGTGTGGGTGTGCCAGCAAGGTATCAGAGGACTCTCTTGGCTGCTTGCCAGTGAACATCAGTGGGGCGATGCATGAATTGAGAAAGCTTATTAACCGCATATGCTATATCAAGCCTTGTAAAAGTAAGATACTGGAGACTACCAACAAGTTTACGATAAGTAGTGGGATCCGAGAGAGCAGTACCAGAGGTGAGTGTGAGTTTTGGCGATGACGCCATGGGAGAACTAACTGCATTAGCAGTGGACATGTCATAGTTGTGAAGAGATCCACAATATATTTTCGCTGAGATAGATGGAGACCTTTGCTTGTGCGATGTGCTTCAAGTCCAAGAAAATAGTTGAGATCCTCAGGGTCTTTGACAGAGAAGCGCTCAGCTAAGAGGTTGAGGATCCTTTGAATATGTGCGTTGTTGCTACCTGTGACGAGGATGTCATCTACGTAGACAAGGAGATAGACATAGTCCTGTCCATGTTGTAGAACGAACAATGATGTGTCGGCGAGAGAGTTAACAAAACCGATGCTCACCAAATAATTCTTCAACTCAGTGTACCATTCCCGGGGGGCTTGTTTTAATCCATAGATTGCTTTCCGAAGCCTGCAAACATGATTAGGGAAATCCGAGTTCACAAAGCCAGGCGGCTGCTCCATATACACTTCATCCTCTAGAGTACCTTGAAGGAAGGCGTTGTTCACATCGAGCTGCTTGATTGGCCACGATTTTGAGACTGCAACATCGAGCACCAAACGAATCGTTGTGGATTTGATTACGGGACTAAAGGTTTCAGTATAGTCTCGGCCAAGTTGTTGAGAGTAACCCTTTGCAACCAATCGCGCCTCACACCTGCCAAGAGAACCATTAGAGAGAAATTTATTCTTAAACAGCCATTTACAACCAACAACATTAAAGTGAGGCTGACGAGGGACAAGATCAAGTGTTTGATTTTGTGCGAAGGCATCAATCTCAGTTGACATAGCTCCTCTCCACTTTTGATCCTTTAGAGCCTGGTTCACTGTAGTTGGTTCAGGAGGAATATGTCGGGATAGAGCAACAGAGAGATTGAGTTTGGTTTTTGGTTTCTGGATATTATTTTTCCAGCGAGTGGTCATCGGGTGTTGATTAGCAGCGAGAGGTTGTTGGACGGGTTGAGTAGGTATGGTTGGAGTTGGGTTAGTAGGAGGGGTTGGATTTGGGTTTGAAGTTGATGGATTTGAATGGGCCTTCGAGTTTGGGCCTGAAGTGGGTTTACGACGTTGATATTGTTTGAGTTGGCCTGGTTGGGTAACTGGTCGGGTTGGTGCGAGATCGGCGTTGACAACACTATCACAACCTGCATTGTTGACGGTTTCCTCGATTATCGGCTGGTGATGATCTGACGTCGGAGATCCGGGCAGTGGTGACGGCGGCGTTACGAGTGGTGACGGTGGCTGTGGTGAATGGAAGGTAGATGGCAATGGAGAAATGTCAGATCGTATGAGAAAAGCAGAGGGTTGAGGAATTGGAGAGGTTGGTGGTGTGGAGGCTGTTGGTGATTGTGACAGAGATCGCGACGGGAAGCTCTGTTCATCAAACTTGACATGGCGAGAGATGTATATACGACCAGAGGTGGGCTGAAGACATATGTAAGCACTTTGCGTCAGAGAGTATCCCAAGAAGATACACGGAGTTGAACGATTTTCAAGTTTATGTTTGGTGTAGGGACGGAGCCACGGGAAACACAAGCACCCAAATACGCGAAGTTTGTCATAATTTGGTGCCGTGCCAAACAGTTGTGAAGCGGATTCTCCATGTTGATAACAGGAGTGGGGAGGCGGTTGATGAGATAGACAGCAGTAGAGAATGCATAAGTCCAGTACTTGTGTGGTAGTCCAGCATGAGTGAGGAGAGATAGCCCAGTTTCAACAATGTGACGGTGTTTTCTCTCAGAGATTCCATTGTGCTCTGGGGTGTGTGGTGGAGAGGTGAGGTGAGAGATGTCATTGCTCGATAAGAATTGCCGGAGTGCTAAGAACTCACCGCCATTGTCGGAGTAGAAAGTGTCAATTCGTGTGCCAAATTTGTTTTCAACACGAGCTTTGAAGTTGATGAAGGTGTCGCGAACTTGGGATTTTTGTTTGAGAGGATATATCCAAGTATAGCGTGTATAATGGTCTATAAGCACTAGATAGTATTTGAAGTTATCAACTGAGAGAACTGGTGAGGTCCATATATCAGAGAAGATGATTTGAAGAGGGTAAGTGGTGAGAAGAGAGGATTACAAAAAAGGGAATTTATGACTTTTATTGATAGCACAATCAGTGCACAACATGGTCTGTGAATCTGATTGTAAATGCGGAAGTGAGAAATTTGAAACAACGGTTTTGAGAATAGAATGAGAAGGATGGCCTAAACGGGAGTGCCAATCTTGGAGAGATGGTTTTGTGGAAGAGGAAGCAAAAAAGGATTTGATGGTAGATGGTGAGACCGGCCACTCGTAAAGCTCGCCTTTAGTTCTGCCGAGTAGTAACGGGATTCCCGACATCAGATCCTTCACCTGAAAATAAGAAGGGAAAAATTCAACAGAGACCTTGTTAGTGTTGCAAAGACGATAGACGAAAATAAGGTTTTTATGGATATTTGGTACACAAAGAACATTGGTCAAGGATAAAGGTTTAGAGGAGGAGGAAGAAGGTAAAGACAGTGAACCAGAGTGAGAGATCGGGAGTCCAGAACCGTCGCCGATGAGAACGGCATCGTCACCATGGTATGGTTGGTGCAACGCCAAATTGCCTAGATGACTTGTCATGTGATGAGTAGCACCGCTATCAAGGAGCCATGAGGTTGTTGGTTGTTGATGTCCGACCGCCAGATTTGCACGTGGTTGCCACTGACGGAAGGGAGACGGAACGCAGACCACTTTGAGAGCCAAAGTGTGGTTGTCGTTGAAGCTGAGAGCACCGTTTGGCACTGTGCCCAAACACACCACAGATTTGGCACTTGCCTTGATAGCCTCTGGTCATACGAGTATCTTGCCGTGAGTATTGATGACGAGACGTGTTGTTGTTGTTGTTGTTGTTCCATGGCTGGTGAGGACGATAAGACTGCTTCCCGGAGGCGTGAGATGACCAATTGGTGGCAACATGAGCAGAAGTGGGTCCAGTGGTGACAGCGGACAGAGCAACAGCAAGAAGCTTGGCTTCTTTGTTGATGAGTTTCTCATGAACCTCAATAATCGATGGTGGAGTCTCACGACCCTCCACTTGATCAATGACAGTCTTGTAATCTTCTGGAAGACCACCAAAGATGTACTCGAGTTGCTCTTCATGTGCAAGTGGTTTACCAAGGAGAGCAAGTTGATCAAATCTAGTAGTGAGAGATTGCATATATTCATCAATGGTTTTGTCACCTTTAACAGCTTGCTTGATCTGGAGACGAAGTTGTTGAATGTGACCCCAACTTGGATTAGCATAGGTGGCAGAGATTGTCTACCACATCTCAGCAGAAGATTTGGTTTTAGACACCAGGGACTGCAAGGCGGGAGAGAGGGTACCAAGAAGCCCACTAAAGATGAGCTTATCTTGTCGTCGCCATGTTGCATAGGCTGGATTTGGAGTAGGCGGATCTGAGGTAGTGAGCATGGAATCTGGAGGGACGGAAGTGCCATCGACATATCCAGCAAGATCGTAGCCGTCAAGGAGGGAGTGAACCTGGAGGCTCCATGTCATGTAGTTTGTTGATGTGAGTTTAGTGATGTTCATCATGTTGATGTTGAGGAGACCTTATGTGTCAACTGTTTCAGCGATTGCAGCCATGGCGAAATGACGAGAATATTAGATCTGAAAGAAGACTGAAATTAGAGGAAGAAGAATGGAAAAGATGAGAACAGAAGGAAGAAACACGAAAGAAGAAACAGAGGAGGAGGAGGAGGCTGCAGAGATTTAAAAGAAATTTTTAAAAAGGGTATCGATAAGCTCTGATACCATGTAAGTTTTGTATGTATTACATATTTTACAGAAGGGATTACATCTTAGTATATATACATAAGTCGAGTAGAGGGAGACTAGGTTTAGCTAGATATGTAAAGTTCTGTACAAAGAAACAATATATTGCAGAGGTAATGAGATGATAGGGACGTATCCTTAACAAAGGTAATGTTTATCTATCTTTTCGTATAATAGATGATGCTATGTTTATTAAAGTTAAAGCAAAGAAAATTAGATGAATGGTTTGCAACAATAATTATTTGAGAGTTAAGCAATGCCTAACCCTGAGCTTAAGCAATGCTTGAATCATAAAATGTCACCATAAAGTGGAGACGACAAAACTAAGTGTAGTTGGAGACATGTTCTTTATCTTTTTTTTTTATATAGTGAAAATACAATTGTAGACTTAATAATCATAACTTTCGTTCGTCACCAGATCCTTTGATTATTGGAAGCAGGGCCGGCGCAATATATTCACTTCAGCAAAATATAAAAATGAAAAGCAAGATTTCTTTGACAAAATTGTTCTTTAACAAAAAAAGACTATGTCAAACGCTATTTTTTACAAAAAAAATTAAAAACTATACAATTACTAAACCCCCATAGATAACAAAAGCATATGATCACTTTGTTTTCTGTAAGTTATATATTTTTGGTAAAAAGTGTTGTGTGAACATATCTGATAAATAGTTTTTTTCATCAGATCATTAAAAAAAATATATATATTTATTTGATATAAATAAATACTATTGTGACATACACATTTTTTTTTTTTTTTTGTCATCTAGATATTATATTAATCCATCAAAGGAACCAAGTTGTTACATCTTGATACTGGAACCAAATTAACCGATTAAAATTAGCCTAACCCACACACTTTTAGACAGATAGCTGGATGACTAAACACGACCCAGACCTTAAAAGATCTCCTACTGGATCACAACAAACAAAAGAATGATCCCTTTACAGAGAACTATTCACAAAAAACTGACAATCAAACATAAGACAAACCCCTTTCCTCCATAAAGACATTACGCGTCTATTGAGGAAATCCTTGAGCAACATAAGACTGAAATCTCATATCTTCAGTAACACTCTTCGCTATAAGGTTTGCTCCTCTGTTTGCTAACCGCTTTCAATTCCACAAAAAAACTTAAAGCTCTTAGTAAAGCCGCTGAGTAAGGTTTAAAGGACGGCCAAGCAATTGGTCTGTTCACTGCTCCTACCAAAGATTTGTCTTGAAAGGAGATAATGAGTCTGTCCAATTTATGACTAGCCATACTTTCTAAAACCCATAGTAAAGTCCTGAGCATAGCATCACCTTTTGATGAAATGTTTGAGAAGGCTCGCCGACTATGCAAGAGCACTATCCCTTCTTCATCTCTTATGACCCAGGAACCATGCGAGCTGGTTTCTTTTTGACCAAGAAGAGCCTACGTTACACTTTAACCAGTTTCTTGGTGGTTTCTCCCATACTCTAACACTGCACCCCCGATCCTCTTGATCTCTACTCCGGTTAGATTCGTCAGACTCGACTATTTGAGCCTCGAACCACTCTGCAACAACTTCTCTGATTTTTTCCACTATTTCAACGGCTGAGAAACACTTACCCTTAAAATTAAGAGCGTTTCTATTTTTCCAGATTCTCCAGACAATCCACGAGAAAGACTTTCTAAGCATAGTAGGCCAAGCCCGATTGTCCCTGTTTTCCAGCAAGTGATACATGTTTGAAAAAATAGAACCGTTGTTAAAGCCTTCTAGAGGAGAGGGGAAATCAGAAAGAGCCTAGACCTACCTTGAAAGAGGGCATAAAAAGACAGTGTGATTGGTGGATTCACCTAACTCCCCACAGACCTGACATGTCTCATCAACCCTCATTCCTCTTCCATTTAGGTTTACTGCAACTGGCAAGATACCACTCAACACTTTCCATAAGAAGACTTTAATTTTTGGATCAGTTTGCAACTTCCATACCAGTTTTTTAAGTTCCATCGTTGATGGCTAAATCAAGGCTTCTTTTATGAGAGCACTGCTGGATTCTTGATCCGCTAACCAATACGCTGATTTCACAGAGAAATCTCCA
The DNA here is from genome assembly GCF_030686135.1 of Camelina sativa. NCBI lineage: Eukaryota > Viridiplantae > Streptophyta > Magnoliopsida > Brassicales > Brassicaceae > Camelina > Camelina sativa. The sequence continues at coordinate 12,665,753 of NC_141890.1, forward strand.
CTTTTGGTATAAAGCCAGACGTAGAAGTCTTCTATGGAAACCATTGGTTTTAAGGCCTTGATTCTTGTTATATCTTGAGGAAGAAAAAGATCATTCAAAATCTCAGGATCCCAGAATCCTGTTCTTTGGTTAATTAGGGAGCTGACCTTTAATGTGACATACACATTCTACATTACCATTATTGATGTCCCACTAAAATATCGATAAGCAATCATGCTTTTATTGTCAAAAGCGAGATAAAGTCATAAAACTAAAAGGGTACAATAATTTCACTCCAGTCACAAAACTTTTTGCTCGCCCGAAAGTAAACAAGTGGGCTCTCTTCTATTTGTACCGGGGATTATACAGTTTAAACAAATAAAATTTAGTGGGAAAGAGCGAGCAAGTTCTTTATTAATCGGGGAAAACGTGAGATCGTCACTTAAACAAGTCGAATTAGAGCTTGTTAGTTCACAGACGAACTAGTAAGCTTAAAATGACGAACTGAAAACAAGACGAATTATATGAAAGATAATAGCGGTTTTCGATGCAAAGTATTGCTCTGTGGGTATTGTCCGCGGGTCAGGATGATGATCCCAATAAATATTTTCTCCTTTTATAGGAGACTGTTGACCTAGGAGAGTTTAGGGTTCCCTTCACGAATTTCCGAGATTGCCCTCTTGCGGGAATTAATGACTTGCTTCCAATCTCGCTGGGCCGAGAATGCAACTAATGAGTTTCGTTGGGCCGAGTGGCATATTGGGCATAGCCCATATCCAACATTATCTAATATCTTCCAAACAGACTAAACATATCTAATATTAAAACTTCTTGTCATGTGATATGCATATGTAATCAATGTAAAGCGGAATTAGAAAAGAAAGAAAATAACATTATCGATATTGTTCTAAGTTGGCCATTTGGTGCTTTAAGACATTAGGCATACATTGAGTACTGCCTTTAGGTAATCCGTTACAAACATCTATGAGACATTCATTGTTAAGGGTTCCCCGGTGAAACTCTTTTATAAAACACTTGTGTCTGAATCGCAACCATGTCTTATCAATTCTCTTTTGACTATGTACAAGATTCTTTAATAGTCCTCATTTATGATTGTATGAAGTATAAAATATTGATCTCTATCATCTTTTACTTGGTGCAGACATTTTTTTATGTGGTTGTGGTTTGTAAAATTTAAAGCAAAACTTCTATGGTGATGCACTTTCGCACACACATGACATTACGTATTTTAGCAAGCGACGCCGGATTTAGACCAAGTATTATTTGGGTGTTAGATGATTCGATTAACAGAAAGTGCAAAACTTTGGTTATAAAATGAGTTCAATGTCCATATGTAATTAACATGGGAGATCATGAAGAGATTAATATTTTAAATATATGATGCTTTAAGTCGAGATCTTTGCTTTCTTTTAATTAGAAATATAATTTTAGTTAGCTTGGAACCGGACCCAAAAAAGCCAATGGTGGTAGTTTCAGGAGTCAGGACTGAGCTTACAGTGGTACTGGTCCCTGAGTCTCCTAAACCACTCTTCGTCTTTGGCATTAATCAAAAAACCAATCTATATATATAATTAGGGAGTTCTCTCTCCATCTGAAGGTCTCCATCAGTTAGAACTTTAGAAATCATCTCTCAATAAAAAATCCTCAAAACGCTCTCCCTTTTCACTAAATAAAAACTTGCCGCCAGTCTAGGTTAACCGGCTCTGGTGGCTCTCTCAGCACTGGAGTCAGGTTTTCTCTCTTTCTTTAGCTTTGTTTCTCTTTTCATCGGTACATCCTTCTCTTTTTTCTTCCAACGACATTAGATCTAGTTTTTCATATCTAGATTTTTAAAGCTTAAATCTTCCCATCTTTAGGTTAGTGGCTTGGTTCTTGTGTTATAATCACGCGCATATTCAGATCTGGCCGTCCTCCATGGCAGAGGCAATCTTCAACTGGTTTCTTCACTGCCTCAGATGAAGAAATCTCACCACCGTAGATCTAGATCTCCTTCCTTTCCTCCTGAAGAGTCAGTAGGGTTTGAAGCTGTGTCACTGCCTCCGTTGTTCCATGCCAGAGCAACAAAAAGAGGTCGCATGACACTTTATTCCGGGTCAAGTATTGCGGTTAGGAGATTCTTGTATTAGCATCCGTTTGTGTGGTTTTTCTTGTCTCAGATCTGTTTTAAGTTTTAATTTTTAAAGATTTAAGTTTTAATTGTCTATTTTTGGGTCTCTATTTTCTGATTCAGGTTATAATTGAATGGATTTTATGTTTTAAGTTGTTTGGGTCTTTTCCCTTTAATCTCCGGGAATGTTTTGTACTTGCCGACTTAAGCCTCTGGAAGGATTAAGATCCTTGCCGGCTCTTGTATCTGACATTGTAATCTTATGTTGTTATCAATGAAATTCTGTTGACAAAAAAAAAAAGGTTCTCTCTCCATCTCGGATGTCCACATCAACATCTATGTATCATATTTTACATTTTTTTAGGATCCACCATCTTATTTGTTAAAACAGAAAAAAATATTATAACTAAAAATTATTTCACACATTTCAAACGATTGTTTTCATCGAATAAAACATAATTTGCAGAAAAGAACTTCAGTACTAAAAGACAAAATAATAAAAATAATAAAATAATAAAAATAATATTAAAATATGAATAGAGGTTGGAAAAATATAAAATTAAATAAATATGTCTGAACATACAATGTGTAATTATTTATAAATAATTGAAAATAGGAAAATAAATATATCATATATTTAATGGTGCAACAATCATTTATAAAAGTTACGGTTATTTATTAGAATGAAGAACATTAGAATTTTTGAAATAATAAATACCAAATTTTTTAAAAACTTACTAAATAAAAAGTAATTCACTTATGAAGAAAATACGCATTTGAAATTTGAGAATATATTTATTAATTTTAATTTTAAAGTATCAGTTCATGATATCAATTAAAAAATAAGAAGGATTTTGTATATATTATTATGGGAGATTTGCTAAACTAGACCGTTTTTAGAAATAAGTTTCAAAGGGGTAAAATCATTTGGAAAAATTGTGCAAATGAAACATTTTTAATTGAATTTACAATTTATCCCTTTCTTTTTAAACTAATAACAAAAATGTCATTATTCATGTTTTTACAAGCGACTAATTCCTTCTTCTCATTTGAACCTTCCGGTCTATTTTTTATTTTCTTGCAAGAGTTACAAGCGACTAATTTCACAACTTTTTATTGTTTGAATATATGGTTTTGTCATTATAATCTTTCTATATATTTGGCGATAAGAAAGGTGTCGGTTCTGAGAACGTTATATGTCATGTTAATCTTTCTATGTATTTGGCGATAAGAAAAATATCGGTTATCAAAACGTTATATGGAAACCCCGCAAACTATACTGAAATGATCCTACCCGTTTTTTAATAAATAATAAATAATAATAATAAATAACTACAACTAGTAGTCTCATACCCACTAGCCACCTAACCACAACCACAACCAACAGTGGAAATAAACAATACCAATATCCAATAAATATCTAATAATAAAATAACCAATAACCAAATATAACAACAATTCAATAACCAATCATCATGAAACATGAAACCAGCAACCTAGCAATGTTTCTAATGACCCAACTCTAGCAACCTAGCAATACCAGACAACATCCAATCGAGTCCCTAGAACATCCTCCTCTTCATTGCCTTGACTCCACGATCACACTTTGCCTTTACCTGCACCACAAACACATATCGCAATGCAAGAGTATTTAATAAACACTCAGTAAGGCAATCCTCCCATCTACTGGGCTTTTCTTACAAGCAATAGAGACATCTCTAACCATCAACCAACAATCAACAAACAACAAAATAACAAACCAGGACTCTGCATCGACCGACACCAACATGCATCGTTCGACACCACATGGGGATGCATCGACCGACACAAGGGATGCATCGACCGACACAAGGGATGCATCGACTAATGCAAGTTACACATGCATCGACCGACACTCGCACTGCATCGTCCGATGCATGCTCGACATAACATGAAAACCCTAGGTTTTACGCGCCATCCTCGCACTTGCATCGACCGATGCAACATGTCGAGCATCGTGTTTCCCCGAAGCTTCTCGTCGGATCTTTGTTCCTACAACCACATAACTCGATCCCAAGCCACAAGAAAGCTTCCTAACATCCCAAATAACCATCTAACAAGCCTAACAACACATAAACAAGCATATCAGAGAAGCTCTAGCTTAGATAAGCTCTAGCTTAGATAAGCCATGGTCATGCACTTACCTTTGCCAAGAAGATTCTGAACCTTACACAAGCAAACAAACACTTCCAGGAAGCTCCTAGAATGATCCCTGATATATCGTGGTTTTTAGGTGTTTTTAGCCATGATATAAGTCTTATTTATAGAGTCTTTTTGGTATTTTTAGAGTCTTTTGAGTTTTTATAAGATTTAGCATGGATGGGAACATAATGGAACTAAATAGTAATATTTGGAGCTTAATAAAGCATTGAGGCTGAGCTACGAAGTTGGGAGACAAGTTAAGAGACTTGCATCGACCGATGCAAGTGATGGTGTCGATCGATGCAGTATCCACAAGACAAATCGGAAGTTTTCCCACAAGTTTTGAAGATTTACAATTCTGCCCCAAAGTTTCCATTTTTGCATCATTAGTCCCCATTCGTTTTTTAGGAATATATATAGGATTTTTATGGTCATTGTCTAGACCTAAGCTTTATTTTCCTGCAACTTTTGAGAGAGAAAACCCAGAGATATTTAGAGAGTTTTTGGAGAAAAGAATCAAGACTCCTTCCAGAGAAGATTCAGAACTCCTTTTCTTCTTCCTTTAATCTCTTAATGCTATCTATTTTATTCATGATTTGTGTTCTTGCAATAATGTCTGAGTAGATCTGCTTGTTAGGTTTAGGGTTTCTCATTAGGGATTTCATGGATTGTTAGATTGATTAATTGTTTGGATTCATTATCTTTCTTGTTCTTAATGCTAGATATTTGATTAGTCATCTGGATTTAGATCTTAGGATTATTGATTGATATGAAAATATAATTGATTTTCCTGACAAAAAACTTTGGTGAGCAAAATACCTATTTGCAAAGAGATTTGATTTAGGGATTTTGTGAACTTATCTAAACTTGAATTTATTGCTGGTTTTTAACTTGAATTTTGCAAAGAGATTTGGACTTTCGGGTTTTAAAACTTAGATAATATTTGCAGTGAAAACTGATTTATTTTATAATTGTGTTTAGAGTTCAAGAACAATGCTTAATTGTTGAATCCTGCTTGTTTAATTAATTGATCTGATTTTCCATGATTTTCTGAGAATTTCCCTAAGCCTAGCGTTTAATCCTTCTGAATTTACATCTCTTTTATTTTCTGTTTTATTTTGCAATTTAATTAAAATATTTCTGTTTAGCATAATTAAAAGATTATAAAGTCTATTGTGTGAAGTGGATATGATCCCTAAGTACTACAATTGATCTCTTAATTTGAGAGAGTAGCTCAGGGTTAAATTTGAGCATATCAATCCCAACTACAGATCTCTACAAGAACTTCCTCAAATCACCCAAAACGCTCAAGAACGCTCAAGAACGCTCAAGAACCCTTAGGAACCTTTTCTCTCTTTTAATTTCTCTCAAAAAAGGCCAAACTCACCGAATGAGACAAAACTCCTGTTAAGGGTTTTTCCCTAAACCCAAAACGCAGCATTTAACTTAAACTCGTCCGCACTTAACCGGCCTTGCATCGACCGATGCAATCCTTAAACCGGGATTTCGGTTCGTGGATGTTACAATTCCCCCCCACCAACATAGATTCGTCCTTGAATCTCGAACATCCATTAGCCAAGGACTCCCGTGCGACCGTCTCCACGGTCTGCACTCCTCCAACCGATCTACAGAAGATCACCTCTAGGCGATAGGCTCACGCTTCAGGCATTATTTGCTCTCGACTTTTGGACTTTCCTTTACTCACAGGCCTAAACCTTGAGTTTTTATTGGCTCCTCATAAGACCTAAGTCTGCATGCCATAATGTTGGCTCCTCATTGGGCCTAAGCCCGCATGCTATAATATATAAGGAAGTCCAATATTTGTCTCTTGGGTTGCCACCCTACAGCGCTCTCTCGGATCGTCATCCGAAGTCAGTATACCAACCATACTTCCAAGCCATAAAGTCTTAGAATATGGCAGTACTAGGAGAACCTAAGTCCCCCAAGAGTCACGAGCAAACTATTCCGAACACGTCTGAGTCCTATCCCTATCCAGGCTTCCTTTCCGTGGCTCGCGTAAGCATCACAATGTCCTACCAACCACATATCCTCTCACTAGGATACCTCATGACCACACATGGATTATCTCACTACCACTAGGGTCGCCACAAAGGCCAAACAAATATCCTAAACAGGACCGCCACCAAGGCCAAACAAATGTGCTAAATAGGACCGCCACCAAGGCCAAACAATTTTCCTAAACAGGACCGTCACAAAGACCATCTGTCCCAAAAGACCGTCACAAAGACCATCTGTCCCGAAGGACCTCCTAAACAGGCACTCTGGCTAAACAGCCCGCCACAGAGGCCACACATCTGGCTAAACAGCCCGCCACAAAGGCCACACAATTGGCTAAAAAGCCTGCCACTAAGACCACACAAGCCCCTACAAGGCTCACAACCACTAAAATGGACAAATTCTAACTCCCATAAAACTTTCTATTTTAGCACTTCCCCCTTTTGGAAGCTTTCCCCCAAAACCCCGCCTCACAGAAACTTTGTACCCCGAGCACCACCTCATCTTGTTACTTAGTCGCACAACCAACCACCCCAAGCGACCAAGTAAACAAGAGAGATGGACTGGAATACTCCATACCCGCTCCAGCCACAAATTACACATGGAACCAGGCTAGACAAGCTCAAGTCGTGGCTTGTTTCTCACCACTTCTTAAAACTTGCCTTCATCCTCCCCTCTGGCTCCCAAGTCTGCTCCTCAACACCATCACAGTCCCAAAGGACTGTGATCAAAGGAATTTTCTTCTTCCGAAGTTCCTTGATCCTCCTCTCGAGAACCCTCACTGGTCTCGCTTCCAAAGTCATGTTAGGCTGAAGATCCTCCGGAATCTTAGCTAACAACTGATCATCCTCACGGAGACACTTCCGCAACATAGACACATGGAAAACCTCATGGAAAGCACGCATAACCTCAGGTAACTCCAGTCTATAAGCCACTGGTCCAACCCGCTCAATCACTCTGAATGGACCCATATACCTCAGACTCAACTTAGTCTCAGTCAATGACCTGTTCGGACCCGCAACATTGCCATCTTGAGGTACACTCTGTCTCCTACCTGAAACTCAAGATCTCTCCTCCTCCTATCGGCATAATCCTCTGCCGATCCTGAGCTTCCTTTATGTTCAGCTTGAGAACCCGAATCTTCTCTGAGGTCTCCTGAACAAAATTTGCCTCGAACATGCTCATCTCCCCCACCAGAATCCAGCATAACGGTGCACGTCATGACCTCCCATACAAAGCCTCATAAAGTGTCATCTTAATACTCGCTTGATAGCTGTTGTTGTAAGCAAACTCTACCAGGTTTAGGTGATCTGCCCAATGGCCACCCCAATCCAACACACACATCCTCAACATATCCTACAGCGTCTGGATCGTCCGCTTTGACTGTCCATCTGTCTGGAGATGATAAGTTGTACTCATATGCACCTTAGTGCCCATCTCTGCCTGAAATGCTCTCCAGAACACCGAAGTAAATTTAGAATCCCTATCAGACACAATGCTCGATGGCACTCCATGCAACCTGACTATCTCCTTCACACACTTCTTAGCCAAGACCGCTGCTCCATTAGTCTTCTTAATGGCCAGAAAATGTGCCGACTTAGTTACCCGGTCAACAATGACCCAAATAGCATCAAATGTCCTGGACACTAGCAAACCTACCACGAAGTCCATAGTAATCATATCCCACTTCCAATCTGGAATGGGAAGACTCTTCAGTAACCCTCCTGGAACATGATGCTCAGCCTTCACTAGCTGAAACACGTCGCACCTCGCGACCCAACTAGCTACATCTTTCTTCATCCCGACCCAATGATAGTACCTCTTGAGATCACGATACATCTTAGTCGCTCCTGGATGAATAGAAAACTTGCTCCCATGAGCCTCGCTCAGGATCTCCTGCCTCAACTCCTCATCCTTGGGCACACATATCCGATCGTGCACCAAGATAGTACCATTATCTGAGACCTGATACTCTGAATCCACATCCTTTGAGGTATTCACCAGCCCCACGTCCTTCTCCTGAGCCAACCGCACTCTGCTCAGAAGATCTACTCCATCAATCGCCTCCAAACCCAACAGTTCCTGAGAAACAACACACAAACTCAAAGCACCGATCTCTCCTACTACAGACTCCATCTCCTGCTCCTGAGCTGAAACTACCCTCTTCCGGCTCAGAGCATCTGCAACCGAGTTAGCCTTACCAGGGTGGTAGGCTGTCTCCAAATCATAATCCGCCACCAGCTTCATCCACTGCCTCTGCTCAAGTTCAGCTCGGGCTGAGTGCCTATATACTTCAGGCTCTTATGATCTGTAAACATCTGCACCTTTGCACCATAAAGATAAGATCTCCAAATCTTCAGGGCAAAAACTACATCACCCATCTCCAAATCATGAGTAGGATAGTTACCTTCATGCTTCCGCAACTGCCGCGAAGCATAGGCAATCACCTTCCCATGTTGCATCAACACACATCAAAAACCAACTCTACATGCATCTGTATAAACCAAATAGGGTTCTCCCTGCTCAGGCAAAGCCAACACTAGCGCAGTAGTCAACATCTCCTTCAGGCTTGCAAAGCCTTCCTCACACTCCTCTAACCAAACAAAAAGAACATCCTTCCCTATCAACTTAGTCATAGGACGTGCTCTGCTCGCAAACCCCTGCACAAACCTCCTGTATTAACCTGCCAATCCAAGAAAACTCCTGATCTCTGTGGCATTCTGCGGTCTAGGCCAATCCCTGATAGCATGTATCTTCTCTGGATCTACAGAAACCCCATCTGTAGACACAATATGACCCAGAAAACCCATCTCACGCTGCCAAAAACTGCACTTTCTCAACTTAGCAAACAACTTCTGCTCTCGCAGCTTCTCCAAAACCACTCTCAAATGCATTGCATGCTCCTTAGGACTCTTAGAGTAAACCATGATATCGTCGATGAAAATAATGAAAGACACGTCCAAAAACTCCTGAAACACGCTGTTCATCAATCTCATAAACACTGTTGGTGCGTTAGTCAACCCAATCAGCATCACCACAAACTCATAATGCATGTATCTCGTCCTGAATGCAGTCTTCCTCACATCTGCCTCATCTATCGGAATTTGATGATAACCCGACGCCAGATCTATCTTGGAGAACCAAGTATCACCTCTCAACTGATCCAACAACTCATCGATCCTAGGAAGAGGGTACTTGTTCTTCACAGTGACCCGGTTCAACCCCTGTAATCAATACACATCCGGAAACTCCCATCCTTCCTCTTGACAAATAACATCGGCGCTCCCCACGATGATACACTAGGACAGATGAATCCATTACTCAACAAATCCTCTAGCTGCTTCTTCAGTTTTGCCAGACTAATAATCCAGTATGCCGACATCAACTCACCGCCACTCGAATATCAACCCCTCTTGCCTGTCCAAGAATCTCTAGTAACTTGTCTCTTAAGGAAACTTCCACAAGATAGCTTATTCCAAAAATAGCTTTTCCACTTGGCAATTTTCCACAGCAAATCATCAAGTACCATACATTCGCATATTCTGATTCACCGCATCAAATGCTTTGCAGGCTGCTAACTCAAACCACTTGACTTATTCCCTCCAACAAGCTTACCAAAACCTTGAATCTAGCAACCTTGTCCATCTCCAATGGACTTCATCCAACATCGTCGCAACGATTAGTTTATCCTACCATGAAGGCTTCTCGTGAACTTATGTATCTGGCAAACATGCCTTTCTCCGCTCATACCTGCTGCAATTCCCCTTCTCGGGACTCCAGCACCACCGCCCGCACAATCCTGGCCCAACAGCCATTCATTCGTGACCGCTCCAGTCATAAAACCCTGACCCATTGGTCAACACATCCAAAACCCGAGATTAAACCACCATCACTCTCTCGAGGTCTACCATCAGTCGTTATGTTTATACTCACGTCCTAGGCATAGCTTGCTCCCAACTCTTCCACCCTTAGGTCGCAACCTTCGAGCCATACCGATCTCACTCTCAGACCACCGTCTTCGAGTTATACCGTCTCACTCTTGGACCATAATCCTTAAGATCTCGGTATCAGGAGAACTAATCATCCCCTTTGCTACTCTCGGAACCCACAGCCCCTCGAGCTATCGGTATTCTGGGAAATCCACCATCCCTTCAGGAGAAACAATCCTTAAAGACTATAAACATCTTTCGACAAAAGGTACTTCCCATGGTACGAGTATAACATTACAATGATACACCTACCCACACAACTTCTAATATCCAACTGGATTACCCACCAAACAGAGAAATACCTGCTCCAACTACATATGTCCATCTATCCACCTCTCTTGGCTCGATACCTCTCAAGAAGAATCTCGCACCGGTCATCTACCACTGCTCCATCCTCCTCACATAAGATGGAAAGTCCTCAACATCCGTAGCCCTCGGCTGCACCCCGCCACATGCGGCACAACTAGAGCCTGCACTGGTACTCCTCTCGGTAACCGCTCCGACAGTACGCCAACAGATCCATCAAGCGATCATCTCGAACCTGGGCTCCACCTGCTGCAACCCCACACATGGGTTCCCAGCACCCCCGGCACGCTCACCGGCTAACCCTTTCTGGTCCCTCCTGATACGCTTGCGACCATCTGACGTACCTACTCGTGGAACTCCGGACCACACACTCGCTGGCCTCGGGACCCACCCGACCATGACCACGACCACGTCCCCGTCTACGACCAACAACTCAAACACCTTTAGCCACTGCACTTCCAAGAACAGAGACTAACAAGCAATCTTAACATAATACAAAAGCACAAAAACCAAAACTCACCGTGGAATCACACTGTAGGCTCGAAGAGGATATTCTAGGCCTCCATGCCACACACAATTGACTATCTCACATAATCAATCAAGATATGCAATCCCAGACATCTACAGCACAAAGCCTAGTGAACACAAACCTATAACCGTAAGGGCTCTGATACCAAACTGAAACGATCCGACCCGTATTTTTTAAATAAATAATAATAAAAAATAACTACAACTAGTGGTCCCATACCCACTAGCCACCTAACCACAACCACAACCAACAGCGGAAATAAACAATACCTATATCCAATAAATATCCAATAATAAAATAACCAATAACCAAATATAACAACAATATAATAACCAATTATCAGGAAACATGAAACCAGCAACCTAGCAATGTTTCTAATGACCCAACTCTAGCAACATAACAATGCCAGACAACATCCAATCGAGTTCCTAGAACATCCTCCTCTTCGTTACCTTGACTCCACGATCACACTTTGCCTTTACCTGCACCACAAATACATATTGCAATGCATGAATATTTAATAAACACTCAGTAAGGCAATCCTCCCATCTACTGGGCTATACACACAAGCAGTAGAGACATCTCTAACCATCAACCAACAATCAACAAACAACAAAATAACAAACCAGGACTCTGCATCGACCGACACCAACATGCATCGACCGACACCACATGGGGATGCATCGACCGACACTCTCACTGCATCAACCGACACATGCTCGACATAACACAAAAACTCTAGGTTTTACGCGTCGTCCTCGCACTTGCATCGACCGATTCAACATGCCGAGCATCGTGTTTCCCCGAAGCTTCTCGCCTGATCTTTGTTCCTGCAACCACAAAACTCGAACCCAAGCCACAAGAAAGCTTCCTAACGTCCCAGATAACCATCTAACAAGCTTAACAACACATAAACAAGCATATCAGAGAAGCTCTAACTTAGATAAGCCATAGTCCTGCACTTACCTTTGCCAAGAAGATTCTGAACCTTACACAAGCAAACAAACACTTCCAGGAAGCTCCTAGAATGATCCCAGCTACAGATCTCTACAGGAACCTCCTCAAGTCACCCAAAATCCTCAAGAACGCTCAAGAACCCTTAGGAACCTTTTCTCTCTTTTAATTTCTCTCAAAAACGGCCAAACTCACCGAATGAGACAAAACTCCAGTTAAGAGTTTTTCCCTAAGCCCAAAACGCAATGTTTAACTTAAACTCGTCCGCACTTAACCGGCCTTGCATCAGTCGATGCACTATTTCGGTTCGCGGATGTTACATATACAAACACGAGGACACTCTTATAATTGTAATATACTATCCCCTTTATAATAAAACGGAAGTACACAACATTGTTTTTTTAGACTATATAATTTTAATAAGTTGTTACAAACAGGTTATAGATTAGTTGATAAATTAATTGGTTACAAGTTAAATAGTGAGTGCAACTTTAATTTATTTCCGAAAATCTTAAAGAGAATATTCTAAAAAATCATTTGATATTATCTAACTTACCAAATTAATTTCTTTTATTAAATTATTCATCCATATTAAAATCTTTTGATATCTAACTTAACATATTAATTTGATAATTATCATTATACATCACCTTTCATTTTTATATATGACTTTATTTTGTGAAATAAATAAATTATCATATTATTTATACTAATTAAAAATAGTTTTATTTCTGGATATACTATAAGTTGAATTTTTTAATAAAAAATACAATTTGTTCAGTCTATAAAATATTCAAACTTTAGTAATGTTATTCTTTAAAAATAATATTTATTGAATTGAAAATTTTACTAAGTAACAGGTCAAAATTTGAATATTTAAATTCAATTTCATATTTTATTGTTGAGTTTTATAATTTTATATAATATAATAAACTTTAAATAATTTATTTTGAAATATTTTTAAAATATTGAAACTTGATATAAAGTTAGAAACTATAAACACTCTAGATTGATTTGTTATAGCAATGTTAATAATATTTCACTATAATATGAAAGAATTTCAAGAAACCAAGTATATTAAAACAAAAAGTATAGCAATATATTAAATTACCCATAATATGATAACTCGCTTTTTAAAAACCAAATTTACTAAATTATGTCTTATAATGACATTCAAGTCATGATGTAGAATATATATTGTTGAAATAACTTTACATACATAAACTAATACAACATATTAATTTTTTTAAAATATAAAATATACAAATTTTTTGTATAAAATAAAATTTAACCAGTATTATAGCACGTGTACTTATCTATAATCATTAACAATATAAAACTTACAAAATAGATGTTTTTTTTCAAGCCATCATATTTAGTATATGATTTTATTGCATAATGTTTTATCTAAAAAAACTTTTAAAAAGAATCACAAAAATTATATTTTATATAAAAATTACAATACAAATAAAATTAATTTCAACCCGTGCTATCTAGTATATCTGTAAAATAATAGTATGTTTATATATCTTTTTTTTTCTTAATTTTGTGAAAATTTAAATTGGAATTTTCAGATATTTCTGATATACATATTCTCATATTCAAATGGTGATTTGAAAACAGTTTTTTTAGAAAGAGCGAGTTTCATGCCTTTTTAATCTCAGTTAATTAAGCAATCTGAATCAAAATTTAAGGAGATAGGTAGCTTAAAATAGAAATGCTCTAATGTGTGATACATTCATCAATTTCTCATATACTGTACATATATATATATGTGTGTGTGTTCATTTTCAAACAAACAATCAATTTTAGAAAGAAAACAAAATAATTCATTTATATTACCGAAGATGCATAAATCATTCTTATTTACCATTCTAATTCTTCTCATCATTCCTGTCCTAGGTTAGTATTTTGATTTAACATTTAGTCATATTCATAAAATATTTATATATGTGGCATTTAAAACTTTCTAATTTTAGCATTTGTGTCGTAATTACTTTTCACTACTGAATTTATTATAATGAGTTTAGCTCTGTTACAAATATTCCATAATATACCTAGAAACTGATACCCAAAAAGAATTTTTGTGATACTTTCGCCTATTTTGTTGATTTTTTATTTATAAATATAGATGGTCATATATTAAGAAGAAGTATTGTGTTATAATCTGATTTGACCTATTTTTTACTATTATTCTTTTTTTTTTATTGTTTGTTCATCCTCAAAACAATTTCTTATTAAATCTCTTATCAATTTAACAAAAAAAAATAAATCTCTTATTCTTACTTTTAATCTGTTCAAAGTATCTATTTTTCCAAGACAAAAATAATTCTTTTTAAAAATTAAATAACTTATAATTCATGTTTTATGTACAACAATAATAGGATTGGTGGATGATATATCGCAAAAAAGAGAAAAAAACCTAACAAAATGGTTGTGTTTTGAGCCTTTACCTGACCAAAAACCCGGGCAATGTAACAATGACCGTTGTTTGGCCAGGTGCGGAGCGCATCCTAAGTTTAAGTTGAAAAGAGGGGAACAGTGGGTACTTGCACAAGTAATAATACTTGCACTTGCATTTATGGTTGTCCATAGTTTTAATGCATGTTACAAATAAAATCTAAATAAATGAGGTAAGTTTATTCTAATAAAAAAAGAAGATGTATTAAACGTTTAAATAAAAAATAAATGGCAGTGAGTGAAGTGACCTTAGAGCATCTCCAATGGTCCTCTATTTTTGCCTTTATAATAGAGAAACTCTATAATAGAGGTGAGTTTTACTCTAACACACCTCTATTCTCACTTTTATAATAGAGATTGCTATTTTTTCCTCTATTTATAGAGGGACTTTATTTTTTTTTATAAAGGTTCCTCTATAAAAATAGTAATCTCTATTTTAGAGGTGAGAATAGAGGTGGATTGAAGTAAAACTCACATTTATTATAGAGTTCTTCTATTATAGAGGAAAAATAGGGAAATCCATTGAAGATGGTCTTAGTGCAGTGGCAGGAGGTAAGTCCATTTGTAGAAGGCACCATCACACCAGAGATCGAGTTCTGCTTCCTACGAATGTAGACATTTGGCGAATGGGCCGGTCAGTTGTGGTCCAATGGTCAACAAAAAAAAATAAAAATAAATAAATGGCAGTGCTTCAGTTTATTCTCCGTTTTTGTAACGACTGTTGAGTCGAAAGGTTGAATCTATCAATAAATAAAAAGTTAAAAATATTTTTGACAACATTTCCAGTAAAAAAAAAAAGATACCTTATTGATTTAAATGAGGTAAATTAGATGACGTATTTCAGCTTTTGCCAAGGATACTTAAATTTAAATATTTTGATATTTATGTAATACTTTCTAAAATTATTAGTATTTTTAGCTATATATTTTTTGTATATATCTCTATCTAATTTTACATCACATATTCATCTTTTTATGAAATTAAACCATAATTTGGGAAAACAAAGATTCATATTAATTAGGATAACATAAGAATTAGTGAAATTACCATCTCTATTTTATTCATATGTAGTTCCGAGAAAAGAAAAATACTACTACTAAAAATAAAGGAGCTTTTAAGCGTATCTTTATAGCTGGTAACTGCTTCCAGTACCGTACGAATGTGGTGGTTTATTTGTTAGGCTGAACGGTAGTTTTCTAGTATATTTAAAATTAGAGGAACTACGACCAAGTAAGAACACCAATTTTTTTTCAGTTGGCCAACGAAATTACCTTATATGGTAAAAAGTAATAAAGTACTTACATTACATTGCTCAATATTATTTATTTAACAACTTGGGAGAAGAAGAAGTATACAAAGACAAGGAAGGAGAAAGCAAAGCAACTGTATCTCTTACCTACAAATAATATTCACATAATGAAAGAAAAAGAAAAAAAAGGCACATTGAAGATTTTATAAGCTAAAAAAACTAGCTCTTCTTGCACGAGATTGCTTTGCGAGCTGAAACAAAAGCAGCCAGCGAGTGCGGTTTCCGGTGTCCATCCAAGCAGATCGGAATCCGAAGCTTCCAAGAGACCAAGACCATATAGCATTGATGAATCTAGCATCATTAGTCACACTTAATACAAAACTGATCTTTATGCATTGTAGTTGTCTCTCTTTCAAAACCTGGCTAGCCCTTTGTGATTCATTCACCTATTAAACAAGGAAGAACCAAGAATTAGGTTGTGACAATGAAACTTATCATTTAAAACAGGCACATAAACCAATTCAGGACTAATACTACTACTAGGCCCTTGATCTCACAATTGATACATAAACAGAGCATTTCCATGCACAATTCATACCTCAGATCCGGCTTTGTGAAATCTCTCAGCTTTTAAAACGAATTCATCTCAAGACAATAAGTCCGTCTCTTAACAAGCATCTTAGCAGCAACCCCATAAGGCTCATCAAACGCAGAAGAAACCCAAGAAACATCACAGGCATCTTTCTTGGACTCACTGGGTCTAATCGCCACAAGGGTAGCTCCTTTCAACACCGACCCATCAGGCAATTCCAAAGTAGGAGCATACCAAAGTCTCATATTCAAAGCAGGTACGAGAGTCCTCTTAGAAGCCGAAGAAGCTGACAACGGTTTCACCCTCAACTCTTCCAACTGATCTCGATTCATACACAACACTCCTTGGCCATCAACATCCGTGAGCACCAAGCTATCAAGCGTCTTATGCTCTGTTATTATAGGCTGCAACAAGTAATGTCTCGCAGATGCAGCAATCAAAGAGCTTATAGTCCATACAACACGAAGCTTAAGCCCTCCGTTTGTATAAAACGATTCAGGTATACTTCCGTTATCTTCCACCACCACGGCGTTGTTGTTGTTGTTGTTGTTGTTGTTGTTGTTGTTACTGGTACCAAGATCAACAGAGTTCGTCGCGGGGATGACAGAGGAAGCACCGAGGATCACACAATTCTCAAGCGTGGAACCAAACTCAGCTC
The DNA here is from genome assembly GCF_030686135.1 of Camelina sativa. Taxonomy (NCBI): domain Eukaryota; kingdom Viridiplantae; phylum Streptophyta; class Magnoliopsida; order Brassicales; family Brassicaceae; genus Camelina; species Camelina sativa. The sequence goes on from NC_141890.1 coordinate 12,682,794, forward strand.
TCCATTTCAACAGAACACCATCATCTATCCCTAATTCACCACTAGGAAGCTCGATTCGAAGGAAGCGAAGCTCATCGAAGTTTTTCAAAACCTGAGTTGGAGAATGATGCGTCACGCCTCCTTGTTCAATCTCACCATCATCTCCACCAATACCACCACTAATCAACAACGACGAAGCTGAAGAAGACGCTGAAGAAGGTGAAGAGGAAGAAGAACCTGAGCGTTTAAGGAACTGTCCCAAAGCTTGTAACGGCTTGATCACGAGACGAAAGATGGCGAAGAAAGGAGTAGCGGCGACGGAAGCAACGGATCGAGGCTTGTCAGAGACGAGAGATGAAGAGTCGTCGTCGGAGATAACGCAGTCGACGCGAACGACGACATTTTCGACTTGAGGGATCAGAGAATGGAATCTTTTGGAGACGACGCAGCAACGACCTAGGGATTTGACGTCGCCGATGTTGTTGAGGATGAGGAGGAGGATTGAGTCCGGGAGGTGATCGAAGTGGTCGATTTGTTGTTTTGGTTCGGGATGGATACGTGAAAGTGGATCTGATGAACGGAGAGTTATCGCCATTTCAGAGAGAGAGGGAGAGAAGAAGAGAATCAGATCTTTGTGGAGAAGAAGAAGATAAAAGAGCATTAGAGAGAGAGAGAGAGAGAGGTTTGTGGAAGGAATCTAGCTACAGAGGGAAAAAAAATGGGATGTAAAATGGGAAGGTGTAAAAATAGACAGAACCCACTTTGTGTTTTTTTTTGGTTTTGTCTGTAGTTTGAAGAAGGAAATATATGAATAAAATATATTAAGCGCGTGAGACGCGTGAAGAGATTTTGATTAGTTTAATCAGGAGAATTATTAAATGATTAGAAAGAATTCACAAGTGAATTTATTTAAAACAGTAAAATCCAAACACACGTTAACGATATCCACCACTCATTTCCAATAGCCAAAAATTTTTAAAAGCGAAATTACAACAACGACGATATTAGAATAGACCCTAGTAAGCTAGACGATCGTATTTTTTATATAACTGTGTAATTATTTATTCTGTACAGCAAATTATTGTAATTAAGGCTTCGTGGGTATTCAATAATCAAATATGGATTAGATGAGAAGATACAGTTATATAGTAATTTTATACGAAGATGATTCATTCGCATGATATGGAATATGGACTGTATTATTATAATATACGCTCACTCAATAACTGATTTTCGACTTAGCTGTACCACATGATATAAATCTGTATTAGGTCATTTGTTGAGAATGAATTGGATTTGCCTATAGTGGTCTAATCGTATGCAAGTTACTATTACATTACATGAGTTGGTAAAATACTTTTAGGATGATACAATATTACAATGTTCTCTGCACAGCTTGTTAAGTATTTTACTATAATCAACGTCAATGTGATTTAATAATATAACTTGAGATGATAATATTGCTGCCTATTGGGGAGAACAAGATATGAATGAAAGTGCATCGGACAAGTCATGTGTTAAATCAGAAATAGCACAGTACAGAGCATTGATTTAGATCTGAATCAAAATCAATCAATACGGGGGAAGGAAGAGACTTAGCAAGGAAGTAAAAAAATGCTAGCCGCAGATATTGGTTGGTCTCACATGCACGTCTTGTCATGTGTCTATTCTTAATTCGCACGCCCCGCCGGGTTCCACCTTTCATCTTCGTCGTAAAAACGCCGCATCATCCGTCCGTACAAGATCATCCATCGACTTTCACATTCTTTATCTTACATTGTACGTACTCACCTTTTTCTCATTTGGATTTTATTCTTCTTGACAAATTCAATCTACTGTAAATTTCTTAAAACGGGTATAAAAGAAGTAAAAATGAAAGTGATTGTCAAAAAAAAAAAAGAAGTAAAAATGAAAGCTCAAAGTCTTTTTTTTAAAAAAGAAGTAAAATTTTGGTGTGGGATAAAATTTATAGGTAGAAAAGTAAATGATAAAATATAGAAAATGATGCAACATAATGGAGTACAACAGAGAAACATGTGACTATTAAATGCAAAAACAGCAACATAACTCTTAAAAAATAGAGAAACAAAAAGATCATGAAACATCTAAGATTCTTCCGTCCTAATCCTAAATAACAACACTCTTGCATCATCATCATAATTCAAGAAAACTACATATTAATAAATCCAGCTAAATATATATTCGTTACACGATTTCCAGATCATCTAACTACTATTATTTCTCAGAATTATTAAGCTTTCTTGTTATGATCGTACATAATATTATAAATTGGGGAAGCCAACAAAAGAATCAATCATATATTATATACTATATATGTACATGTGCTCAACACAAACATATACATATTTGATTACGTTAATATATTGATAATTAAGCAAAAAGCAAAATATTTTCATCTCGGTCCAATGGTATATCCTAAAACTATATTTTTTTTTTCAAGTGGACATAATAAAAGCTTGGAACAAGTTCTCTGCACTATGCATCTGTTCAAGTGTACCGGATAGGAGAGCAATGTGATCACCATGTGAAGTTTTAGAATCAGAAATTTCTATCAACGCTCCTGATATCTGAAGGAGAGAGATATAGCGAGGTTTATTGCCAAATCAAAGAAGAAGAGAAAACCAAAATAATGATTATCAAAAAAGATTTCATAAACAGACCCTTCTTATGTTTTCCAAATTGCATCCTCCTTTGCCCATAACTTTACTCATTGCATTAGCCGGGATTAGAATCTCAAGAACAGAAGATGAAGATGGCAATCTATAAACAAAGAAAGATCATTTACAGAGAAAAAAGAGTCTAAAATGATAAAGAGAGAAGCCAACTTCTTAGTTTTTAGTTTGCTAACTTACCGTCCAAATGAGTATGACTATGGACCAAGTGATATCCAAAATCGTTATCTTATGCCTGTTTATTAAAATCTAAGTCACGAGTATGGAATTGATCACAAGAGATTCAGCAGAAAGTGACTTTACCGGTAAGCTTCCATAACCATGACAATGGAATCCACTTGTAGAAGCCTCAGACATGAACGACGGAAGTGTATAACCCGCACTACTACTACTACCCGAGAAGAAACTATAATTATCAGACCTTGCAGGAAGTTTCCTAGCAGAAACACAGTCATCTCTAACTCTCTATCTCCTAAAACATCTTCTCGAAGTCTTAGAACAATCTGAATGAGAGCATCTCTCACACTGCTGACTTCACCCAATACCTAATGGATATAATAAACAACTTGAATACAAAGCAACAGAAGAAAACAAGATTTTAGAAATTTTATTAAGGATTTTATAACCTCAACGCGGTCATCTCTATTCCCTTTCGAGATATGGATATTGGCATTGGTCCTTTTCCTTATTTCGTTTATGACCGAGCCACTTTTTCCTATAACGCATCCAATAACCTGATAAAGAAGAAACTCCGATACTTTATTGATAACGAAAGAGGAATACAAGAGAGGAACGAACACTAGCACAGCACTAGCTCAATTCCACAATCTCACATACGAGACTTTCACAAACATTCAACATACCTCTCTAAACAATGAGAGTCCCTTATTTATACTATTGCAGAGTTTGTTACAAATATTTATAAAAGCTAAAATATCTTTCTTCTTTCTTCAATTTAAATTTTGAATCTCTTCATGCGTGTGGTCCCCAACACGTGTCCTCGCACGCCTCACATACACCCTTCTAAGCTTATCATAACCTTAGAAGGAACAAGTAGTTGCATCTTAACTTTTTCTGCATCATCATCATTGATACTCCCTTGCAGAAGAAGAACAGCTTCAACAGCCATAGACTTCGTATCATCATGAGACTGAAGAAAAAACACACAAAAAGGCAAAGTACTCAAACAACAAAACAATACCTCCATGACTTCTAAAAATAAAGATAAAAAAGCAGAACCAAACCTCAGTAGCAGTGACAATGATAACACACTCATCATCACCACACTTTGTTATTCAGTCATTAACCTCAAATTACGAGAACCGCTTGCTTCTCTTATTCTTTCGATGGTTGATCCTCCTTTCCCGATTACACGAGTAACATTGGACAAAGGACACAACACTTTTAAAACCAGCTCTTCTGTTCTGGAAGACCCGCCAAAACCATGAGTCACAACAGGGAGAGATGTAGCGGTCACTGCATAACCTTGAAAGTCAGATACATGTAGTGCACTGAAATATGACGGAACGTAACACCCGCCTTGTGCTGAAGAATATGATTCTGATTTGAGTAAACAGAATGAAAAAGATCTGATGAAACTAAACTACTAGCTGTAACAACATCTTGGCTGGTTGAATCTAGAGGAATCTGTTCACGAGCACTGATATTGTACATGATTGCAGAAACAGCGATAGACTCACCAGATATCTAAATGATAGAGAAAAGACTGAAAACATCAATAAAAAATAGCTACAAACAGGTAAAAAATTGAGATACTAACCACAACAATATTGTCATATTCCATAGCACAAGCATGTGAAGGATCCGAAACATCTTTCGAGACAACCTTAACACTAGCTTGAGTTCTACTTCTAATCCTCTTAATGTTCGAACTAGCCTTACCAATCACACACACTAGAACATTGACTAGAGGGTACTAAAATACGGCATTCCATCTTATCATCTCTATCCATCTTATTATTCTTAGTGTTCTCCCCAGCACTAGCTACAATTGCATCATGGACTCTAATAAGAGCATCTTGTGCACTACAAAGAGGCTCGGTTATAATGTCGATTTCTTCATCTTTTCTCAATAGATTGTGATTACTCTTTCGTTGCAACCAGGTAACTGATCAAAAACTTTGATCTTGGCTTTCGTCTCATGCCTAATACCATTTATGACTTTACCACTCTTACCTATAACACCTCCAACGACATCAATATGACATGAGATTCTGTCAATCACAAGCTCATCTCTATTGATATTTTCATTATTATTATTATTATGTGAAACTCGTCTCTTTTGATTCCTCTTGCCCTCATTGTTGTTTCTTTGATTTTGTTTCCGTTTCTTGCGCTCAACCATTGTTAGTGTCAAAAGATTTAGAACCTGGAAACAGATTAAGATCAAATGCTGATTGAAAAGCACGCAAAGGAACAAACTTTTTCTAAGAACAATTGAGATTTAAGACTAATTCAAGTCCGAGAATTGTTGAAATCGGGTGAAACTAGACGAAATCAAAGTGGCAAAAGTGTTCAACTTTGAAGGTCACAAGACATTCGAAAGTATCTAAAAAAAGGGTTAGTAAAGGCAATGGGAGAGATTTTCATACAGAGATTCTTCGAGGTGAACAGAAACAACTTTTGAGATCGGTCGGAGAAAGCCCTTCGGAAGATGATAACGGAAGAATAATAAGATATCTTCGGTTAAGACCAAACCTGTGTTTTTATTTATTTTCGAATTGGTCACGTTATCTTTTAATTGACTAATAAGAACCCAATTTCGTGCAAAAGATTGAGTTGTTTTCGATTATTGACCACAGGGCGTAAATTGACATAAAAAGTTAAAAATTATAAAACAAAATATTTTAAAAGTACAATGACCAAACTGTAATTTTGTAGACAAAGCCTTTTTTTTGTTTTTGAGCTTTCTTCTCCTCTCTCTCGGTCTTTAACTTAACAATAAGAAAAAACTCTGTAATCAAGAACCAAAGTAAGAAAGCCCTAAAGGTTTGATCTTTATCCCCAATTCCCTCTTATTATTCGTGTGTAAGGGCATTGAGGATTTTTCGGTACCCTCAGTTTTGAATTTACTTCATCAATGTGAAACTCTTATTATTATTATTTTTTTTTTTCCGCACTTCTGCTTGCATCGCTAGACTCGAAAGTTGTGAAATTAGGATTTCTCCTGGGAAAATTGATTGGCTTTTGGTTCATATGTGTTATCTATATAGACTTTTGAGATTCTGAAGTAGCCTTGTTTGAATGATTGAGCCAACAGCCAAGAACCAGATAAATCTAAGAGTTTCAAACAATGGGTGTTAAAAAGTTTAGAACTTTGGTTAACTACATCTATAAGATTCTAATGTTACTCTGTTTCTTCATAAAGTTGATTGTTCCCATTTTGTGTTATTGATGTTTAAGCTTGTTTTTGGTTTATTAAGCATATAACAAGAGTAAGAAGCCAGTTGTTGGGAATGGAACAAGAAGCAGAGAGAAGCACCAACGTTGTTGCGTCGACCTCTGAAGGGTCGGATCTATCTCCGATTGCACGAGTGAAGAAGCTCTTGTTCCGTCAGATGCTAGTAGGAACCAAAGACGGGAGATTCTTCCTTGGCAATTTCCATTGTATTGACAAGCAAGGAAACATTATTCTCCAAGACACTGTTGAGTACCGAAGCATAAGAAGATCGTCTCCTTCACCTACTGAACAGCGTTGTCTCGGTATGATCTTAATCCCTTCCTCTTGCAGGACGTCTTGCCATGTCGATTGTTCTATCGAGGAACAGCTTTCATTGATTCAGCTGAAATAGTAGAGCTTCTGTTGAGACTTTATGAGAGAATCTTTCCAAATTTCTCATCAATGTTGTAACCAATAATAGTCTTCTTCTCATCTTGGATGTAGTCTCTTCATTATGCCCAAAGTCAAAAACTATATTCCATGTCCGTGTATGATCAATGATTCACATGTTATTGTGAAGTTATATGTATACATACATGCATTGGAAACTCTTTTGGAAATTTTTTGTATTTACATTTAGAAGACAGAAAGTCTGAAACTTCTTATATTGTATTATCAACAACAAGAAGATGTTTTGTTATTCTTCAGAATCTGTCTCTGTAAGCTGTTCCATACACAATGAGGTAGGGTACTGTTCGGACAACTGTGTCAATGGGAATAGCAAAGTTCACACCGGAAGACATACCACTTCCTGCAACAAAAAAAATTAATCACTTCTATGTTATGCATGTCGACAAAAGCATCGAATCAAAGAACAGAGTTATGGTTATGTTCTTAGATTTGGTAAAAGATCATATTTCACCTTTTCGGGTGAACGTTGCAGTGTTCACGCCTATAGTATGGCCATAAGAATCAAGCAATGGCCCTCCAGAATTACCTATATAACCAAAATCTGTGAGTTTCAAATAACTAAAATGGGATGAGAAAATTGATAGACATGTTTGTGAATTACCTGAGTTAATATCAGCATCTGTTTGGATAGCTTCTCGAATACTCTTCCCATTAGGTGAAGGTATCTCTCTTCCCAACCCACTCACTACCTACAAAGAGCCCCATGATAACAAATCCACTTTCATGTGAAATCTTTAGACTTCAGAGTGTCTATATGAATACAAACTCAGGATCTTTCTTATTACTCTTACCCCTATTGTCAAGGTGTTTTCATATCCATATGGGTTCCCAATCGCGTAGCAACTTTGACCTACGCGTAGGTCATTCGAGGTACCAAGAACAACTGGATTTAGTTCGCGACCCTCGGTTTCAATCTGGATATATATAGAACAATAGTTTAAAAAAAAAGGACTATACAAGTATGACTCAAATGGTCTGAATATATGTTCCACATCATTGGCTTAGAATATACCTTCAACACAGCTAGATCATTATCTGGATCAAGACCCACAATTTTCCCGTCCTTGGTGAATCTTGTTCCTGTAGCCTCAACTAGAGACACCTACACAAACAACCAAACTGTGATTGCTTCGTAACTTACTTGACATGGCTTTGTGATTTTTAAGCTACTATTGAAATAAAGAAGATGGAGACCTTACAACGTTGTAAACCAATCTGATCTGTAGCTAACTTGGCAATGACATGATAGTTTGTTACCTACATTGTACAAGAAACAAGCTTTTAGTTCTTCAAGGATTTCAGAACACAGAAACATAACAGATGGAGGTAGTTTTTCCTACAATGTGACCAAGCTTATCCCAAACGAAGCCTGAACCTGTGCCTTCAATCTTTGCATTTTCCTCATCATTAGTAAAATCACCAGAAGACGTTTTGGGCAGCTCAATGTCTTCTATGTAAACAACAGACGACGAAGTTTTCTGCAAAAAAAAAGAAAGCAAAATTGTGAATCTTTTCAAACCAGAGTGACAAAAAAAAAAAACAAAGCTTTTGAAGGAACAATTAAGGCAAAACCTGGAAGAGATTGACATTTCTATCTTCTTCTTCCTCAAGCTCATCTTCTTTCTCCTTCAATTTCTCCATTGCGATCGCAGATTCCACCGGTAGTATCTGTAAATTGGAACCAAGCAGAGTCGACGCGAGAGCCAAACTCGAACCGAAGATGACGATTCTTCTTCTTCTCCGATCAACGACGTCTATATGATTCGAACCGGAGCAAGCTAACACAAAATTCGACCGGTTAATTGGAGCTACAGTATAGAAGATTGACGAAAAAGCTTTGGAAGAAGCAAGAGCAATAGACATGGCTTCTTCTTCCTTTTCTCGGAGCGCTCCTACAATGGCTCTCTCACTCAAGCTTCCACTCAGAGATGATGATAAGGCAGAGACAGAGAGAGTAAATTTCGGTTTGGTTCTAGTTGAACAATTTGTTAACCGGATTCATTTGAGGATGTATTAACCATCGTCACGTGACAAGCACACACATACATATGTTTACACACAGTGACTTAAAATACTTAGATAGATTGGTTCATGATTGATTACTACTAGCTATATGCATGCATCTTGTGCAGAGACTCTTGTTGCTCTGTGACTCCGTGTGACGATTGACTCACAGAGGATGATTCATTAATTTAACTTAACCATCTCATATGTTTTCTTTTGGTCAGAAAAGGTGGGTCGTGGGAGTGAGCTTTGAAGAAAGCTACATGAATGAATCCATAGAGATGTTCTTTGTTTAATACTTGTACATAACATTTAGAGATCAACATTGCTTCAACAACACTCAATTCACAAAACTGGGGCCAAAAACACAAATGAGTAATTTGGTTATAGATGTTATTGAATATTGATAATGGGTCTTATTAACTAATGTTGGTAAAATTATAAAAAAGCCTAGTGTGTTTCTTGGAAACGCGGACCCATCACAACTGACAAATACACACAGAGACGTATGTCTCTTTGTGACTTAAGAGTGTATCCATATTAGGAATATTCAATTAACAAAAACATTTTTTTCTTCGCCACCTTCACGAGAAGACCAAAGTCGCTCTCTAGACCTCTAAGGTACGCTCTCTGTTACTTTTTCTCGTTCATGATCGTTCATTTGATTGTTGGATTTTAATCGATAATCCAACGAGTCAAGATCCTGTGAATTTTAGAATCTGGGTTAGATTTTTATTATTCGTTGATTACTATTGAAGTGTTGATTGATCTTTTTTAGTGTCAGTCTCATCTTTTGGTTTCTGATTCTTGAATTCTGGAATTTTTTAGAAGTTGATTTTGATAATCATATAACTTCTCGTGACAGGAAACAAAAAAAAATAATGGAGATAACAAACGTGATGGAATATGAGAAGATAGCAAAGGAGAAATTACCAAAGATGGTTTATGATTACTATGCATCAGGTGCTGAGGATCAATGGACGCTTCAGGAGAACCGAAACGCTTTCTCTAGGATCTTGTAAGACAAACAACAATTCAACACAACAAAAAAATATATCTCTTTTTAGTTTATTTTGGGGGAATTCAATCGTTTGTGTTTGTTTTATGAGTTGGAAAACAGATTTAGGCCACGGATTCTTATCGATGTTAGCAAGATTGACGTGAGCACTACGGTTTTAGGGTTTAACATTTCTATGCCGATCATGATTGCTCCTACTGCTATGCAGAAAATGGCCCATCCTGATGGTAAGTAATAGCAAGTTTTTCTTTCCAGAGTTGTGTAAATGTGTATAACCAAAAGACAATCTTGAGGTCTCTTCTCTTGTCAAGAACAAGACTTTGGTTTAGAGTAACTTTATCTGATGTTCGTAGCTTAGATTGTTAAAGATCTTGGGCTCACTATGGGAAGTGGTTTTATTATCGTTGTAGGTGAGCTTGCAACCGCGAGAGCTACTTCTGCTGCTGGAACAATTATGGTTTTGATTCTTTGTCTCTGTCCCTTTCACTTGTTTGGATATCTACTTTATGTCATGTTCTGTATTCTTTGATGTTTTCAGACATTATCGTCATGGGCTACTTGTAGTGTTGAGGAAGTTGCTTCCACAGGACCCGGGATTCGTTTTTTCCAACTTTATGTAAGTTTCCAGATAGTTCTAGTTGTTCTTTTGAATATTTGGCTTTGAATGGACTGTTTGTTCTCTTGATTCAGGTGTATAAGGATAGAAATGTGGTAAGACAGCTTGTAAAAAGAGCTGAAGAAGCTGGATTTAAAGCGATCGCTCTTACCGTTGATACTCCAAGGCTTGGAAGAAGAGAATCCGACATCAAAAACAGGTGAATGAAACTTCACACCATCACATCAAACCAATTTGGTTTGTTCGATCTTTTGGTGTTCTTGATGGATATTATCTTGCAGATTTGCGCTTCCTCGAGGTCTTACGTTGAAGAACTTCGAAGGGTTGGATCTTGGGAAAATAGTCAAGGTTATAAGATAAGACATATAACAAACTTGAATTCGATCTAATAGCTCAATACTAATACTTGTTTTTTGCTCTGTTGAAAATTGCAGACTGATGACTCAGGGCTAGCTTCATATGTTGCTGGTCAAGTTGATCAGTCACTAAGTTGGAAGGTCAGAATATGGAACAAGATCAACTCTTTCTTTATTGCCCACCAAGATTCATGTACATAATAATCTCGCTGTCTGTTCTTTTCTTACAGGATATAAAGTGGCTACAATCTATCACAAGCTTGCCAATTCTTGTCAAGGGTGTTATTACAGCTGAGGATGGTAAGAAAACAGTACTAAGAATGATAAAAATATGCATTAAACGTTTACTTATAAGTTTCATAATGATTAGAAAACTAACTCTGATCATTTGAAATTTTGGCAGCAAGAGTTGCTGTTGAATATGGAGCTGCAGGGATAATAGTCTCTAATCACGGAGCTCGTCAGCTCGATTATGTCCCTGCAACTATCATGGCCCTGGAAGAGGTTGTCCTTCTAACTTTTAAGTGGATTTATAGTATAAACTGTTTTCAAATAAAGGTTTCAGCTTTCTTTGTTGATCAATCGAGCAAAAATCGCAGGTAGTGAAAGCCGTGGAGGGTCGGATACCAGTTTTTCTTGACGGTGGGGTTCGCCGTGGAACCGATGTCTTTAAGGCCTTGGCTCTTGGCGCTTCAGGTGTCTTTGTAAGTTCATTCTTCATCACATACTCTTACTTAGCTCTTGTAGTATCCCCTGTTTTGCTCTTATCCTTTTCAACTTGATCCCTTCATTATTAATTTTTATTGGAGTAACCCTTTTTTACCTCTTTTTCACATTGTGCCTCAAAATTATAAAATATTCAAAACAAACCCAAACATAACCGCTGTTTTTGTATTGTACTTTTGTTCGATTAGGTTGGGAGGCCGAGCTTGTTCTCGCTTGCAGCGGATGGAGAAGCGGGAGTGAGAAAGATGCTGCAAATGCTAAGAGACGAGTTTGAGCTGACAATGGCACTTAGTGGCTGCTGTTCTCTGAGAGAGATCAGTCGAAACCACATCAAGACTGATTGGGACACTCCTCATTACCTCCCGGCCAAGCTGTAGGGATCATCTTATTCACTTCTTTTAAAGGTCATCAGAGAAATGAAAAGAGAGATGGATGTTTGAATTTGTGATCCAATAATGTATTCCCATCCAACTTTATAATTGAATATTTTCATTAAGTAAAATAATTGGATATGAGATTTGTAGCTTAAGTTCAATAAATAAATTCATGATGGTAAAAGTACTATGTAAGTTGAGGGACTAGCACTAGTGCTTCATAATTGAGTACTCGGATTTGAACTTAAGAGTTAAGATTGTGATTTTCTTGTAAAATATAAGTTTAGTTACTTTTATTTGTGTAGAAAAATATATTAGCAACAAATAGCTCCATTACTACATATATATATATATATATATATATATATTATAGTAACAATAAATAGCTTCCTTCAACCTCAATATGTTGATTTACTATACAATATTTTACAACCTCAATATTTTATAAGGCATCAGAATTCAAATCTTTTTTATTCCTCCAAATACAACTTTGACTTTTTGCATGATTTATAATTGTTATTATTATTTTTTTTAATAAACGTAGTTTCGAGACGTTTCTGATATGGAACTACATATATGGAACATAACAGAACTGATGAAATATATGGGTGTGTACCTTCACTGTATAAACTATTTGTTTTACGTGACGACCATCAACAGATAACAACAATTTTGGACCAAATAATTCGGATAAAACGAAATGGTTACAACGTACGTGTAACATTAACCATGCAACGTTTGTAAATACCATGAGGTCCATGACATCATCGTCATACATTCATCTGACAATCCCACCGATTGTGTCCATTAATATAGACATATATACGTACATATCGACTCTATGGCCACCATATACGCTTTGCAATATAGTATCTATATAGTATTAACTAGTTTATACAGACGTGGATTCACTTAATACCACAAACACGTTGCCCATCATTTGTAAATTGCTCGAAAACTTCGGAATCTATGGGAATATTCAACAGGCTTTTGCTGGTTTCGGGTGTTTTCAGTATATATACGTACGTACGAGAAAATCTGCGTCTGATTTTCTCATCGTCATTTCTTCAGTTTCGTCATTGCATTAGTCATCTTCGATAGTACTACAGCTAAGTTTCTATAATGCTATACAGAGTCAATGCATGAACCGGTGAACGCAAATGATCCTAATCAGAACCCATGCACATATATATATATATAAAGCCATTTACGGAACAACTGTTTATGAGATGACAATGAATGGCAATTGTTCTATAGAAATGGCTCACTAAAATATCATAATAACCAAGTGTTACGCAATTACGTGAACTGAAGTATAAAAAATAACAAGATCGCATGATAATCAAGTCATATTGCATAGTCAATTTCTTTGTAACATATTTTAATTCTGAGTTTTTAATTTTTAATTACGTATTATGTTAATTCTGACTTCTGAGGGAGTTTAGGACGGGAACTGGTTCAAGTCTTCGAGAACAAAATGTTGTATTTCTTTATGTTTTAAAATATGTCTCTGTCTCTACGATGCATGTCCGAAGAAAGCCAAATCATATAATCTAACCATTCGTTACTAACTTATATAAATCGTTAGAACAATCGATCGATCAAACTATATCAAACCTATCTATTTTTTATAATTTATAACATCATCAAACGTTATAATAATTATTATAATTGATCCACGAGTTCACTCGAATCCACAAATGTGCCATGGAACCCATACGGTACTCTAGACGGTAGCTTAATCGTAGCTTCAAGCTCTAAACTACCGGCATTAATAATCTGAAGCTCCGACGTCTCTTTTTCTTCGTCATGAACGTGACAAAATATATAACCGTCATCTTCATTTTCTCCGCCGTCACCACCGGGCAAGAAAAACGGTTCACCGCCGTATTTCTCCCCGCCGTAAATGTACTTTTTCATCTCTCCGGTGGAAAGATCGACCTTAGCGAAACCGGAAACTTTCGGCCAAGGATCAGCGATAGCCAAAAACGCGAACCGGGTTTTTCTACCTAACCGGTTCCGGTTAACCATACCGATCTCTAAATTCACATCCTCGTTATTAACCAACAAAGCCCGGCGCGTGGCTTCACGCGTCCTGAGGTTTATCCTGATCTCTGACAAGACGCTTCTCAAGCTCTCGTCTCTCTCGTTAAAGATCGAATCCGCCGGCGTCATACACGACCCGATCACCACGATCTCCTCCGTCTCCGGTGATTCCCACGCGTTCCAGAGATGGAAACAGAACGTCTCCGGCGAATTCACCCATATGATCTCAGAAGCCTCCGTCGCGTCTTTGTGCATTATCCCCAACCGCGAAACCTTTTCTCCGTCGAAAACCACCGGAGATTTACCGGAAATCATCTCGCCGAGCTTAAACACGACTTGCTGGTCTGGAATCACCACGTAATTCTCCGTAATTGCGAAATCGTGGATCATCGTCGGGGTTTCGAGCGGGATCTCCAATTCCGGCGATTTAACGCCGTCCGGCGAGAATCTGAAGTATTTCAGGTAAGGCTTCTTGACGACGTCGTAGCTTAACGAGTGAAGCTCCTTCGTAACCGGGTCGAGTTTCGGGTGGGCGATCATTGCGGAATTTAACTGACCGTCGAAGTCGTAACGTCCAACGGTTTGGAGATCGCCGGTTTGAGTTATTTTTAATTGGTAAGGTAAATCGTCTTCTGACATAGCTAAAAGCCGGTTATTGAAGTAAACCAAACCGGCGTTTGCTACTCCGACGCCGTTTTGGTTGTTGATGAGACCGCAAAGCCCACGCGCATAAAACAGCATCAAACGTGCGACTCCCGAGTGGCCGTGAAGCTCGCCGATTGCTTTCGGGAACACCGGTCGACCCAATCGTTTTTCCTGAACCAATCTCTCGGTTTTAGTAAACCGGCACGCGTAGCTAGCTGAACCGTTAGTTATTTTAACGGCGTGAACCATACCGTCTCCGTCGAATAAATGGTGCCCGGCTATAGGCTCGAACATCGGATTTGCGCCGTTACGGACATAAGCTCCGTCAATGCAGTCAGGGATTGTTCCTTCAACGGTGAGGTTTCGCCGGACGGGGGATTCAGGTACCGGAGAATAGTTTCCGGCGATTTGAACACGTGGATCGGCGGTTTTGGGAAGAGGAGTATCTTGCTCACGTGAGATCAAAACGCGCTCAGCGGCGTCGATGGCGATGGCCGCCGCTTTTTGGAAAATGTTAAGCCGGAGAGGATTATGCTGAGGCGGAGTCGCGGTGGTTCGAGGTGTAAATAACTGGCGTTTTTGGGTTAAGTCCGTAACGTCGATCTGCACCGTGCATTTAATAACAACATTCGGCTTTCTTTTAATGGGCCGAAAGCCCAAATCAGTTTGGGTTTGAGGCCATGTTTTAGCAGCACCACTCATCGGCATTGTAAGAAGAGAGACCATGATGGCTTTTGTTTGTTTTGATAGTAGTTATTGAAAGGTTTCAGACACTCTCACTGATTGTTTCTTTTTTGTTCGGGTCCGAAGGGTGAGAGTAGAGAGAAGAGAGAGAGGAAATTTCGATGAGAAGAAAAAAAGAAGAAGGAGAAATCTTATATAGAGTTGGGTAAGAAAGAGAGAAAGAGAGAAAGAGAGAAATAGAGGAGAGTAATGAGTAAATGACTAATGACATAAGCATGCCGCATGCGGCAACAAAATAATAAAATGAAAACATTTGAAGTCGTACAGAGTAATGTATTACTAATACTTTGTGGTTTTTTTTTTTTTACTTCTCTGTGTGGAGAAATTTCAAATTTAATGTTATATTTAAATGACAAATATATAGTTTTAGGCTTTTAGCTATATGTTATTTCTGATAGTTTTAGGCGTTTAGCTATTTTATTTGTTGGAATCCAATAAAACAGAAGATTACATTCATCTTGTTGACAAAAGATGATAACTATTTTTTTTTTTCCAAATATTTAAAATACACTAGCTTCAACATTATGTATTATTTGTGTACTCATCAATCAAAAACTGATGTTTAAGGATGATAAATTCTCCAAATGATTATATATCATGCTTTATAAATGATGAACAACAAAAAAGAGCCGGTTATTGAAGTAAACCAAACCAGCGTTGAAGTAAATAATTTCAAATTGTGGGTTTAAAACGATCACTACTGTTGAGAAACTTGCTCTTTGGAAACTTGGTAACCGATTGAGATCTAAAATAAATTAATTAACGAATTAAAAACTTGATGGAAGAAAGAAGATCCTAAAGTTTCAAGAAAGTAGCTTTCTCAACAAATACGAAGAGATCAGTAGCAGTAATAAATAAAATTTGAAATTCTCGAGGGAAGAAATGAAGCAGGAGGAAGTCCTCCTCATAATGCGTGGACGAAGATACCACGTGTGTATATCACTAAGCCAACACGTGAACTCACAACATATAACTAAAGTATACGTAAATAATAGATTTTGTCGACGCTGTCATGAATATAGCAATTTTTTAAAATGAATATACAAATAATAAATAAACATTCGAACGTTGAGAAGAACATAGAACATGCAAAAACATTTCTTACCAGAAAAATAATAATTAGGATTATATGTCAATAAGTATAGAAATAAGTGGACGTGGAGGATAAACTAGTGCCTCCCTCCCTCAGGTCGGTCAGGTGTTGGAATTGTCAGTTGTGATTTTTGTTTCTCTCATTTGAGGGTTTCTAATAACTATAATACTCAAAAAATTTAGATTTTATCACACAAATGTACTCTATCCAGCCATTTTATATAGATTATGATTTCTGTTAAATAGTTTTAGCCTTGCTATGTAACAGTTCAGTCAATTAAGTATAGTTTATCTAAATATGTGCTTCTTTTGCCACATAATAACGCTAACTATTACAATTTACAGTAATGCTTGTTCACTTTAGCCAGTACCTAATTAATATTATAAAGCTTTCAGAAACTTTCATTTTTAATATAATTATTTATTGATCATAATTATTGATGTATGTGATTACAGTTTTTTTTTGTTTTTTTTGACATCATCTGATTACAATTCAAAAAGCGAATCCGGAAAAAAAAAAGTCAAGATTTGATGTATGGATGTTCAGATTCAATGCACATAAAGATGCTGAGACTATAGTACCCATCAAACCAAACTGAATACACTAACCGAAATTTATAATGTAGTATTAATATATGTGTTGTTAAACCTATGAACAAAAAAACCTAAATACTTTAGCCTACATGTATGACAATATAATGTTATGATAAAGACTATGACAACATAATCTTCATCTATAAAAATATTGCTGGGTTGCGATTTATGTGGTGTAATTATGCTTTTTTTATTATTTAATGAATGCTAGTATTATTAAACTTTCAGGCGCCTGCTGTTTTGGGTTATCAGGTTAAAAGAAAATATATAAGTAGATGATCATACGTACTAGAAATAATAATTTACAAAACAAAACACATGTTGGTACGTAGTATTTTTGTAAACTATGGGCAAAAGGCACAAAAGTGCATATGTTTGATCCCATATTGATGCTAATTCAATTGTCTTCTAACGTTGTAATCTCACAATTTCTTTTATTAACTGATCTTTTTTTTTTTTTTTTTTTTTTTTTTAATTAAATTGATGATCTATTTAAACATAGTAATACGCTATATTCAATTTTCTCAAATAATTGGAGCTATAGAATTATTATTTACTATGGAAAGATTAATGGCAGTTTATTTACTTGTTAGAGAAGACCTTACATTAGGCTATAAACTAAAACCATCATCGAGTTTTTTGACTAGAAAAATGCAATAAAAGATAGTCAAAATTGGCAAAAACATGATGATTGCTATCTAAATCGTATAAAGTGTTTGAATGTTGCTAGCTAGCTAGATCCAATTGTTAGTACGTGTCCAAAATCTTGAATAAAAAAGGTATTTTAAACACGTTGAGGTGGTATAATTTATGTGAATTAATAATGAATGTGGTTATGCCTAGAAAATTAATGTTATTTTAACCTGTCAATATTTAGACTTTGCTATCTACCTATGAGATAAAGATGAGTAGAAAGTATTTTGATTGGTAAGATCAAAAACAAATTCGAGAGTGGTTAATAATAGAACTAAGGCAGGTAAGATATAAGCAAATCAAGAAATGTGTTGACCACGGCATCCTAGCCAAGTAGCCATTATCAACATTTGATCATGACCATTCTTTTACGTCAATGACAAAGCCCATTCACACTCGCACAATTCAAACACCACTAATAAAAAAAAATAACTAACGATAAAGCTTCATATCCATCATATACATGGAATGGGCTTAACAAGAGATTTTTTGTTTTTTTTTTCCTAAAACATAATCGTTTCAGCCAGTTTTTGTTCTTTGACAGTTTACAACTCCCGTATTCCACTGGATTCTTCAATTTAATTTATAATAAACACTACCATTTTTTCCTTAATTATGAAACCAGTTGAGAAAAAAAACATATTTGTAAGAAGATGTCACACGTATTTTATTCATCAAAAAGGCGAAATATTTGAGAATTGATGGTTTGAAATATCCACCGACCTCAACAAAAATAAAACTTTCCAAACTTGAAGGGGGCCCTGACTAATATAAAATGCCCTAAAGTATAACTAAATCATGAAAATTGGGAATCCATATTTCTTTATTTAGTTAGGTTCTAATTATAAAAACATTACTAATATTAATATTAAACTTCGGTAGTCTATCGCTTGAAATATACGCTATAGTTTCCCTACTCATAATGCTAATTTTCTAAACGTATATACGAGAAAAAATCTAACTCTTTTAAGATTAGCTATAGAGCTTCAATGAGTAAATTATGGTCTTAGTGATCTAAACTATTTGATAACTCTTAACTCTTTAGAGATTAGCTAGTCTAAGAAATGCATATTTACGAGAATAGAACTGAGAAAAACGAGAATCAAATGTTTGTAGATTTGTTGTTGTTTTTTTTTTTTTTTTTTTTTTCTCTTTTCATTATTTACATATAGTGGACAGCTTGTTGAGTAAAGAACCGGCTTGTGTGGTACAAAAGGCACAAAGAAAATGAAATGTTAGTTTTTCTTTTGTTAAAGGAGAAAATAAAATGTTTAAATAACTGAATCTTGATAATGTTTCAGGGATAAAAGTTATTATAACTAGAACTCCATGGGAAATGTCATTTGGTATACGTACGATGTGGTAAGACACGTCTATATTCAGATAGCTAGACTCTATAAGTTTCACAAATGTATTTTAGATTTGAGTACAAATAAACATTTTTAAAGTTTGATATTTATAAGACAATTCTCATAAATATAAATAAAATAAGTTCTTTTTTCTCCAAAAATACCATTATTAATTAATTTTCTTTTCAAAATAATACTGACAGTCAGAATCTGTTTATTACATCATATGTGCAATCATCAGTTTAGTCAAGGCTAGCCTACTTGACCTTCAGTCGTAAACAATGAATTTATCAGAAACAAATTGCTAAGAAAATATTTATTGAAAATTATCTCTCTTAGAAATAGAACTATGTACAGTATGCATATATAGGGAAATTATTTAGGTTCTTGTTATTCGTATTTTATGAAATTTGGATGAGCTAGACTTTGTCGGAATAAAAGTCAAATGCTTCTACCAAAAAAGAAATCAGATAATCTTTAAGAATATAGAAAAAAAATATAGGGATCTTCCTTGTCAAACAGAGTCAGAGCGGTGTTCCTTATTCTATTATTTTTGGTGCACATTTTATATACTTAAAAAAAATAGCTACATCTACATGTAACAAAAGAGGATATTAAAACTTTTATCTGTTTAATTTTCTTTCCTTACGTTACATGTTATATTCTGTGTTTTATACTGTTCCACTATACATTCATGAAGTCAACACGCACGTTGTTATAATGTTTACCTTTTGATATCGTTCTCAAATTCTTTATTTTCAGATTTCTTTGGAAGTATCAAGTATGGAATCTTAATTTGAAGCCTAATTAGAAAATAACAGGTCCAACGAATGTGGTCGATTTTGTTTCGTTCATAGAGTTGAATATCTAAGTCGTGTTTCTTTCGTATCAACTAAGTGCTTACGGAAAGAAGTTGCCAATGCACGAAAACAGAATAAATTATTTATCGCTATTTTAAGTAAGAGAAACTAAAAATGTTCATGCTATAAGTGATTTATGACTATAAAACATTCCATCTTACAATTCAAAGGTTTGGCTAAATACCACTATCATTGACTTAAAATATAAAGTTCCAAATCGAGTATGTATCTTGGGATTTTATGTGTGCCTTCACGCAAATAAATTAATCTTTATACTTCGAGAGGTAATCTGCATTTTTTTTTAAAATAAATATACTTGTTTTTAATTGTAAAAAATGACCTCTTTTAGTTTTCTAGATAACTAAAAATTGAGAATTTTTCAAATTCTGTTAACTAATTTCTCCAATAGAAATCAAACAAAAATACAATTGATTAAAAATATATTTTGAATAGTTTAAATTTCATAGAAGAGGAAGATATGAAAATAGCTTGTATATTAACAATATTTGGATTCATTTATAGAGGTGAACCTCCTTATAAATAAAATAAAAAATCGGTATAAATCATTGTAATATTAAAAACCCAAAATATCTTATTATATAAAACTTCGTTCTCAAAGTTAGTAACTCACCAAATCGTGACACGTGTTAGTTTTAAGGTCAGAGATCAAAGTTAAAATCTCACAAGATCCTGACACGTGTCAGTTTTAACGATTAAATATCAAAGTTAGTAACTCATCAGATCGTGACACGTGTCAATTTTAACGATCAAAAACCACAATTTTCAAGCTTGGTAAAACGAAACATAAGATAATTTTAATCGTATTATATTAAAAAACTTTGTGAATCCTAAAAGTAAAAGGATCGTAAATACACCCCTCTATATAAACAAATAGATGATGCCATATTTTACACCAAACAAAATAATTTCTACTAGCTTTGTTTTTCTTGGTAAAATTTTCTTCAAATGTAAAACAAAACTATTAACAGTTTAAAAAATATTAAAAGGCAATTTTAAAATTTAAACAGCTTTAATTTTTTAAAATATCATTATAAGGAAATTATATAACAAAATATCATAAAATTCGAAATTATAATATTTTTTATTATTTTAATTTTAAGTTGCTAATTTTACAAAAAAAGATTACTTTTTATATAAGGTAAACAATGTATCTATATACTTTTTTTTTCAACCAAACAATAAATTAAAATGAAATTCCTCGGTTAGTTGTCCAAGCTGAACGGAAGGGGTTTACAAAGGAAACTTCAGAGATAAGAGAACACGAAGCACATGCAAGACAATCTATCTTCATATTTGACGCACGCGGGTTTCAAGAGATACAGAATAGTGGGAAGGACTCCAGCGAGTTAAACTCATAGAGCAGCTTGGAGAAAGACGGTCAATCTTTAGAGACTGCACAATAGTGAGTAACTCAGCACAATCAGTCTCGAAATGTTGACAAGCGATCCCTGCAGCACGTATGCGCTCCATGACCCACAACAACGCTTCTAACTCCAAATGTAGGGGGGATGGGTTCCGTCTTAGACACTTGGCCCCCAACAATAAGGTTCGCTCCTCACCAACGCAACACCACCAGCCCAATCCTAAATGCACATTAGCTGCTTTCCAATAACCATCAATATGACAACCAGGTGAAGAAACCTGGACATCTGAAGACGGGGATGGAGTTGACATGACCGTCGTAAAAGAGAGCGCCTCTTCCTAGACTAACTTATCGCCCAAAGCCTGAGCAATTCATTCGCCTCGATCTCTAAACCTTGAATAACTTTTTTTATTTATGGCCTTCCTGATTACCTATAAAATCCATGGTAATTGAAGAAGTTGATCAGGATCACCCTGTTGAGAGGCACCCCTCCAGAAAACAAAATCCAAATTCGAGTACACCGACTCATATGGAAAACCTTTTGACGACACCAGAGTCGGAGATAAATCTCAAACTTCACATGAGCAAGGGCATTCAAAAAAACATGATTAATAGTCTCAACCGCAGAATCATACCTTTTACACCAAATATCACATTGGACAATTCGGTGTATCTATTT
This sequence comes from Camelina sativa, assembly GCF_030686135.1. NCBI lineage: Eukaryota > Viridiplantae > Streptophyta > Magnoliopsida > Brassicales > Brassicaceae > Camelina > Camelina sativa. The sequence continues at coordinate 12,704,517 of NC_141890.1, forward strand.
ATTTTATAGATAGTTTTTACTTACTAAATAAATTTACTTTATATTCTTTGTTAAGTTTAATTTTATTTTAAAAACTCTAAACCTCCACATCGGACGGGTCCTAATCTAGTTTTTTATAAACCCAAACCGACATAATTTCGTTATAATTATAAAATTAAAATTCTAATCTTTATTTTAATTGTAAAATCTAAATCTTAACCACTCATTTGTAACAAACTGATATATAATTTTGATTCAACTGTAAAATCCAAATCTTAATTTTTATTTCTAAACTTTAACCCATATATAACTTCGTTTAGTTGTGAAATTTAAACTAAGCTAATATTTAACTTTCTTTAATTAAAAGTATGCATAATTTGTTTCTTTAATTTGTTTTACTTTTTTGAATTTAATTTTGATTTATTTTTTAAATGTAATATTACATAGAAAATTTTGATTGATTAAAAAAAGAAGAAGTTAATAAAAATGTTTACCTCTAGGATGAACCCAATTATTTTTTAATCAATGGTTGTTTGTCAAAAAAGAAAAAGAAGAAAGAAAGTAATCAATGGACCTGTGACAAAAAAAAAAAGAAGAAGTAATCAATTTCTTAAAGGGCTGATGACAATGATGAGGTCAATAGATCATAATTTTAGTTAAAGTCTCTATATGGGCCAAATTATCTAACAGATTATAGTTTCGTTTTGATTACGCATTTACTTCTCACACGCTCAATTAACATTAGAGCCCAAAAAAGAATTTATTTAAAGAAATCAGTAAACAATCTTAATTTGATTATATTTATTTTTCTTTCCTAAACCTTATATTTATTTTTCTTTCCTAAACCTTAGCAGAATAATACAAAACCAAGACTATTTAAGAAGAACTAAGTTAACATCCGCGCTACGGGAGAATTTTTTTAAATTAATATTATAAAGAAGAAGAATCATCAAATTAGTTCCTATAGTAATATGTTAAGGTAAATCTGAATATTTAATAAAATATTTATCCTAATTTTTTTTTGTTCAACTATTTATTTAATTCCATAATTTGTATATACTGTATGTACAACTATTTATTTAATTTCATAATTTTTAAATGGTTACAATCTTAATAAATATTATATTAACTCATCTAATCCTGAAACGATCCGACCCGTTTTTTTTTTAAATAATAAATAATAGAAATAGTAATAATAATAATAAGTAAACTACAACTAGTGGTCCATACCCACTAGCCACCTAACCACAAACACAATCAACAGCGGAAATAACTAATAACAATATCCAATAATTATAACATAAACAATATCCAATAATTATAACATAAACAATATCCAAACAATCAACCAACACGAATCATAGAACCAGCAACCTAGCAATGTCAGACAACAACCAATCGAGTCCCTAGAACATCCTCCTTTTCATTGCCTTGATTCCACGATCACACTTTGCCTTTACCTGCACCACAAACACAAATTGAAATGTATGAGTATTTTATAAACACTCAGTAAGGCAATCATCCCATCTACTGGGATATACACACAAGCAATAGAGACATCTCTAACCATCAACCAACAACCAACAATCAACAATCAACAATAACAAACCAGGACTTTGCATCGACCGACACCAATCATGCATCAACTGACACCAGTTGGGGTTGCGTCGACCGACGCATGATATGCATCGACCGATGCAAGGTTCACTTGCTTCGACCGATTCTCCCATTGCATCGACCGACGCATGCTCAACATAGCACGAAAACCCTAGGTTTTACGTTCCGTCCTCGCACTTGCATCGACTGATGCACATGCCGAGCATCGTTTTCCCCGAAGCTTCTCGCCGGATTTTCGTTCCTACAACCACAAAACTCGATCCCAAGCCACATGAAAGCTTCCTAACGTCCCAAATAACATTCTAACAAGCCAAACAACACAAAAACAAGCAGATCAGAGAAATCTCCAGCTTAGATAAGCCATGGTCATGCACTTACCTTGCCAAGACGATTCTGAACCTCAAACAAGCAAGAAAACACTTCCAGGAAGCTCCTGCAACGATTCCGGCTACAGATCTCTACATGAACAGCCTCAAACTCCCAAAATCTCACCAAGAACACTTAGAACTCTTTTCCTCTCTTCTTTTCTCTCAGAAACGGCTAAACTCGTCGAATGAGACAAAACACTCGAGTTAAGGGTTTTTCCTAACCCAAAACGTAGCGTTTAACTTAAAATCGTCTGCACTAAACCGGCTATGCATCAACCGATGCAATCCCTAAATCGGAATTTCGGTTCGCGGATGTTACAAATCCTTATAAAATAAAACTATAAATATTAAAAAGTAAGATGATATTATTAAAGAAAAATGTTTATTATGCGGTGTACAACGAGTTAAAATACCACGGGACATTATTATATGATGGGACGAGTTTGGATCGATATTGATAGAAATCTAAAATTCCATTAATTCAAAGCTACACGGTCAAAAACATCATATTCATTATTTTGTCGACACTATCAATATTGAGTAATATACATATTTACTAAGTTGAAATTAATATTATGTAAAAAAAACAAATTGTTTCACAGTATACCGTGGGCTCAATCTTAAAATTACAATCAAAATACAAATATGCAATCTTAAACACTAAACTAAGCTAACAAAATTGACAAGTAAATAAAACTTAAAATTTTTAAAAATTAGTAATAAATAATTAGCTCCGCCGTTTGGGCGGATTAAAAACTAGTGTTTGTTATACTATATGGATCAAAGTAGAATTAAATTATAACTAAATATGTTTCTTTAAACAGCTTTGACGTCATATCTTCCTGACTCAACAATCCTCCCCTCCCGCATAACCTGAAAGTCCATTTATTTCATAAGAACAAGTTTGAGTCTTTGGATTTCGATAAGATAAAACATCACAATACCAAAAATCAACGCAACCTGTTTTACCTTTTAATACATGAAAAAGTTTTTTTATTTTTCTATCCCTTGTTACCTTGAATATATCTGAACCGGTATGAGCATCCACTGCGCTAAAAACATTGTCAAGCAAGTATACAATGCATTCCTGATAGACCGCACGTGCGAGCTGTATACGCTGCTTCTGCCCTCCGCTGAGGTTGATACCGCGTTCCCCAATCTCAGTCTGATCGCTAAACTCCATCATTTGTAGGTCTTTGTCAAGGCAACAGACATTGAGAACGTCTTCGTACTTTGTATCTAACTATTGGAAGACCAAACTGTCCCGTTTTTGATCCATGATACATAACCTGTGCTACCAAAAACTCTCACTTAAAAATAAATGAATCAATCAAATGTTCCGAGTGTTAGTTCTCTAATTCCCCAAACTACATAAACAAAAAAAAGTCAGCACCTGCCCCAAGTCCTAATAACCCAGAAAGAACAAAGGTTTCCCCATAATCAAAATCAGGGGTCTCCACCAATTCCATATATCAGATTCATGATACAAAGAGTGCAAAACAAATTTAAAAACTCTTTAATCTCAATTTCACACAAATGAAATACCACAGAGAATCGAGTAGAATTAAGGGATGCGTTTTGCTTCAAGCCATGTTTCTTAATCAGATAATCTTCTACTTTATGTATGATAATCTCCTTCTCCATCTTCTCTCTCAACATCCATCTTCTCTCTTAACATCCATCTCTCTCTCGTTTTTCAGATTTTTCTTAGTCTTCTGCTCCGTCTCCGATTAATCTTTCTCAATCTTGATCCATCTTAATTTTGTTTTTGTTTTTGGATTAGCATTTTTTTATGGGAAATTGGCATAAATAACTTACAAAAAAAATTATAATTCATTCACTAACCAATGAAAGGTAATATACTCTATATTATCTATATTATATACTATTTTAACCTTCCCATAACCACAACCCTTACCACCTTGCCACCATCACCTTTACCCCCTACCACTACCACTACCATCTCTTTACCACCATCACCACTAGAATTCTCAATGTACTAACCTTTAGGGTTTAGATTTTCTCCAGCCACTATCACCGGTCGCCACCACCTCCGGTCACCGGTCACCGCCACCTCCGATCTCCGGCCACCACCATCTCCGACGACCTTTTCCGGTCACCATTCCTGACTACATTCTACGATCACCATTTCCGGCGATCAACTCCGGCGACCAATTCCGGCGAACTTCTCTGGTGACATTTTCCGGCGACCATCTCCGGCGACCAACTCTGGCGATTACCTCCGCCGGCCATCCCCGCCGGCCACCTCCTCCAGCCACCTCCGCTAGCTACCTCCATCGGCCACCTCCGCCAGCCATATCTGCCGGCCACCTCCGCTGGCCATCTCTGCCAGCTACTTTAGCCGGCCGGCCACCATCACCACCATCAACCAACACTACATTGGTAATTTTCTCTGTCCCTAATCTTAAATTCCTATTTTTTTTAAATAGTTGGTTATTTTCTTCTATAGTTTTTTTGTTTTGGTCAGTGAATTAATTCACCCTTTATTTTTTATTTTGTGAATTCATGTTATATGACGACAAATTATTGTGATGTGTCAAGAAGTAAAGGAGAAAAATGCTTAGGTGTAAATAAACGAAACTGAACTGTACTAATAAAATGATTTTATAGGCAGAAAAATAATCTGATGTATCAGCTTCAGATTAACTTAAAATGCTTAAGTGTCTAACACTAAGAGAGAAACTCATCATGTTTTTATCGTGGTGATGTTATTTTTAGTAATTACACAAACAGAAATACAACTATATTGTCGGAAAATAGATATAAACGGAAAACGTTTAGCTGATCAAATGAGTGACATTAACATATTGATTTTAGTTATATCATTTCCAATTGAGAACTATATTGTCGGAAAATGGATATAAACGGAAAGCTATTTTTTATTTGCAATCGGTTTTTTTATTTTTAACTAACGTCGGCAAAAATGTCTTCCCTTTAATTTTTGACGAAAAGAAAAGTAATTACTTTTTGGGGATCTCTTTTTTTTTTGGATACGAATCGTCACATATAATATGTGCATAAATATTAGCAAACGTGAATCCACACACGCATACAATCACTCTTTTACATGTCAAGCCATGTGCCAAAAAAAGGGATTGAAATGTTTAAAAAGTTAAATAAGAATAATACTAGAGCATCCTTTGGATGACAATAAAGAGAAAGATGGTTCTAAGAAGTGACTAAAGAAGTATATGCACAACCCTATATACATGGCCAACATATATATATATATATATATATACAAACGACAGACATATATTATGAAATTACAGTGTAAGATCAGCGACCAATCTCGTTATGTACAATAAATTAAAGCTGTATAGTGTAAAATCTACTTTAGAAAAAAAAACGATGTATGACTAGACAACATGTTGGATTTCTCATTTTAGAGTTGTCTCTTTATATTATTTTTGTCATTATGATAACAAACGCACAATAGGTTACTTGCTACGTACAGAACGTTACTCTATAAGGTTCAACAATGTGATTTTTTTTTTTTTTTTTGGTTACTGATTAGGTTTCGATTTAAATGGATACAATGTTTTTCGATCAAATTTTGGGTTGGCCTTACAAAATAAAGTAAACAAAAACGAATTTGCTCAATGCTAGTATAGATAATTTCCTGGATGCCTATGAGTCCAATGCAGCGCCATTTGGGATAAGAAAGATTGTGATTTTTGATGTACATATACGAAATCTTGTTGTATCTAAATAATAGCACTGATTGGTAACCACTTTACAAAGCTGTACAAATATACAGTTTTAACATTTACCAATCACAAAAGTTGTACCAAAAGTTTTTTTGTACAGATTTTATGTACAGTTATTTATTACAGTTTTGCACTATTTTGTTATAACTTACAGTTCTAACTTACAGCTTTTTGTACTGCTTTATGGATGTTACTAATCATACCCTATATATTTAATGTTTTTTGGTTAGTGCCTAAACAAAATTACTACATAATTTTTTCTTTTTTTTTAATCAACCAAACATTAATTAAAATAAAATTTTAAGATTGGTAGTCTAAACTGGAAAAAAAAAAATTACAAGACTTCGAACAATAACGTTTTAGAATACAGAATGAGACAATCCGTGCTAAAATTGGACGAACGAGGGAAATTTATCTTTTCAGTGGGTTTCACATATGGAGACTCTTACATATACTCTGATCTATACAAGGTACCATTCTCCGATACATAACTAAAATTCTAGAATATAAGAGTCTAAAAGCTTATGACATCACATTATACAACTAGTTGACAAAAATAAAATAAAAGAAAAATATACAACTAAACAAACGATAAGCTGTTTCAAATATAAAAATTGAAATCTCATTATAAATGTCTAATGTCTTACGTGTCTTATCCTTTAATGTCGCACCCAAATTTATATACATATTATAAAATATTTTAAATTCTCTTTTTTCTTGTCGTTCACACAAAAAGGTAGAGGAAAAGGAGAAACATACACATAGATTTAAGGCCCTTTTTACGTATGCGCGTCATAAATGACGAACACTTTGATTAATATATATTTTTTTAAATTTTAATTAGCGTAAAGAAAAAAAGCAAATTTTTTACTGGTTATCGAGAAAGCAGTATCGCCGATGGATAAGACCTTAACTTTCTCTCTTATATCGTAAAGGTTATATTTTCTTTCTTATATCTTCCCTCTTAAGCCTTATCCATTATCCAACAAAAATTCAATTTGTAGGCAGCTTTATGAAAAAAAGATTCGAGTAATGCTTACACCATTTTGACTCGATTATATGTATTATATGTTTCCACCATTGATTCGAAATGGCCCACAATATCTGTTTTTAATATGACGTCAAATATACCTTATTTTTGTCTAATATATGAACCCAAATCAAGTACAATTATATGTGAATATCTTGGTAATATAAGCTGTCATAACTCCTGTATACAGTTCAATTCAGATATAAAATGTAAGTTTATGACGTCAAAAATTAACGTGTAGGCGCATTGTAATTAAACTATATTTTCACTTTTGGTGCTTAATATCTTTCATGAAGATGAAATTTGAATTTTTGATCCGATGAATTACATATTGTAAGCTAATAAACATATAAAAACATGTCGGTCGTCAGGCAAGTTTTATTGTAGTGGTTTAGGCTCACCGTGTGTTCGTTAATGTCCTTGTTAAAAAAAGTAACCAAAAAAAAAAACAAAAAAAAAGAAACAGTTAAGTGTCTTACCTGGAAAGTGGAAACTTCTTTTTCTGACCACTTTCAATGATATCCAGCTTCCGCCAAGGAACCTCTCCCCGCCATAACACTTCGTGAAACGTGAATGATTCATGCGGGAGAATTTAACGGTACCTTATTATCACCTCGCAAAGCAAGCGCACTGTGGTCCAAGTTGGAGATGGTTAACTAATTTTAGTCATCTATCACTATCAAATCCCAACAGTTAACTGGGATCAGTGATACATCATACATTTGTAATACCATACCAAAGAGATATGGCAGGATGTCGAGCATATAAAACTGAACCAAGTAAAAACCTATAAACACTCTCTTTTTTCACGTATAAAAACCTTTTAATTCTATTGCATGTAGATACAATTTATAAGCTTTAAAACATTCCTATCGGTGCTTTGCTAGTTAAAAGCTCCTATGTCATTTTCTTTTCTAGACGCAGATTTATTACTTCCCAAATGTTCATTCAACAATTCTACAACGGAAGTATAGTAAATAATTAACACAGTAGATCATGAATAAAATATAAACCAAAATTGTTAACTTTAATCATTACAAATAAATAAAAACTTGTGTCATATATAATAAATCAAATTTTCATTAACTTTTAGTCTTTTACACATAGACATAACCTAACACAATCTGTTCGGCCGTGTATGGTATATACTTATGTCATCTATCAAATCAATCTATGGAACTGCCATAAGTCGACCGGTCGTCCATCCCCAGCCACGAAATCAAACTTTTAAAACGACGAACTAAAAGTTTTCAGCTAACTATAAACAGGCCAATCTAGAATATTGACCCATTTTTACATATATAATTCTAACATCGAATTATTACTGATTTCTTTAATTATGACAAGTTCAGTCGCTTGAGATGTAGATTTCTTATAAGTTGTATTCATGCGTTCAAATAAAACGGCCCTTGGTGTCGCGAAAAAGAGAGAAGATTTCGTATTAAAAATATAAAAAAGAAGACACTACGGTATTTTGGATTAGATCAATACCGCCAAAAGTTCCACTATAAAACTAATGTAACTTTTTTAGCTAGCCACCCTTTCGTGAAAACGAATTGACTATATCGTACGTGATCAAGTTTAACCCTTTATTTTTTACCAATTTAAAAATATAGTAAGTAGAAATCAATTGGCTAAAAAATCAATCGCCCAACCAGATACAGGCAGTTGCTAATATTTTGGTTTTATTGTATCATCATCATCAGGTGATTAAAATAAAACTGATGGTTGAAATTGACTGACGGCTCCAAGTGTGTGACACTTCTCCGCCAACTTGTCTTATTCCCCTCGAAAGCAGGTTAGCAACATAATCCTTAATTGACCATTTTATTATAATTTTAATTTTAAATTTATTAACGCGATGCTTTTTAGTAGTTGTTCGTCAATTTATACATATCCTCACAATTGTGAATTGTCCCGTTTGATTTTACAAGTGCCTGATCAGCATTAATATATTGGCTTTTGCCTCGTGAAAAAAAAAAAACAAAAGTTAAAACTATACTGGCTTTTGTCTAGAGGAAGTTTCTCGTCCTCTATCATCTTAATTTGAATACGATATTATCGTCTTGAGAAATTGTCATATACAAATATCATCAAGGGTTTGTTCCAAAAAAATAATAATTAACAAGTGTGACAAAAAAGAAAAAAGAAAAAAAAAAGAATGTACAACAACAAGTTGAAAACCCAAAATGTCAATATCTTTAAGTCTTTTAATTTTCTTGACCATTTGTGGTGCGCATAATGGTTTGTGTCTTACAGAAATTATATTTTGGATTTCTTGTTCTTCACGTGCTTTGAGGACTAGTATGAATGTTCGTCCGTGGTCTCTCGATTGCATTAAAGAAATATATTACATTTTCCAGAAACTTTAAAGTTGAAACGGAGGAGGCTTCCTTTAGTGTTACTATTGACACGTCAAGTCAAATCGGATCTCCAATTAGCTTTTGTCGAAAGAAATTTAGCTGATGGTATAAATTAGGCTAGGATACACTTGCGGTCAAGATTCATGCGAAAATGTAATTGTTATTCTTCGAATCGTTTGAAGTTATGATTAAACTAACCACCATTAACATGTGAACAGAAAAATTAATGATTCTTTCATTTAGTATAAATAATAAGAAAAATAAACAGTATTTTTCTTTATGATTGAGTATTTTATATGACATTAATAGTTGATTATCAGTTAAAAGAAAATTCGAATTTCCTGGACTAGGATTTAGTATGACTGGAAAAAAAAAATCTATATAACCTTGAAATAAGTCAATTTTTTTTGTTTTAAGAACTAGTTGAAGTAAGAATGCTTAAATATTAAAAGTTATTGTTTTGATATATACTTTTATATATTTTTTCCTTCCGGATTGACGTAGAATAAGCTTTTGGTGTGTAGCAAAAGATTGTTTATATTGACGACTACTCACCTACTAATTGAAACGGATTTTCAAATATTATCCGGTACTTTATGAAAATTCTGCAATAATATTATATACGTCCACTTAATTATGTATATCCCATTCTATTCTACTTTCTTTTTCTTAATTAATATTATAACATTGCTCACTTTTTTTACCAACCCAATGGCTAGCACAACTTGTATAACACAGTACATGTAATGAAACCAAAACACACACGAATGTGTTTCCATACATGTGGATGCAATTTCTCTTTTCATACGAGTCTCCATCAAATACTAATTAAAGAAAATTTACATACTACACAATATAAATGTTTTATATAACCTAATATATTTCTTTAATAAGAAATCCTTCGTTGTGGTTTTATAGATAGCCGTCGTCAATGGATAAAAAAGGCATAAATGAGAAAAGCAATATAGGGAAGGCAAAGCTAAACAATTTATTAACATAAAAAAGATTAAAAAAACATAAAACTTCAACACTAAACCATTTCCTTTTACACGAAAAAAAACACGGAAAAAAAAAACAAGCGAAGAAAAGTATTCTTCAACTTGGCTTGGCTTATTGTGTATGGTCTATATATATTCCATTACACCCTCTCTTAAAACCCAAAACCTTCACAATCTTTTTCCTCTCTCTTTTTCTCTCTCTCTTTCTTTCTTCCTCAACATGACATCAAGAACATTCACAAGACTTTCCAATCTCATTCATCTTTTTCTCATGCTTTCTCTCGTTTTCTCAGGTGAGTTCATTATTATATATATATGAGATTTTAAAATCGAGCTCTTAAGTTATGAACTACGTTGCCGCGTTAATTATGAATGATGTGACATTATGATTTTCTAAAAGTTTCGATTCTTTGTTTGGAAATAAATGCAGGGAATATACTACAAAGAGTAACGTCTCTTGGCATCAATTACGGGCAAGTTGGGAACAATTTGCCTTCACCGGATAAAGTCATTAACCTCTTGAGATCTCTAAGGATTACCAAAACAAGAATCTACGACACTAATCCTCAAATCCTTACTTCCTTTGCAAATTCAAACATTGAGATCATTGTCACCATCGAAAATCAAGTTTTACCTATGTTACAAGATCCTCAACAAGCTCTCCAATGGGTGAATTCTCACATCAAACCTTATGTTCCGGCCACTAGGATCACCGGAATCATGGTTGGCAACGAGCTTTTCACCGACGACGACTCTAGTTTAATAGGGTAAGTTATAATATTTGAAAATGAGATCTTTACACTGATTTCACTTTTTCTAAAATAGTGCTTTGTCACTTATAAGTTATAACAATCAGTCAATCACATTTGAAAAAGAAAAAAAACTTGCTATATTGTTTTTAAGAGTTAGATGTAATGTTTTTTCGTCCACTAATGCTAATTTTGATGTATTCTCTTCTTTTTTAATAAATAGATATATGGTGCCGGCGATAATCAATATACACAAGGCCTTGGTCCAATTAGGTTTAGACAGATACATTCAAGTCTCGTCTCCGAGCTCTCTTGCCGTCCTCGGCGAATCATATCCTCCATCTGCCGGAAGTTTCAAGCCGGAGGTATCCTCCGTGATGCAACAACTTCTAGCTTTCTTGGAAGCTACGAAATCTCCCTTTTGGATCAATGCTTACCCTTACTTTGCCTACAAAGATAACCCAAAAGAAATCCCAATCGATTACGTTCTATTCAACCGTAACATTGGCATGACCGACCCGAACACGAGACTACACTACGACAACATGATGTATGCTCAAGTCGATGCAGTTGCTTTCGCAGCTGCCAAATTAGGGTACCGTAACATAGAAGTTAGGGTTGCGGAAACAGGGTGGCCTTCAAAAGGAGATGCTGGAGAGATTGGAGCGTCTCCTATGAATGCTGCCACGTACAACCGTAATCTTATGATGAGGCAATTCGCAGGAGAAGGAACTCCAGCGAGACGAAACGAAAGACTCGACGTTTATATATTTGCGTTGTTTAATGAGGACATGAAACCAGGTCCTACTTCCGAAAAAAATTACGGTATATTCCGACCAGATGGTTCATTAGCTTACAACTTGGGTTTTTCTACAATGTCAACAACGACGGCGAATTCAGAAACTGTCACTTACTCATCCTCTGCCACTAAGGTACAATTTAGTATTCTATGTTCTGTTTTATTCGAATTTGGAAATATCGGGGTCCTAACGATCAACGAGGATAAATGTTTGTTAAATGTGTAACAATGAATTAATTCTCTGTTTTTTCTTCTTCTTTCAGGCAAAGAGGAACTTGGAGTATTGGACATTTTTGATATTGGCGATGATTCAAGTTGTAATGTCGAGACTATTTTAGAGAAAGAGTATCGAGGATATAATAACGTGATTGGTTAGGATATATTTATGTGTAAACAATTTAATTATTTAAGCTTGAAAAATATAATCTCATATTCAATTCAATATTCCAAAAATCAAGTCGGTCAATAGTTAAAAAATTATAAATTTATTGTTGTCGTTTAACAAGTAAATTGACATATGGATATTAAAATAATTTGATACTATTAATTAATAAACAAAGTTTATTTCTGAAGAAAAACGTATATCGGCGTCTTGACGTACATGAAAAGATTTGAGTAGCTTTGACCCTTAGGCATAGAATCGATAAACAACAGTCGGTTTAGAATCAACCATATAGGCATATACTATATTTATTTCTCTAATTCAAGAAATATGAATAACCTTAATTCATTTATATATAACTTTGGATATATATTGAATATAAATTCCTAGTTATAATATGAATATTAGAATGCAAAATCTATGCATTGGAGTGAACGGTACGAAGAATTGGAACTGATGCTAAGAAAGAAAAGAAGAAATTAAAAGCCATGAAACAAGAGCTTATGCTCACGATGCAAATACACATGCTCATTTCCAATTCTATCGGCTTAATATACTCCCTTGTTTTTGCCCGCAAGACGATGCGTTTTTGGCCTTGAAATATGAGACAAGTATGCTCTTTTTCTCCATCTTTATTAATTCTCCGTCGTCTCTATCTTATTTTGCCGACTTCTTTAGTTTAGTTTTACAAAAAATATAACAATTAATTTAGCCGCACGTACGTCAATTTATTTTAGTATGCTAGTATTATATTTTGATAATTCCTTAATAAACAATCTTGATGAACAATTAATCATGAAAATTATTTTCATACATTGGAGTATTGGACAGTCAGAAAATCAATCGATTATTTTCCATATATGATATATCTATATAAAAAGTAATAATGTTTGTAAAAGAAATGAAAATTACAAAAGTGCCATGGGAGGAACAAAATCGTTTCACGTACCGGTTAACGATCTCTAAGGTTGTGTTTGTGTAGAAAGATCGCAAAAGAGAGTGGTAGCGGAATTAGGGTTCTGGTTATGGCATGGAGATGAACCGGAAGGAGGTACGAATCCTTTGGGAAGCATAACCGAGAATGCATCCGGTCGAATCGGATGGTTTAAGCCGTTACTCTTCTTGGCCATCATCTTGAAGTAGTCATCAGCACGATGATGAAGACCACGGCGACGAAGACTATGACGATATTCATAGTAGTAGTAGTGGTGATTGTAACGACGACGGTGGTGGTGATGATCACGTTGCAACCGCCGGTTTAAGATGAACGGTATCGTTTTCTTGATGTAGACGAGTTGGTGCGGTGATTCGTTGCCGTTGAGATAGGTTTCTTTCTTTTGTGTAGTAGTAGATACTCTTGTTTCTTGATTCGGAGATGATGATGATGATGGTGAGGTGAGGAAGACGAGAGTGAGAATGAGAGAGACGATGAAGATTTTGAGAAGGCTCTGTTTCATCAAATCATCCATTGCGATTGTGGATTGAGATAGAGAGTATAGTTTCTGTTTATGAAAGAGAGAGTATAATGAAACATAAATGGAAGCGATGCAGTATATATGTGACTAGGTGGTTCCAATATTTATAGTGAATTAGCTAAATACTAATGAGTTTTCTTTAGTTAAACAAACCTACAAATGGTTAAATTAAATCAAACTTATAATTTGATTAATGGAAAATGAGTAGGGGAGTGATTTAGTAGTGGCACATTGACCATTTACGACATTCTTTTCATGAAATAATTATGTATTTAGAAAATGAAGTAACCAAAACTTTAATTCTTATTCCCTCTGTTTCATACAGAGTATCATTCTACACAGATTTTTTTGTTTCACAAAGAATGTCACTTTATATTTCCAATGTAATTTTTTACATCAAATTTCTTATTCTACCCTTAGCCCAAACCTCTTTTTATTAAATTTGAATGATTAATTACTCATTAAATAAGGGCAAATATGTATAATTCATTTTTTTCTTAATTTGTGTGTAATGTGTCAAATGACACTCTTTGTGAAACAGATGGAGTATTAATTATAATGATGTTTACTAACCTGATAAAACTATTTTTTTTATAATTATATAATGGACAATTCTTGGGTTCACCCCTAGGGGTGAACCTTTCTTATTCAGCCCATCTTAGTTAAAGAAACAAATTATTGATTAAAGAAATAAATTATGTATATCAGTTAATTTTATAATTATTAATTCTAAACATTATATTATAATTTTAAATTATAACATCTAAACCCAAATCACTCTTTTTATAAACTCAAATTAAAATACAGTTTTCTTTAATTGTAAAATCTAAACCCTAACCACTATTTAATAAACCCAAACCGACATATAATTTTGTTTAATTGTAAAATCTAAACCCTAACCACTCTTTTGTAACCCAAACCGACATATAATTTTGTTTAATTGTAAAATCTAAACCTTAAACTCTAACCACTCTTTTGTAAACCCAAACCGACGTATAATTTCATTTAATTGTAAAATCTAAACCCTAAACTCTAACCACTCTTTTGTAAACCCAAACCGACACATAATTTTGTTTAATTGTAAAAACTAAACCCTAACCACTTTTTTGTAAACTCAAACCGACATATGATACAATTAAACGAATCTAAACTCTAATCATTATTTTATAAACCTAAACCAACATAATTTCCTTAATAAAAAATCTACAGAATTGGTTTCCTTAACTTGTTTTGTCTTTTTATTTTAGTTTTGATTTACTTTATAAATATGAAATGACATGGCAGTTTGTTGTGTTTTGATTTGTTAATTAAGAGGGGGTGAATGAGAGTGGTTCACTCCTAGGGTGAACCCAAGAATTTTTCTTATATAATTACATTTTAAGGGTTTAACTGTACCATTAACAAACGGATTTTGATGCGGCTATTTTTCATGGTTAACATTTATGATTTAACCGGTCGTATTGCTTACGGTCCGGTTATGATTTAGAAATGGTCTGAATTGTGTATTATGTATATACGAATAACATAAGAACTGCAAAATAGTGGTAGATAAATATACCCAAATTCTTAATAACTTTAATCGAAACTAGCCCATCACGGTATCATCTTTTAGGTTAAAATATATAGTATAAATTTGAATTATATATGATTATACCGTAAAACACACATTAGAATTAGAATATATATGGTGATCATTTTTTTATTTTCAATGCGTACCAAGTCACAGACTCTGAGCTAGCGTGATTTTAGAAACCAATGTATTGCCTATTTGCCTTTCCATAGAGTATCCTATTATATAAAGCTTGTTGTAAAATATTTAGAGTGGACTTGCATAACCGGCCCGTTACATGTCTTATTCTATAAGGCCCATCGGCTTTTCTTCCTTATGTTAAAATCAGTTTAGGAATTAGAAAAATAAGGCTTAGCCTTCTACTATATATATGATGTACTAATCGATTCATTAATAATAATAAGAAGAGAAAATCTCCTTCGAGTTTCTCTAGTTTACAACACGTTATCAGCACGAGGTCGCTCTAAAACCCTAAACGAAAAATCCCTAAAACCCTATAGCCGTCGCACATCTTCTCCTGCCGTCCAAGCTCTCAACCGGATCAAGTTCGTGACCAGTTCGAGGTTCGTTGCTAGTTCGTGATCAAGTTCAAAGTTAAATCCGAGGTCTTTAGCTCCCGGATCAATTCCACTCAACCCCAAACGGTGTAAGGTAAATAAATCAAACTCATGGGACATAGATATATATCGAACCTGATCTTAAATCTATAAGAACCCTAAAATCTACAAGTAAACAATCAACAAACAAAAACCCTAAGCTTTGAATCCCTAAAACCCTAAAACTTTAAAATCGATTGTTGTGAGGTTTAGGATTGCTTAGATTGTTTGCAATTACACAAATTGTATCATGTTTAAAATCCGGTTGTGATTGCTTTTTTGCTTGAGAATTGTTTGCATGAGAACCTTAGAAATAGAAACCTAAAATCGAAAAGAAAAAAATATTAAGTTGTTTGTTCTAAGTTGTAAATCCGATTGTTCTTGATTGTTTGTCTAAAATCAAAACCCTAAAATCAATCCTTAAAATCGGAAATCCTAGAGAATTTTTGTCTCCTTAAAATTTGTCATTATCCTGTTTAAAGAAAAAGGAAAATTTAATAAAAGAAAATCTTATCTAAAGAAAAAAGGAATTTTTCTAAAACCTGAAATTATGTGCATATTTCCTGTTCATACTAGAATTTGTCTAGGATTGTTTTTCATGCATAACAACCACGAAAATATTGATAAAGGCATGTCATGTTTCAGTCTCAAATACCGCATGGCTTAAAGTTTAAATTGATGGCATGTTTCGGTCTCAAATACCGCATGACCTAAGACTAAAATAAATGTATGGTTCGGTCTCAAATACCGCATGCTAATGATCAGATGCATGTCTTGTATTGTGTAGATGGCAAAGCTAAAAAATCTCCAATATGCTGTCCTTAATGTCTCTGGAGACAATTACTTACAATGGGCATTGGACACTAAGATCAACCTGAAATCAAAAGACCTATGCGAATGCATTGAGGATGAGAATGATTGCAATGAAAAAAGTAAATATAAGGCGATATTACATATACGCCATCACCTTGCTGAGAGTCTCAAGAACCAATACCTTACCATAGAGAATCCTCTTGACCTTTGGATAGAATTGAAAAACAGATATGGACACCAAAAGACGGTGCTCCTACCAAAGGATTAATTCGATTGGAAAAATCTAAGGATCCAGGATTTTAAATCTGTGGATGAGTATAATTCAGAGCTATTTAAGATAGTCTCGATCTTGAAATTATGTGGTACGAAAGTTACTAAGGAAGACTTGCTAGAGAAAACATTCTCAACCTTTCACACTAATAACATACTGCTTCAGCAACAATATCGTGAAAAGGGGTTTACGACATATGCAAGTCTAATCTCTTGTTTGCTATTTTCTGAGCAGAACAATGAGTTATTACTAATGAACAGTGCAATGAGACCTCCTGGTTCTGCCCCATTACCAGAAGCCCATAATGTTTATATGACCAAAAAAGAGCCTCAAGGGCCTAAAGAAATTAAAGAGTCCAACTACGTCCGTAGAGACAAGTATCACGGCCGTGGCCGTGGTAGAGGACGTAGTGGTCGTGGCAATTACGAAGTAAATAATTATGATGGTCATGGCCGTGGGAATCGATCAGACTTCGGTCGTGGTCGAGGTAGAGGACGCGGAATTTTCAAACCGCAACATAAGACCAAATCCATTTGCCTTAGATGTGGTATGGAGAATCATTGGGTAAAGACATGCAGAACATCTAAGCACCTTGTTTATCTCTATAAAGAGAGTCTAAAAAAAAGAGAATCCAAAAGCTAACCTGGTTCATCTCGATGGTGAAGAAGATTTCGACCATGAGAATGATGACCAATTGGATTATAAGACTTCATATTGTCTAGGAGAGGATAATTAAATTTAAAATTGTCTTGATTTAATTTTTATGTTTTATACTTTGAATTTTATTGAACTATGATTTTGGTTTAAATTCAATTATATTATTACCTTTAAATATTTATTTGTTATGCTTTTATGGCTAAAACATAATTCTTGTCCATATTGAGAAATGGCTGAGGACAAGAATATAATTGTGGTGGATAGTGGATCAAGCCACACAATTTTGAAAGATAAGAGATATTTTGCATAATCTCATTTTGAAAAATACCAATATTAGCACAATAGCGGGTATAACAAGTTTAATTGAAGGCTACGGACATGCACATATTTTATTACCAAATGGCACACATCTTGAACTAAGTGATGCCTTATATTCACCAAGCTCAAAGAGAAGCTTATTAAGTTTTAAGGACATTCGTTTGAATGGTTTCCATGTTGAAACAAAGGGTGAAGGAAAAAAAGAGTTCCTATATATTACTGAAATTACCCAAGGACATAAGAAAGTCCTAGAGACTATACCCGCACTAGCTACTGGTCTTTACCATGCTAAGATTAATATGATAGAGGCTAATATGGCAATGAACAAGATGTTCAATGAAAAATTCACTTTATGGCATGACCGGCTTGGCCATCCGGGTTCTAACATGATGCGTATGCTGATATTAAATTCACATGGGCACACCCTAAAAGAGAGAAGATTTATCCCTAAAAAATCTCACGTGTGTAGCATGTACACAAGGGAAACTCATTATAAGGCCATCACCAGGCAAAATAACTAAATGGATTTTCCACTTAAGACTATACGTCTAGACAATGCTGGTGAATTTACATCCCAAGCGTTTAATGCTTATTGTATGTCCATGGGGGTAAGTGTGGAACATCCCGTGGCACATGTACATACACAAAATGGATTAGCTGAATCCTTCATTAAACGGATCCAATTGATTGCTCGACCATTACTCCTAAGGTCGAAGCTTCCTGTGTCGGCTTGGGGTCACGCAATATTGCATGCATCAGAACTTATACACATCAGGCCATCTAGTGAGCATAAATATTCGCCATCCTAATTATTAACGGGTCATGAGCCAGACATATCCCATCTAAAGACATTCGGGTGTGCCGTTTATGTACCGATTGCACCATCACAGAGAACAAAGATAGGACTTCTAAGGAGGATGGGAATATATGTTGAATATGATTCTCCCACCATTATTAAGTATCTTGAGCCAACTACGGGTGATTTTTTTAAGGCCAGATACGCGGATTGTTAGTTTGCTGAATCCGAATTTCCTATGTTGGGTGGAGAGAAAAAACAAGCTGGTCAAAGAAATATTATTGAATCAAACATCCTTAAATTGGCAAGATCCTCAGACTCTAGCATGTGATGCAGAGGTCCAAAATATTATACATTTGCAAAAGCTAGCTATTCGATTGCCAGATTCCTTTGCTGACCCAAAGAGAGTAACAAAATCGTACATACTACCTTGTAATGCACCAATACGTATTGATGTTCAAAAGGAACACAATAATCAAGTTGCTACAGAGTCTAAGGCCCGTTTGAAACGTGGTAGACCATTAGGTTCCACAGATAAGAACCCTCAGAAATCTAAGAAAGGTGCAAAACAAATCGAGGTTAAGGAAATTATAGACATGGCCACGGAAAATCCTAAGGTACCGAATGAAGTTTGAGACAATGAACCTCAAGGACCTGAATGTATTGATAATAATGAGATCTCAATCAATTATATCATGTTTGGAATACAATAGAACCGTAAGAATGTCGACATTGATGAAATATTTGCATACAAGGTAGCACTTGAGATAAATGAGGATCATGAACCCACGTCTATATTAGAGTGCACTCAAATTAAAGATTGGTTAAAATGGAAAGAAGCCATTGACGTGGAGTAAAGTTTATTAAAGAAAAGGAATGTGTTTGGTCCGATCTTAAGGACACCATTGAATATAAAGCCAGTTGGACACAAGTGGGTTTTTGTAAGGAAGAGAAATGAGAGTAATGAAATCGTGAGATATAAGGCACGACTTGTAGCACAAGGATTCTGTCAAAGACCAGGAATAGATTATGAGGAGACATACTCCCCTGTGATGGATGCAACGACTTTAGATATTTGCTAAGTCTGGCTATAAGAGAAAAACTGGATTTGCGGTTAATGGATGTTGTAACCGCATACTTATATGGTCCACTAGATAATGAAATTTATATGAGATTACCAGAGGGTATTGAGCTCAAAGATAAGAGTGGTTCTCAAGAACAATACTGCATAAGGCTAAACAAATCCCTTTATGGACTGAAACAAAGTGGGCGTATGTGGTACAATAGGCTAAGTGAGTACCTAGCCAAGGAAGGCTATAAGAATGATCCCATCAGTCCATGTATTTTTAAAAGAAGTTTGCAAACAAAGGATTTGTAATCGTAGCAGTATATGTGGATGATTTGAATATCATAGGAACCTCTGGGGAAATCGCCCAAACAGTTGATTATCTCAAGAAAGAGTTTGAAATGAAAGACCTAGGTAAAACTAAGTTATGTTTGGGATTGCAGCTTGAGTACATAAATAATGGAATCCTTGTGCATCAAATGGCATATACTGAAAAGGTACTCATGAGGTTTAATATGGACCAAGCTCACCCATTGACTAGCCCAATGGTTGTAAGGAGCCTTGATTTGGATAAAGATCCATTCGGTCCAAAGAAGGACAATGAAGAAGTTCTTGGTCCTGAATTGTCATACCTCAGTGTTATAAGAGCGTTAATGTTCTTGGCTAGCCACACTAGACCAGACATATGTTTTGCCGTGAACCTCCTAGCTAGATTTAGCTCTTGTCCAACCCAAAGGCACTGGAACGGTATTAAACATGTATTGCGTTACCTACAAGGGACGACATATTTGGGTTTATATTATACTAACTATAACAAAGAAGGTTTAGTTGGTTTTGCTGATGCAGGTTACTTATTAGATCCACATAACTCAAAGTCTCAAACCGGCTATGTGTTTACACACGGTGGTACATCGATTTTGTGGCGTTCTATGAAGCAGAGCATTGTGGCCACTTCATCTAATCATGCAGAGATTTTGGCAATGCATGAATCCAGCCGTGAGTGTGTTTGGTTGAGATTGATGACTCAACATATCAGGACAAATTGTGGCATGACCGACGATAAGGAGCCGACGGTACTATATGAAGACAATATGACCTACATCGCACAACTCAAGGAAGGATATATCAAGGGAGATCAGACGAAGCATATTTTGCCAAAGTTCTTCTTCACACATGAACTACAAAAGACCGGACAAGTTTAAGTGGTACAAGTTCAATCATGCGACAAATCAGCCTATCTCTTCACCAAATCATTACCGACATCAACATTCAAGAAGCTCACGCACCAGATTGGAATGCGGAGACTTAAAGACTTTTAGTGATGCTTAGAACAGGGGGAGCAATGCGTGCTGTACTCCTTTTCCTTCACCATGGTTTTGTCCCACTGGGTTTTCCTGGTAAGGTTTTAATGAGGCAGCACCCCAAGCGTATTGCGCTGATCCTTTAGCATCGGCACGGTTATGTCATCCAAGGGGGGGTGTTGTAAAACACTTGGAGTGGACTTCCATAACCGGCCCGTTACATGTCTTATTCTGTAAGGCCCATCGGCCCTTCTTCCTTATGTCAAAGTCGGTTTAGGAATTAGGAAGATAAGGCTTAGCCTTCTACTATATATATGATGTACTAATCGATTCATTAATAATAATAAGAAGAGAAAACCTCCTTCGAGTTTCTCTAGTTTACAACAAAGCTTGATGTCAAAATTACTCATTAACAAAATTGTGACACGTGTCAAATGTATCATTCAGATATTAACACATGTCAATTTTAAATTTATTAAAATCTTAAAAACTAAAAATGTAAAAATTTAAAACTTACCATAAAAAGGTTTTATATAAAAGTAAAATAGAGAAAGAAAACCTAATTTTATTTAAAAATTTTTAAAGAAAAAAAACCTTTGTAAACTTCCAAATATAAAACAAAGTTTTGTTTATAACAGTTTTAAAAATATTAACAGATTTAAAATTTAGAAAGATCATTATAAGAAAATTATATATATATATATATATATATATCATAAAATTCGAAATTGTAATATTATTTTATTTTTAAGTTGCTAAATTTACAAGAAAAATTATTACATTTTATATAAGATAAGAAAAATGATTATGAAAATTATAAAATTAATTATTGCTTCTAAAAAATGTAAATACTCACCTTTACATAAAGAAAAATATTGTTGAAGTAAAAAAAAAATAGATCGTCTTATATTTTTTCACCAATCAAATAATTTATTTAAAAAGATTGCTATTGTAATATATAAGTTAGAAGTATGTAAGATTAACATATGCGTTTAACTATTAAAAATGTTAAAGTGAAGAGACATATAATAGATTATTTAACGTGTTCATAAAGACAATTTGTTGGTAGTAGTAAAGATTAAAAAGTATATTTTAATAGTAAAATATATTTGTGTGTACAAATACACTTTTAATGGTAATGTAGATAGTAGATTTATAAATGGATATACATAAGTGTATTATAGCAAAAAAAAACAACTATTTTCTATAACTAAAATTTTATTTTTTTACTTTTATACATTGTTTATACTTACAAAAATAATTAAATATATATTCTTTGTTAAATTTAATATGTTCATAAAGGCAATTTGTTCATAGTAGTAAAGACTAAAGAGTATATTTTAACAGTAAAATATATTTGTGTATACAAATACACTTTTAATGGTAATGTAGATAGTAGATTTGTAAATGTATATACATTAGTGTATTATAGCAAAAAAAAAACAACTATTTTCTATAACTAAAAGTTTATATCTTTACTTTTATACATTGTTTATACTTACAAAAATAATTAAATATATATTCTTTGTTAAATTTAATTTTATTTTGACTTTGAACTCATCTACAACTATTTTCTTTAACTAAAAGTGTATATATTTACTTTTTTTTTCAACCAAACAATAAATTAAAAGTAAATTCCTCAGTTAGTTGTCCAAGCTGGAGGGAAGGGGTTTACAAAAGAAACTTCAGAGATAAGAGAATACGAAGCACGGGTAAGACAATCTGCCTTCGTATTTGACGCACATGGATCCAAGAGATGAAGAATAGTGGGAAAGACTCCAGCGAGTTAAACTCATCGAGCAGGTTGTAGAAGGACGGCCAATCTTCAGTGGATTGCACCATAGTGAGTAACTCAACACAATCAGTCTTGAAATGTTGATAAGTGATTCTTGCAGCAGGTATCCGCTCCATGGTCCACAACAACGCTTCTAACTCCGAATGTAGGGGGAGGGGCTCCGTCTTAGACACTTGGCCCCCAATACCAAAGTTCGCTCCTCACCAACGCAACACCACCAGCCCAATCTTGAATGCACATTAGTTTCTTTCCAAGAACCATCAATCTGACAACTAGATGAAGAAATCTGGACATCTGAAGACGGAGATGGAGCTGACACGACCGCCGTAAAAGAGAGCGCCTCTTCTCAGGCTAACTTATCACCCAAAGCCTGAGCAATTATATCATTCGCCTCGATCTCTAAACCTTAGAAAAACTCTTTTATTTATAGCCTTCCAGATTGCCCATAAAATCCATGGTAATTGAAGAAGTTGCTCAGGATCATCCTATTGAGAGGAACCCCTCCAGAAAACAAAATCCAAATTCGAGTACACCGACTCATATGGAAAACCTTCTGACGAGAACGGAGTTGGAGATAAATTCCAAAATTCATATGAGCGAGGGCATTCAAAGAAAACATGATTAATAGTTTCAACCGCAGAGTCCTACTTTTTACACCAAATATCACATTGATGTATCTATTTAATTTTTTTCTATAGTTTTTACTTATTAAAAATATTTATTTTATATTCTTTGTTAAATTTTATTTTATTTCAAAAACTCTAAACTCGCACATCGGGCGGGTCCTAATCTAGTGTATGTATATACATGAAGGCAATGTAATTTTTCACCAAGTTATTTAGCAAAAAAAATTAGATCATGAAGGGAGACTATAGAAAACTTAACTGCACATTGCTAATCCATCAAAAAACTTATGATAAAAAAAAAAGAAACTGATCGAAATTGACTTTACTCGGCCAACCACAATCAATGAGGGTTCAAAACAAAGATCATGTAATCAAACATCAAACATTTGACTAAGGTTAATTATTGGGCTTAGTTTAGTTATATCTGCTAAGTTACCAATAATGAGACTTGGCCTAAGTTATTATCCTATTTTAAATAGATAAAAGAATAAGCATTTTTTTCTCTATCAAAATCAGTAGTGTGAATCGAGGGAGATTCAGAGGAGGAGACGACGAGACATGGGTGCTCAGAAGAAGAAAGACGCGGCTAGGGTTCCGGAGGATCTAGGTCGTCAACGGTTACAAGCCATTGTGATAGCGGACAGCTTCACCACTTGACTCCGTCCCTCGACCCCAGAACGCCCAAAGGTACTCTTACCTTTAGTAAAACATCCCGATGATTGATTACACCTTAGCATGGCTCGAATCAGCTGGAATAGAGGAGCTTTTCGTGGAGGTTTGATGGACTATGCCTTTGAGTTTATTATCAAAAATGGTGGTATTGATACCGAACAGGATTATCCATACAAGGCTTCTGATGGACGTTGTGATCAGAACAGGGTTAGTTTTGTTTTGTTTCGTTCTGTGCATTTTAGTTTTGGGAAACCTCAAAAACATTAGGCTTTGAAATTGAAATTTTTTCTCTTTTTTATTGGTTATGTTTGCAGAAAAATGCAAAGGTTGTCACAATTGATTCTTACGAGGATGTGTCTGAGAACAGTGAGGCGTCTTTAAAGAAAGCATTGGCTCACCAACCTATTAGTGTCGCCATTGAAGCTGGTGGTCGCGCTTTCCATCTCTACTCTTCGGTATGAAATAATAACTCAATTGTTTCAAGAAAATGCTAGATTTTGAAGATGTTAAAATGTTTGGTTGGCTATTTTGTCTTCAGAGTGTATTTGATGGATTTTGTGGGACAGAGCTAGACCACAGAGTTGTTGCTGTAGTTTACGGTACTGAGAACGGAAAGGACTACTGGAGTTGTTGCTGTAGGTTACGGTACTGAGAAATGGATTGTGAGCAGTGCGTGCTTAGGTTCATATAGGCTTATGGCGAATAAAAAAAATGTTCTTTATTATTAAAAAAGGTTAAAAATGATATATATACTAGATGATTACCTATAGGATAGGTAGATGATATGTATTTTTAATTGTTTATATATTTATATTATTTTGTGACTATGATAAAATCATCTATATATATATATAAATTATTTAATTGTTTGATACATTGATTATAGTTTAAATTAAATTCTATATAAATATGAATTGTATGTTTGATTGTTTATATATGGCAGAAATTAGTTATTTTTTTGTTCTTTGAAATGTTGAATATATATTAACAAAAAATAAGCAAAACATATATAAAATATGAATAAAACATGAGTAAAATATTTTTACGTATGTGTTTTTATAACATATAAAAAAACTTTCATATATCATATCATCTACTTTTTATTGTCACATTAACATTTTGTTAGTTCATTAAAAATATATTCTTGTACAAAATTTTAAAACAAGTTTTCAATTTTCATTTGTTTTTTCATTTTACTTTCAAACATAAAAAAATGTTTTTTGTTATTAAAAAAGGTTAAAAATGATATATATACTAGATGGTTACCTATACGATAGGTAGATGATATGTATTTTTAATTGTTTATATATTTATATTATTTTGTGACTATGATAAAATCATCTATATATATATATATATATATAAATTATTTGATTGTTTGATACATTGAGTATATTTTATATTAAATTCTATCTATACTATTAAAAGGGAAACATTTTTTACTCTGTAGAAATAAAATTGACAAAATATGACATGAAATACCCTTGAAAATATAATAAAGCATAGAAAACGATATGGGTATTAAAATAATTTTATAAGTCAAAACACGCGGATCGTATTGTCACTCTGTTTTTGTTAGTTCGGATTGGGTTTTGTGTTTCCAGAGTAAGAATACTTATTTCCGTCACCAAACAAGATATCATTCAGTGGAAAAACATTTGGTCCATAAATAAGATATATAAAATGGTAAACGAGCGGCCCATAAAATCAATATCCAATATGCAAACATTTAGTGGCCTAATTACATTAAATACAATATTCCAAAAACATCATTCTTTAAATAACAAATATTGACTATTATCATATTGAATTCCTATAATTTCTACGAATAGCAACAATAATGAGAAACATATAATACTTATGTCCCTATAATCAAGCGAATTACCAATTTGCATATCTCCAATTTATTACAAAATCAATAAAGGGAATCATCTACCGAAATCATTTAAAATTAAAGCTTGCCTAAATATATAAAATTAAATAAAACAACGACACAATGTAATAAACTATACCAAACTTTAAAAATTACCAACAATATCGTTTCAAATCATGTTACCTAAACTAACAAAAGAAAATTACGCGAAATCTTTGCTACTTACCATATTCCCATATGATCATTTACTAGCCAAATATATGCTAGGTATATTCTAAATACCTAGGTCTTCAACTATAAATATATGAGTCGTCTAAAGCAATGTAGCTTACAATAATATACTCGATACCCAGTTAATATATTCTAGAAAAAAAGGCTGCAAAAAAATGGAATCACGAGTCTTGCTAATATTAAGCCATCCAAGCCGACTTTGAAGATTCAAGTGCGGATTGTTCACTCATGGCGACAGTACATGAGTTTTATTGGATAAACCTTAGAAGTGATCTTAGCAGATGTCGAAGTGGGCTTATCTTGGTAAATATAAATCTTTTATCTATGTACTTATATTTGTTTAAAACATAGATGATTACGATTAATCCTGATAATTTACTATGTGATTGTATGAAATTGCAATGTTTTTCACATGGACAGCTTTATGTTCTTATATCAAGAGTGACTTTCAAATAATGGCTAAGGTGCTAATCTTTGGTAAAGAAGTTTTTCAAAATATATAAGCAATTTATGGACTTCTGAGTCTCTTACATTCCTTGGGTATGCATTTTTTTTAACTATTACAATATGTATAGAATACATGAGTTTACTTTCTATTGCTTTAGTTTATTCTCGCTTATCTTATTTATAGATAGCTACTGTTCAAGGCGTCAGTGATGATTAATGGTGGATTATGCCTCTTACATGAAACCAGTTTGTCTAAGTTTATATGATTTGCGAGAGGCAGTCATGTAACATTATACATTCTTTAAATCTTTATTTATTTTGACTAACATTATATTATCTTTCATAACGAAATCTTTGTTGGGAACTAAAATTTTTTGAGATTTTTTTAAAACAGGTTGACCATAGATTTAATAAGGAAATTATCTAGAGTTAGAAATTGAATGTTGAAAGTGTAGATTATTTATTTTCAAGATATATATTTAGGTGTTTAGTAAGTATGAAGAAAATTTTATAATCAGAATGACAAGGTTCCGATTTAGATTTTGGGGTTGTGATCATACTATCAAATTTTTTTTAATCTAATTTACATCTCCTAGAAAAACCAGATAATATGAAAATTTACTTAACTTGATCAACGATGGTGAGCCTTGCTTTTGGGTACATTGATTATTTCCAAGAAAAATGGATTTATAAAACAAGAATTAACACCTAATATAAAACCCAAAACCAGATTAAATAAAAACTAAAAATTAAGATTGCTTACCTTTGAACATAGTTTTATATACTCACTGGATTCTGTAAATTATTGATGAACTTGGATGTTTATTGATGTCTCTGTTGGATTTGATAATGTGGAAGACGAAGGTTAAAGAAATTGCCTCTTCAATACACACTAATTTTTTCCTTTTCTGTTTTTGGTCAGATAGTCACAGAAGGTGTTTTTTTCAATTTTTCTCTTCCAATGAGTTTATAGAAAAGAATAAAAATGCCTTTTGTTAAATTTATCGGGCATGGCAAAGTATGTTACTTTGAAGGTGGAGTTAATAACCAATAGATTGAAACTATAAGATTGATCAGTGTTATTTCTCCATGGATGGCCATTGTTAACCCTATGTTTTATAATGTTCTACACTAACTTGGAGGAGGATCGAGAATACAACGTGCGAGTAGTTTTCGAGTTGCACCCACGCGAACATAGTATGGAACTATAGACTGATAAAAGTTAACTATTTTAAGTTATGATTTTATTGTTAAACACAAACACAAAATTGATTACGTTGTATAATTCTTTTTATGAACAAATTAATTTAAATTATATAATACTATAGATTTTACTATAAAAACTTATGGAAGTACTTCGACACCTTATTAATTATTATGGACTGGAGATAAAACAGTCTAACAATACTTGAAGACTCTTCCGAGTCTAAATATTGTATAGATTTGTCATTACAAATTATAATATACTATTGTTTACTAATATTAATTAATATAATTACAACTACTATACCACATTTACGACACATTTTCTTCTCGTCTTTATTATCCATAAACAAATTATAAAAAATAATTACAGTATTATTCTTTAAAATTACAGTTTCACTAAACAGTAAACTTAGTTTTTGAAAATAATTTCGCACGTACATGCGGGTCTAAATCTAGTCTATACTATTAATTGGGAAACACACTTAGGAATAAAAAAAAATAAACAAAACAGAATTTCATGAATTACCCCTACGAATTAAAGAAACGAAGAAGAATGAAAAAAAAAGAGAGGGCAAAGTGGTAAACTAAAGAGATCAAAACACGCGGACCCTAAATGTTTAGGGATTACATCATTCGGATCTTGGATATCATGCATGTGTATCCAAACAGTTTGTACTTGCCAAACCTGTAAGCAAATTCAAATAATAAATACGAAAATGTGCACGTTAGATTAGGAAATAAGCTTATAATCAAATCTGTACACCATAAAAAGTGGAGCGAGTAAACAGAAAACTTATTTCTTCATTCAATTTTCGAAA
This sequence comes from Camelina sativa, assembly GCF_030686135.1. Taxonomy (NCBI): domain Eukaryota; kingdom Viridiplantae; phylum Streptophyta; class Magnoliopsida; order Brassicales; family Brassicaceae; genus Camelina; species Camelina sativa. The sequence goes on from NC_141890.1 coordinate 12,733,064, forward strand.
AAAATAATAATCAAAAACTCGAATCAATGGATTTATTACCTAACATCAGTGTTCAAGAAAACGGTCTAGGCGTCTGCTGAGCGCCTAGACCGTCTAGGCGCTAGGCGCTCAGCAGACGCCTAGATGACCGCCTAACCCGTTTAAAATTACATACATTTTATTTTAATATTTATTTTTGATTTTTAAATTACATATAATTAAATTATTATGTTTTATATCTATATATGTAATTATAAACATTTATATGATGTTAATATAACTTAAATAAATAGATTTTTCTTACCGTTGTTTATAATTTATAATTTTTTTTTATTTTTATAACATATATTTTAATATAATTATATATAATGTTTTATGTTGTAAACGCCTAAACCACATAAAAATCATTTAGACTCCGACTAAGCGTTCTAGGCGCTAGGCGTTGGGTCACCGCCCAGATACCACCTAGCGCTTTCTTGAACACTGCCTAACATGTAGTTCAAAATATTTTAGATTGCCAAACAAATAAATAATTATGCAAATTTAACGCCGATGAAATATTCCGAATCTACACATTTCAGTAAGTTTTAAATATATTATAGCTAAATTATAGTAACTTTTAAAATTGTATTAACTAATTATTCGCGTCTTCTAAACTTTAGCAACTAACACGGATTTGAAAATTAAGAATTTATGTTTAAAATATATTATTACCATATCTCATCATAATAAGCACATTCTAGAATTATACCATTTCACCAAACTGACTCCATTAGTTCTATAAATACAAACCTCTACTCAAGATCTAATATACCACTTGAATTATTCAAACACACAAAAAAAAAAACTCAATCCCAAATTTAGTGTATCACTTTGATCCCAAAGTGTCCAAGCTTAATTCTCTTTATTCTTATGCATTGTTTATCAGAATATGAAACTAATGTCACCATTGTCGTTATATGAAACAGGATGAAGAAGACATCGAATAGAAGGAGGCCTAGACCATCTCTCAACTCTCAAACCCGAAATTCATGAGGAATTGTTTTTCATATAATTTCTCAAGAAATTAGAAACTTACTTGGATCATGCGGAGAACCATATACGACTTATCTAATAATCAGATCTTTTCTCCTGCAAGGATATGAGCTTTTAAAGGTGAGAACTTTTTGTTTAAATGTAAAACCTTTTTCTACAAGGGCGACTTTTATCACCCTCTTTTGATTTTATATAACTAATATCATTTTATTAATTGTGTAGGAATGAGAGTTGTCACGCCAATTAGAAGTTCAAAGAAACTTAAAAGTAAATTCTTCAGGTTCATGTAAGAGTTTCTATTTAAAAGACGTTTTTTTCTATATGTATACATTCAGCAGATGTTTGAAAGATCAGTGGTTGTTATTTTACTAATCAAGTTTTGTTTCATGAATTGGCTAAAAAATTGTTTCTCTTTCGGTAATTAGTTGTCTTTCTATTCAAGCAGACTTTGAATTATAATTTAGGAGATTTATACTAGATATTTCTAACATACCAAACTGAGGCCACACCAAAACGCCCGGGAGGAAGAGGAGATCTGGAAATAAAATGATGCACCCTCGGAAAACCAGATCTCAGAAGCAAGCCCCAAAAGAGGAGAGCTCCGACACAACTACCGATCCATCAGAGCCGTCAACCAAATTGGATAAAGGAGCCACGACAAACCACTGAGATTCGGGGACTGAGTCGGCGAGCCACAGAAACCGCCGGCCAAGAGATTTTTTGGATCGCAATCAAAGGAGAAACAACTTTCCCTTTCCTTTTTCTTTTAATTTGTCGGCACAATTTTGTTTTCTCTCCAAGTTGTATTAAGTATTAACAAATTAAAAAATGTTTGGGTTCCCAATATTAACAAAAAAAACCAACCAGTATTAAAACTGAAAAAAAAAAAACAAAACGCTGACGTAACAATTTTTTTTTTTTAAATGATCCAAAAGCCTTCTATGTAAATTTGATAATTTTAGTCAGCTTATTGCAAACCTCCTTCTTCTATGTAAGTACGTAATCAAAATGTAGGAAAATACCAAGACATTATTATTTTTTTTATACAGTTTTTATATAATGAGTTACAAATTAGCTATGTTAGAACAAGAAATAAAACGAAGAAATATTGTAAGTTTGTTATGAATATAGAGTTTAGGGATAGAGCTCTTGTGTATTCTTATTGATTAAACTCTAGGTTACATACATATATATAGTAGGGTACAAAAGCCTAAGCTAAACCGACATAAAATTAAGGTGTTGCCGAGGAGGTCTCGGCCGATGGGCCGAAGGTGCACGGGCCGAGGGACCAAGTACTCACGGACTATATATGGGCCGGTCTATGAAGTCCACTAAGTGTTTTACAACACTCCCCCTTGGACGAGATGACCGTGCCTATGTTGGATGGGATCGACGCAATGTGCTTAGGGGATGCTGCCTCATTAAAACCTTACCAGGAAAACCCAGTGGGACAAAACCTTGGTGAAGGAAAAAGAGTACAACACACATTGCTCCCCCTGTTCCAAACATCACTCCAAGTCCTTAAGCCTCCGCATTCCAATCTGATGCGTGAGCTTCTTGAACGTCGGTAGCGATTTGGTGAAGAGATCGGCTGAGTTGTCGCATGACTGAACTTGCACTACTTGAACTTCTCGGCCTTTTGTAGTTCATGTGTGAAAAAGAACTTTGGCAGTATGTGCTTCGTCCGATCTCCCTTGATGTAACCTTCCTTGAGCTGTGCAATGCAAGCCGTATTGTCCTCATAGATTACGGTTGCTTCCTTGTTGTCTTCCAATCCACTATCTGTCCGAATATGCTGAGTCATGGACCGCAACCAAACACACTCACGGCTGGCTTCATGTATTGCTAGGATCTTTGCGTGATTTGATGATGTGGCTACAAGGGTTTGCTTCATAGAACGCCAAGAGATTGCAGTACCACCGTGTGTAAACACATAACCTGTTTGTGACTTGCCATTGTGTGGATCAGATAGATAACCTGTATCAGCAAAACCAACTAAACCTTCTTTGCTATAGTTAGTATAATATAAACCAAAGTATGTCGTTCCTTGTAGGTAACGCAGAACATGTCTAATACCATTCCAGTGCCTTATAGTCGGACAAGAACTATATCTCGCTAGGAGGTTCACGGCAAAACATATGTCTGGTCTAGTGTGGCTAGCCAAGAACATTAACGCCCCTATAGCACTGAGGTAAGGCACTTCAGGACCAAGAACTTCTTCATTGGCCTTCTTTGGACCAAATAGATCTTTATCCAAGTCTAAGCTTCTAACAACCATTGGGCTAGTCAATGGGTGAGCTTGGTCCTTTTTAAACCTCTTGAGTACCTTTTCTGTATATGCCTTTTGATGCACAAGGATACCATTGTTTCTGTACTCAAGCTGCAATCCCAAACAGAATTTTGTCTTACCTAGGTCTTTCATCTCAAATTCTTTCTTGAGATATTCTACAGTTTGGGCGATTTCCCCAGAGGTCCCAAGGATGTTTAAATCATCCACATAGACTGCTATTATCACAAATCCTTTGTTTGCAAACTTCTTTATAAATATACATGGACTGATTGGGTCATTCTTATAGCCTTTCTTAGCTAAATACTCACTTAGTCGGTTATACCACATTCGACCAATCTGTTTCAGTCCATAAAGCGATTTGTATAGCCTTATGCAGTACTGTTCTCGAGAACCACTCTTATCTTTGAGTTCAATACCCTCTGGTAATCTCATATAGATTTCATTATCCAGTGGACCATATAAGTATGCAGTTACAACATCCATTAACCGCAAATCCAGTTTTTCTCTAATGGCCAAACTTATTAAGTACCGAAATGTTGTTGCATCCATCACATGGGAGTATGTCTCCTCATAATCTATGCCTGGTCTTTGAGAGAATCCTTGTGCTACAAGCCGTGCTTTATATCTCACAATTTCATTGTTCTCATTTCTCTTTCTTACAAAGACCCACTTATGTCCAACTGGTTTAATTTCAGGTGTTGTCCTTAAGATTGGACCAAACACACTTCTCTTCTTCAAAGAGTTTAACTCCACATCAATAGCTTCTTTCCATTTAAGCCAATATTTTCTTTGAGTGCACTCTAATATAGATGTGGGTTCTAGATCCTCATTTATCTCAAGTGCTACCTTGTATGCAAATATATCATCGATGTCGACATATTTACGGTTCCATTTAATTCCAGACATTATATAATTGATAGATATCTCATTATTATCAATACCTTCAGGACCTTGAGGTTCAGTGTCCTGAACCCCATTCGGCTCCTTAGGATTTGCCGCGGCTATGTCTGCATTTTCTTTAATTCCCTGAACCTCGGTCTGTTTTGCACCTTTAGACTTCCGAGGGTTCTTATCTTTGGAACCTAATGGTCTACCTCGTTTCAAACGGGCTTTAGACTCTGTAGCAACTTGATTATTGTATTCCTTCTGAACATCAATACGTACTGGTGCATTGCAAGCTGGTATGTACGATTTTGTTACTCTATTTGGGTCAGCAAAGGAATCTGGCAATTGATTAGCTAGCTTCTGTAGATGTATAATCTTTTGAACCTCTGCATCACATGCTAGAGTTCGAGGATCTTGCCAATTTAAGGATGTTTGATTCCATGTTAATTCCTTGACCAGCTTGCTAGTCTCACCACCTAATACAAGGAATTCAGACTCAACGAATTGACAGTCCGCGTATCTGGCCTTAATTAAATCTCATGTGGTTGGCTCAAGATACTTTATAATGGTGGGAGACTCATATCCAACATATATTCCCATCCTCCTCTGAGGTCCCATCTTAGTTCTCTGTGGTGGAGCAATCGGTACATAAACGGCACAACCGAATGTTTTGAGATGGGATATGTTTGGCTCATGACCCGTTAATAGTTGGGATGCTGAATATTTGTGTTCACTGGATGGCCTGTTGCGTATGATTTCTGTTGCATGTAATACTGCGTGTCCCCAAGCCGACACAGGGAGCTTCGATCTCATTAACAATGGTCGAGCTATCAATTGTATTCGTTTAATGAAGGATTCAGCTAATCCATTTTGTGTATGGACATGTGCCACAGGATGTTCCACACTCACCCCCATGGACATACAGAAATCATTAAACGCTTGGGATGTGAATTCACCAGCATTATCTAGACGTATAGTCTTAAGTGGAAAATCTGGAAAATGTGCTCTTAGCCTTATAATCTGAGCCAACATTCTAGCAAATGCTAGGTTTCTTGTGGATAACAAGCAAACGTGTGACCATCTGGTTGATGCATCTATCATCACCATAAAATATCTAAATGTCCCACAGGCAGGGTGTATTGGTCCACATATATCACCTTGTATCCTTTCCAGAAAATGTAAAGTCTCTCTTGTGACTTTTACTGGTGATGGCATTATAATAAGTTTCCCTTGTGCACATGCTACACAAGTGAGATGTTTAGAGATAACTTTTTTCTCTGTAAGGTTGTGCCCATTCGAACTCTTAATTAGTTTACGCATCATGTTCGAACCCGGATGGCCTAACCGGTCATGCCATAGAGTGAACTGTTCATTGAACATTCTGTGCTTTGCCAAGTTAGCCTCTATCATGTTAATCTTAGCATGGTATAAACCAGTGGCTAGTGCAGGTATAGTCTCTAGGACTTTCTTTTGTCTGTTACAATTTCTGTAATATATAGGAATTCTTTAGTTCCTTCACCCTTGGTTTCAACATGATAACCATTTAGTCTTATATCTTTAAAGCTCAATAAGTTTCTCTTAGATCTGGGTGAGTATAGGGCATCACTTAGTTCAATATGTGTGCCTTTAGGCAACAATATGTGAGCCTGGCCGTAGCCCTCTATCAAGTTTGCTATACCCGCAATTGTACTAACATTGGCATTTTTCATGGTGAGATTGATAAAATATCTTTTATCTTTTAGTATAGTGTGGCTGGATCCACTATCCACCACTAGCTCACTCATATCCTCAGCCATTTCTATATAAAATAACATTTTGTGTTTTAATTTAATAAGGCAATAAAATAAAATAAAATCCTTAAATTTAAATCAAATCAATTATCCAATACATAGGAATAAAATAGAGCATAGAATTAAACCAAAATAAAACCGAAAATTCATTCATCATCTTTAAAACTATCGGAAGTCTCTAGGGAGTCATCATTCTCATGATCGAAGTCTCCTACATCATCGAGATGCACATGGTTGGCTTCTGGATTCTTCTTCAAGATCTCTTGATATGCATCAATAAGATGTTTGGGAGTCATGCAGTTCTTTGCCCAATGGTTTGACATACCACATCGGTGAAAAACCGATTTTGTCTTGGTTTGTGGCTTGAAGGACCCACGGCCCTTGCTGTCACGTCCGCGGCCGGCTTGGCCTCCTCGACCACTACGTCCTCTGCCACCACGGCCACGGCCGTAGTGTCTTTCTCTGTGGACGTAGTTGGTCTCTTTAGGCTCTCTAAGCTCCTTAGGCTATGCAGCATTTTTCTTTCCCAAATCAACTTTGTGTGCTTATGGTAATGGGGTTGTACCATGAGGTCTCATAGCACTATTCATCAGCAACAGTTCATTGTTCTGCTCAGCTAGCAATAAACACTCATTGAGTTCCCCATAGTCAGCAAATTTCGTTTGCCGGTATTGTTGCTGATGGACAATATTATTAGGGCTAAAGGTAGACAATGTCTTATCCAGTAGCTCCTTCTCTGTCACTATAGTACCACACAACCTAAGGACTGAGACAATCATAAAAAGCTCAGAGTTATAATCGTCCACGGATTTGTAATCTTGGATTCTTAGGTGCTTCCAATCGTACTCGGCCTTTGGTAGGAGCACCGTATTTTGGTGTCCGTATCGGCGTTTAAGCGCTGTCCAAAGGGCGAGAGGATCCTCTATGAATAGGTACTGATTCTTGAGACTCTCAGCAATGTGATGATGCATGTGCTGGATACACTTATTCTTTTGCTTGTCCGTGCATACGGAACCTTCTTCGATGCACTCGAACAAGTCCTTTGACTTCAGGTTGATCTTGGTGTTCATTGCCCATAGCAAGTAGTTGTCACCAGAAGCATTCAGGATAGCATAGTCTAAGCTCTTAAGGCTTGCCATCTGCATAAAACAGAAGTAGACATCCGAATGTTAGCATGCGATATTTAAGATCGAACCATGCACTTAATCAATAGGTCATGCGGTATTTGAGACCGAACCATGCCTTAGGCCATGCGGTATTTGAGACCGAAACATGCCTTGCCACTTATGGTTTTATGGTTTAAATTCATGCATGCAAAACAACAAAAGCAAATAGGCTAATGCATGCAACAATTTCTAGATAGGATTTCCTTTTTTCTTAAGTTTACCTATTTAGTCTAGGATTTTAGTAAATATTGTTTTTAATCCTTTTAGATAACCACTAAATTAATTTAGAAGTTTATTTTAATTATGTTTTAATTCCAATTTCATTGTTTTTAGTTTTATGGAATTTTAACATAACTTTTAATATCAATCGGATTTAATCCTAGAACACAAAACTAATTCATGCAGCCGATTAAACATCATTAAGCAAATTTTGATTTTAATTATGATGCATGAACAATCCAAGTTTTAAATCTTTTAGAACAGTTTGATCAATTTCTATCTTATGATTCTAACAATACAGTTCTAGGTTCTTATGCAACAAATAATCAAGCAAGCATAGACAATTAATCAATCAATCGGATTTTAAGCTTGATATATCTTGGTGCAATTCACAAACAATCTAACAGCCCTATGCAACCGGTTTTAAAGTTTTACAGGGATAGAACTCTTAAGATTTGTTTGTTTGTATACTTGGATGTTTTAGGGTTCAATAGTTGTTAAGGTTCGGATTCGATTACATGGTTCTAAGAGGGTTCAACTTTATTTTACCTTTCACCGATTTGGATCTGACTGGATATGAGCCGAGAGCTAACAGACCTCGGTTGTACCTCTTTCTCGATCACGAACCTCGAATAGACCACGAACAGCTTTCCTCACGAACAGCTCCTTGTACCGCTTGCACTCGAACTCACCCCCAATCCGCGAACCACGAACCTCGATCAGGTTTTGTATGTAACTTGATCACGAGCTAAAGGATGCTCGTGAATCACCAAAAGAACTTTGAGACAAAGAGGTAAGTCTCGGAGGAGAGGAAGAACAAGAGGCGGTTTAGGGTTTTAGGGAAAAGAGAATCAGCGGCTGCCTTAGGGTTTTAGGGTTAGAGGCTATCGTGCTGATAACGTGTTATGAATATAGAGTTTAGGGATAAAGCTCTTGTGTATTCTTATTGATTAAACTCGAGGTTACATACATATATATAGTAGGGTACAAAAGCCTAAGCTAAACCAACATAAGATTAAGGTGTTGCCGAGAAGGTTTCGGTCGATGGGCCTATGGGCTGAAGGTGCACGGGCCGAGGGACCAAGTACTCACGGACTGTATATGGGCCGGTCTATGAAGTCCACTAAGTGTTTTACAACAAAGTTAAGATTTAATCAAAGAAAAGTTTAACCAAACTCTATTGTTAAGATTTAAAACAATGGGTTTTTAATCTTTTTTGTTTGGCAAATAAACATCAATGCCCAAAAAATATGCTAAATATATTTTTTTTCTGTTAAGAATCAAACTTATTTAATTTAGCAAGGTAAAGAAACAAAAGAATTTGGGATTAAGTTTTAGTAAAATATTGGTTAGATATGAGATATTTCCATATTTTCTTTGGAAAAAACAAACCAGATTAATTTTAAAAAAAAAAATCAGACCAAATTTGAGTCTTAATAGAAATAGATTTCCATATATAAATTCGAATAAAATTCAAAGAAACATTTATTTTAGAGCTTAATTATAGTTCAAACAAATTTCCATAATTAACCAATTAGAATAATAGATAATGAAAACTTTTATATTTAATTTAAATAATAATAATCTCTATATTTAAAAATCCTAATTTCAGTATTTCATATATATTTTCCTAATATATAGGACTACCATTACCATATATCAATAATTTTCTTAATTTTACAATTAACATATTATAAAATTTTAGAGATTTTTAAAAAGATCTCAACAAGAAATTTGATTTAAAATTCTGAAATCAAACAAAAATCACAGTTAAAATATTCCAAAAATTAAAATATACAATCTCAAACAAATAAACAGTTATTAAAATCACGGTTATAAGATGGAAACCATGATATATATGAGACGGGACGGGTTTTCAATCAAGAAATAGACATACCACTTTTCTCTTACAGTTTTTTTTTTAATTTATTTATCTTTGCTCATAATAAAACAAATCCAATCATTTTTTTGTCTAGACGGTTAAAAACAAATGTAATACTAAAGTGGTATGAGTTTTGATTATGAATTGTTAATAACATTTCTAAAAATTTGGCTTGGGCATAAAAACCATACCCGAATACCCAATCCGTAAGCCGATCCGATAAACTAGGTTCGGGTTGGGTACATATTTACCTATAAAATCCTATTGGTTTCTATTTGCTAATGCATGTGAGTTTGGATTAGGGTCCGATAATTCGGGTATCCGTCCGGGTACCCATCAAACCAGTATATTTAAATGTATTTAATATAATTCAATTACCCAAAGTTATAATTATAATTTTTGAATATTTCAATTAGTTTTATACCTAAATATCAAAAATAGTCAAAGTATATAAAATTATTGGTTACTCAGTAGTTTGGGTACTAATCGGGTTCTCAAATTTGTAACTCGAACCGACCCAAAGTCGATAGTACTCGAACCAAACCGAATCCATATATCAAAAAAATATCCAATAGATTCTATTTTTCAAAATCCGTTTACTCAAACCTAAGCGGGTAATATCCCAACCTGAACGGGTTACCCGAATGTTTAACCCTTCTAAAAATAGGTTTACAAACATAATCCGTATATACATTATATATTGCAAATCTGATTACTAACTTAGTTCTTGAAATTAATCCCACACGTACGTGCGGGTCTGAACCTAGTAGAAACATAAATTGTAGGTGTGATTGTTTTAAAACTCCTCGCCTAGCACCAATTACATTCCATAAAATCGCTAGGCCCACCCTCTCCGCCTCGATTAATGACTAATCCTTGCTTAGCATCGATTATCTAATTATGCTTGTCTAATTTGATTATAATCCATCTAATTTGATTACTTCCCGCTTAATTTTTTGTATACGGATTATTTTTGGAGCCAAATATGAATTATAATCCGTCTAATTTGATTACTTCCCGCTTAATTATGCTTGTCTAATTTGATTATAATCCGTCTAATTCGATTATTTTTTTAACATAAATAGATTTTTTTTTGGGGTAGAAGACAAGGAGACAAAGTTGCCCTGCTATTTATTCAAACTTAAAAAAACAAACTACAAACCGACAGTTCTTGTGACTGGAGCCCCGCGAACATCATCCTCAAGAAGCGACTCCACAACAACCAGAGCGTCCTCTAACAAATGAAAACCTAAAGGCAAAGTAAAAACATAGTTGGCTAATCCATCCGCAAGGCGATTAGCTTCTCTATAAATGTGAAAAATTCTGACTATCCAGTCCCGCGAGATAAAACCATGGGACAAGCATACCAGAAAAGACAAGGGATGAGTATCACAAAACCTTGTCTTCAAAAACCCAACAACCAACTCCGAATCAACTTCCAGTTCCAGCCTCTCCACTCTCTTACCCCAAGCAATGTATAAGCCGTAATAAACACCCCACAGTTCCGCTAATGGCGCTGAACAGATCCCAACATTAAACGCAAATCCTCTGCTCCATCGACCCAATGAATCCCGCAATGCACCCCCAGGCGAGGCTAAACCACTGTTCCCACGTGAGACTCCATCAGTGTTCAGCTTAAGCCAGCCATCCCCTGACGCTTGCCACTTAATCAACCTTTCAACTCTCTCCCTCAAACCAATCTTCTCCTGAACCTGCTTATAAGCGCAGCTTACCTCAACAGCATAATCCTTAAGGTACTTCACACGGTCCCGCCACTTACCAACCTCGCCAAACACATAACCACATCTCCACTTCCAACCCCACCAAACTCCCAAACCGAAGATCGTTGACCATGCATACTCCGTCCCGGCCACAGTGGAGCGTAAAAACCTGTACAACCACTCCAACAGTGTGTTCGTAAAGAACTGTTGTCGCTTGCGAACCGGTACCAGTCTCCGCCATAACCCTGCAATCGAAGGACAGTCTCTCAACACATGGAGGTGATGCGTAGCGAAGGAGATAGAATCGGCGGAGGTGATGAGTAGCGGAAGAGATTTCGCGATTAGGTGAACGAATTAGGATTGTTTGATTTTTGATCCCATATAGGCCATTTTATAGCAATTCCTTTCTGACCAAGTTTATTTTCGTAATCTTATGGACAGTTACTTGCTTCTAGTGGATTAGATGGTGTTGTTCAGATCTTTGATGCTTCATCAGGAGATTTTAAATGTGTTTTGGACGGTCCCGGTGGTGGAATCGAATCGAGGTATCAACATAGCTACTTGTGCTTGACACAGTAAGGTGTTGACTTTGGTGTATTTTGTATGTGTTTTAGGGTTTAGTTTTGTGTTTTGTCGCTTGGTAGTGTCATAATTCTTGTCAAAGTTTAAAGCTTTAGTATCGATTTAGGAAAATATCTCAACCAGTGTATCAAAATTGCTAGTTGTTTGATCCTTTGATTATGAATGCTTGATTATGAATGCAGGGAATTTTGTTTGACAGAGAGTAATAGTATTTTTACTTGTCATTAGTATGATGTTCATCCATTGTGTGACTTGAGAAAGTATCCCCATTGTTAGTTGTTAGTAGAAATAGTGTTATATGACTTAAGTGGTTTGATTAGATTTGGGTCTGATTTGTTTCTCAATGAGCAGAGGCCGTGGCAGATGCAAACAAAGCAATTGAGTTGGATCCTTCACTGACCAAAGTTTATCTAAGAAAATGGTACGTTATTGCTCTTTCCTCCTATGTATCATTGTTAGTCATGTCTTTTAAGTTTTAGTGAGAGTTAAATTCTATCTGATTCCTTTGTTTGTCATATTAGCAATTTATGCGGTTTACAGTCAAGTTATTAGTTCAATAGTTCATGTTTTGGTTTTTGTATTTGCAGAACTGCTTGTATGAAGCTTGAAGATTATCTGACTGCGAAAACAGCTCTTGAAAAGGGTGATTCCATCGCACCTAGTGACTCCAAATTTAAGAAGTTGATAGATGAATGCGATCTGCGAATCACAGGTATATTCTTAATGCTTTGTTCTTGTTTTCTGGTTGTTTCGGTTTACAACTTTACATACTATGGGTGATTGTATTGTTTGCTATGTTGTTAACATCGACTTTGGTGAACAAATTGTGAGTATACTGAGTCAAGAGAGAGAGAGCGTACGAGTAGGTAATACGGTTGCAACCTCTATCAACATCAAATGCAAGCATCGACCTGCAATTCCTGCATCTCCTCCATCCTAAACTCTTAGCCATAGCTTCGTAACATCCCGCAGGAGATGACTTATAAGTGTCTGTTTCACGGAATTCATCACATGTCATGTTCTAATGACATTCTGTTATGCAGTTTACGCAGAAACAATACCCACACCCCATGCACTTTCTGGCTCCTCCTAACAGCTCAGCATCAACGAAGAACGTTTTGAGTATTCAATGAGCTTGGTCTTCTCCATTCTAACCGTACATTCGATATGTTTAAATACATTTGTATTTTCCCATTTGTAAATTTAAAAGTTTAAATACATTTGTACGTTTAAAAATTAATTAAATACAATATTTTTCTATTTTAAAAACATCTTAAATGTTTAATCATTTATATTACTTCTAATCTATTTAAACTTTTAAATTTCAAAAAACTATATTTTCAAAATAAGAGACCCATAATTATATAGAGAAATTCCCTTTAATAGCACTAATCTAAGTCTTTCTTCCAAGTCTAGCACATACTCTCAATTTTTCTAAAAGTAGAATTTGTGTATATTAACTCTCTTATTTAATTTAAATAATAAAATTTAGTATGAGATTATTAAACTTACATTTTGATAGGTCCCGTGAAGGTTCCGTCGAAGCTTATGGTGAAGCTTCCAACGATGAACTTTTGGTGAAGCTTCTTCTTCTTCTTTTTCTTCGTATATTTTTTTTTAGTCTCAGATTTTGTAATTCTCAGCGAGATCGTGATTTTATATAAAGAAGAAGAAGAAGAAGAAGAAGAAGAAGAAGAAGAAGAAGAAGCAGAAGAAGAAGAAGCTTTGTGTATTGGCATTGTTGGGTATTAAATAAAATCTTACTATGAATTATGAACTATTGGAAATTGTTGAGTATTGTTGGGTATTGAAATTGTTGGGTACTGTTGAATATTGGAACTGTTTTGTTAGGTAATACAAAAGCATGGGTAATTTTGAAGCTGAAATATCTATTTGAGTGCTATCTTCTCATCTTTGGACACCAAAATTGTTGCATACTAAGTGTTTGATATAATGTCATTGAGAACAAAGAAGTTGGTAAATAGTAAGAAAATTAGTTGGTTTTGATGTCTTTGGCTTCTTCGGGTTATACTTCATTGGTTATGGAGTTGGTTAGTAGTGTTGATGAGGTAGAGTACAGTGGGGGAGGATCTTCTCGTTCTGGTCATAACCATTTTTGGGATTTATGAATATTTAGGAAAAACTTCCTAAATTTCAAAGATGTTTTCCTAAATATTATGAAATCCTTCCTAAGTCTACAGAAATGAGTTTTAAAAAAAAAATTATATTTTACTTTAATGTATCATATATTACTCCATTTAGTGAGAGATTTTTGATTTTATTTTGTGCATATCCTGATATTTTATCTACAAGTAACAATTGGATTTTGTGTATTTCTAAATATTTTATGAAGGCTATCATTAAGTTTAAGGGTTTCTCCTTAATATTATCAAATCATTCCTAAATTTAAATAAATGTGTTTCTAAATCTATTTTGGTGTTTTACCACAATATGTCAAAGATTACTCCATTTAATAAGGGGTATTGTGCATATCATGTTGTTTACCACTATCCAGACTTTTTATGAAATTCATCAGAAAATTCAAACTTTTCATGAAGGTCATCATGAAGTTCAAGGAATCCTTCCTGAATTTCGTGTAAGCTTACATGAATTTTGTGGAATCCTTCCCGAATTTTCAAGGATTCCTTGAAATTAAAGAGAACATGTAGCAAACTCAATCACATTCTAGTGTTCTTGTGATCCATCATCTACAACTATTGTAACATAAAATAACCTAAAGTTTTTGACAAAAAAAATAATAATAACCTAAAGTATAATGGAACCTAGCACATGTCATCAGCTTGAACACTAACAAGATCACATTTTACCTTGAAGACTCAAGGTTCTACTTCTTCCCTATATTCTGAGACCTCTTAGGCTTGACCCAATTTACTATTGTCCAGACTTTTTATGAAGACCATCATATATTCCAAACGTTTTATGAAGGTCATCCTAAAATCAATAAAGCTTTCCAGAATTTGTGGAATCTTTCCTGAATTTTGTGGAATCGTTATTTAATTTTCTTGAAATAAATGAGAATTTGTAGCAAACTGAATCACATTTACCTCAACAACTAGTAACTTGTCTAATAGAAAACATGTGACACTCTTATAGTGCATAAACATTGTAATGTACCAAAACAATATAAAAAATGTTTTAAAACTCTCATAGATGTCTAACAACAGTCCATTTGCCAAACCATCAACTCCAGCAACGTTGCCATGACCATACCCAGAATCTGCTTGTTCTTCTAGAAAAGACGGCAAGAATCATCAAATCCTCATGTCGTTGTCTCTATTTCTCAATCAAATATGACTGTCTTTTATACCTGAAACAATCAGGTTTAATCACAATTGATTCTTGTTCAGCTCTCTCCATTATGACAACCACTAGAGTCATCTTCTTCTTCTCCCTAATATCCCTTTTCTTCCTTCTCTTCTTCTGCAACCCCAGTTTCAACTTTATGTTCTCAATTAGAGATCCATGAAGAAATCATTTTCTCTTCCTTCTCAGTTTCCTCTCTCAATCTATCTATTATCAGATTCTCAAGCGAGGCGAGGACAATCGGTGACAAGAATGCGGCCCAACAATGAACATAGAAAATCAATCAGAATCTAGTACATGTTAAATCCAATGAACATAGAAAAGGTGGAAGAGAAGCTTACCGATTTGGAAATTGAGATACCCAAATCACAAATCATCCAATCTACTAAAAAACTGACACTTTCTGAAAATTAGAAAGGGAAGTTAATCACAACAGAGGTTTCAATCAGACAAAACAATGAGACTTAAGAATCGAGCTTCACAACAAGAATCCAAAATATCGATCTTACCGTAAGTTTAAAATCTAACTCTGAAAAAGCAATACAGCGAGAGAGAATCGTCGGTGGCGGCAATAACCATCATCTCTCCGATTTCATTTACTGCATCATTCCTCAAAATCAAAGCTTTCCCTCTCTCTCCTCGCTTCTTCCCCATACGTACGCTTTGTTGCTCTGTCTCCTTCTCCTCCTCTGAGCCTCTCGAATTCAACTGAAAGTTTTTGATCGGATATGGAATATTCGGTTTCAAACATACCAAATATCGGTTCAGATATTTCAGATGTCTAGTCCTTGATCTTAGGAATATTGAACTCACTTTGTAACTAATATGTCTTTAAATACCTTGTAATCTCGATGGTAAAGGGGTAGAGAAATACAAAGACTTTCATGGTATCAGAGCCAAGTCTCTTGATCTAGTTCTCTCCTCTCTTTTTCTTTCTCACTCTTTTCACGTCTTTCAATTCTCTCACTCTTTCTTTTTCTTTCTTTCTGCTTCAATGGCTGTTCCTACAAAACGAGCATTTGGTGTCACCAACATCAAATCGCACATCCCTCTGATTCTTGACATGGATGATCATAACTACGATGCGTGGCGGGAACTGTTCCTCACCCACTGCTTCACATTTGATGTCTTAGGACACGTTGATGGTTCCTCAAATCCAGCGAATGCCAACGACCAACCTTGGCTAAAGCGTGATGGGTTAGTTAAACTCTGGATTTATGGAACCCTTGCTCCACCATTGTTCAAATCAACATTCAAAACGGGAGGCACCGCAAGAGACATATGGCTACGCGTTAAAAATCAGTTCTGCAACAACAAAGATGCGAGAGTTATGCAGGTTGAAAATGAGCTGCGTACGCTGGAAATAGGAGACCAATCAATTCAAGCTTATTGCCAATCTCTGAAGTCCCTTGTTGATCTTCTCTCCAATCTTGATGCTCCTGTCAATGACCGCAATCTTGTGATGTACATGTTGAATGGACTCAATAACAAGTTTGATAAAATAATCAATGTTATTAAACATCAGAAACCATTTCCATCGTTTGATGATGCTAAGTCTATGCTGCAAGAAGAGGAATCTCGCTTGAAGAAGACTCATAAGGTTGTTGCTTCACATGCTGATCATGCCTCATCTCCCACGACGCTTGTCACCACAACCTCTGCAAATCACAATCCAAGCAACCAATCCAATTCTCCAAACAAAACCGACCTTGGCGACGCAACTACAATAACAATCGCAACAACAACAACAGAGGTAGACACAACAACAACTTTCTTCCGAACTTTCAGAACCAACCTCAACAGCGACCGGAGGCTCAAAACTGGGGACCTCCTCCACACTACTGGCCAGCCACATTCAACATTTGGCCTACATATCCTTATCCACAATGGAGCCCTTATCAGCCAAGTGCTCAGAACCGTGGTGTTCTCGGATCAAGTCCACGACCATTTGCAACATCTCAAGCTGCTGCAAATATCACAACTCTTCAACCAACACAAGATGTGGCTGAAGCATTTCATACCATGACCCTCACAGATCTGACGTCAGGTGGATGGTACATGGATATGGCTGCGACTGCTCACTTAGCATCTACGGCAGGTATGCTCCACTCTAACTTTAATTCGAACACCAACACGTCAGTTATGGTCGGTAACGGTTCCTCTCTTCCTGTTCTTCTTTCTTGTTCTACTTCTCTTCATTCCAACTCTCGCCCTCTAAATCTTTATCATGTTCTTGTCACTCCAAAAATCATCAAAAATCTTATATCTGTTCGCCAGTTTACAAAAGATAATGCTTGCACTGTGGAGTTTGACCCCTTTGGATTTTCTGTGAAGGATCTTCTCACACGGACGATTCTACTCCGCAGTGATAGCAATGTCGACCTCTATCCCCTCAACTCATCCACCAATAACACCGCTGCTATGCACTCATCTTGCTTGGCTGTTTCTCCTTCACTTTGGCATATGAGGCTAGGCCACACAAATAATGAAACATTCAAATCTCTTCTTTCCTCAAAGATGTTTCAGTATAATAAGCAAAGCTTACCATCTTCTTGTAATGCTTGTCAGTTGGTAAAACATGTCAAACTTCTTTTTCATAAATTTCAAACAGTTTCTTTTAAACCATTTGAACTTATCCACTCCGATGTGTGGACCTCTCCAGTGCCAAGTATGAGTGGCCTTCTTTATTATGTTATCTTTCTTGATGATTTTTCTCATTTCCTTTGGGTTTACCCTCTTCGTAGAAAAAGTGAAGTCTTCACAAAATTCCTGCATTTTTCTACGTATGTTAAAACTCAGTTCAATGCCATTATCAAATCGTTTTAGTGTGATAATGGAGGAGAATATTCAAATGAGAAGTTTATTCATCATTTTGATACTAATGGAATCAACGTTCGCTTTTCTTGTCCATATACTTCTCAACAAAATGGGAAATCAGAAAGAATGATAAGAACCATAAATAATCTCATTCGAACTCTCTTGTTTCAGGCTCAGCTCCCTCCTACTTATTGGGCTGAAGCACTTCATACCTCTGTTCACCTTCTAAACTTTCTTCCTTCGTCATCAATCAATTTTCAAAGCCCCTATTTTGCTCTCTTTGTCAAGACACCAACATATGATCACGTAAGAGTGTTTGGTTGTCTCTGTTATCCAAACTTGAACAACTCCACCATTCACAAACTCTCACCTCGTTCTTCCCCATGTCTATTCCTGGGTTATCCACTTCAACACTGGGAATACCGTTGTCTAGATCTTAAGACTAATAAGATTATAATCTCTAGACATGTGGTGTTTGATGAGAATACATTTCTCGCGGCTCAAAATCACTCTCAGGTACAGACTACTTATGACTTTCTAAGTCAGGTCGATGAGCCATCGACGATGTTTCGTAATATTCTTCAAACACCAACAACGGTATCTAACCCGGTTCCTTCTCCTCCGAGTACTAAGCACCCACTTGACTTGCCTACAGTCACAGCTCTGGTACCTCAGCCTACTCGCTATCAAATAAAAACAAGATGCCAAACAGGTTGCAGAAAAACAAAGCAGCATTTATCACTTCACACATCCTCTGTTTCCCCGATTCCTTCAACCCACCAAAAAGCCTTGGTAGATCCTAACTGGAATCCGGCAGTAACTGATGAGTATGATGCTCAAATTAAAGCTAAGACCTGGAACTTAGTACCTCGTCCGCCAAATGCTAACATTGTGAATTCTATGTTGTTGTTTAAGCACAAATATGATGCAGATGGAAACTTATCTCGCTACAAAGTAAGACTGGTCGCAAATGGGAAAACACAAGAGGAAGGGGTTGATTTCTTTGAAACGTTTGCCCCCGTAGTAAAACCTGCAACGATACGAGCAGTTTTACATGTCTCGGTTTCCAAAGGCTGGGATACTAAACAACAAGATGTAAAGAATGCCTTCCTCCATAGAGACCTAGAAGAGACAATATATATGCATTAACCTCCCGGTTTCATCGACAAAGCTGGTCCTCGTCATGTCTGCAAGTTAAATAAAGCTATCTATGGCTTAAAGCAAGCTTCCCGGGCATGTAATGCACGATTTAAGAATTTTGTCACTAAGCTTGGCTTTCATATGAGCAAAAGCGACAATTCTTTGTTTATCTACAAGATAGGAGCTGACATTGCTTATCTCCTTTTATATGTTGATGATATAATACTCACAGGTTCAAGTCAACGTCTAATTGCTGACATCACTACCTCACTCAAGGGAGAGTTTCCAATGACAGACGGCGGCAGACTGCATCATTTTCTTGGAGTAAAGGCTGAATACAACAAGGCTGGTCTAATCCTATCTCAATCACATTATGCAAAGGACATCATCTTAAAAGCTGGTATGAAGGAATGTAAGCCTGTTTCGACACCAGTGGATGTCAATTTGAAGCTCTCAAGTGAAGTCGGTGACAAGATCTTAAATCCAAAAGAATATCGAAGTCTCGCTGGTGCTTTGCAATACCTCACATTTACAAGACCTGATATATCTTATGCGGTCCAGCAAATCTGTTTGTTCATGCATGATCCACGAGTCCCACATATGCAGGCCTTGCGACGGATAATAAGATATATTCAAGGCACACAACTTCACGGTCTGCAATTGTTTCGTGGCAATGTTAGGTCACTAACAGCCTATACAGATGCGGATTGGGCAGGTTGTGTGGATACAAGACGGTCTACATCTGGCTACTGTGTCTATCTAGGAAATAATTTGCTCTCGTGGTCGGCCAAACGTCAACCAACTGTTTCACGTTCAAGCGCCGAAGCAGAGTACAAGGGTGTTGCGAATGTGGTTGCAGAAACATATTGGATACGCAATCTGCTTCTCGAGATGCATTGCCCGGTGCAAACTGCAACCTTGGTGTATTGTGACAACATCAGTTCAGTGTACCTCTCCAACAATCCAGTTCAACACCAACGTACAAAACATATAGAGATTGATCTACATTTTGTTCGTGAGAAGGTAGCTCTCGGCCAGGTTAAAGTTCTTCACGTACCATCATCTCTGCAGTTGGCAGACATATTCACCAAAGGATTGCCATCTACACTGTTCAAGGACGTTAGAACCAGTTTAACCGTTCGGTGCGCGGACGATTTCACTGCGGGAGGGTGATCGGATATGGAATATTCGGTTTTAAACATACCAAATATCGGTTCAGATATTTTAGATATCTAGTCCTTGATCTTAGGAAGATTGAACTCACTTTGTAACTAATATGTCTTTAAATACCTTGTAATCTCGATTGTAAAGGGGTAGAGAAATACAAAGACTTTCAGTTTTTAGGTTTTTTGCATAGACGGTGACCGCTGTGTTTTTCCCTTTTTCTTTTAATTTTGTTTAATATTTTCTTTTATTTTAATAATTTTCCTAAAATTAAAGTTGTGCTAGATTTGGAATAAATAAGATTGTGTGTTAGTTTTGGAGCAGAAACTTAAATTAGTGCTATATTTGAGAATTGTCCAATTATATATTACCATTGGAAGATACAATTTTTAATTAAGAGATCAAGAGTTCTTAGAATTTAAACAGTACATAATTAATTCATAAAAAAAAAAATCAAACAGTACATAAGAACCTCAAAATTAAAACCTCCCATTGGCCTTGCTCTCACGCTCCAATAACATTATCAACAACCACCACCGATAACTCAAGTTGAATAGCCCACAAAAGATATGGCAGTATCCTACTCAGATCACAGCCTACATAAATAGAATTATACATATATTTAGTAATGATGTGTTTTGGTCTCAATCTGAGATAGAAAGGCAAATTAATCAGGTTTCGGTTTCTGTCTTTCAGTCTCAGATATGAACAAAAGCAGCTCCAAGCAAGATGTGCTCATATGAAGGCAATGTTAATCTACACCAATGGGTATGAGTTTAGGGTTTGAGGATTAGGGTATAGGATTTAAATCTAAAACAATAAAATTATAATAATTTTTTTGGATTAATTAATATTTAATTTAGGGAATATGTATAAATTCACACTTGGGAAATATGTTTTGCTAATCCTCAATGAAGAAAAATAAAATAGAATGTTAATCAGTTTTTGAACTAGAGTTAAGGGTATAAAGAGTATAGGAATTTGAGATATACATTTTTGTGTTATCAACAATAAAAATATATTATTTTTGTTACCGCATTTTATTTTATAATTAAAAAAAATACTCATATTTATATGAAGATTGAAATATTAACTCTACACACTAAATGGTTTAGGGTATAGGATTTAAGTATTCAATCTTTAAACTTATTTGTGTATTTCTCAATAAACATAATAAAATGCAATGAACATAAATTAGGTAAGAAATTAATTTTACAAATTAACTATAAAAATCGGTTAGTTTAATAAAAGTATTTATAAATATTTTAAATTAAAAGAACTGCTTAAAATAGCATTAAAAAAGAAATGTTGACTAGACAATCAGTAGTATTTATACGTTGTGGGAAACGTTCTGTAGATAAGACATAAGAGTAAGAAGATTTACATGTTAGTGTCAAACAAAACTTAACTTGGTCAGTGGAATTTTCTCAAATGTTTAATTCCAAAACAACCTTTACTTTTATCATTACGTCTCCAAACCAGTATTACCGTCTTTGGTTACTTCATAACGTGCATATGGGACCAGCATAGATAGAATAGATAGAACTTCAGGGTACGCGGAAAAAAAAGAAGAGAAAGTGTAGTGTAATAAACCTAAAATTTGTTGGAATTCTCACTTCTGACCTCTGTTTTACTCACAAAGGTTTGAAATCTTACTTTCTCTCTTTCACTCTCTTTGATTCACTTTCGTTGGTGTAGAGAGAAAAGATCCAAGAAGCGTTTATGTTTAACCTTCTACATTGATAATATCTTGGATAATGTTCTATTACAGCAACACAACACTTTTATACTTAGGTTTCATTGTTAACCTAATTACTATAGCTAACACACTTAGCCCACTAATGTTAATGGGCCTTTACTACACTAGTGGCCCATGGCTTCTCTTCCTTCTTCTTCTCTTCTTTCACCGTACGACACAAAAGCTTATGCTCTTCTTCTTCGATGCTTAGCGTCTCTGTTCTCTTCATTCTCTCACCTTTCTCTTTGTTTCTTCTTTTGCAGGATTAACCAATTAATCAACTTCCAACAAAATTGACCTGCTATGATCACCATCTCTACTAACTAATTCTTAAAAGCTTAGTTACTTAATATAGGACTACTTTGAATTATGGTGGTTGGAGTGTGCATCACCATCGATTCTCCTTGGTGGCAATTTTGGTGTGGTATATTGAGATAGAACCCAAGACTGGAATGTATACAGCTGCGCAAGCCTCAGTGAATTAATATATTAAGTAACTAAGCTTTTAAGATCTAGTTAGCAGCTGTACATGATTTAAGTGATACTTGTTTGAAGAGAGAAATCTCGTTTGATGAATAATGTGTGGGAAGAGAGAATTAAGACAATACAGCTGCTGCGCATGCCTCGGTGAATTAATATACTGACTACTGAGACATGTATATGACTAATTATTATAACTTCAAATGGTTGCACACAGGTTAATACGTTTATTTGTACGATATGGTAGTTAATTAATATACTTTGTCTGTACATATGAACGCAGAGACAGATGTTGTACAATGAGGTTAGAGTTCTTTGTTTTTTGTTTATTATATTGAACGTAAAATAAATTAATAAAAGATCAGAAACTTTTATTATTATTATAAACAAACCAACGTCGAGTTTTTAACCAAACCACAATAAGTAGAGCTTGCAACACAATAAAATATAGTAAATACTACAAATCTTAAACCACACACATATTTAAACGAAATAGAAGAACAGAGACATAACTTGAGAGTCATGACTCATGAGGGAGGTATGTAGGTAGATATAAAAGAAAAGAAACATCATGCTAAGCGCGAACCTCAACCCAAACTCCTTCAATGTAAGAAACGCTAGGATTGCCATCCTCCCAAGTGCGGTTTTTCACCCTCTGGCGACCGGTTTTAGTGCCAATAATGGCTAGAGTTGTGGGAATCTGTGGAGATATCTGAAGTCGATGTTTTATCTGGTCAAAAGTTTGGCCGTGGAAAGGATTCCATTCGATGGAATCATTCTCTTGAGTCTCTCTGACACTCCAGTCATAGTTTTGGAAGGTGAAGTCAAAACTATGGCCCCTTATAATAATTGATATTTTGCCCGCACATGGGGAGATGGACTCTATAGTCGAGCCATGAATTGGAAGGTTGTTTAAAGGAGGGAAAGAAGTCGCTGACCAATACTGAGACCAGTTTCCGTTCCTCTTGGCTACATAATAAATGTGTAGCCTAGGATGATTCCTAACATCCATGAAATCATATATGCGAAAGTCATCGATTAAGAGACAAACATAAGTGTTGTCTTCACGTGGATCTCCGGTGAGCACACCGTAACGGACCACAGTACTGGGATATGGGTTTGCAAGGATGATAGGGGGTAGTTCGTCCCGTTGTAAAGTGAAAGGGTTGAATAAGAAAGTTTGGTGGTGATTGCGTTGCTCTAAGGAAACGGAGTTGGACATGACAACCCAACCGAATGTTGATCCCAGGAATCTGGTACCTTCAAGATTTGGGTGTTCCTTATAGTGTAGCTGCTCTCTCACAGGGTCATACAAACGGGCCTTTCGGGATCCCATTTCACGGTACAACAACCAAGACCTGCAAGAGAAACATATTTAAGGGGAAATGAGATGGCAGCATAAAAAGCTATATGAATAAAAAAAAATTAAAAAAAATGGAAGATATCAGAAGTCTCTCCAAACTAAATGAAATGATTTCTACCCAAAAAAAACTAAATGAAATGATAGCAAGAAAAATAATCTTTCAGAGAAATGAGATTATGATAGCGCATAAACTATATATGAGTTAACAAAAAATGGAAGAAGATATTTTGCTAGCTATATTTTCAGAAAATCCTTACAAGAAATGAGTAAATGTAATGATGATAGCAAGAATATGACATGAGAAAAAGAGAATGGAAGAGGGGTAGTTACATTTTGAAGAAGTAGTTAGTAGATATCGCAGACTTTAAGTAATTCTTGTTTGAAGAGAGAAATTTCCTTTGATGAATGTGTGGGAAGACAGAATGAAGAGAATACAATCTTTTTATAGAAGATGTGAACCATAGCTTTTAAGTTAAACGTAAGGGAAATACAAAAATTACAAAAGAAAAAAAGAAATATAATTAATGATTCCGTGCTTTCTATCTCAATATACCACCAAAATTGCCACCAAGGAGAAGCGTTGGTGATGCACACTCCAACCACCATAATTCAAAGTAGTCCTATACTAAGTAACTAAGCTTTTACGAACTAGTTAGTAGAGAATAGATGGTGATCATAGCAGGTCAATTTTAAGTTTGTTACACTTTCTCTTCTTTTATTTCCGCGTACCCTGAAGTCCATGCTGGTCCCATATATTATTCACGTTATGAAGGTACCAAAGACGGTAATACTGTTTTGCAGACGTAATGACAAAAGTAGAGGTTGTTTTGGAATCAAACTTCTGAGAAAATTCCACTGACCAAGTTAAGCTTTGTTTGACACTTAACATGTCTTCTTACTCTCTATCTACAGAACGTTTCCAACAACGTATGAATCCTACTGATTGTCTAGTCAACATTTCTCTAGCACATACAACAAAAACGCGAAATATCAAATTCAACAACAAAACAAACGTAAGATTGTTGATGATGCCAGTTCAAATAACAGAGTATCGCTTACATGTAAAATTATCAACTTAAAAAATAGGTTGTATACTGAAACTACATTGCAATCCATCGGAAACCCAACGTTTACCAATTCAGCTATCTTCTTCATCTTCTTCTTCCTCAGATGCTTCCTTGAGCCACTGTATGAATGCCTCACATTGATTCAGATAAACTTTGTCAGATTCGTCTGCACCCGCTTTCTCTTCTCCCCATCTCAAGATCGCATCTTCTTGCACCACGTCTTTGTCATACAGAAAATGCACAATCTGAGCAAACAAAGGGACCAACTCTGCAGTTTCCTCACACATCTCTTCGAATTTCATTATCACCTCTATCTGTTCATCAATTTGCTTTACATAGAACCCAAGAAGTCCCTTGCTTTTGTTGATGATACTCGTGGCGTTTCTATACAATTCACTAGTAGAGTTATGTGGACTATCAACTGCCAGTCTCATCATAGAGTAGAATATTGCTCCAGCACAATCTGCAGATGCCATGTTGTATGAGAACCGGAGTGAGTTAATCAAGGGAGTTACATGGTCCACATTGTTATCCTCTTCAACGGCCCTTAAGAAGGTTTCCCTAACCTCTCTCTGAAAGTAGCCATAGTCATCATCATTGGGATCATTTGCATCAGTGCTAATACTATCATTATCAGATTTCAACTCTCCACGAGGTGGGACAACACTTTCATCCTCTATGTCACCATCGTCCGTGACCTGAGTGATATCGGCAAGTTTCTCCATGGGGATTGGTACAATGGAATGCTTCCACCACTCCTCGTCGTGAGAACTGTCAAAAACTTCCCATATGTAACCGGCTCCATCAGGACCAAGTTCAGATGCTTTGGACTCCATTTGCAAATTATTCACGCCAGACAAAAGATCTGCTGTCCCCCTGCTACTGTAAGCATATTCCAGTTCTTCATCGCTGTCGTCTTTAATCGCCTGTTGAAGCAGAGAAACCTTTGAGTATGCAGGCACAACAAAGTCCCGCCCAACTACAACATTGAAAGACAAAACAACACCAGGCTGCAGAACAGCTCCTGCTCTGATTTTCACCCCATCACAGACAACAGCGTTCCTTATCTCACACCCATCTTCAATCGTAACATTGTTCCATATGTATGAGCCTTGTATCACCACATTTGATCCAATAGAACATCCATTCCCAATAACAGAGTTAAAGATTTTACCACCATTACCAATTCTTGTGCCGTATCCAATGACAGTAGAAGCTCCAATATCAGCAGATCGTGATTGAACTGCATCAGAAGCCCGGTACATCCCTCGTCTCCCGAGCTTTAGAGGGCGATTCCCACTGAAACTTATATCAGGTACATACGGGTAAGTCCACCTCTGGATGATATCCTTGCTAACCGTATCATAGCTCCGTAAATTGTCGATCCTTGCAGCATAACAACTCGAGTGAACCTCATGAGTGAAAATCTTGTAACCCATAATATCATCAACAAGCAAACCCTTGACAAAATGACGGCGCAGATGTTGATAATCAAAGTTATCCTCAAAGAGACTAAGCACCTCCGGAGAACAAATGTCAATGTAGCAATCCTTCACATCATTGCATACTAAAACACTAGTATCCAGCACTAGTGACTTATCTAAGCAAACCTCTCCGCCCTCGTTGTAATAAAGAAGCTGTTTCGTTACGGGATCTACCGCAACAAAGAGCTGATCAGATCCTAACCTTAGCCTACTACACTGCTTCTTAATAACCATAGTCATGATAGCTTTCTCATCTCTCTTCTTCCTCTCCCTATGTTCTCGAATCAACTCAGCTAGTGGCATATTACTCACAGTATCACCACTAACAAGAACAAAATCTCCCTGAATCTGAGACGTCTCTGTATGCTGCTGTTCATAAATGTAACGCAGAGCGTCTCCAACACTGGTGGATT
Source organism: Camelina sativa (assembly GCF_030686135.1). Taxonomy (NCBI): domain Eukaryota; kingdom Viridiplantae; phylum Streptophyta; class Magnoliopsida; order Brassicales; family Brassicaceae; genus Camelina; species Camelina sativa. Next base: position 12,759,603 of record NC_141890.1, read on the forward strand.
TGTGAGACACAATCGTTCTCACCAACGAGCACCACTGGGATTTTTTCAGGTGATCGATCAATTGCAACGAGTGAGCACAACAGAATACGAAAATCTCATCTATACCAGCTGATTCGAGCCATGCTAAGGTGTAATCAATCATCGGGATGTTTACTAGAGGTAAGAGTACCTTTGGGCGTTCTAGGGTTAAGGGACGGAATCGAGTGTTGAAGCTGTCCGCTATCACAATGGCTTGTAACCGTTGACGACTTAGACCCTCCGGAACCCTAGCCGCGTCTTTCTTCTTCTGAGCACCCATGTCTCCTCGATTCACTGATCAATTTCGAGACGTACGACAGACTTAAACCAATTTCCGCATGATTAAAGTGTTTAATTATTTAATTAACTTTGCAAGTTTGTATGATTAACTTAGGCCCAGTATTATTTTGACAAATTTAAGCCCAATGAGGCCCAATATTGAAATGTATATACGTTATGTAGGATGTAGAATTGACTTTGACGCCAAGTGTTTGATTATATGACGAGTTGAAACCTCGAGTCAATTTCGATCAACGTTTTCTTTCATTAGTTTTTTTTTTTTGTTTTTTTGTTTTTGATGGATTAGTATTCTCCAGTTAAGTTCTGTAGAGTCTTCGTGATGATCAGATTTTTTTGGCTATATAACTTGGGGTGAAAAATTACATTGCTTGCAGATATGCATACTCTAATGAAAAAAAGGCAATATTGGTTACAAAAATATGTCACGCTAGGATTCTTCTATGCCTTGGTACTCATTGATGACAAAATACAAATGATCACCATCTCTAATCACATCGACATCTTCTATTTCTGCGTTTTCCGCATTGGTGACCTTTGTGAAGCTTCCATATCCAAATTTGTCACCTGCATTATTTTCAAGTTTATTTAATGAAGCTTCTAGTATATGGAGAGTATTTTCTTATTGTTTTTTTTTATAAGAAGTAACAAAAGAGCTTACCTGCAAGTCGTAGCAACTCTTCTATGGACCCGGGTAGGATTATCAGCTTTGATAAATCTTTTCCATGTGACTTCAAGTGGATGGTAACTCTCTTGTCTTTTGGTTTTTCAGCTTCGTGTTGATTGATTGGGATGTTGGATCTGCAATATGGATACTGTGAATGAAGTTCAAATGAGGTATGATCTGCATCAGACCAACTTTTTCCATCAATTTCTTTATCTGGTTTCTCCCCTTCTTCTATCTCTATCCTATGTTCTCGAGCTCTTCTCTTTTCAGTTAGGCTCATTCGTTCAAAATCGATGTTTTCTGAATCATGCAGTTTTAAATATTTGTGTCCTTGTTTTTGATCACTGGCATTCCCTTCTTCTGTCTTTGGACCACCACCAAGCCACTCCTGGAGAAGTGCATCTGGTTGGTTACTTGTTTCATCAATTACTATTGATTGTTGTCCTCCAAGTTTCTGCAAATAGCAGTTGGTATTCGTTAACTTTGTTGTGAAAATATCTCTGAAATATATAAACTTAGTTCCCATGTACTGTATACTGTAATCTTTCTATTCTTACCATGAACAGGTTGTTCATTATGATACGTCCATCTTCAGTATGAGCTCGCATAGCACTCATTAGAGATGTTTTGTTTATCCTTAGTATCTGAGATAGTTTAGTTGTCCTAACTGTGAAAGGTTGTGGTGTATAGCATAACACACCAATCTCTCCGAAGGCATCTCCAACAACTGCCTTGCCTTGAACCTACATATACATGAATGTACGGATTGTGGTTATTTCTCATTCTTTTTGCTAACAGTTCCACAGTTAAGTTCTTTTGGTTATATATATATATATATATATATCTTTGTTTACTTACCTGATCTTCTTCGCCAACGTAGACAGTAAAATCCTGCACAATCACCAAAGGAGCGAGTAACTATGTGTCAGAAGGTTACTTCGAAATTCATATACCGTTATTGAGTTCTTTTATTTCAGTCACTCACCACTGCCCCTGAGACTAAAATGTAAAGGTCTGTAGGAGCTTCGTTCTGTAGTATAACATCTTCTCTTGGTGGGAAATACTCGGCATCTATATCTGAAACCTTAGTCGGACAAGGTATATCGATCGAGTTGGTAACTTTATGGAACAATATAAACCAGAAATGGACAAAGAAAGAGTAATTTTACCAACTGAAATAGGAAGTTGCGAGAAACTCCATGAAAGAGGTAGACGTTCTGAACGATTGGGAAGAAGAGATAGTTTGCAATGCTTAATCGAATTGCTTTCGGCAAACCGTTCAAGGTTTCTTGTTGTTTCAGACCCTCTGTTTTGAACTTTAAGCAAATGTGTGATAACATCTGGTCTTGTATGTTTGGTGGGAGTTGGTTTCTTGATGCAAACTCTGAAGCAGCTCTAACAGTATCTCTCTGTTGAATTTGAAAAAAAAAAAAAAGGTTTCTTTATTTTGCAGGCTAAGGGATTGATGTGAAGTCGAAAGGAAGTGATTGAACTTACAAAGTTTCTTGTACGGCTAGTCCAGTGAACCACAAGGTTGGTCATATTACCAATCAGGTAAGATGTGAAACCGAGGTTGAAGAGCATGAAAAATACAAAAAACAACATTTCCCTTGGATTCTCAGCATGTAAGTCTCCATATCCTGTTGTTGTTAATGTCGTAATTGACCAGTAAAGAGCGGTAACATATCTACTCCATACGCTTGCCTCCTTGAAATTTGGGTACACAGCTCCAATCCATGTTTTTGTTGGATCAGGATATCGATCTGCAATGAGGTAGTTGAAGCATCCAGCACAATGTACTGCGAAAAGGGTGACCTGATATAATAAAAAATTGTAAGTTGTAAGTTATAACTCATCACCTAGTAGCTTTTATAGATGAAAAGAAAAGAGCTTTCTCTGTTTTTAGAGAAGAGTTTCCTCTGTTTTTAGAAAAAAGTTTCCTCTGTTTTTGAGAGACTTACCGAAATGAGTTTTGTGCAACGTGTCCAGAAATAGTTGAAGCGGATATCTTTCTCAAGCCTGACGCAAAGGGAATAATGAGGGAGATATATTAAGATTTTATGCTGCTTCTTTAAATGGGTGACTCTTTATAACTTCAAAGAAAATGGTTTACTTATCATTTAGTATTTACAAACGAACCTTGCAAACAGCGAGCTAACTCGTCTGAGACGCCAGAGCCTTAGCATACTAAGAACTCTGAATCCTATTTCGCTTCCATTGTAATTGAAAAGAAGACTCAGTGACTGGAATGGAGCTGTTGAGCAGACATCAAAGGCGAACCAAGTAGAAAGGTACCTGAAAACCAATTAATTATTAAAAATCTACTTCCTTTGAAAACTTAATAATTGTACCAGTGTCATTATGTACTTGTTTCTCACCTTATAGCTATTTTCTTAGGTTTATCGACCAGAAGATAAGAGTGGCTGTCTAGGTAAGCAACGAAGAAGGTGAGAATGATGTCAATGGCAAAGAAGCCATTGACAATGTTGTCTATGAAGAAAAGCGCGTCTTTCTTGTAGGTGATGAAGGCAAACTCAAAAGGACAAATCCAAGCTGAGTATATCACAAGAATGACCAGCCACATCTCCCATGCCCTGAATTCAACGTTACGCCACAACTCAAGAAGACAACAAAACAAAAAACAGAACAGAACAGAACGCGGAAATGTGCAAGAAAGAGTTGTGAAGATGTACGACACCTGAAACGTGGATCGAAAGGAGAGATGATGTGTTTACGGAGTTTAGTTGATTGGTTTATTCTAGCTCCAAGAGATGGCAAGAGATCAGCAGAGAGGAAGCTGCTGTGTTTGAATGTGTCCATATTGTATTCTTCGACGCAGAATCGTTTGAAGAAGTTTCTTGTGCAAGAGATAGACATCGTTCTTGTGTTGAGGTTCAACAAAGGTTAGTTATAAATATAGTGGTGAAACTTGTGATAATTTTCACAAGCTAACGAACTTTTTTTTTGCTTTCTCTATCTCACGTTGCTTCTGACTTTTACAACACCAACTTGCTCTGACCCATTTCTTGTGGTTTTCTGAAAAGGAGAAAGGGAAAAAAAGAAGAATTTTTGTTTTTGCAGGGGAAGGTTTTAACTGTTTAGCACAGACTTAGTGCACCAGTAATGCTGCAAAAAAACCAACAAGAAGGCTTACACAAGAAAATGATTAAGAGGGTGAAATAAGGCGCTGAGTTTCACGCTTGGTAAGTAAGATGTGTTTAAGTGGCAGACATTGAGATTTTACAGCAAGCAATGCTCAGAGTTTATGCTTTTGACAGGAAGTAAAGATTTGAAATTTAGAGAGATAGAGAGAGAGAGGAAGAAGAAGATGAAGGAGGACGCAATGTGGTAATGGGACTTGATGAGATTGTGACTCTGGTGGGATATCCATTTACTTTGCATTTGAGGCTAATATATATATGTACACAAATGCGTGTGTGTGTGTGTGTATGTGATTTATTGAGTAATTTTTGTGTGTGTTTTTATTACAGGAATCCAGAAATGGACCAGGTAAGGGAAATAAATAAAAAAGAAAGAAAAGATGGTCAGAATAGAATTTTTAAGGGCCAAAAGGTATAAAGAAGATAAGTAAATTCTAGTATTCGTTAAGTATCTAATATACTTTACGGTATGCATTTTCAAAACACTGCTTAATTGAATTGAGTTCTCCCTTGGTAAAAACCAAAAGGGGTTTAGATACAAGAAACAAACAATTCTTAGATTCTTACCTGAACAGCTCATAAATAATGATGACAATTGGACCAATATAGGTTTCCACATTAGTTGTTTCTTGCTTTTGATTCAGGTTAGTTTTTCGTAATTATTGAACTTTTTAGCGTCTTGATTTATGTTTGATAGTATTTTGTTGTTTTGTTTTTTCCTCATGGAAAGCTCATATAGACCGTTCGTTTCCTTTTGATTTAGAAAGATTTAATCCTTAATTACGCGTAAACATCTAATCAGAGAAATTGACACACGAAAAAAACATCTAATCAGAGAATCTGACACGACATGTAAAGAACAAAAATACTAGTAATTAGATAGTAAAAGCAGACAACTAAATTCTGTTTCACACTAAAATTTATAATGGAAACAGATTGAAGTAGCAACAATCTTTTTTTTTTTTTGTTTTTTTTTTTTTTTGAACAAACAAAGTAGCAACAATCAAATCGTGTATTTCAGTGATAATGTTTTCTCATTCAGGGAAATTTTCTTAAATAAGATTTTGTAGAGACTTATTCTCATAGATGATGTTTCAATAAAATATATCTATTATTTCTTTTTTGTCTTTTCTTGCAGAAATTTGTTTTGACTCACTCCAGTTTAGCTATACTTAAACATTTCTGATACAGTAATACATATACTTGCAAATATTTATTAAAAAAAACCAGATATGCCATGATGCTAATTAGATTGCTCTCTTTTTAAAAAAAAAAATACTATTTCTGCTTTGCCTTTATTAATGATCACTAGGCACACTTATGCTTGTGGATATATTCTTGTTGTTTTGTACAAAATAGAGTATTCTTTGTACTTAGTTCTTACAATATATGTTCTTTGTCGTAGATGGCTTTTAAACTGTAGATTAATTGTCTAAAAAGACTTAACAAAAACATTAAACTGATTTAGTTCTTCGCTTGCCATTTTTTCTTTGAAGTAGCACACTATCGTCTATCGTAAACGGCTCCACTATAATCAACCGCTCGGTATAAGAATCGGTTAAATCTTGCACATGCAAAAAGTGACATTGGGTCCAAATGGTTCAATATTTTTTGTCGTTTTTTTCAATGGGGAAAACACAGTGTTGGACTCAGAATGATTACCCAATTTAGGTGATATACATTTTCACTATCTAATCTGACTGAGAGACAGAGTCCTTAACACTAATCCGATATTTTTCCAGAGACAGCCGGGGGATTTTCTTGGTTTAGCTCGTAACAAATGTTTGATATTAATTCATATCATTAAAAAAATACATGAATTTATTGTTAGACGGTTAATTAAGTGATTGATGAGTCAATGTTTAAATTTCAATTTAATTTAAGTTCCCTTTTTATAGGAATGAAAGAAAGGATTTAATTCCTTTGCATTTCGTCTTAGGTCTTCTAATTTAATTTTATTGCCTTATCATGATAAAATCATTGTAATCTTAAATAGAGTATGTAGCACCCATATGTAGGTATAGCGATGGTTTATCCTCTTTAATCTATCATCATGATTCATCTCTGGTTAACACACAAAAGAGTAAACGATAATTCTAATTAAGTAGGATTAGCTCTGATCCAAATGACAGCTTTAGTAGTGGGTCGAACATACACGGTCCGGTTTCATGCATGGAATGTCTCCATATTGCCCATTTAGTCCACGTGTGTTTAATAAGTTTATCTTGACGTAGAAATGCTTTCTTACTTCTTCCGCCTTTTTCTATAGGAATGCTTTTATCTTCTCTATAATAAAATGATACATTCAAAACATAATTTAAAAGTATCAATCAATATATTTTAACCGATCTTCTTTTGTTGGATTTTTAGAATCTTTTATGTTACTTGTACTTAATTTTATTTATTTATTTGGTTTAACTAAGCTACTTAAGGTTAACCAGATAGGTTTCGATTTTGCTTTGTAGTAGGTTATGCCTCACGTGATTAGAGATTTATGTAGTTAGAGGTAGTTAGACGTAGTTAGAGATTTTGGTAAGTAGAGACTCTAGAGTCAAACCCATTCATTCCTCGTGACCACAGTTCCAAAATGTGAGACTTTTTTTTTATATATGTGTACTTGTCCATGCGTTTAACTCATGTGCATGAAGAACTGTTTTAAGCCTTTGAAAAACCTCTAAAATACAAACAACCACAAGAACAAATTTGTTTTACAATTAAGACTTAAGTTAAAACCTAGTTAAATGAAAAGAAAATAAGAGAGACATAAAACTATACAAGGCAAAGAGAGAATCTTGGTAGTGGATCTCATAAGATAAAGCCAAGAGTTAAAGTGGTCCTTGAGGACAATGATGAAGGGTGTCCTTAATTACTGCCTTCAAAGCTTCTATCTTCGGCCTTCATATTCACGTGGTCCGTTTAGTTTCTTATATGTTTGTATAGCCAAATTCATGCATGAGTATGATTATTTAAAAAAAAAAAAATTGGAAGCTTAGAAGAAATTTGTATAACAAAATATAATAACATTATATTTTGTCATCAGTGCATTAACATGATAATGTATATAAACTATACTTAGAGGATATTATGTTGACAGTGTTAGAAAAAAAAAATTATGAATTGACAAAAGATGCATGAATAGTATTGAATAAAATTTAACTCATTCTAGCAATTTCGAATCTTAAAAGTTAACTTATGGTAATAACAACATACATTTTCTTATCAACAAAGTTTGTTTTTGTATAAACTATACAGGGTCTAACATTACGCTCAGTCTGACAGTAATAGAATTACGAATTGATAAATTATATGTTTTTGGTATCGTTATTTTTATATCATAAAATATATCATGCTTTAAAATGTGTTTTCTAGAAATGATATTGTAGGTTTCCTACGCGATATAGAGAGTATTAACATGAGTTATGTTATATTGAGAAATAAATTGCCTCCAAAGATTATGCAGTCATAAAGTAATATTTTTAATGGAGTTTTGTGAATGGTTAACATGACATTTAACGCAGGAGAGCACTAACAGATAATAATAACTCGGATTCAACTCCGGTAATCACAATATAAATAATTAAATGAAAAAGTACATTGGAAGGTTGGGTCCGTGAAGGAAACTAGTTCACGAGTTCTCTGGTAATTTGAATGGAACAATTTGTTTCAACAAAAAAAGAAAATGCTTGACAGCTCGGTTGCTAAATTTGGTCTAGCTTCTGAGTATTTGAATCCCTCTCTTGTTTATTGTCAAAGAGACAATTGTTTACGACGGAATCACTATATTTTGTTGGAGGGAGAATAAAATAAAAAGAAAAAATTGTTCAAAACGGCCATCTTAGAAATGAGAACGAAACCGATCCACCACAAAAAGTTGATAGAAAGTGAATGTCATAGTTGATTCCCATATTAAGATATGAAAATTCGATAACAACATTTGCTTCACCAATACTTATTTACTTTTGAAATATAAAATTGAGAAATAAGAAATCATATATTCTCAAATCAGTGAAATATTTTTATAATGTATGGAACGAAAAACTGGTGAACTGCGTGTGTAAAATTGGTCATGTGTTAATAGTTTGTCCTAAGATGAAACACATTATGGACTGACTAATGTGGTGTAATTTGTGGTTCTAAAATATTTTGTTTTAATCTACAAACCTCGTTTTAAAATCCATGTGAACTATAGCTGTGGTACGTACACATTATGTTATGTTTTACCAGAGTTTTTCTTTTGGAACTTTTTACTCAGATTATTTTCTTTATATATTTTCATAGAATATCATGTAAAGAGGAAAAAATATAGTTGTATATAAAGGGTATTAGAAAGTGAAGATCAAATTTGATTCTAGTAGTTTGTAGGCTAAAAGACATTAAAATGAAGTTGACTCTTTGAATTCAACAAAAACTGACTTGACATAGTATATTGATTAGCTCGAATATTTTCGAATATAATATGATATTATATTTGGTGTAATGAGAAATGTATGGTGTATATATTACTTTTGTTCTCCTTATCATCAAATTCTTCACGCCATAGTTGCGGAAGATCTTAAAATATGCCATTTCCATAAGTGGTTATCATTAAAAAGTGTGTATTGCATACATATCATATAAAATAATACAAAAATTTGTAATGAATTGGACGACATAATTTTATTTTTCTTCTTTCAAAAGGTAAACTCAGATTCCTCATGAGAATACTAATTAATATACCAATATTGATATTCAAGCAACCCATATATTAAAAGTTATCTTCCGGAAACCTGTATAGATTTAATTTGGAAATGAGAATTTTGTTTTGTTTTTGTTTTTTTAAATGATTAGTTTTCCTTTTTCTTGAATTTTTTTTGTTTAATAATTGTACTAACTCGTACATGCATGATAGAATCCACTGAACTCGTCTAGATTCATAACACATGTTCTTCGTGTATACTATTATTCCTACATAATCCTACCCTTCCCCAATCCCAAACTATGGGTTCAATTAGGTTTTAAGCTGTAAATATTTTTAAAAAACAATTGGTAAATACTTGTTGCGTATTATATATAAATTAATCTACACTTCGAGTCTATATAGATATATGCATATAAACAATACGTATAATAAACGTAACCAATAAAATAATACCCGGATGTGTGACTCGTTTGTCAAACAATTCATGCGTTGTAATTTGGATAAGTTGATTGACTTTTTTTTTTTTTTTTTTTAAACCACTTGCATTCAGTACTCAAAAGAGAAGGTTCATATAAACAAAGTTAAGAGAATAATAAACAAAGGCATTCTCCAATACCACAACAACAATGAAACAAAGCTGAAATAAAGATAGTCGGCAATATGTTCTTGAGAGCTTTGAGCCAAAAACTTGGAAGGATCTTGGTACATGTGAAATCAAGATTGTCGACAAGCTCTTCCATGACAAGTCGATAGATGAGAGATAGCCATTGTCATAAGACGTATTGGCGTTAAGGAAAGGGTCAAGGCTGAGCTTCTCACCGGTTTGAGAAGGTCTACACGGAGTGCTTTGTCGCTTGAGGATCTCTAGTGGATTTGCCATAAGGTGTATAATGGTCTCAGATAATTCAAAACCGAAACCAACACTCGAACAACTTGAGTTCTGGGTCAGAACACCATAGACATTAAAGCAATAGGGTTCAAAGGTCAGGGCCAAGAGGGTTACTATTACCAGGATTCTCAGGAGGAGCGAAAGACGCCAAAGCAACAATGGTGAATTACTTCTCAGATGGAAACCATAGAGAACGTAATCTCGATCACACCATTGGCTAAGTATTGACGTCAACACAAGATATAAAGCATCGTACCTGGGTTGAGATAGCATTAGGATTGGAGCCACCATTGTATGATCTTTTCCCCGAGGAAAGATATATTGAACATGATTAACAGCAGTGATCACGCGAGATGGAGGCAGAGGAGTATGGAAGTTTTGGTAACCAGCGCTCCGTGGAGGCATGGTCATAATGCCGTTCTTCCTCACTCCGCAGAAGTAGTTAGAGACCAGAACCAAAGTTCCCGATAGCCTAGAGCGTAGATGGAGAGTGAGCGTCAATGGATTGCTTTGGATCAGGGGTTGGGGATAGCATTTATGGACCTCAATCACAGCTAACGAGATGAGATGTAGAAGGTGTTTTATCCCCTTACAATCAACACGAAAGAGCGATGTAAAAATTCTTAGTGAATGCTCGGATAAATGAAACCTGGACTTCCCTGAGACCTTTACTTCCTGAATTGTTAACGGGCCGACGACAAAGATAAGGCCCACCAAAAGAAGCCCAATGTTCTTTTTGGTTGACCTAGTTGTAGTTGTAGTGAACGCACGGCGGCGACAACTGTTCGGAGACGGTGAATAGATATTCAAGGTAATACACATCTCCGGTAAGCAAGGTTCCAACAAAACCAAGCCAGATGAAATATGAAAGGTTGGGACAGGGATCCACAAAGACAATTCGTGATTGGGAGGATGAGGATTTGACCTGAAAAAGAAGACACCGTGTGCCGTCGATGTCTCCACCGAGTGAGAAATAGAGGCTGGTCCAAAGGAGGACTCACCTGCTAAACTCGGTGCCTCAGGGGAAGCTTTCTCAGGGGTGAATAAACATCCAGATCTGATGGGACGCATGTCGTTTGATTGTGGAAACGGTACACCGGCTGAAGCGTTCAGAGGAAAGAGGAGGGGGTTCACCGGACACCACAAGCCTCTTTTAGCTCTGTCTATTGATATCTCGACGGGATCTGAAGGTTGTGGAGGAGTTCGTAACCGAAAAAGAAATGGGGAAACAAGTAAAGAAAAAACGGAAGAAACAAAAGAAGCTTTAGCAAAAGGAAGAGTAGGTGGACCGGGATCCTGACGCCGGCGAGCAAAAGGTTCACCGGCGTCGGAAGGGATTGACTTTTCTTAGATAACAAAGTAACACCTCATTCCTCAATACATATATATTTATATATAAGTAATGTTATCATAATTTACTAATATTCATAATTATTAATTTATGGGTGCAAATGAATGCAATGTTGTTACAAAAAGAAAACAAACTATTAGTTACTCTGATTTTATACCTTTTACACCTATCAACTATGAAAAAAAATTGTACTTTTTAGTCCTGAAAACAACTTATTCTACTGGAAAACACGAAACAGCCTAAAGTTTTATTCTATAAAACTATAGAGAAATGGAAATAATTTCTTTGTTTTCTGATTGTTTTTTAAATATTATGTTCTCAATCTATCTTAACATTTTTGAAGTACATTTTTGTGCCATCTTTTTTTATCTTTGTATCCAAACTAAATTATCTACAATCCTTATAATCAAACACAATCATTTCCTTATTTTATAATATTAATTTCCAAGTTTCTAAAATCTATCTACCTAATTTAAAGCAATATGATTAAAATATAATTCTTCACTTTTATTTAATTATTTGAATTACTATTTAACACATAAAATTAATAAAATTTTAGATTTTTTTCAGCATATGATGTGATTTAAATTTTTATAAACGGATATATATTTTAAAAATTATTTTAGGATTTTTACTTTCACAACTACTAATTGTTAATAATCAAACTTCACATAATAATGTTTATTTTGCGAAAACAAAAAACTATCAACAATATATATAATAGTCAAACTAATTTTAGACCTCAAAAAATATATATATATATATATATATATTATAAGCATATAAATTTTATGAAATTGAAAGCATAATCCTAGAAAAATACTGTTTCCTGGGGTTTTCACAATTTATCACGAAAAATAAATCGCTAAATGTATGGCGTTACAAGAGGAGACCATCAGATCATGTTGATGGAGAATTAAAAAAAAAACTCAAGAAACAAATATCAGTGAGAACATAGACATTCACTAACACATATTATAATTAACTAAAAAACAGTATACTTTTATATACATGCATAATACTGTAACGCATATATTAAAATTAATTCAAAAAATACATACTACTTATAAACAAAACCATAAAATTTATATACAAAAATAAAATTCAAAAATTGTCCCGTGGTTTAATAAATATAAAGAGATCAAACAACTAATATTGATCTGTTTTTTTTTTTAATTATAGTTATAATATTTGTTGCCGCCTCTTATTAGCATAGTTTTTAAGCAATGAATAGTTACTGAGATTTTTCATATTATACCAATGCATTTTTGACTTTTGGTTGATAAATTAACATCTTTTTTGTTTCTTTTCCTGTACGCCTATACATGTATATTATCAAGTTCACTTCAGTAACTTAAGTTTCTCTGCCTCATATTAGCAAGTTTTAAATCAGTGAGATATCCATTATTTTTTCGTCAGCTTTCGTTTTTTTTTCGTTTTCTCATGATGATGACCTTTTTTTTTCCCTGACTTCCATGTGTCTCTAAAAGGAGATGTAAGAAGTGGAGTTTTAGATTTGGTCAAATCTGCCATTTGAAAATGGAAGACCAAAATCAAGGAGCATATCCCTTTAAATTTTGAGAGTAATAGAGAAAAATATATATGAGAATTAAGAAATCTCTCACTATCAAAAATCCTTAATGATTTTGCAAAATCCTTTGGCCCTACCAACTATTGTAGAGGCAGCAAAAATATAAGTTTTTTCTTGGATGTTATAGCGTCTTGCATTTGTCTTCAATAATTATCAAATTGATTTTTCTAGTTATATTAACTCATACAATACGAATTTTTATAGAACTGAAATGGTTCAGAGTAGTTATATAATTTTATATTAGTTGATCTCGCTAAGAAAAACCAATTTCTACTCGTTAAGCAGGGCAGATGAAGGTTTGGTGGACTGGGATCGGGTTCTCTCAAGCCACGCCAAATTTTCGCTGGTTGCTTGGCTTGCCACTTTAAATAGACCCACGACTGGTCACAGAATGGTGCAATGGAAGTGTGGAACTTAGGGTCGACTCTACTTGTATTCTCTGTCAGGATCAATATGAAACACGAGACCATCTTTTTTTCACTTGTCCATATTCGACAGAGGTCTGGACAAATCTCATGACTAAACTTCTTCAAGCTAAATTCTCGGTGGTTTGGGGACACTTCTAAATTTGCTCACGGACAAGACTTTGGGAAAAGATGCACTGTATTTGTTGAGATACTTTTCAAGCTTCAATTCACACAATCTGGAAGGAACGGAACAATCGACGACATGGGGAACCTCAGACATTACTCACGCTTGCTCACCAAACAATAAGACAAACAAGTTCCAAATAGGCTACTCTCCCTCCAAGGTCAAAACAATGACAAATTTGTAGGTTGTATGGCTTTGTGGTTTGCAACAAGATGAATGTTTAGATTTTTTGGTAGATCATTTTCAATACCTTAAACAAACGATGTACTTGATGTAAAAAAAAAAAAATCGAATAAATTTTACATATATTCAAAAAAAAAACCAATTTCTAAAAGTTTGGTTGGTTTAGCGGTCGAAAGTATTCAGCATAATAATTTTGATCAAATCGGCTATATTAATCGACCAAAAAAAATTCATCACTTTCTTTTACCTAACTACGTCCAATTAATTATTTTTATGGAGCACTTAGTATATACATATACTAGTTTTTATACTAAATAATCTTAAAACGCTCAAATTAATTATATAAGTCTATAGGTAAATGTGGTAAGTAGAATCCAAGCGTGTGTCCCAAGTTCGTTCTATTTTTTTTTTTAAATTGACTATAGATTAAAATTTTCTCTAGTCTCACTACAAAATATAAGATATGATTACTTTATATTTAGAGTAACTTAAATTTTTACACTATTTGTTGTAAAATAAAAAATAGAGTAATAGATTGAAGTTAAACTCTATTGTATATAAGACTTACTCTATTTTAGAATTAAAATAGATAGATGAATACATTGAAAATCGTCTTAAACTTTATTGGTTTTAAAAAGATTACTTATCCGTTTTCATATTGTAGTAAGATTTGTACATTAGAAGTTCTGACTGATTTAACTAAATAAATAGCCAATGATATATCGACTTAAAGAGTATCAATCAATAAAAATAGTGATCATGCAATGCTGTGTGGATTATCCTCTACATGCACAAGTATAAAGAATTTGTACTTGATATAGACCACCGCACCTGCATACAAATTGTGAGAGCAAACGTTCCATTAATAGGTCGAGGACCAATGGGGACCCAAGCCAATTGAATCTCAAGATAGCGAAATGAAGTTGCAGTTGCAATGCTTCATAAAATAATTGAGTATACCTTTTCTTTTTTGTTTTAGCATGCCCTTATTTTTGTGTTATTTTCTTTTTAAACTTTGTGTGGCCAATTTATTAGAAACACTTACTTCTCAACGAGGCAAACGTAACTTTCCTTTATTGTTCCACATAACCCGATTTACTTGTCCTTCTTCTCTCTTTTTTAGCTATTTCTTCTTAGGTCTTTTTAAGCTTTTTCTACTTTTTAGCTCCCCTCGACCGTTCCCCAACCGCATGCAACCTGTAGCCGATCTAAAATCCAGGGAGATCAGTGGGGGGTCGGAGCTCCGCAGCTCTTATCCGCTACTCGCTTCCATTTCGGTGAAGCTATCAAAAGAACCAACAACTCTCAGATCTAGAATTCCGATTCCCCAACAAGAGATCTATCACCGGGTATCGTTGATGGCAGGAGCTGAATCCCTTGGTCCATCAGAGGCGAGTTACCTGGTGGAGTCGTCTACGACACACAACGATCTTCTCTTCTTGACCTCGACTTTCTGTACCGGAGAACACAAGCTCCTAGGTTTCTCTTCTGATGCTTCAAGCCCCGCTATAAACCCTCAACCACCATCCTTTCCTTTACCGGAGATGTCTGAGTCCCTGAATCCGACACCAGCTCAACCAGGCCGCCGCGCGATTTCTCTGCCCCCAAATGAGAAATTAGGGTTTTCTTTGGTGGGCTCAATAATCCTCAGCCCATTAAGGTTTATGAGCCCAGTAAAAAACGGTGTTGTACGAGTCCTTCCTCTGCGTTTATCCAGGTTTGATCGGATCTTAATTCTCTTCCACCCTAGTCAATCTTTGTGTCGAATTGTGGAACCTTTTGTTCGAAGACTGCATTTGGAACATAAGTCACCACTGTTGCTAGCTTGGTTAGAGATTTCTTTAGAAAACCTGCTACTAGATTCACTTAGGGACCTTGCTTTTGAAGATAGAAGCTTGATTGAAATCGGCATTATGATCCAGACTCTATGGAGCTGTGATTACTGATGTGTCTCCAGGCTCCCTCCATTATCCCATATGGTCTCTGAACCATTTAAATTGCAAGTTATCAACTTTTTGAAGTCTCCGCCTAAACATTTGAAGACTAGTGGCATTATGATCCCAAACCAATGGAGTTGGGGTTACCACAAAATCTTCAAGTGTCTCACACCTGCTCCAAGAACCGTAACCAACTCCTTTATTACCCACAACCAGAGCACCATCAACCTTGCCCCAACCCTTGACAAAGCTCTCCTTCGGAGACCCTTGGTTAGGATCCCTACTTCAACGTCAAAGAGTCAAATGACCATGACAAACGTATCATCTGTCGAGTCCCTCGAGGATGTGCTTTCAAGTAATCGTGACCTCACATGTTCCAAACTGTCTTTAGGCGTTTGTATCACAGCTTTCATGGACTACTACTTGATGTCTTATGTTTCTACTTTTATGTTTAAGGCTTTGGGGAAAGCCCTTCTTTGTAACTTTTTAAACTTTGGGATTTGATCCCTGTATGTGGTTTATTTTGAATGAATGAATCCATATGTTTGAACAAAAAAAAAAAAAGCTGCTAGTGGTGTCCAAATATGATCCAATTCTCTCCTTTTAATTTTTCACACGTGTAGAGTAGGTTTTTTAAAATTAAACTGAAAATTATGGCTATAATATATCTGGCCGTTTCTCGTAGACATATAACAACTTAATTGTTGTTTTTTTTGTGTTGCTGTTCAAAAAAAAAATTGTTAAGGAAATTTAATATGATATTTAAATGGGAGGATTACTATATTAGGTCGTAAATCGTTGTTTATTACTAGAATGGGGGTAAGGAGGTTTGATTATAAATGGCAAAATCTCCCTTGGAGAAATGTTTAACGAAAAAAATAATTACGAAACATGCCATCGTAATTAAAAGCCACGTAGGAAAGAGAGTGTTAAAAGGGAGCTGTGTTTGGAAGGAAAATATCCCGCCAATCTATAAGTCTACCATTGTAGTTACGGTAGAGTTAGATGAGGTTGGTAGAGTTAGTAAATAGATTTATGGATTTTCAGAGAGTAATGCCGTAGATTGAAGTAGAGTGGTGGTAGAGATATAGTTATATGAGAGAGTTAAAACACTAGTAGAGTTAAGAGACAGAGATATAAATAGTTATGGTAGAGTTAGTAAAACTCGTAGAGTTATGAGGTAGAGTAAGCATCAGCCGTAGACTTAACTTCAGTGGTGGTAGAGTAAACAAGAAAAAGATTCTTAGAGTTATGGGCGAAATAGAGATATGCGATAGACTTAATTGTAGTGGTGGTAGAGTAAGAGGGTAGAATTGAGTTATATGACATACTAATAAATAGTGACAGTAGAGTTATTGTTGATGATAGAGTTATTGTTGAGAATAGAGTTTTTGAATTATGTTGTGGCAAAGCTAACACTTACTAAAATAGGTTAAAATTCGTAGACTTAGCATTTCGTGTGGTGATAGAGTTAGTAGATTAGAAAAATAATTTTTAGGTTAAATGAGATTGTCTAAATGGTGAAAAGACAAAATTGCCCTAAACAAAAAATACTGAATTTGTAGTAAGTTATATATGTATTTGCTGGTAAAGTGCTGATGGAGATCACTATAATTGCAAATTTTTGTATGGCCTAAGATGGGCTAAGAGAGTTAACTTATACTTATCTAGTTATCTTCATGATCTAAAAACAAATCATGTTGTTTTCATTTGCCTCCTTGGTATGTACATGTTATAATAAAGTTTGAGGCAATTGAGTTGGGTTTATAAATGTGATCAAGCCAATTGGATATATGCACAATAAAGCTAATGGTGGTATAAATTGCATATAAGTGGTATGAAGCTACTCAAAGAGTCGATGAAGAACAAAATAATAATTTCATAAATTTCAAAACAAGACAATATCCCAAGTTGTTTTAATTTGTATTTATCCAAACATAAAGAATAGAGGTATACAGTAAGCCTATATAATTCACTGGAGATAACATAACACCATGTCGTTTCTTCTTACAATATGATTACTAAAGACTAAACATAAACACCATGTCGTAGCTCTTTGTTCTGCCAGTGTTGAAGTTGGTTCTGAGCTCATCTACAACCAAAACGTGAAACTTTAAAAACAAAAACCTGCATTTCAAAAACCAAAACCTGCAATTTAAACTAGAACCTGCAGTTTTTGAAAAACCAGAACCTACAGTTTTTGAAAACCAAAACCAGAACCTGCATTTTAAACTAGAACCAACAGCCATAATAGCACCCTAGAGATTTGAGAACAACAAGATAAGTAGATATAGCTTGTAACCACTGATCAAATAGAGGCAAATTCAATTTTATTTTACATACCTATCCTGGCGGAATAATATATATCTTTAATCACAATCCTTAAACACACTTCACATGTGTATCATCTAAAAAGTAAAGAAAAGGAAGCAACAAGATGAAAGCACAAATATGGTTTAGAAAGCAACAAGATGAACGCAAAAATAGAAACTTGTAACACTCAAGGAAGGGAAAAGACGTAATGGTTCTCTCTTACCCTGTCATATGTGTCCAACCATATGTTGTTTTCAGTCCCGTTATACCACAAAGGCACAAAGTGCTGGGACACGAACAGAAACACAAAATGCATCAAAACATCAGATCATGAGGAAATAACCAAGAGGTCAATTCAAACATGAAACATCAGATCGCATGACAACAAAAGTCCTCTATTTCTGAAGTCATGATTACAGAGCAAACATTTCACTAATCAAATTCATCACATCTAATCCATACAAAAAATGAAAAATCGAGCTCAGTCCGTTCATCGTGGATCAAATAACATAGAAGATCAATACATTAATCCAAATAAATCAATCATGAATTCAGATAAGAGGTTTTTTTTTAAAAAACGAGATACGAATCAAGAGGAAAGAGGATCGAAACCTTGACACCATCGACGGAAAGGAAACCACTAAGGATACACTCTTTGAGACCGGTGACGAGAACGATAACCTCGTACTCTTCATCCATGGCTGATTCTGAAAGGTTCGTAGAGCAGAAGAGAGAAAGAGATCGGACAGAGAATTTTTTTTCGGCCATTGCCGGCCATCAAAGAATATTTTTTCTTGACGGCTAGGGCGAAGAGTTTTTGTTTTTGAGAGAAAGAACAGTTTTTGTTTTTTTCTCCCAAAAATAATTTTTAAGGCACTTATGTAAATACAAGATTATAAAAGTGGTTTAAAGTCTTTTGGCAACATATTAGTACTACTCTAGTAAGTTAAAGAAAACAGATACTAGTCTAGTAATAAACCACGATTTATGCACTAATTCTTTCTATTTAAATTTGTTCAAGTTGTACATGGAAAATCAAAAAATACATATTGATGCACAAATGTTAATTGTATGAAAGCTGGTGCCGTTATACAAAACTGCATCTACATATAAACTAGGACAAACTGATTTAAGTTAAACTTTCAAAGCAATTATGATTTTAATATACATGTGCCTTACTTGATGAGACTATTATGCGCATGTAATTGTCGAATGATGACATGCTTGAAGACTCGTTTCAATTTTAGATTATTATTTTATTTTTTTGTAAGTCATATATATATCAATTGAACATGTGAACGATCGGTTAGATTCTTCCAAAACATAATGGGAAGTGAACTAATGTGAATGCGTAATGGTGTTGTTACGTCAAAATCTTGAGATTATAATGATCCGATAAACTCAAAATGGCGATCCCATTATCACATCAATATCATGCATAGTTTTGTTTGTATGTCAACGTAATTTAATTGCCGGTATGAAACTTAATCGTTGTCTTATGTGATTAAGAAAATGTTGCTATATATGATCCGGTCTATGATTTTGCGATAATTGTATATATATTACATTACGTTTCATCGAATTGTAGATTTACGAAAGTGTGTAAATGCTAATGTTATCCAGATATATATATATATACACACACACACACAACTGCCATGTGATTGTAAAATGGTGTGTATCCAAGTTCCAAGTCTTCAAGGGGACCAAAGTGTTCGAATCCATTATTGCTGTTTCCATCTTCTGTCTCCAATTCCCCAAACTTGATAACCTCATTTTTGTGTTAGGGGTAAAATTATGAGGCTTCAGAAGAATGAAATAATTAATTTTCATGGTTTAGTTAACTGTAGACTAATCATAGAAATTTTCACCTCATGTGAATTATGCACGGATTTATTGCATGTAATTTGGTCGTAATCGATCAACAAATATCAATCCTCTTTATAATAAAACAGAAGTAAACAACATTATTTTGTAGACTATATAATTTTAATAAGTTGGTTACAAATAGGTTATAAATTAATGATAGATTAATTAGTTACAAATAGGTTATACCGAAAATCTTAAAGAGAATATTATAAAGAATGATATCATCTAACTTACCATATTAATTTCTTTTATTAAATTATCAAATAAAATATTTTGATATCTAACTTAACATATTAATTTGTTAACTATCATTATACTTCACCTTTCATTTTTATATATGAGTCTATTATGTGAAACAAATAAATTATCATATTATTTATTATAATTAAAAAATAGTTTTATTTCTGGATATACCATAAGTTGAATTTTTAAAAACAAATATAAATTGTTCAATCTATAAAATATTCAAGCTTTAGTAATATTATTCTTTAAATATAATATCTATTGAATTAAAAAAATTTACTGAGTAACGGGTCAAAATTTGAATATTTAAATTCAAATTTACAAAATTATGTCTTATAATGACATTCAAGTCATGATGTAGAATATACATTGTTGAAATAACACCACATATATAACCTAATACACCATATTAAAATTTTATTTTATAATATAAAATAAAATTTGGTATAAAATAAAATTTAACCAGTGTTATAGTACGAGTAATTATATAGAATCATTAACAATATAAAACTTACAAAATATGTGTTTTTTTTCAAGCCATCATATTTAGCATATGATTTTATTGTATATTGTTTTATCCAAAAAACTTTTAAAAACAATCACATAAATTATATTTTATATAAAAATTATAATAAAAATAGAATGAATTTCAATCTGTGCTATAGCATGAGTCTTAATCTAATAGAATATTGAAACGTCAGTGCTTGATGGTTGCACAAGTTAGGTTATCCCAATAGAGGATTTTAAGAGAGATTCTAGTGGAAAAAAAGAAAAAAAATTAAATCAGTGAAATCAAGAGCTCATACGTGTCACATTTGCGTTGGCCAAACAAGAAATAGAAGTAGAATTTTTTTTTTTGACAGACGATGGAATATTTTTTTTCCTCTCTCTCTCTTTCTCTCGATCGAATTCCAGAATTGTCAAATGAATGAGAAGAAATCAAACGCCATAGAATCAGAGAATCGACTCCGAGATTGATTAGTTTGATATTTGAGTTTGGAGTCGATTCATTCGGTTGAGGTAGAAGCAATTGGAATCGGAGGGTAAGCTTCTCTGTTTAGTAGTATGAATTCGCGATTAGTTAAACGGATTAGGGTTGTTTGGATTTTGTTCGCAAATTAGGGTTTAGGGTTGGTTGTTAGAAATGGGTTCTTGCTTGCCTCGCCTCTGTTTTGATATGATGCAGCTTTGGTTCAGTTTTTGTTATTGTTCAATTACTATGAAGCAAAAAAGCTATAAGTTTGTCTTGACTGAAGTTTACTTTGTTGCAGGTTGTTCATGATCATAAGCTAGTGAAGTTGTGATCGCTGGAGGAGGAGTATCTGAGCTACGCTTTCTAAACCAGGTCTGAAAGAGGAAGCAAAGACGACCAAACCTTAGAAGACCTCTTCCTATACAATTAAACTTGGTCTAAGTCTCTCTCTCTCTCTCTCTATCTTCTCCTTTGGTAACTTACTTGAAAACCCATAACAATGAAATGTTGACTCTTTGTCAATTCCCATGGTGATTTCCAGTGTTGGTTTCACTTGCAGATCAAATTTAGAGGTTGTAGTCTTCAGTACCACCACCGGTTGTGGAAGGTGAACTCTTTTGCTGTTGCTGCTGCAATTGAAACAATTGATGACTCAGATGGTTTTATCAAAGACGGTGATCTTCAAGACAAGGTTCCTATTCGAACAAGTAAGCTTAAGTTCATTGTACTTAGTCATAATGTTAGGACTATACTCTATTTCTACAATCTTGTTGATATGTCAAACATTTTGGGTAGATACTAATTAGGACATGATGTTTACCTTGTGGGAGGTTGTGTACGAGATCATATTCTAAAGAGGACACCGAAAGACTTTGATATACTCACCTCTGCAGAACTTAAAGAGGTTGGTCTCGTCATGTTTTCTTTTTCTTCTTTTTTCTTTTCTCACAGTTTACATTATCCCAATCTGATTTTAAGTGTGTCTTTTTGGCATCAATGATGTTTAGGTGGTTCAGACTTTCCCAAGATGTGAAATTGTTGGAAGAAGGTTTCCTATACACGTTGGAGATGATTTAGTAGAGGTTTTTGCTTTAACTAGTCATTTTATTTCTTTCTTTCGAGTATACTCTATGCATAGCAAAAGAAAAGCTTATGTCTTTGTTAATTTTTCTGAATATGCAATAATTTTATAAACATTCTTCTGAATATGCAATAATTTCATATTGTACTTTAATTTATTTATTTAAAAAAAAAAGTTCAAATTAAGAGACTCAATATTATAACCCACCATTGGAGGGGAACATTTTAATTAGAGTTCCCAAAATTCTTATTCAACCATAAATACAAAATGTATTAATTAAAAATTTTAAGAGCTCCAAAAGTATAACCCTCCATTGTGGATGCCCTTAGTGAAATTTGGTAGATATGTAGTTAATTGACTAAATGATGTTAGTCCAATTATTAGTTAGATCATTTTATATTTAGGCATGATGATTGTAAAAGAATATATTTCTCCCACAAATCAATCAAAACATAGTAAATACGCAATTACTTAAAGCTACCTAGTGTTTTTGTCTGTTTCTTCACAAATGGTTGCAGACAAAAACAAAGATTCTTTGTCATTTCTCCAACTGCTAATCCTTTTTTGTTGTCAACTCCAACTACAAATCCTCAATAACCCACTGTTCTATAAGTATCTTCTTAATTGTTCATTTTTTTGGTTCAATTTTTTTTTAAATTTCGACCATTTATTTTTGATTGGATACGAAGCCTCCATTGTGATTCCACAGTTTCCAGTTGGCTCTGCAATGTTACGTGCCATCATTATGTATCCGCTCTCTCTCCATCTGTTTCCCCATGAGTTTCTCACAATCAAATAGTCATTTCCGTTCTCAGTACCGTAACCTACAGTAACAACTCCGTGGTCTAGCTCTGTCCCACAAAATCCATTTTTTTGGTTCAGTTTTTTTCCTTTAAAATTTCGACCATTTATTTTTCTCCTCAGCCTTCTAGCTAGTGAATATATGTGTGCCTAGTTACTACTAGCTAGTCCATTTGCTTGAATTGGGATCATACGTATAACAAGAAAAACAAAATTGGATCTTACATATTCTCTTTATTTAAAATTCCTCAAAAGTCATATGTTCATTACTAAAAGCTATTTTTGCTTGACTGCATTTCTAAAGGGTAATTAATAGGGGAACCCATATATGAAAATACGCAATCTGAAGTTTTACAATCTTTTATTTTTTTTTTACCTCTAGTTTGTTATTAACTAATAATCAAATTCAACCCGTTTTTATAACTAACTATCTTATTATATAAACCTTAGTTTTTAAAGTTAGTAATTCATATAATCGCGACATGTGTCAAGTATATCGATAATATTTTGACATGTGTGAAAAAAATTATTTAATAATTATAAGAAAATTAAAAAATCCTAAGAATATAAGGATTACAATTATTATTTTTGAAAGTATATAAAACCAAAAGTAATCTATTATACAACTAATTCTAATAGGAAACTTATCTATAAAGAAAATATGTGCAATTAATAAGGAAAATATTTGCAATTAATAAGGAAAATATGAAATCATGTGACTCACTATCTTATTATATAAACCTTGGTTTTCAAAGTTAGTAACTCATGTGATAACGACACGTGTCAATTTAAAAATTGAAGATTTTGTCATGTGTTATACAAAAACTTTGTTTAACATATTTGTAAATTATAGAAATTAAAAATTTAAACAAAAAATAATACTAATTCTATAAGAAAAAGAATTAAGAAAATTATACAATTAATTACTATAATATCATAATTAAATAAATTATACTGTCAATTATTAATCCTAAAAGAAAAAGGATTGTAGATACTCACTTTTACATAAACAAATAATTTTTTCATAATAACGTCTTTGAATTTTTGATTAATTTATGATAATGTTGGACAAGTAGTAAAACTATTATTTCTGAGATTAAAAAATATGAAACAAATATATTTAAAATATTGTTACTTTTTCAAATATGAGAAAAAAATAGTTTTCATATTTTTTTGAGAATTATTTTTTATTAATTTTTAGTTTTTATAAAATATTAAGTAAGGTATAAATTTGATACAATTCACATTTTTTTGATATGAAAATTATAAATATTACTCATTGGGATTGATTGCATAGAATTAAAATCTAATTTTATTATCATGTAATAATATACAAAAAAAATTTGTATTGTAAAAAGGAGTGTGTAAACTCTAAATCCAATTTTTAAAAAATCAAATGAAATAAAATTAATATTTTGAATACAACTTAGAATTTCACATATTTATTTTATATCCGCGTCAATACGGACCTAATCTAGTGTAGTATAATTTTTTAATAGGCGGACGTGATTGTCATATTGTCAAGATTTTGATGCACATTCCCTTTTATACAATTTGAAGCAATACAATACACAACTCCATACCACCGAATCAAGATCAACCTCATCTCTTCTGTAAGTAACGAATCACCTTATCTGAGTCCCTATCTCAAACTCAACTTAACTCTCCATCCATGAAATCCTACCTCCCTAGTTTTTGTAAAATATGAAGTCTTATAAAACTAAAGAAAAAAACTAATACGTATAAAAAACGTTTTTTTTTTTCACTTCTATAGTACTAACCATAAAGAAAATAAGTAGGTGTGCTTGATGAATATATAGAAGCCAAAAGTATACTCCTAAAAACGGTTGGTGAGGGTTATGTTTTTTTTTTTTTTTTTTTTTTTTTTTTTTTGTCAACGGTGAGGGTTATGTTTGATGGTATATATATAATATATGTGACCGTTGATGCTGAGGGAGGAGAAATAGAATGGGCCTCGTGAAGTATTGGATTAAGGACCAATTTTTTCACCAATATGTTTGATACTTATTTCAATTTTTGTAATTTTGTAACACTAATAGTATCCCTTTAATCTAAAGAGGGTTCCTTGTGAAGCAAGCAACACAGATGCACTATTTTCACTTTCAAGGTTCAATCAACCAATCAACCAATCAAACAAGACTCAAACTCTTCAAATCATGTGAACAAATAAACCATAGTGGGGCAAATTCCCTAGCTAAAGCCTAAATCTATCCAAGTCGAAAGCTAATCTACTCAAAGTATTGGGCCCAAAACTATGGGTCTAAACCGGTTCGGTTTTATTTGTCGTTAGGTGGACCCTGGATGCATATGGAATTGATTCGACCAGTGTTTCTTTTCTTTTTCTTCCGTCTACATCTTGACTTACATACGGCTTTGAATAATCAGTTTGTACAGATAATTTAACCAGCCTTTGTTTGGTAATTAATTATCATATAGTCTACGAATTTAAAAACACATATCATTTTCACTATTTGTAATATGATCGATCATAATCTGTACGTATTAAATTTGAACTCACTACATAGGTTTGGCGCATGGAAGAACACAATATATTATAGGTTTAGATATAATACAAAGTACAGCGGTAATTAAAGCCCAACTACTTATTCTTTTGATCCTTATTTATGCATTAATTAAGTAAGCTGCCAATATAGTATTTTCTCTTTTTCCTTCTTTAAGTCTTATCATCTTATGCATGTATGATTCTGTTAAGGTAATATAACAAGAACGCTCATATTAGCGGTGTTGGCTCCTCTCTCTCCGAACTGGTGATCCTCCACCATTTCCATCGCCTGAGCCACCACCTTCACCTGCGTGCCCGGTCCCACTTCCATGGCCAGAACCACCGTCTGTGGCTCCTCCTCCTCCGGAACCAGACCCAAATCCAGTTCCTGAACCCGTACCCGAACCAAACCCGAATCCACCCCCTTTGCCTCCTCCTTCTGGTGACGAACCAGAACCAGAACCATAGCCATAACCACCTCCTGGGGTTGAACCCCATCCCCAACTATATCCCCAATTAGGTCCATGAGCCGAACCGCTTGAACCGCTGGATCCTCCGGTTGGACTACTCGGTGTAGCGGCTGCATTAGAAGGTGTTCCAGACTCCTCTCCTCCATGAACAAATGAGAAGGCTAAGAGTAGAGACATTATTGCCAACAATGTAAAGAACTCACCCTTCATTTCTCTCATGAAATAAATATCAGTTTTAGCTCTTTCTCTATGGCTCAACCCGTTAAGACTTCTTTATATACGCAATAACACAAGAACACGCATTAGACACGTATTATAAGTATAACTATTACTATTATTATGTGATGAATCTCAATGACAAAAAAAAATCTTTTAAGAAAAAAATGCCAATAGAAAAAAAATCTTTTTAGTAAAAAGGAGATGAAGTTAGTGACATCCGTGAGATGTCTCTCTTTTCAGACATGTGAGAATCCGATTTTAGGGTTAGAATTAAAATGTCGGTTTATGTGATATCTTTTTTAAGGCTCCCATAGTAATGAGTCACACCACTCATGCTTTGTGCTATTTTTGTTGTTACCCCCACTAACTCTTTGGACATTATTATTTTTTCTTTTCCTTATTTGGGTCAAAAATTTATTTCGTCTTCTTCATATTATTTCAATAATTAAAAAAAAAATGCAATTACAATGTTATAACATATTAGCATGTAATATAATAACATGTGAAACGGTTCCGTGAATATAACTTGTGCATGTAACGTTTTCGAGAATCATTTTCAATACGTTTAGTGTATCAAATGGTTTTTTTTTGTCTCTAACGAGTGAGTACTCTTCTCATTTTCGGTGAAAAGTTTAATATAATGTTGAAAAAAGAAGTGTACTACTTGAAAGTTGAAAGAAAACAGTTCTCGTGACTTGTTGACAAATGGCAGCTCACACATTCTAAAAAAATCTGTCGTTATCTCTCTAGAGATTTCCACTGAAAGAGTAATTGAATATTATGTTGTTGGCAGTTAACATAATTCCTACTTCGAAGACTTTTTTCATGTGTTTCGGGGGGTCTATTATTAGTTTTAAAAGAAATAGTTGAGAATTTATGAATTGTATAGTATAATAGTCACTTTCCATAATATTCTCCGAGAGGAAACCATTACCTCCTGCCCTCCTGGTGTAGAAGCACCTAAATTTGAAAATAAGTTAGTGGCTAAAAAGTTTTTTTTTTTTTCAAGTTAAAGGAATTGATTACGCTTAATGAGATATTTTTCCCATGTTCTAAAACGTATATATATATATATATATATATATATATATATATATCAACCTTGTACTTTCATTTAATACAACTGAAATACTTGGATGTAAAGACTCTATACAGTATATATATATTTACAAGAAGATATTTATATGCAATAGTCATAACGTTTATATGAGAAAAGTGATCATGTATGTTTGTTCAAAAATTTTTTTTTTATAAAAAACTCTATGGATTGAAAGATGCACATAGACAATAAAATCATAAGATTGACACTTTCATTATATATCATGATCCATATGTTTAGGTAAAGAGGTCTATCTACCGTCATAAATGAAGATGAATGTATTGACTGAGTTTTATAAGCTGTCCGGAACATGTCATGGGATTGCTAATGAAAACAAGATCTCATACAACCAGGTATATGTGAAAACAATGAGCAGAACTAACAAAGATGTTGAGGCACTACTTGACAATATTGCGGTAAGAACATATGTAAAGTTCCGAAGTAGTACAAAAGGTAGTACAGGAAGCCAAGTTGTGTGAATACTTTGAAGAGTTGGAGAACAAACGTTTGAGACAACTTGAACAAGCCAAGAAGGTTAGATATATCAGAGGATGTATCAAACGTCTGGACCAGTTCTTGTACTAGTTCGACGTTAATACAGGAAGTAGTACAAGAAGCTGAATTAAAGAGTTTGAGTACATAAGCTTAAGACCAACTTGGACAAGCCAAGTGGCAGCTGCTGAGCTGAATGAACATCTTGAATGGAAGATTCAAGATGAGATCATGGAGAGAAACTTTCCTTATCCAAAAAGAAAAGGAAAGTTCTCAATTTCCTATTTGTTGTATAATAGGAAAGTTGCCAACTCTAGGGGTTTGGCAATTGATATAAATACCAAGAGGACGCTTCATGAAGACCTGCGCGCTTCAAGGTATTCTCAAGAGATGCACACAAGATGTGTGGTGTCGCCCCATCAATAAGATAGAGAGATCTTTTGATGGTTTATTCATCTAGAAAAGAATGATAGGCATAGTAGTGCTTGTATCATATGCAGTTGTAATTGCTATCTTGTTCTAGTGAATTTGTTCTGGACTAGGTCTCGGGGATGTAGGAAAAACCGAACCCCGGTAACAAAGCTTGTGTGTTATTTACTTTATGCACATACAATCTCGAAGTCCATCGTACACGTAATTAGACTTAGCCACAAATATGCGTTTTCAATTGGTATCAGAGCGGTGCTCGATAGAGATCTGTTCTTGCTTCGGGTGTGATCCTGGATTTGTGGCAAGTGAAGTGATACGATGTGTTAGGGATTTGTTAAAAAGTTGGCGATGTATCGATTTCACGCGGAGATTCAGAATCACCTATAGAACCTAGCTTCTTGTGTTGTCAAGAGAAGGAGTTTGAACGAAGAGGATCCTGTTACCCGTAGAGGATTTATGAATCATGGGCTTGTATTTAATTTTTGAGTGAAGTTAAAAAAAAAGGGGCAATTGAAGAACGATGTCAGCATTGTGATGTTCATATCCTAGGAAAAGAAGCGGTCGAGGAAGCAAGAAGAATCTGCCTATTGGGTTTGGTTTGACAACTTTGACTAGGGGATGGATGAGTCCAATAATATAATTGGGCCTCTAAGAAGCCCACTGTGAAAAGAAGAATGAAAGTTGGATTCTATAGAAGCGGCGTCGTAAACGAAGGTTCTTCTATAGTTCTGAATTTCTGATCTTTTAGAAGGGTAATGAAAGAAAGACGTCATAGAGTAGTGATTCGGGAAGTCGTCTCAAGCCAGTTAGTGGTATTCTCGAGTACAAATTTGAAACTAAGGAGGAACTAGGAAGGTCAGTATCTATGTCAGATGAAAGAGGCGAATCTAGTCTTGGCGGATGATTCACGAGATACTGAGGTCAAAATTTCAGTTTTAGTCATCGATGACTACACAATTGATTGGAGAAAGAAAAACATGTGTGGGGTTTGGCCGAGATGGTGCTTGACAAAGACTCGTCAAAGTGACCAAAGATGGTGAAGAGATGAGCTTTGCCGGTCTCGTGTCGAAGCTGTGTGATGGGTTTGTTCCGAAACTTGGTTAAGCTGACAAATTTTCATTGGGGATTACAGATTACAGTAGTAACTAAGCATGGTTTGGTTTCTGATCTCAAAAGAGTATTGGATAAAGACGTCACTAGAGAGGGTATGTTTGTGAATCATGATTGACTGATTGGTCACAAAAAAAAAAAAAAAAAGAGGAGTTGCGCACAAGAGCTTATGAAATCAAAAGTATTGACTGTTTCGGTTGTCAAAGTTGAGAGTTTTCCTTACAGATTAGGATTCATCATGACGGAGATTTCAGCAGAGATGACGTTCAAAATTGCATCAAACTCTTAAGAAAGTAGGTTCTATTATCAGGAAAGTAGCTTGAAGGCAGAGATAATGAGATGGGTCACATGAAAGAAACTTTAAAAAATTAGGGAGATCTAAGAATAGAAGGAAAAGAAGATTAACTTGTGTTTCTTGTTGCAAAGATTTCAGTTCGTTTATTTTTGAGGAAGAATCAATAGTGACTCAAGTGGAAAGCTTAGAGTGCTCTCTTTGTCCAGGTTGGCTAAAGAATTCAGTTAAAGAGGAAAACTGTTTCACCGAGATTATGAGGGCTTATGTTTAAGCACAGATCAGAAGATGAGTGTTCTTTAAAGTTTTATCATGAAAGCCAGAATTTGAAGATTCCAAGAGGGCTCATGAGATGGTTGAAAAGAGTTTTTTTTTTTTTTTTTTTTAAAGAAGGTGGAGCTAACTGTGCATAAACAAGGAAATTTCAAAAGATGATTTAGTTAGTGAATTGGAAGTCTATTGATGTATGTGTCGTGAAAAAGAAAGTTGAGCTTCATAGAAAGAGCTTCATGAGAAGAAAATAAATAGATTTGTTCTTATTCTTGTTCAAAGCAAAGGGAGTTTAGTTCTTCATGCAGCTAACAATGGTTCATGCCATGAGAAGGACAGATGAATCTCAAAGATGAGCCTATAGGATATGGTTCTTAAGGATATCTTTGATATTTATGAAGAAACCGAAGAATGATGAAAAGAAAGAACATTTCAGGTTACAAAAAGAGTTTCTATCTCGGGTTGCTACTTTCTGAGATTAGTTTCATTAGCTTCAGACCTCGGATTCTAGCTTTGAAAGATGTTTTAGAAACTTTAAAGCAAGATCTTTCCAAGGATATAAAGATCACCTTCTGATTCCTTGTGGTTCGATGGTAAATCACTCTCAAAGTTGCCTGCTCGCTAGTCTGTTTTGTTTCAGAGCTGTCCTACGGTTTTGATCATAACTCGCTAATCGTAAAACAAAATCGTGATCTGCTTCTTCCTGTGGCTTCATATGACTGGTGTGGATGTTTGTATTGAATTTCATAATTTCTGGAGTATCTTGCTACTCCGTTTATGCTCTGCATCAAGACTGCATCAAGAGAGATATAAAAAAGAAGGTGGTTTTAGTACAACTTGATGGAGTCCTTGCAAGCTAAAAGAATAAGATATACAAAAAGATATTTGGCTTATTAAAGTTCTGAAGCATATATATGTTTCAAGTTACCTGCAAGTGAATCAACAACTTTACACACACAAAAAAAAGGGATGATGGGGGTTGCAGATCCTATTGTGTTGTTTGTGTTACTCATCTTGAGACAGAATGATGTTATGAATCATGGTTTGATTAAAGAAGGTGTTTGTGATAGTAACAAGATAAATAGAGACCACTGAGGAAGAGATAGATGCATCCATGGGGGAGAAGAAAGGGAAGAGGAGATATGAACTGCATCATCAATGTTAAACTATATAATTATCAGATTAGGAAAGAAAGGAGAAAACGTTTTCGAGATGAAACCTAATCTGATCAAGCCGAAACTTGGTGGAAATATTTTTGGTAATGTTGTATTGAGTTTCAACGGTGGGATTGAGATTTTGACGGTCAGTTTGTGTTTTATCCGAGCTTCTTCAACCTGATCCGGGCATAGTTCATCATAAGTTTCATATTTGACCAGTTCCAGTGGAAACTTCAAACGGAAGTCCAAATGAACTCGGAATGGAATGAAGTTTTGCAGAGGCATTCTACACTCATAGATTTAGGCTATGGTTGAAGGAAATTGATATCGGAGTTTTAGAATCAAGTTAAGTGATGGTGTTTCAGAATAGTTATGTGAGTCTTTTTATTAGAGACTATAATAGAGATTGGATCAGAAATTAACACAGAATCAGATCAAGCTGAATTTTGAGTTGAGTGATGGTTGAAGCGGTTTAGTAATTATCTAAAAGAAAGACTAAAATGCTGGAACTTGCAGGAGATTCATAAAAGGAGTTCATGAAAAAAGATGAAATTATGTGGCGAAGAGTGATTGAAGATTGTCATTTCAGATTATCAGAAAAATTCATAGATTCTTGTTGAGGACTTATGCTGAGAATTTAGAAGTTCTACTACGTGTAAGACAAGCCAGTATGGATGTGAAGGAGAAGATGCTCTTCTCAATGATTATGATAAGTTCAGTCATAGGTTTTCAAAAGAAATTTGCAAGGAGATGTCAAACTTGGGTCATGGTGGAGATAAAGTGTAAGGAAAATGGTTCATCTTGAAGAAAAACCAAGAGTGAAAACCATTGGAAAAGAAAATCCTAAGTAATGATTCACTCTATATGAGAGGCTAATTGAGATCAATCTAAGAAATTGAAACTTGGTTAACATAAGCATGGAAGAATGAAGGCAAGGAAGATCTGAACTGCAACATCAAAGAAGGGAACTTTAATTTTTCAGATCTAAAAGCAATACGATCGAGCTGAAACTTTATGATGTGCTTCATGCTGTTTTTGTCTGGATATTTAACGTTCTGGTAGTGACATCAAAAGGAGGATCAATCAAACTCGAGATAAGGTGAGATAAGGTGAGATTTTCCAGAGAAATTTTATATGTGTGAGCAAGATTTTGATAGATGTGCAAAGGATTCATAAGCCAGGAACATAGTTAAAAGAAGCTTTTTCGAGCAGTGAGGTTGGTAGTTAAATCATTTGATCAGTTGGTGAGAGATATCTACAAAGAAAGCTAGCAATTTGAGTTGTTCAGAAACTGGGAATTCTAAACAAGAAGCATGTATGATTCAAGTTATCTGCAAGTAATTTAGGAAGCAGATTGTTCAAAGAGAAGGAGACTACTAAGGAGATTGTCAAGAAAAATCCTTGCAAGTTACTCAAGTTAAGTTACAGTTTTTCAACAGGATGTGCTGGTACTCTTGTGTCAAATTGAGATGTTGATATCAAAGTTTTGAAGAGTATTCAAGGCTGCACATGAGAAAGGGATTATCTAAAACTACTCAATGTCTCATGAATAAGTTATCGGATGGTTCATGCACATAAGTAGACTTAAGGCTGAGAAGTGATGGGCAATGAAGAAGAGTCTTAAGCAAATCTTGGTTTTGGTTAGAGGATTTTCTAGAAGTATTAACCATGGGTTTAAGGATGTTAAGCACAGATTTTTTAATTTAGTTTGCACTCAAGTTGGGGGAGAAGAGATTGTCAAGGCTGTCAAGTCTGGTGTGAGCTAAGAGCAAAAATTATGGGGGAGTTCTACTATGTAAAGAATGCTTGAGTATCAAACTAAGTTAAAAGGGGGGAGAATAAATATGTTCGATATTTTGAGTCTAATATATGATGCAACATGAAGTGCTAAGGATTTAAAACACAGCCATCAAGGGAGAGATTGAAGATGTTTTGCTGACTGGTTTTAAAAGATGTATGAATTATAGAACACAATCACCAAGGGAGAGAGAGATTGAAGGTGTTGTGTTGACTGGTTTTAGTAGGTGCATGTATTATAAAACTCAATCACCAAGGGAGAGATTGAAGATGAATGTTTTGACTGAGTTTTATAAGCATTCCGGAACATATCATGGGATTGCTAATGAAAACAAGATCTCATACAACCAGGTGTATGTGAAAACAATGAGCAGAACTAACAAAGATGTTGAGGCACTACTTGACAATATTGCGGTAAGAACATATGTAAAGTTCCGAAGTAGTACAAGAAGCCAAGTTGTTTGAATACTTTGAAGAGTTGGAGAACAAACGTTTGGGACAACTTGGAAAAGCCAAGAAGGTTAGATATATCAGAGGATGTATCAAACGTCTGAACCAGTTCTTGTACTAGTCCGACGTTAATACAGGAAGTAGTACAAGAAGCTGAATTAAAGAGTTTGAGTACATAAGCTTAAGACCGACTTGGACAAGCCAAGTGGCAGCTGCTGAGCTGGATGAACATCTTGAATGGAAGATTCAAGATGATATCATGGAGAGAAACTTTCCTTATCCAAAAAGAAAAAGGAAAGTTCTCAATTTCCTATTTGTTGTATAATAGGAAAGTTGCCAACTCTAGGGGTTTGGCAATTGATATAAATATCAAGAGGGCGCTTCATGAAGACCTGCGAGCTTCAAGGTATTCTCAAGAGATGCACACAAGATGTGTGGTGTCGTCTCTCTATCTTTTTGATGGTTTATTCATCTAGAAAAGAATGATAGGCATAGTAGTGATTGTATCATATGCAGTTGTAATTGCTATCTTGTTCTAGTGAATTTATTCTGGACTAGGTTCCGGGGATGTAGGAAAAACCGAACCCCGTTAACAAAGTTTATGTGTTATTTACTTTATGCACGTACAATCTCGAAGTCGATCGTACACATAATTAGACTTAGCCACAAATATGCGTTTTCAATAAATAGAGATACATGTTAGGAACTTCAAAAAGACATCACATAAATTTAACATACTGAAGTTCAAGATTGGTGTTATGTATAAATTAAAGAACAAAAAACTAGCCGAAGCATTATCCCTCTTGATGATAAATTGATTATTGTGTGTATTAAGAAATCTGAGATACTAAAAATGAGATTGAGAAGTCAGTCTCTAAAAAGTTCTAAACATTCACAAAACAATCAAAGTTTTAAAGATCAGAGGCTTTTACGAGCTGGCGTAAACCTATAACATAATTGCTTGCTTGTGTATCTCTATCGGACCGGTTCCGGTTCAATTCTCTTTGATCAAATCTTCAGTTTCGTTACAAAGAAAAAAAAAAAAAAACTGTTACTTGTGTAATAGACTAGATAGCGTCGAATTTACAAAAAAGTAGACTCTAATTAAAACATTGCCGACCTAAAAAAGACATCTAATGAAGACCCAAAAAAAAAAAAAAAACACAAAAGGACAAAAATCAAACCAAACACAAGATATTTGGTTGGTGTCTGTCTGCAACATAAAAAAGATTTCTGAGGTTTTTGAGTCAGTCACACCCAATCAGTATCACAGAACCAAAGCTTGACGACCCAATCGTTTCTTCTTCTTCTTCTTCTTCTTCTTCTTCTTCTTCTTCTTCTTCAAGTACGACGCCATTTACGTTTACTCTTCATCGCACACCACCTTCCGTACCATCTCTGACTCTGAGCGATCTGATGAGAATTTCCCTGTTAACTCCGAGTTCTAACAGATTCTATCATCCAAATCCGTTTCGATCTCTCGAATCGATTCCTCCCCTCTTCGTTACACGTCCTCGCCTCGAATCTGGGTCTCCCTCTTCTTACAAGGTACTGATTGATTGATTGATATCTATGGTAAAAGCGTTCGACGTTCTGTAGTTTAAAAAAAAGAAAAATTGAATCTTTGAACTCGTGATTAAGATGGCTAGTTTCTAATGTGATGCTCAATTTTGATTTGTGTTTGACTGCTTCTTCACTTTTTTACAATTTTGTTTTGTTTGATTGATTCTATTGCAGTTCATTGCAGTGAGCTTGCAGAGACATGGATGTAGTAGTACAATGAGGCATAGCTCTGTCTCTGTTAAGGCATTTGATGATGTAAAATTTTTTCAATATCCATTTTTAGATTAGAATGTGGGTTTTTGACTACTATGTCTAGCATCAAAGTTTATACTTTTTCTTCTTCTTTTTTTTTTCTTTTAGGATTCATTTGATTTTTACTCTGGTGACATATTTACTGCTACGTATTCAATTTCGTCGAGTGAAGGCGAAGAGAGTGATGGGGATTACGCGTTGAATGTGGTAACTGAAACAACTGCACAAAAGCTTGGAAAGTTTCCAAGAGGTCGCCAAAAGCACAGGCACGTTTTGCTTGTTTCAGATTACTGGTCTTAATCACTTACTGCTATGTCTACTTTATTATTATTGAATCCACACTAGATCATGTGTATGTAAGTGAAAGGAGGCTATGAATCATTTGATTTTAGTATTTGGTGTTTTACCTATTCTTAAGTCTTATGACTATTATAACATATTTTATGTGTATGTAAGTGTTCTTTAAGTCTTATAACTATTCTAGTTTTAAATCCACTAGATGTGTGTGTAAGTGAATTGTAGTATATAGTGATTAAGTGAGAAAGGCGGCTATGAGTCATTTGATTTTAGGATTTTATGTTTAACAATTCTAGTTGTTAACTCTTATGACTATCATAGCATATTTATTTCAGATCAACCATGGCACCACTCTTAAGCATCAATTTGCCGCTATGTTTGTTTCCATTGTTCCGTTTGGAGTGGGGACAAATCCACTAGAATGTGTGTGTAGGTTGTGTAGTATTAAGTGAATGAATCTAGGATCTGGTTTTTGTTCACTTTAGAGATTCTTTCTGGTGGATTCGTCTTATGGATATCATAGCAAATTGTTCTCTTGTGAACTTCCAATGTTTTGACATTGCTTTTGTTTCGTCATATGCAGAATCAGATATGGGATTAATTTGGGGCTTCTGGCCTTTTTGTCACTGCTACTTATATTGATGGACTCTTTTGCTTGGAAGATTGTTAGACTGCCTTTGCCTCCATATTTCTTAAGCCTCCCCTTCTTCATATCAGCCGTTTTAGTCACCTTAGCTGGTTATATTTTTGTTCCGCTTCTAGACAGACTAAAAGTACATGAGGCAATTAGGACACTAGGTCCAGTTCCACATAACCGCAGACCAACAATCCCAACAATGGGTGGGTTGTTTTTTGTTCCAATTGGTGTTACTGTCGCAATAGCCTTGACAAAATTTTCGTCCATCGAAGTCTGTGGAGCAGCAGCTGCAACTATAGCATTTGCATTGATTGGATTAATTGATGACTCCTTAAGCCTTTACAGTGAGAATAACATTGGTTTGTCTGCTAAAACACAACTTCTTTTGGAGGTATTTAACTAAATTTCCCTCTATATCTTATGTTTTTAAGTGTTTTGTTCCTCTTAAATTGATCCATTTGCATGCATCACAGGCAGCGGTTGGGACTTGCTTTGCGTTTTGGTTGGAGACTGCAAACATATCATCTCCTTATGGCATGTATAGCCTCTTATAACTAATCTGATCAACGCATATATGATGGTAACTCGCGTATCTACTTTCATATAAATGTACATGAGAATACATGATTATATGCAAACCAATCCGCAAATTAGCTTTCTAGATTTATCTTAAAGCGTTAAAAAATGTGTAATTCAGAAGTTTATTATAACGTCTTATTGATTTTGTACATTTTTCCAGGAAAATGTTGATTCCTTTGCCTTCACCAATAGGTATCGTTTGCTTGGGAAAACTTTACCTATTGTTGACATCTTTTTACTTCGTTTCTATGGGAAACTTAGTCAAAGCAACAGATGGTCTTGATGGACTGGCTGGAGGTATTGCTGCTTTGGCTTTTGTTGCAATGGCAATAGCAGTTCTTCCAATCTGCTCTGGTTAGTCCTTAATGTCTATACTTACAAAAATAGCATTTTATTTCAAGTGAAGATAGTTAGTGTGGCCTCGCTCACTACTCTTCTTCTGTAATGGTAATTCGAGATCAGATCTTTCTGTGTTTGGAGCTTCGATGGCTGGAGCTTGTTTTGGATTTCTACTTCATAATCGATACAGAGCATCAGTTTCCATGGGGGATACAGGATCATTGGCCCTTGGTGGAGCTTTGGCTGCAATGGCTGCATGCTCAGGAATGTTCTTTCCATTGTTCATATCATCCGGTGTCGCAGTTTTAGAAGCTTCTTCTGTCATTATTCAGGTAAAAAGAATTTAATAACTTCACTAAGTGCATCTCTTTCTCTAACCACAACCGCAACCGCTAATGATAGATACATGTATTTCTGACCCGCAGGCCGTGTATTACTCCGTGACTAAGCGTTTAAAGGGAAAAGGGCGTCGATTTTTCAAGACAGTACCGTTTCATCATCACCTTAGACTCAGTGGTTTGAAGGAGCCAATGATAGTAACTATGGCATATGTTATATCCTCTTTGCTCTCTCTTTCAGCAGCTTACATAGGTCTTATTTCTGCATAAGCTTCATTACTTTTTGCTTAGTCTCTACTCAATTTTTGTTTTCTTAAATTCTTTAAATGAAGTCATATTAATTATACTGACTACCTATTTATTTTGTTTTGGTTTAAAAAGTCCCTATAACCATTTTTTTTTGTTGAATCTGATCTTCCATAATCCATACCTTTTGTAACTTAATGTTAAATATTCATATTCTCAATCTTAAGGAGGAGGTATTGGTTTGGGATTTTAAGAGAATTTTAATGACTTTAAAAGTTATGTAAAATATGTTGTTATTCAATTAAGACTTTCTAAAACTCTTTTAAAATTTGGTGTTATTAGTTGTGGATTTATAAAAAGTAATCTAAAATCTTGATAAATCTATTGTTATTGGATTAAGAGTTTTACAAAGTCATTAAAAGTTTTATGTTATTCAAATAAAACAAAAGAATCTTGGATTGTTAATGAATTCAAATATTATGTTATTGGTTTAAGATTTTATACCATT
This sequence comes from Camelina sativa, assembly GCF_030686135.1. Taxonomy (NCBI): domain Eukaryota; kingdom Viridiplantae; phylum Streptophyta; class Magnoliopsida; order Brassicales; family Brassicaceae; genus Camelina; species Camelina sativa. Next base: position 12,797,314 of record NC_141890.1, read on the forward strand.
TTCTTCATAAAAAGAGTCATGAAAACTCTCTCATCAAATAGAGAGATTTGTGAATCATAGTCCATGACTTTTTGGGAGGCAGAGAAGAAGAACCGAAGACGTCGCAAACCAAACTCATATACCCAGAAAAAAATAGTGGCTAGGTTCCGGCTTTTGCTCCGACCCAAACCTGTCGTGTCGTTGTTACCCTACAAGCCTCCTCCTCCTTCTTCTTCATTGATTACTCCGGCGATAGAGTCAGTACCTTCGCAGCCAGCACATGAATTTTGATAGACAAAGAGCAAACATGTACTTATGATTGTGAATTGTGAATGTGAATTGTTAAAGAAGATACATTTTACTAGTTATCTTGCAGAGAGCAAACGTATGTGAACAGAGAGCACTAAAAATACAAATCAAAACAAAAACTTGAGTTATTCAATGTCAAGAGGCGTTGAATAAAGATGATTTTATAGAAGATGAGATAAGCAAGAGATTTTTTTTTCTTTCACAGAAGCGTTGAATCAAAAGAATATTGTGCAATATTTTTTGAGAAAGATTTTACAAGATTTTACGAGTAATTTTACAAGATTAGAAAAAACAAATCAGCAAGATTTTAAACAACTTTCTAAACAATCACTTAGAATCCTCAATTTTATACTTTCCATGATTTTATTTAAAGTCATTAAAATTCTCTTAAAATCTCAAACCAATACCTCCCCCTTATATATATACATTTTTTAAGACAATTATAAAATAAATCCTGAAGTTCAAACCTATTTACAAGTATGCCATTGACATTAATTATTAATTTAATAAATAAATTGACTTTATCTCTATTCGATTTTTTTTATAGAAACTAAGTGTTTTAAAAGGTAACAAACATAATTGCAAATGTATGCAGATTTTGTTTTCTTATTTTATAAAAATGTGAATGAAGAAGTTCACCCCTAAGGGTGAACCCAAATATTGTTCTTTACTATAAATTTTTTTGTATACACATAAAAATATACACTAACATATGTTTAATACTATAAAACAAAACTAAGTGTTTTAAAATTTTATATTATATCTAATAACAAATTTAATGTAACTAGGTTCTAAACTATATCAAACGTAAGAAGAAGAAAAAAACATTCTAAACAAATTGTAAATTAATTAGATAAAAGTTAATTAATTGAAAATTTGAAAACTAAATAAATTAAAAATTATTATTTAAAATACAATAATTTATAATTTAGTCATACGGTGTACCGCGGGTGAAAACCTAGTGATATAGTAATATGCAATGATGAATCTCTATTATATTATTTAAGCAACCCTTTAAATAAATAACCCTACTCCATTTAGTATATTACACACAATACCACTATATCTATATATACATTTTTGGAGATATTTATAAAATAAATCCTGAAGTTGACACTTATTTATAGGCATGCCATTGACATTAAATAATTAATTTAATAAATAAATTAACTTTACTTATATTCGATTTTTTATAGAAATTAAGTGTTTTAAAAGGTAACAAACATAATTGTAAATGTATACAAGTTTTATTTCTTTATTTTATAAGGAGGTGAGTGAAGAGCTATTGTGCTTTAAAAATTTGAAAAACTGTTTTGATAAAAAGTGACTTTTAGTCTCACATACTATATTTTACTTTCACGGATTTCGTATGATAAGTTTTTGCGGATTAAAAATCTTTGAACATGTTGTGTGATCCGCCTAGCATGGCGGGTTTGGACTATAGAACCAACACTAAAACTATTAGTTTATTTCATATACTATAGATTTGTAGTCATAGTTTGGAAAATTAACTTATAAATGATTTAATATATATATGAACTACAAAATATTACACATACTACAACACATTCTTAATATTCAAAAAAAAAAAATTGTATACACATAAAAATATACACTAACATACCATATATGCATATACCTCTATTTAATTATAGAAAACAAAACTAAGTGTTTTAAAATTTTATATTCTATCTAATAATAAACTTAATGTAATTAGGTTATAAAATGTATAAAACGTAAGAAGAAAAAAAAACATTATAAACAAAATTATAAATTAATTAGAAAAAAGTTAATTAATTGAAAATTTGAAAACTAAATAAATTATAAATTATTATTTAAAATACAATAATTTATAATTTAGTCTCGCGGTGTACCGCGGGTGAAAACCTAGTTTTAATACAAAATATAATAACAGAATTTTAATATTAATTTGTTGTAAGCAGAAAATGTTTATCCACAAAAATAGCAAGTAAAACATAACCTATTATGAAGTGTTTCACAAAAAAAAAAAAAACCTAGAGATAAGTTATTAATGAGAGAATTTGGAGAAATTTTTGTTTTCCAACCAAACATTAATTAATATATATTTTGGAGAATTTTACCTGATCAATAGATATAATTATATATGTAGTAAACGTAATGGGTTTTTGGGGATTGAATGCGGTCATTCATATTAAGATTCAGACATTTTACATATTATACCCGTTGCCGATATACATAGTCCATCATATGTATTTATTTTATATTATACACAAAAAATAAATAGATCATTCATACGTAGATAAAATGTACAAATAACAATTATTTTCCATTAAAAATAAAGCTAAGTTGAACTTAGACTTTAACTTATATATATATATATATATATATATATATATATATAAATTATTAATAAATGATAATACTACAAAATATTAATGGGTATTTACGGGTCGGATAATAACACAGATAACAAGATGAGTAACGACATGGATATCAAAAATTAAATTAATACCCGATACTCGATCCTTACTCACAAATAATATAATTATAATATTTTTCACTCGACCCTAAAGTTGCAGGTACCCTTTTTCAGGACGGAAACAAGCCAAGTAACAGATCAAATACGGTTAACGGTATTAGTTTCTATACCTACTTATTAGTAGTTTAATATGACTCAAAACTCACCATATAGTACTATATTATATAACATGTAAATGAATGATACAACATAATCATAATCTTAACAAATAACGAAATAAAAAAATTTCCCGTGCTACCAACGCGGGTGATCATCTAGTGTTATTCGGGTGATTATCTAGTGTTATTTATTTCTTACCAACTTGATGATTTAGCCTTTAACCAAACACTAAAAAAGCTTGATGCTATGTTTTCTTTTTACTGAATTCTAAAGAAACAAGAGTTTTTAGAATGGACTTAGAAATGATCGAGAAATTGTTATTGAGTTGATTTATTTGTAATACTTTTGTCATTGAAAGACTACTCTGATAACGAAGTAAATTAAGAAAAGAAAAGAGGTAAAGGGGGAAAAAGTGTATATATGAATGGACTGCTTACCAAAAATTTCATTAGGTGTAAAATTATACTAGTATATAGTTTGTTAGTGCTTTAGTCGATGATATTAGAGACTTTTACCCATGCATTTGTAATCATTTCGATGATCGTTAAGTCACCGCGAGACATTAAAAAGAAACATAATGCGGATTAATAAAATGAACCATAATATAGTTGTTGTTAGGTGATCTTCGCAATTCTCGAGTTCTGACAGATATTATCACTTACAAACCTTAATCTGTCTAATATTATACTTTAACCTAAAAAATTGGAACAGTCACATACAAATACATGAAAATGATTTGTATATATTTTTTTAAAAGAAAATAAAAAATTACTAATAACTAAAAGTTGTCAATTTAGTAATTTTACATAATAATCTACACATTCTTTGTTTATATTACAAATTTTTAAAAATATTATAAAATGGAATTTTCACACTTAAATTCGTTTGCTAAGAGGTTGTTTGCAAGTTTTTTTTTTTTTTTTTTTTATATATATGCAAATATAGATAATACAGTCATGATGACATGAAGAGATTAATGAACTCTCTCATTCTATATTATCGGTTATAAATTATAACTGATAGTCGGATAACAAGACAATTTGCAAAGAAACCTATAAATCTATGCGCATATTAAGCGTAAATTACATCATTGGAGCCAAGAACAAGCGGATTAGTTGATTGGTCATATGGGACCAAATTGAAAAGCTTAAATTAGTACTTATTTATTTCCTTTGGTAACACAAAAAGTCCAAACTCTCTCACATGTGAGTAGTGTGTGTGTGTAGTCTATATGAGCATATACACACAGACGCACACATATGTGGGTGCATATATTAACTTATCAAGAAGAACAGGGTTGTGATCATGATTCAATTACATGAAGATACTAAATATGCAATTGAATTTTTCCAAGCACATATATAATATTTATATACTTTTTTTCCTTCTTTTTTTTTTTCTTTTTTTTGTCAAGGACTTTTTTTTTTCTTCTTAAAACCCTTTTTGACTTGTTGTATAATGATCATGATTATGTTGGATGGTATCTTGGATTTGGTGATTGAATTTATAACATCAAGGAAAATTAACATTATAATGATCATTTGAATTTGGCCCATCCCTCCCTCCATGATCAAATTGAATATCATTTCTTTAACTAAGTCCTCAAAGCATTCCATTAAAAGCCTCTTTTGCACCAGCCACCACATGCATCCTCTCTCTATTTGTCTCTCTCCCTCTTCCATCACACATACACCCCTTTTCACAGTTATACATGTACTCATATATGTTTTATGCATGTGTATATATTTCATGAGTCTTGCTCTAAATTTCATAGAGTGATATGAACTGATTTAGAGAGAGGGCCAGAGTTAAAGGAAAATTTTAGAGAGTGGGTTTTGTGATTTGAGATTCTTTTTAGCTGTTGAGATTGAGATCAGAATGAAAATTTCTAAATATCTCACGAATGTTTTGATTTCTATTATCTTCTATCTTTCTTCTGCTCCACCATTTGTCATCTGTTCATCTCTTGAAGTTACCATTGATGACCATTCACCAAGCGATCTCAAGAATAAAGGATCCCTACAAGACAAGGTATTCTTTTTCTTTTTTGGGTTTTTAATTACTTGGTTTTTTGTTTCCTCATTTCTATAATTTTGTATGGCAGATGAGTCATCAAATGATAAACAGCATAAAACTTCATGGCATTCTCTTATGGGTTTCCATGGGGTTTCTTATGCCAATGGGGATTCTCTTCGTTAGAATGGCCAATAAAGCTCATGAAAATGGAAGACAGGTTAAAGTGTTCGTCTATCTTCATGTCATTTTCCAGGTAAATTAATAATTATTAGCCACTCCATAAGTATATCTAATAACGTAAATGATTTATGATCAAGTATTTTATAAATGCAAATTGAGCTTAGTTCAAAACTCATGATGACATCTCAGTGATCTCACTTTAATCATTTTCTCCACTATAAATATATTGTCGAATATACTATTTAAGGGAAAATATATGTGTATACGATTTTAATTAGAGTGAAAAACAAGAAGCACTCATAGTCATAGATTTACTCAATTTTCAACAGCTAGATATAGATGCACTGAAATTAATTTCAAAATACATAGCTTATAGGGGAATTGCTTCTTGAATTTTCTATATAGCTTTGATCATGATTTCTTGAATATTAAGGGAAAGGAACTAAGGACACACTATGATTACACTCTTACACAAATATTCAAAATTCGATGTAGTAATCAAATCAATATATACACAGATAAAATAGCCATCTGAGATACTCATTACATTTTTTTTTTTTGATGAGCAGATACTAGCAGTGGTTTTAGCAACAATAGGAGCTATAATGTCCATAAGAACATTGGAGAACTCTTTCGACAACAACCATCAAAGACTTGGCTTGGCTCTTTATGCTGCCATGTGGCTCCAATTCTTGACTGGTGTCTTCAAGCCCTCTAGGTACATTTAAACATATACACGTAAATATATACATCTTTGTATATAAATGCCTCACACTTATCGCGTTTCTTTTTGATGTGTGTTGTAGAGGGAGCAAAAGGAGGTTGAAATGGTTCTTATTACATTGGATTCTTGGAACAACAGTGTCACTAGTTGGCATAATAAACATATATACTGGCATAAGAGCTTACCAAAAGAAGACATCATCAAGTAGAGACTCAAGTCTTTGGACAATCTTGTTCACAGCTCAAATCGCTTGTCTCGTCTTCTTCTATCTATTTCAAGACAAATGGGAACATTTTCAGAAGCAAAGAGCTATTCTTAATAATGAATTGGATCACCAAAATAATAACACAAATGGAAGTAGTGACCAAATCATCCAAGTGGTAACAAGAAATGATCACGAACCAAAGGTCATGGTTCCTCAGCCTTGTCGCAAAAGTAATGCACTTGTAAATCTGTTTAAATTGATTTGATTGGTGTGAATTTAAGTTCAGTTATAATATTCTTACCATCTTTTTTTTTCTTTCTTCAATGATAGATACCGTTGGATTTTGATTTGGTTTGTTTTTGTAGTGTTTGTATTTTTGTAAGTATAATTTTTTTTTTTTTTGTTACGTATGTATTATTGGGAAAACAAGTTATTTCTCCCTTGAAATTATTATATCTAGCTAGATAGAACCGGAACTTTGACCACTATGTAGATGTCAATGAGAAAAAAGTTTGATTTCTATTTCCCCAAGAAAAAACAAAATCTATACTTACATCTCCCTGAACCTAAATTGCATCGGTTTAGATTGTGAACCGGAGAACAAACCATATTATCCAAAATTAAACCAATAAAAATACGATTTCTTACCAATTTCTGATCCGCAAAATAATAAACCCAAAAATCCCCAATTTTCAAACATAAAAACCCTAAAATCGATTTGGCATAGTTCTTTCTTCTTTTTTTGGATTTCCACTTTCGAATTCGAGTTTCATGATTAATAAAGCAAATAACCTAAACGCCATTGATAACTAAAAAACGAAGCTTATTGTACTATCATAACCAGTCCAATTATGTTTCTGTTTATTATAATTAATCAAAATCATTGTGGTTATCAAAGATGAGAACTTGTTCGATTTCTAGTGAGAAATTGTACAATTTTTTTTAAAGAAGAGCGATGACATTACCAGAACAAAATACAATTCTCGAAGACGAGATTACATCTTTTAGAAACTCGCATCTGGGAATTAACTAGTGATTGATACTTCAGAAGACAACGCGAAACTGCCGCGCGTCTTTGCCGTCGCTGGAGATCGTCGGAAACGGGACAGTATCGAGCGAGAGTGACTCTGTCTCCGGTGGCCGCAACAGAGCCGAACTCGACCGCGCGATCGGGTCGAGGAACTTCTATGGCTCCGTTCATCTCCGGAGCTAAAGTTTATGATTTCGGCATCTGTATCATCTCCGGCTTCAACGTCTCGGACTGTGATGGCTTAGGACTTCCCGTGAACCATGATAGAATCCCCATGGCTACTCTCGAACCAATGGTTCTATTTGTAGGTTAAAACGAAAATAGGGTCAAATTCAGGTTTAGTTTGGTCTAGTTAGGTTTAGGTTTTTTATTAGACCCTTAAGTAAATAATAAATCAGTAGAAACCCAGGACTGGGGTAATTAGACCTCGAACTTTTAATTCGGGGCAAAATAGGAATCGAACTTTATTCTTGTGGATATGTAGTTCGTCGTTAAAGTTTCCGTTCTATACAATAGTTTTTAGGAAGAAATAGCTCGTTTCCCAATACATTTAATAGTTCACATAATAAAAAATGAGATAAAGTTATATGAAAAGAAAATATGGGCCTAGTTAAAGGAAGATAAGCCCAATAATGAGGAACGAACGTATTTACGATCTGATAAACTTCGATTTCAAAATCTTCAATCGAAGTTTAACCTCTGAGGATAAAATCGAAACAGAGAGATTCAAAAAGCTCTGATTTAGAGAGAAGAAGAAGAAGATGGGAGGCGAAGAGGAGACGAAGAAGAGAGTGGTAACTGAATCGCTGGGATGGTTAACGGAATCTTCGATTATGCCAAAGAAGCAGCGCGCCATCGAAGGTGTAGGTCCTTCTTCGATCATGGAGCTTAAAGCTCAGCTCTATAATTCTCAGGAAGAAGCTAAACTGACCAAGGATTTGAACGGATCCGATGCTCAGTACCATCGCGCTAAAGAAAGGATTGCCGCGAAAGACTCTTTCTCCGCGAAAAACTCCGGCGTCGAGAGTCGCAATCTTAAGTAAGTCGGTGATTTGGTTTCAATTTGGTGACGCGAGAGGATTTGGGAGTTAGGGTTTGAAATTTGGATTGGATAATGATTTGGTTAAGTAGGATGCTTCTGTATCTGGAAACGAGATTATTTGGGGATTAGGGTTTCGATCTTTAGTTATCAATCAAAATATTCGTCGCTAAGTAAGAATCATTGGTTTGAAATTGAATGTCGATTAAAGCGAAAACTACAGGATTATGTTATGTTGTGGAAGAATCTCATATTGGCTGCTTCATCATGATTTTTGTTTAACCATCTTCATTGGTTTTTAAGTGTTTTGTTATGGTCCAGACTCCAGAATCACTTAAGATTTAGCGTTCGTGTGGATTAATTTAGTTATTAATCAAAAACTGTATGTTTGGAAAATGAAGGGACAAGCTTGAGCACAAAGCCGTTAAAGAAGGAGCAGTTAGTTATGCAGCATTGGAGAAAAAGGCTCAGTTGTATGAGAAACTTGTTAGAGGAGAGCTATCTGACGAAGAAGGTGAAGAGAAGTACTGTGTTGATTTCTTCAGGAAAGGAATTGAACATGAAGATCCAAAACCATCGAGGAGTTACAACAGTTCCATTTCAGCACCGCCTGAAGATTTAAAACATGATGATGAAGACGACGGTTCGCTGTTTAGCACCAAATTTGCTGGACTTGGACGAGCAATTGGGACAACTGATGTAGGTCAGCATGTGCGCATGGTCAGGTAAATTCCATTTCTAATCTCCTTTCTCTGTTAATTATTTGATTCATCGTATCTCTTAGAAAGAAGGAAACAAGTACATTGCTGTAGATTTTACTCTGTTTTAGGAAGTGAATCGTCATATCTCTATTGTTTATGTAGGGAAGTTCATGAAGAAGTGAATCAAGAGAGGGAAAAGGCAACTGAGTTGAAGCAAAAGAGACAAGAACAGGCAACAAATCGTCGGGAGAAACTCAAACAAGCTTATCTACGGAAGCAGCTCGAGAAACTGAAGGCCCAACGACAACTACAACAAGAACAACAACAAGAGCAAAAATCTTGATTTTTTCACTTCGCCAAGCTTTGGGATTTTGAGTTGTGGCCTGAACGCAGAGAAGACAATGACTGAGTTGTGTCGACGGAACCAGAACTGATTTTGATATGGCTGCAACAAAAACATATAAGCCATCATTGAAAATTCCAAACACTTCTTCTGGGATGAAGCTGTAATTTATATGCTCTTAAAGCGATATATGTACTGTGGGTTGTTAAGCTATATCAATCAACAGATTCTACGCCAAGGATATAGACAACACTTTTAACAAATCTTTATAAATTTTTCTATAAGTCAAGTACTGAGACACCTTTTTTACTTGACTTGAGTTTATAAAGATTTTAACAAATTTATGGACAACACTTTTAACAAATTTATAGACGTACGTCAAGTATATAGACAACACTTAAAAAAAAAAAAGTGCCTCAATACTTAATATACAGTTAATTGAATAGACTTTACAGTTATAATTGACTTGTAGAAAAATTTTAAAACTTGAGGGTGGTGGGATACAATTCAAGTCCCATATGGAAAATTTGAAAAAATCATTAATATATGAAGGCTAGGATTAATACACTAATTACTAATTGGATTTTAGTTAGAAATCCAAGATAAACCCAAATTTAACAGGTATTAGAATCCATTGAAAATTTGAAAAGACTATCATTAATATAGAGGAATGTCAACGAGTGATTTTAGTTACGTAACTATTTCACAAAAAGTAATAAAATATATAAATAATCATGAAAATATAAAAGGGGGGGGGAGGGGGGGGGGGGGGGGTTATATTCTCTTTGAAGCTAAAACGAGCTTCTGGAAGACGGTTCGCCGAATGGTTGCAAATTTAATTACAAAACACTCACGTTCAATATGTGGACATGCATGCTTGAACCTGACAAACAAGTGAACAACCCTTGTTTATAATTAACATTTTCAAGATCTACATCATGGGCAACTCCCTTCACTTTTAGCACGCCTCGTTCAAACGGAATAACATGCAAGCTTAATAGCTTATCCTTTATGATTTATGAAGTACTGGGAGATCATGAAAGACGAGATGAGAGATTACTAAAAAAGGTAAAGACATTTCTTCAAACTAAAGCCTTTCGCGCCAAACCAAAATAGAACGACACAAATATATGCCTCAATACTTGTTATATAAAAAATACGTATGCATCAACCAAAAGATAAAAGAGCCTATCAAAGGTGAAAAAGCTAAGCCTCTGCAAGGTACAATATACAAATTGCATTTTTGGAAAGAAATAAAACCTCTTCTTTTTTATTACATAAAATCTACCATGAAAAAGCCATGTCGGCGCCATAATTAACTCTTACAGATCTTGGAAGCTTAAAGGTTAAAACAAACCTGCCTAATTGAAAAGTAATACAAAATAATTTTCACGTAAACTTAACTGCGTCATAAACAAAAGCCATCGTAAATTTTGTTCACACTAAATGCCATAAAAAAATTTCTGACGATAACAACACCTTCACATGTCTAAAATTTGTGTTTAAATAAAATTTTATAGAGTTTTTAAATCAAATACTAAAAAGTACTATAAAAGATGACAACAAAAAAGATAAATGATAAGGATGATAAGTTCAAATTTGTAGTTAAAACACTTACACAATGTAATTAACTGACTAAACCTACAAAAAAATATTTGTCAAATACGGCCAAAAAAATATGATTGAGGATGTGGCCAAGGGCTATTATTATTGCCCCTTTTTAACGTCAAAACATCACATGCCTCCAATTTCGACTAATCAATATTTTTAATTTTATTTTTACAAGGTTAAGATGTTGGACTTTTCAGCCAATTCATGAGGTTGGATTCTGTCCGTCCGCCATATATAAATGAAGAAAAATATCTTCGAAAATAGTAAACATAACACAAGTGCATTGTTAGTATTCAATTCACTCTTTGGAACAGTTTTTATTTTAGGCCAATGACGGAGAGATTGCCATTGATTCTCCTCCTTGCTTCACACTTGTTCGTATCAGGTACCATATTTTGCATCCCGCCGATGATTATTTGATTTGTTGATTATTGTTTTCTCTTTATAATCTTGATTTTGTTCGCAGGAGTGTTTTCCACGAGCATCCTTACCATAGAGAACAAATGCAATACCACAATTTGGCCAGTCCTCTTTTCATGGCGGTCACAAGTCTCCACCACCGGCTTCACTCTCAAAAGCGGAGAGGCGCGTGACATACAAGCGCCTTCTTCATGGTAGGATCTTATCTCGGCCAGGACGCTCTGCTCCAACGATTTAACAGGAAAATTCACGTGCGCCACGGGAGACTGCGAATCCGGCGTGACCGAGTGTCGTCGCCATTACGATTGGGCTTCGGTGACTTACGTCTTATTTAGAATCGATGACGACGGAATCAACAGCTATAGCATCAGCGTCGAGTACGGTTACAACCTTCCACTAAAGGTTGTTCCATCAATCCCGACATGTATCAGCTCAGGTTGTATGGTTGACTTGAGCAAGACATGTCCAGATAATCTTAAGAAATTTGTCGGGGGAAATCTAGTCGCCTGCAATAGCGCATGTCGAGAAGACAACTCCCAGGAGAACTGTTGCACTCGTTACTTCAACTCAAAACAAACTTGCAAGCCTACACAGTACGTGCAGAACTTCGGCCGCGCTTGCCCATTCGCCTATAGCTACGCCTTCAACGACAATAATAGCACCTTCACATGCTCAAATTCAACTGACTACGTGATCACGTTTTGCCCCTCCTCCATTCCCAACATCACCGGGTAATTATGTTCCCTCACTCCTTTCTATCTCGTTATTTCGCTTTTGATTGGGTTGATTAAGTCAAACATCACACTATGATACTACACATCTTCGCACTAGGTAGATAGTCATTTGTACTTTGTCAGAAGAATGGAAAACTAAGTGATGATATTTTTTGTAAATACGTAGCTCATCGTTTAAAGGGTAAACAGAAAAAAAAAATAGATAAGTTTTTGCGGTTGACAAAAAATTTGTGGTGTGTAGAAAATAAATAGGTAAGATAAGTCTGCTCTTCACAACAAAATCTGCGGCAATTTATAAATCTGTGTAATAAGAGAACAAATCTTTGACAAAAATAAATTTGTAAAACAAATTTCTAATTAAAACAAACAGTCTACAAATTTGATAACTACGTAAACAAATCTGCTGTTGATTTACCTTACACATTTATTCGACAAATGGCTATTATGCCGGGCTTTTTTTGTTGTAAATATCTTGAACTACCATGGTAGCTAAAATATTTGAATGACATTTTTGTATAAATTGTTTAGTTTAGAGCATGTGAGGTGGATATGAGTCGCGTTACTCCGTTTCATAATATAAGATGCTTTAGAGGTTATTGTTTCATAATATTATATGTTTTCAAGTTTCTATGCAATTTTTAAATTAATCTTATATTTTTTATTATTTATTTGGGTGTGTTGTAGGTTTAGTACGTTTTCATAAAAAAATTAAGTTTTTAGTACGTTTACTATTTATAATAGTGAAAGTAGGTGTGAGAGAGTGTGAAAGAGTTTGTGGTTGTGTGGGGTCCAGTTGTCTGTGAGGGTGAGAGAGGGTGTAAGAGACGTAGGACCCATTTCTGTGAGAGAGTGGGAAATTGTGTCTGAGAGAAATATGACCCATTTTTTTGTGGGTGAGAGAATGAGAGAGGGCGAGAGTGTGCGTGAGAGAGGTTGCGAGAGAAAGAGAATTTATGTGGGATCTATTTGTGTGAGATATAATTTTTGTTTTTTTTTTTAAAAACACCATTTTTTTTTAAAAAACACCCTATATCTTGTTATTCAAATATTTGATAGTATAATTTTATTTTATTTTTTTTTCAGATACAAAAATACTAATTTTTTTCTTTATAATTTGATATGCATTTTATTTTTTTATTATTATTTTTTTTTAATATCACAACTGATGTATATGATTATTCTGTACACATTTATTGTTGGATAGTTGTTAATCCGTACACTGGATTGTTTTGATAAGTAAAAGTTTATGGCTGGATGGTTTTGATCCGTACACGTTTATGGCTGGATGGTTTTGCTGGAAATCATATAGCTAACAATCCAGTATACGGATTAAAACCATCAAACAATAAATATATACAGAACAGTAATATACATCAGTTGTGATATAATATATATTTAAAAATAATAAAACAAAATGCATATCAAATTATAGAGAAAAAAACATAAAAATATTTTGTTTCTAAAAAGTTTTAGAAACATAGAATTATTAACAAATATTTTAATGATAAAAGAGAGAGATGTGATAAAATTTGTTAAAAATATTTAATATTATTAAATAAAATCATCAAACAAAATGCATATCAAATTATAAAGAAAAAAATGTAGATTTTTTGTATCTGAAAAAAATTTCGAAAAAAAATTAATATAATCAAATATTTAAGTAACTAAACACAAGGGGTATGTAAAAAAAAAAAAAAAAAAAAAAAAAGCTACGGTACCACGTTGCTACAGTGAGACACCACCTATTTCTATAATTATGAATAGTAAACGTACTAAACTCTTCATATCTTCCCAAAAACGTACTAAAATTACAAATACCTCTATTTATTTTATGCAATCTTGTTTATGATTGGTTAAACTTTTTAAAATTAGACATTTCCTATTATGCGTGCTTTTAGGTAAAACATCTTATATTTTGAAACGGAGAGTATACAAAAATTAAAATTATTACATGTTAACTGTCTTTCGAGATGCTCTGTTTATTTCTTTTACTTTTCTTTAATAGATTGGTGATAATTTCTTTTTTATTTTTTTGGCAACAGTGATAATTTCTATAAAACATTTCCACTACACTTGCTCTTATAAATAGTGTTTTGGGATTTTAAGAAAGAAAAAAAAAACTCTAGTTATTTCTAGAATCTCTAGAAAATAAGAATTATTCTACTTATTAATCCTAAATTGTAGGCTATTCTAGTAATTATCCCAAAAGAAAAAGTAAGGTAGGGAAGTGTGTTAAGTCAAAAAGTTACGACAGAGTTCGACTTCACTAAATCGTATTACTGTGCATAGTAGAGATTGAATATGAATCGAGATTTGTCGTATCAATGATAATAAAAAAAACAATGTCAACACTATTTTCATATTTTCTAAATATAAAAATAAGAAAAATTAAAATAATTTGTAGAAGACACTAACTCAGTTCTAATGCATGGTATTTTTCATTGATTTAGGTCTAACACAAAATTAGAAAGCAAACACACAATCCACACTAGACTCAAATTCATTCTTGAATTTTACCGAGTAATATACTAGTAAGACTCGAAAACTCAGGTTTTGAAGCATGCTTTTGATTATATGAATTTGAGTTGTTTTGACATCAAAAGATGATATTTGGTGGTTTGGTGTTAAAATAGGATTTCACGGTTTTGTTGCCAAAAACGGATGATGTAGTTTTGATGTATGTGACTAGGCACCAAAACAGAATTATGTGATTTTAATGTATCAACAATATTATATGATCGTCGCGCCCAAACCACGAATCTGTAATTTTTGCGCCAAAAAATAGGATGTGGTTTTTTGACAAAACAAAATTTAGGATTTTCGTGGCAAAACAAGATTCCAGCATTTTATAATATGATAAATCTACATTTCATAGGTTATAGTTGTGTAGATTTATAAAATAGTACTTTGTGTTTTTTTTTGTTTTGTTAATGCAATCTAATAAGCTAATACATACAAATATGTTATTTTCTTGGAAAAACAATACCAGAAGCTCGATGGCTCCATTACCAGAACCAAAACGTAAGTTAATTTTTTTGTTTTATTTCTCCTATACTAATGTATGAGATGTTTATTTTGGTTTTGTTTGATTAATGTTAATCAATAATCATAATTTTTGTTTGATACATTTGGCAGATAATTCTCAACGGATGTTAAAACCCATAATTGGTACCACCTTCATTGCAATCATATCTCTGTTGGCCTATCATGTACATATATAACAACTAAGTTTTGCTTGTTTTATCTTCCAGGAGTCGCAGCAGCTTTACCTGTGTTGATCATTATTATTGTGGTTGCGGTAGTTGTGAGAGCAAAGAATGCGAAAAGAAAAAGTGAATTAAGTGACGAGAACATTGAAGCGGTTGTGATGTTGAAGAGATATAGTTTTCAACAAGTCAAGAAGATGACAAACTCGTTTGCTCATGTTCTAGGGAAAGGAGGATTTGGAATTGTCTATAAAGGAAAACTACCCGATAAGAGCGGCCGAGATATTGCACTGAAGATCTTGAAAGAGTCACAAGGAAATGGAGAGGAGTTCATCAATGAACTAGTTAGCATGAGCAGAGCATCTCATGTTAATATCGTTTCTCTCTTTGGATTTTGCTATGAAGGGAACCACAGAGCTATAATTTATGAGTTCATGCCGAATGGATCGCTTGACAAGTTTATTTCCGAGAATATGTCAACAAAGAAAGACTGGACAGCTTTATACAATATTGCGGTAGGTGTTGCTCGCGGGTTAGAGTACTTGCACAATAGTTGTGTATCCAAGATTGTGCATTTTGATATAAAGCCTCAGAATATACTCATAGACGAAGACTTTTGTCCAAAGATTTCGGATTTCGGCCTTGCGAAGCTCGGCAAACGAAAAGAAAGTATCATATCCATGTTAGATGCAAGAGGGACCGTAGGGTATATTGCTCCTGAAATGTTTTCCAAAAACTATGGAGGAGTTTCACATAAGTCAGATGTGTATAGTTATGGAATGGTGGTTCTTGAGATGATCGGGGCAACAAAAAGAGAAGAAGTAGAAACTTCTACGTCCAATAAAAGTTCAGTTTACTTTCCAGATTGGGTCTATGACGATCTTGAGAGGAAAGAAACCATGAGACGTTTAGAAGATCATATAATCGAAGAAGAGGATGAGAAGACAGTTAAGAAAATGACATTAGTGGGTTTGTGGTGTATACAGAATACTCCATCTAATCGTCCACCAATGAGAAAAGTTGTTGAAATGTTAGAGGGAAATCTAGAAGCTCTACAGGTTCCACCTAAGGCTCCCTTGAATTTACACGTTGTAACAGCTTGGGAAAATGCTGAAGATAGTCTGGAGTCTTCGACACTAAGCTTGTTAGAGAGAAAACCTCCTTCGACTTGCCAATATACTCCAGGCGAGGCAACAAGAATTTTGTGATAATGTTGGGATTTTCTTGTTAAATTCTTGATGAATCTCAAATTTAATTAAGTTGATCTTTAAATTTAATATTGAAATATTTACTGTTTCTTCATCATTCAGTCGCTAGTATTACCCAAAATAAAAGGAACTTTGGGATGTATATGTTATTTTAGATGCTAAAATCTGACATCGTTAGTTGACCAAAAAAAAAAGAAAACTGACATCGTTAGGTCAATTTATGGTTATGGAGTTTTGGATAATTAAATATATACCATATTCTTCGAATGTACGTAGGATTAATTCTACAGAAGTTAATTTTGAAATGAGATTAAGGTTGAAACGTTAGGGAGAAGTTCTTTTAGCTTTTTATATTATCAATTTTTAAGAAAACATTACAAGATTTGATGTTATATCCACTTAGACATATGAAACAAGTAGTAGTACAGAGTTTTGATTTGAGGAGAGAGAGAGAGCCGGAGAGTACTTCCCACAGGTTCAGAATAACATAATTATGCTTGACCATTTAAAACGGATTATATAAAATACTATCACGTAATGAAGGCAAAGGAAAGTTTGGCCGAGTGGTCTAAGGCGCCAGATTTAGGCTCTGGTCCGAAAGGGCGTGGGTTCAAATCTCACAGCAGTCATTTAGTTTTTTTTTCTTCAGACTTTGATAAGATTTAAGCCTAAACAATTTTTTGCAAATTAGTGTAACACATGGATTACCCAAACTAGCATCACAATCTCTCTTTCTCAAAATGAACCACCATTTCATTGCCTTCTGCCTGCTTATTATGTGTCATTGATAAAACCTGTTTCCCCCTTTGCTTTGAAGAGCATTAAGCATCTTTTTTGTCCACTTGTTGTAAACCCTTCATTAATTGCAATACCCGTTTTGTATGGTCGAATCCGGGCCAAATCGTTGTATGGTGTTTTGCGGGTTATTCTAAATGCAAATATGGAAAGATTTTGGTCCATAGCAAAATAGTTTTTACCCATGTTTGATCAGGTTTGGATGCTAAGATAAAAGAGTTGGTAGTAGCCTTGTAGGAATTGGATGAGAGATCATGATAATCTTTATTCTACAATATGAAGAATATACGAAAATGTTATTTTCAGTGGAACTTCAATGGAAATAGTGAAAGGCTAATGAGTGGCCAATCAAACGAGAGCGAATAATTAAAAGGAACAAAAAAAAAAGGAAGACAATGACTTTGATATTATCTAGCCTTCAACAAGTTTCCATCTTATTTTTTTCTAAATATCTCTAGCTAATTCTCTAAAAATTTATTTAACAGTGAATAACTTTAAAAAAAACGGGAACAAAAAATAAAATAAAACGAAGCATGATTTAGGTATTTGGCTGTTTGCTAACCTCAAGTCAAACCATCTTTTTATTTATGAATTAGGGAGATGAAATTCAGAAAATAGTAATAACGAAAATTATGATTTTTGTTTTTCTGTTGTAACGTAATTATTCTGTTGAGCGAATTGATCAAATGAACACGTATACGTATCGTTTGTTTGTTTTTT
The DNA here is from genome assembly GCF_030686135.1 of Camelina sativa. NCBI lineage: Eukaryota > Viridiplantae > Streptophyta > Magnoliopsida > Brassicales > Brassicaceae > Camelina > Camelina sativa. The sequence continues at coordinate 12,815,154 of NC_141890.1, forward strand.
TTTTTTTTTTTTTTTTTGTAACAGGTTTGAAAAAGGAAAAATCGTTCTTATTCCCATTCACACTACAAATGCAATTATTAATCTCGTCTTTCTTGGCAAGTTCCCAAAAATAAATACAATTAGAAAAAGGGTTGTACTGTATTATTTCCTCTATCTGCTTTCTTCCTCCTATTTATACTCACGGTGACTGACTAATTCATCACCAAGATACTAATAATCCAGTTCTTTGGAACGTTTCAATTTTTTCTTTCAGCCAATGGCGGAAAGGTTGCCAATGATTTTCCTCTTTGCTTTACATTTGTTAGTATCGGGTAAGATTTTCTTGATTGATAATACTATTTTATTTTTGGTTGTTACTTGTTTGTTTCTTTCTAAGTTTGATGTTCCTCGCAGGAGTGTTTTCCATGAGTATACTTACCATAGAGAACAAGTGCAATCACACAGTTTGGCCAGTTATCTTCTCATGGAACGTGGACTCACAGGTCTCCCCAACAGGCTTCGCTCTCAGGAGAGGTGAGGCGCGAGCCATACAGACGCCATCTTCATGGTACGGTCTTATCTCGGGTAGGACGCTATGCTCCACCGACTCAACAGGAAAATTCTCTTGCGCCACAGGAGACTGCGAATCCGGCAAGATTGAGTGTCCCGGCTCATACAGTTGGGCTCCGGTGACTTATGTCTACTTTAGAATTGATAATGGTGGCATCAACAGCTACACCATCAGTGTTGAATACGGTTACAACCTTCCAGTAATGGTGGTCCCTTCACAGCGTAGCCGGACATGTATCAGCGCCGGTTGTGATGTTGAACTGAACAAGACTTGTCCAAAAGATCTTATGATAATGTCCAGAGGAACTCCAGTCGCTTGTAGTAGCACGTGCATGGAATCTAATACTCCGGAGACTTGTTGCACCCGCGACTTCAAGTCAAAGCAAAACTGCAAGCCGACGGTATACACGCAAAACTTCGAGCGAGCTTGCCCACTCGCTCATGTATACGCCTATGACGATAATAATAGCACCGTTACATGCCTCAACTCTACTGACTATGTCATCACGTTTTGCCCTTCCTCTAATCCAAACAAAACCAAGTAGAGTTACGTAAGTACCCCGTAGCTGGTTTTATTACAATTTTGCTAGGGGTTGATTACGTCAAACAAACATCACATGTTTTCAACTTCGATTAGAAAATAGAAAAATGTGTTTTCAAGTCAATGTGTATTTTTTTCTTTAGTAATTATAATAAGAGTGAATTGTGTTCCCATCTACAACAAGATATATATATATATATACATAACAACACCTTCACATAACTAAGACTTCCGTATAATCCCTCCTAGTCCCTATCCATCTCTTTTTCTGTTGGGGCCTGCATGGGACGACTATGTCAAACGTTACATGCCTGACCAGTCAATCCTTTTTTTGTCAAAAGAAAGCTTAATGCATTACTAGGTCAAGTTGTTGACTTTTCAGCTAATACATGAGGGCAGATTCTGTCCACAATAGATAAATTTATAACAATATCTTCGGAAGTAGTAAAGGTGCGGAAATATTTGGCTATACTGTCCCCTACTTGATTTGCTTGACGGGGAGTGAAAGAGAGGGAGGGTATGTCGAACTTCTCGTTATTACACCTTACGTTCTTGGCACCTGTTAAAATGTCACTCTTCATAAGCTTAGAAGCCTGGTGGACACAACGGAATCGTTCTGCTTAGTGTCGCTAGAGTTAAAACCAGGTTCGAGATGACTTTTTCTCCCCGATATAAGTTTTCGACTAGTCGATCTAAAAATGTTTTTGGTCAATCTAGATTGTTAAAAGCTAAGTTTAATTGTAAAATGTTGTAAATAAACGGGAGATAAAGAGAAAATCGTTGAATCGCATGGACTTTGTTATCTGCTAATCTTTGATGGCTAATGAAGGGAAAAGGGTATATTTCTACCTGTACTTTTCCAAAAGTGTATTTTCATACTCAATACTACAATATAGTGTCTATTTCAACCTCAACTCCTTCCAAAACTTAAATTAACTACATGAACTTTTCTTTTAGAGTAAATATCAACATTGACTAAACGAAACGTTAGTCAACCGTTAAAGGATATTGACGTGGCAAAACACATGTTTTTTTAAGTTAAAACGACATTGTTTTTGTGAGCACACAAAAAACTAAAATTTTTAAAGATCATACAAATACGGGTCGAACCCAAGACAGTGTAGACAAAAGGAACTGTTATACTAGTTGAACCAAAGACAATTTGGATTAGTTGTTACACACACATATATTTATTATTACATATATATATATATATAGTTATAGATGCATATTTCTCAAACTCCGAGAAAGAAGCGGGACCATCGTGAAGAACCATGGGAAAGAGGGAGGCGGCCAAGAAGATAGATTCGCCGTTGTCAGGACGAGCGCCACAGCAAACCACCGCCGATTTAGCCTCAGATTTTGTCTCTCACAATGAAACCAGTTCAGATCTGTTGCTTGTGTACTAAAGGAAAATTGTCGGAGACGAAAGGATCTGAGCAGAGAAAACAATAGAGTGCCTATTACAGCAACGGCGAGGAGCACTAGTGACCGGAGAGGCAACCGTGAAGCAGATCTGTGGCGTGTACTAAGTGGCAATACATATATTTGTTTGTAAGTTTGTAACATTGAATTGAAATTGTCTTTGGTTCAAATGATCTAAACCCTCCCTCATGTCTTCGTTGTCTCAGGTACGAACCTTCAAAACTAAAGAGTGTAGAATTTTTGGGATTTTTTTAAATTTTCGTTTTTGTGTGATGACGAAACGACGTCGTTGTAACTAAGATGCCATGTGTTTTGCCATGTAATTATCCTTTAACGGTTTGACTAACGTCTCTTTTACTCAATGTTGATATTCACTCTAAAAGAAAAGTTCATGTAGTTAATTTAAGTTTTGGATAGAGTTGAGGTTGAAATAGATGGGCATGTTCGTTTCATCGCCGCAAGTATCTGCGGTTGCGGCAGTCACAGCTATTGTTTTTCGTTTGGTTGCCGCAGGTACTTGCGGCGTGACGCTGCGACAAACGCATCTTCACATTTTAAACGTTGATTAGATGCGGCGATTAAAAATGTTGTGTTTACCGCTGTTGCTGCCGCAGCCGCAACCGCCTGCGTCGATGAAACGAACATACAAACTATATTATAGTATGAGTATGAAAATACACTTTTGGAAAAGTACTGGTAGAAATATACCCTTTTCCCGGCTAATGAAGGTGTTGTTAGCTTGGGCTCTCTTATTCCCAATTATCTGCTAATATAATAATAACACCTTCACATGCCCAAGTAAAAGAGCCCAAACTGGTAAATCAAATAAGAGAGCCTAAAGTCCTAAACTGGAAAAGTTTCCATTTTTTTGATTTAAACATGGACTTTGTTGTCTACTAATCTTTGATGGTTAATGACTTTTGGTTCAGTTGAATATATGCGAAATCTGACACCAACACTAAAACAAATGTGATAACATAGGATAATGTCTCAGAAATCTGTCTCTGTTGTTCTTGTTCATAGTATTGATTTTCGATTCTTATAATTAAATAAGGTACCAATCTTTAGCAGGCAAATATTGTTAGTACCAACTCACTCCTCGGAAATTCTACCTAAGGTGTTATTAACACCTTAATCTTATTTCGTCTGCCCATTTCAAGAAAACACATAACCCAATTCTTTCATAACAAAACTCCTAAAACTGCATCGATGGCCAATGAAATGAGGTTTATTCAAAGGAGAGGTTGCACCTTCAATGTCTCGTCGGATTCAGCAGAGACGAGCATCTCACAACCTAAACTGGAAACGGTATTTGAAGAAGGATGTGATAGTTTTGCGGTCAAGGCCCCTAAACGGATTGTGATATTTCCTCCTCTTCTACTCTCAACGCTTTTGTAATTTGTCCAAGACTGTTGATTTGCTTCTTTGATTTGTAAGTTGAATGTGTTGTTAATAACAAAATTTATCCATGATTTTAGGTCAAGAGAAAGGGTTCAAACTTTAAAGACCCGGGTTTATTTTTTTTACAAGAAAATGTGTTTTGCATAGGTCAAAACACCCATTTTAACCATGTTTTTCAAGAGTTATATATTGGCCAAAGACCCATAAGTTGTCGGCATAATTTGATATCATCTCGTTTTGTTGATTTCGGGGACGCGTTTTTGCATATGAACGATGAAATGCCCATTTGTGAACGATGGACATGTTAAATTGATGCATTTTGTCAAAAAAAAAAATCGTGCCACGTTAAGAAATGTCCTATTTGACCAAGAACTAGGAGAATAAAACACGTTATAAATTGATGTTTGTGAATCAAATGACCAAATTAACACTATAAATTGAAACAAAGACATAAGGTTATATATAAAAGAACTCTTTTGCTTACTGTTCATACATACATTAAACTACAAAACTCTTTTGTTTAAAGAAATCAAACAACACGATCTTGTCTATATATGATCGCCGGAACAAGAAGAAACAAACGATGTCGTTGTCCTACGACGACTCTGTAATGTGGATCTTGATGATTAAAATCATCGGACCTTTCTTCGAAAATGGTCTCTAGTGTCGGAGACAGTGAACATGTCCGGCGAGAAATCACCGGCGCCGACGCCATTTCATTTCCAGATAAGAGTCTTCGTATTACTAATTCTAATCTAACTGATAAGCATCAACATTCCTTACTCAAATCCCACAATTTTTTAGAATCTCTGAAATCTCTATTGTCATCTCATTACATAAATTAAAGCAAGTACATGTGAGTTCTTACCTTGGTGTATCGATCAGTGGCATATGGACTCTGTTCAAGCCAAAATATTCTTCATACATCTCCTTTCCTCTCCCTTTTCTCACTTCAAAAGAGTTGATTTCTCCCAATTTTTTTTTTTTTAAACAAAGGTGTAAGCGAATACCGGGGTCATTGGTAATTTACCTACCCCTTGCTTCCAAGCTTTGTGTGATCATCTGACTCAAGAGTAGAATAATGAGGTCACAGGTAATTTACCTACATCTCTAAACTGATCAAAATCATCTCATCTTTTATTCTCCTCTCTTTTTTTTTTTTTCTGATCTCTTTTTTTTTTAAGTACTGAAGGGAAGAGAGAGGGGAGACATACTTTGAAAAATTGCACAGTCTTGTATGGCCCGAAGAAGAATTCAAGTCCACTGATTTCCAGCCCCAAAGTAAGAGATTAAGTCCGGTTAAAATCCTGATAAAAGTTGAGACAACGTTAGATCAATCAGATATCCATTGAATAAGGGCTTTCGGGATTGTTGATAAGGCTCATAGTCTTTCTAAGCTTCAGTTCTGAGATCAAGCGTAAACAAATAATCATTAGAGTGTTAGCCAAATAAGAGAAATCATTAGTCAAGATCATAATTCCCAAAGATAAAAAGAAATTTTTTGAAAAATTTGACTTGACTGACACAACTGAAACTCAAAAACAAAAACTTAGTTAGTAGACAACCTCCCCCAGACTTAAACAACACTGTCCCCAGTGTTATCAAGTAAGAGGAAAGCAAAAAGAAACAAAAACGTATTGAAACTTGTAATGAAAAGATGAACTGATTCTCGGGTTACCCAGCGGTGTCGGCCGACACCATTTCAGTGTCGATCGACACTCATCACAAATGGTGTTTTGTTGGCCGAAACTCCTTGTTAGTTGCAGATAGTTGTGTTGATGGATCAATCCTTGGATGATTATTCTGTTAAGAAGCACTCAAACACAAGTTAAAAGCAACATGATAGATAGACAATTCATAATTTCAAACAAAAACTGACTCAATGCAAAAATGAAAATGACTCAAAAGGAAAAGAAAAACCTAGAAGTGGGTTGCCTCCTACTAAGCGCTTGTTTTCAGTCATTACCTTGACTGTGTTGAAGCTCAGGCATCGGGTGGATCAGAATGTGGCAGTGAATGCCTCCGAGAAAATGTCCTCTTCATCCAAGGTGGTGTATAAGCAGTAGAAGAGTGGGGTATACCAAGGACATGAGGAACCGGACCAGGGCGGGATTTAGGGATGGGTTTGCTTCTCTTATGTCCTGCAAAATCATCAACAGAAGAAACAAGCGCTCTATGATAATCTCGTGGTTTGGTTAACTGCAAAACAGTTTTTGTATCTTTGAAATTCTTATTGATGATAGGAGGGGGTTTGGGTGAAGAAAATGCATACCTTGGTCTTACCTGAGGACTCTGGAGTGTGGAGTTGGGAGGTTTCTGCTTGGGAACAGATTTCTGACTTGAAGCATAGAGAATGTCTTGCGAGTTCTCAGTTATGGTCAAGTGTGGGCTCGGTCGTGGAGGGGTGTCGACCGACACCCAGTTGGTGTCGATCGACACTGAGCCTGATGCTCGAATATCAGAAACTTCCTCAACAGAATAAGTTTGTCCATCAATAGTAGGAGCCCTCCTTAGCTTATCCATCTCAAAGTTCATATCCAAACCATCCACATTCAGTGTTATGTGTCCCTTCTGCACATCTATAATAGCACCAGCTGTAGCCAAGAAAGATCTTCCTAAGATGAGAGGATCTTTAGGCTCTTTATCATACTTCAGCACCACAAAGTCAGTGGGAATCATGAAATTTCCAACCTTAATTGGAATATCCTCTAAAACACCTTCAGGAATTCTTCGGGAGCAATCAACTAAGATAAAAGAAATCTGAGTTGGCTTGAATTCTGTCATCCCAAGTCTCACAGCAACAGAATGTGGCATCAGATTAATACTAGAGCCAAGATCACAAAGTGAGTGAGAAAACCTTCCTGATGAGATTGAGCAATCAAGTACAAAGCTTCCAGGATCTGGTAACTTCTTTGCAGTCCTACACTGAATTTCTGCACTGTCTCTCGCAGAGACTACCACTTCTTGTTTCCTCTCTTTCCTCCTTTGAATAGGCTGGTTCAACAGAATTGCACTAACATCCTTAGTTAGCAAAGCTCCTTCTTCAGGGCTCAAACCATTGGATACCATTCTTTTCACATACCGCTTCAGTGGTGGTGAAAGCTTTACTGCATCAATCAAAGGCATCTCAATCATCACCTTGTCCATCATTGCCTTGCATCTAGCTTTCTCCATCTCCTGCTTGGACTTTCTTGGCTTAGGAAAAGGAATCTTCGGTTTGTACACCCTCAGCAGCTAGAACCTGAGATTTTACAGTTTCGGGTTCTGTCTGAGAGGGGTGTCGACCGAAACCCAGGTGGTGTCGATCGACACCATCGTCTGAACCCGAGAATTTGGTCGATTTTTCTCCCTGTTCTGCAGAAACAATTGCACTAGCATCTTCATCTCTCACTGATATAGCATTACAAGCATGCTTGGGGTTTGATTCAGTTCTTCCAGGAAGAAAACCCTCTTGCCTTTTAACAGACCCAGCAGTCTGTGCCACTTGACTCTCCAATTGCTTAACATATACATTCAGTGCATCAATCCTTCCAGTAAGCTCTGTGTAGACATTATCAATCTTCCCATTGAATGTCACTGTCATATTCTCTTGTCCCTGAAGAAGCTGCTCAAGCATGGCTTCCATTCTACTCTCAAAAGGAGTTTGTGGAGGTAGAGACTGATAGGAAGACTTCCCATAAGTCCTTGTGAAGTTGTTCCCTTGTTGCTGCTTCTGAAAATCAGGCTTAGGAGTGTAGCCCAAAGAGTTCCCACGGTAAGGCTTGTTGCTTTGCTGATTACCGAATCTCTGACCCTGATTTCCATAGACAAAGTTGACATCTGCTTCTTAATTCCCTATCTCAGGTTGTGGCTCAAATGTCTCAACTTCAGCACCAAAATGAACCGATTTCTTACCGACCAGGAGATTAGGAACTGAATCAAGCTTAGCATTAACAAAAGCTAGCTGGTTTGAATCAAATCCTCCATGCAATCTCTTCCTTTCAGTATCTGCTCTCTTAGTGCTATTGCTGGAAGCCAAATTCTCAATCAAAGCTTCAGCATTTCCATGGCTTGCAGCATCCAAAGCTAGCTGATATTCCCAGTTAATTCCTCTGAAAAAGATGCTTAACAGCTGCACCCTTGAAAAACCATGGTGTGGACAGTCCCTCTGATAAGCTTTGAATCTCACCCAAGCTGCTTTGAAAGCCTCATCTGATCTCTGTTTGAAGGAGGACAGCTTGACTCTTAGCTCATCTGACATTGCATCATCATAAAAGTAGTTGAGAAAAGACACTTTGACTTGTTGCCAAGATGTCAAAGATCCAGCTGGTAACTGCTTCAACCAATGAGATGCCTCTCCTGCAAGTGAGTAAGGAAAGAGTTTGCAGTAGATGTAATTCTCAGTCACTCCATTAGCCTTGATACTGGTCACAAGATCCTCAAAATGCTCAATGTGGTCCAAAGGCTTCTCATTGGGCAGGTTAGAGAAAGGTCTCTGCCCAACTAGTTGAAAGTATGCAAAAACGTGTTAGTTGAAAATAAAATGAAAAATTTAGACAAAATCAAAAACTCAAATCTAATGGTAGATCAAAGAGTCTACGGCAACGGCGCCAAAATTTGATAAGCTCAAATTAAAACCCTAGAGCTATTCTCTCAAATTAAGAGATTACTGTAGTACTTAGGGGTCGAATTCCACAAAGACTCAAGTCTACACAATAAATTATAGAGTTTTTTTTTAACTATGCTAAATAGATTAATTTAAAATTGAAATAACTATTCAAAGTATTAAATAAAAGTTGTTGTAAATTCAGAATATCAAAAAGCTAGGCCTAGGGAATTTCTCAGGAAATTACAAATTATCAAATCAAGAAATAATTAGGATTCAAGCAATTAAGAACAGATCTAGAACTCTAAACACCTTTGTAAAATAAATCAGTTCTCATTGCAAATATTATCTAAATTTAAAACCAGAAAATCCAAATCTCTTTGCAAAATTATAGGTAATAAATCAGCTTTAAAAATAAGTTTAAATTATTCACAAAATCACTAAATCAAATCTCTTTGCAAGAAGTAATTTTGCTCATCAAAAGGTTTTATCAGGAAAATCAATTATATTCTCATATCAATTTATTTTCCTAAAGTATTAATTCTAGGTGATCAATCAAGAATTAATGTGAAGAACAACCTAAGATGAAGATCTAGAAAGATAATGAATCCTAAATAAACAGATCTAATAAATCATAAAATCCCTGTGAAAAACCCTGACCCTAACAAGCAAACTACTCAGACATATTCAATGAAGAACAAAACATAATTCTGAATAATAAGCAATTGAAATTAAAAGAGTAAAAGGGAGTTCAAAAATTCTTCTTCTACAAAGTAGATCTCTCTCTCTCCAAAGCTCTCAAAATCTCACAGGGTTGCAGGAAAATAAAACTTGCTAGAAAATAACTTAAGGGTTTACAAAACCCAAAAACACCATAAATATGTCCTAAAACACGTCTAGGGGCTTATGTTGCAAATATGGAAAAATTTGGCTGAATTTGTAAAACTTCCAAAACTTGGCTTCTCTCGCAGACAAAACAGGGTGTCCACCGACACGAAGGTGGTGTCGATCGACACCATCACTCTTCATCGATTCCAAATTCTCTTCCTTAGCTGAATTGCTCCAAAATCCCTTCTAATTGCTCCATTTTGCTCCTTTCATGCCAAAATCCTAGAAAACCTGTTAAGACTCTAAAACATCCTACAAAACAAATAAAAAAACTCTAAAAGACTCATTATATCATGGTTAAAAACCACAAAAACCATGATATATCACTAACCATTGTAAGTTTTTAAGTAGAATCAAGGTGACTTGTAGAGTATGAAGAGATTTGTGAGGGAATGTAGTATCGAACAGAGACTGAAACAGAGTGTAGAACAGAGTGAAACAGAGTAAAGAGAGTAGAGAGAGTTTGAGAGGTTTGGAGTGTAATGGAGAAAGAGATAATCTCTTTTTTACTTGATTTAGATCCTAGTTACAATCTAGATATAGACATATACAATACAGAATATTCTACTAAGATGCTATGCACAATTACATATAATGAGAGTGACATCTCCTTAAGCTAACATGTGATCTTGGTTTGACTTGCTTCCCACTTGCTTACTCTCACCAACGGCTCTATGGAAGGATCTCGAAGTATTGGTGATCATTGGAGGTTGTTCTATATGGACTGGACTCGCTAAGCCTCCAATTCGTACGGACGGCCCAACTTGAGGAGTGTACGAACGTACGTACATTGGTGTGAGTTCTCATACCCCCCCCCCCCTCAAGCTTGATCAAGAGGATCAATCAAGCTTGAACTCATGAACACCCAACTCATTAAAAACCTTAGTGTAGAAAACCTCTTGGGAAAAACTATACATAGAGGAAAAAGAGTGTAGGTGCCATATTGGGAATTTATGGCCGAGTAAGGTCTTTAAGACCAAGCTTGGAGTGAATATACTCACATACTTGTGGGCTGGCTGCTTTGGTGAGTACATCGGCCAACTGTTCGGAGCTTTCAGTGTGACATGAGAGGACAACTCCGAGTTTGATTTGTTCTCGAACTTTGTGACAATCAACCTCGATGTGCTTGGTCCTTTCATGGAACACCGAGTTTGTTGCTATATGAATGGCGGCTTCATTATCACAATGCATTGTGATTGGCTTTGATGATTCAACTCCAAGATCCTTGAGAAGAGCTTTGAGCCACATCAATTAAGTAGTAAGTTTCCTCATGGCTCTATATTCTGATTCAGCGCTTGATAGTGATACAACTTTTTGATTCTTGCTCTTCCATGTGACACGGTTGCCACCTAGGAATGTGCAGTAGCCAGTAGTCAAGCGACGGTCTTCACGGTCTCCGGCATAATCGGCATCGCAATATCCCACATGCTCAGTGCTATCATTGCGCCCCATCCAAATGCCTTGTCCTGGTGAGCCTTTGATATATTTGAGTATTCGGTTCACCATGTTCCAGTGGTGTATGGTTGGATTTTGTATGTGTTGGCTGGCCTGATTCACAGCAAAACAGATGTCAGGCCGTGTGATAGTGAGGTATATAAGTTTACCTACTAAGCGCCGATACTGTTTGACATCTTCGAATGGAGCTGCATCGAGCTCCCCCCTTCCTTCTACCTTGTAGTTCTCCTCAAGTGGTGTTCATACTGCCTTTGAACCTAATTTACTTGCTTCACTTAAAAGATCAAGAGCATATTTCCTTTGTGATAAAAACAATCCCTCATCACATCTATATACTTCAATTCCAAGAAAATATTTAAGTTCTCCTAGGTCTTTAATATCAAACACAGATTTGAGGAAATCTTTAGTGTCTTAAATTCCTACCTTGTCATTCCCTGTGATGATAATATCATCTACATAAACGAGAATGACTATGATACCTTTGTTGCTTGGCAATGTAAAGAGAGTGTGATCGGCCTCTGATTTGCGAAATCCTCTTTCAAGTAATGTGGTGCTTAACTTATGGTACCACGCTCTTGGAGACTGTTTCAGACCGTAAATCGCTTTGTTGAGTTTCAAAACCTTGCCAGGACCAATGGTGTCTTCTAAGCCCGGTGGAGGTCGCATATAGACTTCATCTTCAAGCTCACCTTGTAAGGACGCATTCTTAACGTCCATTTGCCACAATTCCCAGTTTAAGTTAGTTGCAAGAGATAGAACCACTCGAACCGTGTGGAGTTTAGCTACTGGTGCAAACATATTAAGGTAGTCCTCCCCATACGTTTGTGTGAATCCTCTTGCTACAAGCCGAGCTTTATAGCGTTCGATCTCCCCGTCACTCTTGTATTTGATGGTGAAAATCCATCTTGATGTAACAGCTTTCTTTCCCTTGGGTAGATCAGCCTCATCCCAAGTTTGGTTTGAGATCATAGCATTCTTCTCAGCACTAACTGCATCATTCCATTCTTTGTGGTCTTTGGCTTCTTCATAGCTCTGGGGAATCCAATGTTTATCGATTTGACCGAGAAACGCTTGATGTTCAAAGGGAAAGTGGGCAAGAGTGCATACGGCTTGGATAGGATGAGCAACATCCACATTATTGTAGAAGATATGCGGGTTTTTCCAGTTGGTGGGAACAGATTTAAGTCGTTCACTTCTTCTTAGAGGGATGATGTCTTCTTGATGATCCTCAGCAGTGTCATCTTCATTATCGTTAGGCATCTCGTCTTCTACATTGGAGACATCATTCACATCGACTGAATTATCTGCATCAGTTGCAGGTTGTGATGTATCCTTTGTTTTTGTTGCAGGGGTTGTGTCTGCACTTCTCTGATTCCCTGTGTCTGATGGAGTAGATTTGTCGGAGTTAGGTGTGATTCGAGAGTTGTCGACACCAAGTTTCTCAAGTATGATGCGAAGATTCCTTGCACGATTAGATGGTGAGGTGGACAGATCCTTGAGATTGTCCCAATCCTTCTCATCATAAAATCCTTGAGATTCCACAAACTTGACATCGCGGGAGACTAACACTCTCTTTGTGTTCGGCTCATAGCACTTGTATCCTTTTTGGGTTGTAGAGTATCCAATGAACATGCTTTTAACACTTTTGGCGTCGAGTTTGTCTCGTTGTTCACCTGGTTTTAGTACATAACAAACACAGCCAAATACACGTAAGTGATCAAAGGTGGGTTTCTCTTTGTTCAATACTTCAAATGGTGATATGTCATGAAGAAACTTTGTAGATGTTCTGTTGATGAGGTAGCAAGCAGCAAGGAAAACATCTCCCCAAAACCTCTTTGGAACACATGTATGGAACATCATGGATCTTGCAACCTCCATAAAGTGTCTATTCTTTCTTTCAGCTATACCATTTTGTTATGGTGTGTAGGGGCAACTTGTTTGGTGAATAATGCCATTGATAACTCTCTAATTTACACGTTTTAAGCATCTCCTTTTGTCCATATTTTGCATTGTTTTTACCCTAACCTTAGCATTTTTAGGTCATTTACTGTAGGAATCCACATTTACGCCATTTAGGGTGTTGCATTCTTGCATTTGCATATTTTGGATGAAAACAGGTGCTTAAGAGCCAAAAATGGGGAGGAACAAGGTCGAATTCGAGCATGTATCCGAAGGAGCTATGGAGTAGGAAGAACAATCCGAACACCAACCCGATCAAGGAGGATCTAAGAACAGACAGAACAATCCGAGAGCCTACCCGAAGAGTAACCTGAGCTCATCCTCGTGCACCCCATCGAGCAGACCCTCGGGCAGGACTGGGAAGCTAGGGTTAATGGGTTTCCATATATAAACCCCCCCCCTCTTCTTCCTTTCGCCCTAGCACGCCGCAGACCCTCAAAACAGAGAGCGAGAGCTTCTGGGAGAGAAACGGAGCGACTCAAAACTCTTTCTACACTTTGTTAGGATTTAATTTCATTTATTTTTATATTTTCGATTCTATACTCTTCCACTTTACTATATTTTTAATATAATGCAATTTTCTTTTATCTATGCTCTTGTTTTTTCTGCAATGAGATCTGAATAGTGAAACAAAGTTTCTAGGGATGGGATAGATGATTTTGTGTTCTTGATCGGTTAGGATGTCTTAGCTTTGATATTTGTGTTTTATAAATTCCCTTCTAGATTGGTGATCTTGATCCTATCAACAGACCGAGAGGTTGAGATTAGATATGTAGATGAAATGCTTGAATCAATCAATGCTAGAGATTTACTCACTTAGCCTAAGAGATTAGATGAGTAAGGGGTTTATTGACAATAATGAATCGGTTTGTATTGCCTGCTTGGTCATGTTTCTCCAACGAGAGTTGGGTAGGGGAGGGATCAAGGTTGATTGTTTCTATCACAAGAGTGATTTAACAAGATTTTAGAGATTCATTGTCTACGGAATATTTGCTTGAGGCATGTAGGACATCCATATTGGTCAGGAACACTTAGGAGTCGATTACTCCATCCTTAGGAGCTTTCGTATTTAGATTGTTTACATTTTATTCATAACTCGATCCCTTACCCGAACAGGTACACGATCACCTGCTTTGATTATACCTTTGAGCTGTTCTTGCCTATCTTGTTTACTCGATCACCCCACCCGATCCTGTACTCGAATGCTTGCATCGAGTGCTGAGGTCGTGTGGTTCTTGTTTATTTGCTTTATTTTGTTTATTTTAGGATTGTTAGATTAAACCCAACTATTGCTTGGCTTGACTTGCATAGTTCTGATTGTATCTTATCTGCTAGCATAACAACCATTTGGATTGATAACCATTTGTACTACAATTGCATAGGGAATTGATACCGTGGGTGAAAGTCCTGTTATCAAATTGGCGCCATTGCCATTTGGTTGAATTTCATTTGCTATGTTTAGGATTTCAGCACTTGCTAGATCAAGTTCTATCTTCCATTTTGGTTCGGTACTGACTTGTTTACATTCGTGTTTGCTTGTTTTGCATTTCAGGTACAAACCCGAGAACCCACCCGACCAGTCACTCGATCACCTGGATCGAGTTGACCCTCGTGTACTCACTCGGTCGACAGACCTATGCTACTACGTCACAACAAGTTCAGCAACCGCAAAACACCAACGATTGAGGAGGCGATGAATAATCAGAATGGTCCACCAGCTCCTCAAGCAAGGACCAACATAGGAGCAGGAGATGCTCCATCTACTCACACTCAAAGGAATGGCATTGTGCCACCTGCTGTCCAGAACAACAATTTTGAGATCAAGAGTAGCCTCATCCAGATGATACAAAGCAACAAGTTTCACGGACTGCCAATGAAGGACCCATTAGACCATCTGGATGAATTTGATAGGCTCTGTAGCCTCACCAAGATAAATGGAGTTAGTGAGGATGGATTCAAACTCTGGATTTTTCCATTCTCTTTGGGAGACAAAGCACACATCTAGGAGAAATCACTCCCCAAGGAATCCATCACCACTTGGGAAGCGGGTAAAAAGGCGTTTCTAGCCAAATTTTTCTCCAACTCGAGAACAGCAAGGCTGCGAAATGACATTTCCAGTTTTGTTCAGAAAAGCAATGAGACGTTCAGTGAAGCTTGGGAACGTTTCAAGGGATACACCACCAGATGCCCTCATCATGGATTCGGCAATGCTTCATTGCTAAGTACACTATATCGAGGAGTGGTCCCAAAAATATGGATGTTGCTGGACACCGCAAACAATGGTAACTTCCTCAACAAGGATGTCGATGAAGGTTGGGATCTCGTTGAGAACTTAGCTCAATCTGATGGGCATTACAATGAGGAGTACGATCGCTCTGTGCAATCTACTGGAGAGGAAGATGCCAAGTACAAGAGGGACATGAAAGCCCTAAATGACAAGTTGGATAAGCTGCTAAGCCAGCAGCAGCATGTCCATGCCATCCCATAGGAAGAGCAGTTACTCCAACAAGATGGGGAGAATGCTCAGCTAGAGGATGTAAACTACATCAACAACCAAGGCGGTTACAACAAGTGGTACAACAACTACAAACCAAACCCGAACCTGTCCTACCGTAACCCCAACGTTGCTAATCCACAAGACCAAGTCTACCCATCCGGAGTTCAAGGGAACCAAAGCCAGCAAAAGCCTTTTGTCCAATACAATCAAGGCTATGCTCCTAAGCAGCAGTATTCTGGTAACTACCACCAACCCATTGCACCACCTGGATTCCAACAACAACAAGGCCCGCAGAACCAATCCCACGAAGAGGACCTCCGCGGCCTAATTCAGCAAATGATTCAAAATCAAGCCTCGACTGCTATGGACAACGCGAAACGGTTTGCGGAAATGAGTAACAAGATCGATTCTGGATACAATGACTTGACTGCCAAGTATGATTCGCTCAACACTAAGCTGAGATACCTCAAGGGCAACCACTACCCAAGACATTTTCCTTGATGATGATTATGAAGTTTACCTCACTGAGGACAGTGATGTTCAAGATGGGGAGGCTATGGATCATTATGGGATGAATGAGTATAAGTACTACAAATCCGAGTATGATTCCGAGCCTTTACCCGAGGAGACTGATCGAGTCAATGATCGAGCACTGGTTCAAGAATCACAAATCGAAGAACCACCCGAGGAAGGACCCGATGACTCACCCGATGATAGTGATCGAGTAGATGTTCAAATGAGAGCTCAACCTCAACTGCCTGTAGCAGCAAAAGGGGAGCTAAAGGAAAGATTCAATGCTGCACTTGACATCCAACTGGAGGCTCCTGCAGAGCGTATGGCCAAGCGAAAAGCTCCACCTCCTAAGCTCTTACCACCACACGAACTTCAAGAGGAAATCTCCAAGGAGGCAGTTCAGCTGGAGATTGGGTATGAAATTCTCAGGAGTGGAGTGTGCTTAGATCCTGAATTGCGAATCGAGGAGAAATTGGAGGATCCTGGTTCTTTTACTCTGCCATGTTCAATAGGTCTTAGGATTTTCAACAATTGCTTGTGCGATCTGGGAGCTTCAGTCAGCATCATGCCGCTATCAGTTGCTAATAAGATGGGTTTCAGCAGTTTTAAACCGAGTTGTCTGTATTTGGTTCTAGCTGATAGAACAATCAGACATCCGATTGGGATCCTGGAAAATTTGCCTCTCACGATAGGAAGAGTAGAAGTCCCTACTGATTTTATGATGCTTGACATGGATAAGGAACCATATGATCTACTGATCCTAGGGAGACCATTCTTGGCAATAGTAGGTGCAGTGATTGAGGTGAAACAAGGCAAGATCAGAATTGAGCATGGAGAGCATTTCAAGATGGAATTTGATGTCAAGAAAGGGATTAAAATGTCAACCATTGATGGTCAAGTTTTTTCCACTAAGACAAAGCAGAGAAAAGTCAAGCATCTTGAAGAAGTCAACACTATATTTGCGGTGGAACCCGGACAAGACTTGGAGAATCCATTGAATCAGCCTGCTAAAGTGGAAAGGATTCCAGAACCTTTCCCTCCTAAATCCCATGTTTAAAGAGCATGAAGAGTCAAGCTTAGTGACTTAAAACAAGCTCACTTGGGAGGAAGTCCCAAATGTATCATTTATTTTGTTTTAATTCTTACTTATTTATTTGATCTTATTTTCTATTTTTGCATATTTACATTTAAAAAAAAAAAAAAAAAAACAGAAAAAAAAAAAAAAAGATAAATTTTGGGGAACCCGAGGCTCTACCCAAATGCGTACCCGACGCGCCTGGTCGTGTTCCCCATCGAGTGGCGAGTGGAGTCTGAATTCCACATCCCCAAGCCCACTCTCGGCGAAGCCTAAGTTGAAAACCCTAGAGGCAGCCACTTCTATTTAAAGAGGACTCTCTCTTCCCCAAAACAAAACCGATAAGTCCTAAAAAATTTTAAACTTCTTTCATCTTACTTTTTCTCTCTCTAAAACTCGAGTGTTCTGAGATTTTTGGGAACTAACCCTATTGATCTCGAGTTTAGCTTTTCTTTCTCTTTATGGATTCTACCAATGGCACCAAAGATGAAGACCTACCAAAAGAAGGGGAGCAGATCAACCTCCGCCGCTGCTAGAACCGGAGGTGAGACCGCCGAAACTCGCGATTCGCAAGGAAAGGGAGACGTTCCACATTCTCAACCGTTGGCTGGACGTTTCGCATCCCCAATCCGATGCTCAACCCGATCCGCCACCCGAGAGGATGCTCGAGTAACCGATCGTGTAGAGACCCGTGTTCTCTGTCCCGATCTTGTAGCTCTCGCAGTCCGTCGATCTCCTCGATGTAGGGACCTGTCTACGTCCGAGAGAACTGTTACTGACCCTATGGAGGTCGATTCTGATGCTGGTGGAGGAGAACCAGAGGAGAACCAGAGGAGATCCGAACCTCGCGGTTAAGGAGTAGAGCTGCGGTTGCAAGAGGTAAGAGACCAGCCTCTGAAAGGGCTGAGAAGGTAGCTGAGAGAGCAGCGGAAGAAGAAGATCGAGATTCAGAGGAGGAGAGCCGTGACCGAGAGGAGGAGCAGAGAGAACGCACACGCCAGGCTTCGCGGAGGCTGAAGCAGAAGGAGGTGGAAACTCCGGCGAAGCTCTTCAAGGTCCTCCGCAAGATGAGCTTCGTTGGTACCCGCTTTCCCCACCGAGAAACGATGAAGCAATTGGGCATCGCTAGAGACGTCGAGTTCCTGTTCGACATGTGCCACCTGGGCAAGATGATGCGAGCCAACCTCGAGGCTTATGAGGAGGAGACTATACACTTTCTATCCACGCTGCGGTTACACTTCTTTGAGGACCACCCGACCCTACTACCCGATGGGGGGATCGGGTTCATCACCTTCTCCGTGCGCAACAAGGAGTACCGCTTACATTCAAGGAGATGGAGTAGTTGTACGGTTTCAAGGCTGGGACTAGAGAGAACATGAAAGTGAGCAAGGAGGAGATGAAGTCCCTATGGCTGACAATAGGCGAAAAGCTTCCTTACAAGTTTACAAGCTCTAAGTCTGCTCAAATAAGGAACCCTGTTTTGAGGTATTTTCACAAGTCCCTAGCATGCACTCTTTTTGCTAGAAAGGAGACTGGGAATGTGAATGACATGAGCTCCAGCTACTAGACATTGCCTTGTGTGGAGTATTAGACAATGTTAGGGATGGTACACCACTAGTAGGAGATGTTGCGGATACTAGCATGGTCTTTGTGCTGCTCGATCAGTTCCTCTACCTGAAGTCTTGGGCAATGAAAACTGAGAGAAGGGATGGAGCTGGAGAGATATCCATTGAGGATTGGTCACACCAATTTTGGTAGCTTGCGATGTGCCCCTAAAGGGAGTGGTTCATGAGCCAAGATGGCTATACATCGACTACCTCACATTGGCGAGGTTCCTGGCTTATGAAAAGCCAAACGACATGCTGCTCTTCAAGTTTGTCCATACAACTACCGGAGCCAGCCAAATGATCCTACCCAACGTCATGTGCACCAAAGTCCGGCTAGGGGACAACATAGACTTCACACCACCTTTGGAGGAGCTGTACAATCCGGAGGAGGAATCCGAAGCTGAGGGAGAGCAAGCTAGGCAAGAACAGGGAGACAACTCGGATGAGTATGATTTTGAGGAGTATGTTTGCTCCCAAAAGCAATCTGTTGGGGTGAAGGAAGCTCACAAGAGGATCGGCTGGTTGAAAAGGATGAACAAGTTCCTAGCCAAGAAGGTAAAAGACCTCACTGGCTCAGTGAAGGTAATGGGAGGACAGATCAAGGAGCTGCAAGACAAGGAAAGCTGTGCCTCAGCTCCCACTTCGGCTTATGCACCCTCATGGATGGGAAGAAGCGGACCATTGGGAGGAATCCGAGGATTACCACCTCCAGAGCCTCACAGGGCATCCTCCTAGGAGCCCCAAGCAGAGGAGGATGTCACCAGACCAGATAGATCGCAGAGAAGCCACTCGGATGCCTATCCGATGCATAACCCGATGGGGTACACGATGCCCTATCCGATGCCACCTCCGAGCACACATCCGGGTGACCACTCAGGTACTTTCCCTCCGCCTTACCAGATGCCGTATCAGATGCCCTACTCGATGCATCCTGCAAGCGGCTATACGGGTGATCATTCTGGACCTCTTCGACCATACCCGTCGTACTACCCGATGCCATACCTGATGACCTTCGCGAGCACTTACCCGATCAACCTCTCGGATGCTGGTCCAAGCAAGTCGTCCGTGCGCATAACCGAGCTCTCGGATGAGCGAATCGCAGCACCTGCTGAAGCCGGTGGCGACCCTGGTTACACGTTGGCGAGTATGGAGGCTGCCACAACCTCCTTCTTCACCAACCCATGAGGTACCACATTCATCCAACCTTTGTAAATAACATTGCATTTAGTTTAATTTCATTTTGTGTGATTCTTGGAACCTTTTTCAGACTTTTATTTACAGAGGGACTGTGTAATTTAAGTTTGGGGGAGGGTCCTAGAATGTATAAAACATTTTGTTTTATTTTCTTATTTTCTTATTTCAAATTTTTGCATGCTAGTTTTATTCATTTGAGTCTGCATCTATTTGCATTGAAAAACCCAAAAAAATTGAAAAATTAAAAAAAAAAAAAGTGTGTTCATGTAGTTGCATTATCATATTAGGATTGAGTCTAGATTGCTTCATATAGGATTGTTGCATATGCATTTTAGGGGACAATGATTAAAACCACATTGTTTAATGTCAAACCTTAGGATTGAAGCTATAGCCCTTAATCACAGTTCATTGTTGCTAGATCAATCTTTGGGAAAAAATGAAAAAATTTTGCTTAGAACCTTATGTATTTTGAATGCTTCCTCCACTTGCTTGGACATTGAATCATTTCTATATTATTGGACTTAACCTGAACTTAAATTCTCTTGCTTATGGAATTTGAATACTTGCTCATGGTAACTCTAAACTCGGGTTAGCACTCCATTTTTACCAATCTTTTCGTTTAACCCGATTTGTTTTTTCCTACCCTTGAACCCAAACCTTTCTTTCAAACCTTGTTGTGAATTGTTGAGTGAGGCATTTTTATTGTGCTATAGGTTATGAAACCTTGAGAGTATTGAGAACGACAAAGAACTAGCTCTTGATTTAGCTAAGTTAGAATCATTTGGACTAGCTAATAGAATCGGTTTTGAAAGATAGGTGGTTAGCATGTTTATTCGGGATGGGGTTGAAAAAAAAAAAAAAAAAAGTCCCTAAGGTTCAGTTCAATTAGCTCTAAATAAAAAAAAAAGATCTTGCTATAGTCTCCTAGAAAAAAAAGAAAAAAAAAATATATATATATATATATATATACATATTAGGAATTTAGCAAAGAAAGAAAAGAAAAAAAAAGAGCTAAATGATTAAAGTTTAGACTTTAGGGATTACAAAACAAAAGGGGAGTTAAAATCAAGGTCGTGGGTAGTTTTGTTCTAGAGGGTTTGATAAAAAAAAAAAAAAAAAAAAAAAAAAAAAAAAAAAAAAAAAAAAAAGATGAATGAGAAAAGGGTAGATTATCAAGAGTTAAGCTTTGTATGCCCAAATTGTTCTCAATCTTAGATAGTTTTCACAACTGTCTAGCATTCCTTCTTTTGAGAGAAAACCACCCAAAGAATTTGTTTGAAGTCACCTTACCAAAAAAGTCTTACCCTTGAAACCGATTGAGCTTGATTCACCTTCCATTTGCAAGAATTCGCCAAACACTTTAATGAATGTAAAAGAGATGTTCTTTGGAATTCCAAGTCCTTGCTGTTAGTTGGAGGTTGAACTAAATCGATGTATGGTGATAAGCATAGAAAAATATTTGTAAGTATGTTGATTGATCTTAGCACCATTAAACTATCTTTAAGGATTATAACTTGAATCATTCGCTTAGCTTCAAAGGTTATGAGTCCCATTTTAGAACGACACCCTCCTACTTCCTTGCTAGAGGACTAGCAAGATTTAAGTTTGGGGGTCTCATAACTCTCTAATTTACACGTTTTAAGCATCTCTTTTTGTCCATATTTTGCATTGTTTTTACCCTAACCTTGGCATTTTTAGGTCATTTACTTTAGGAATCCACATTTAGGCCATTTAGGGTGTTGCATTCTTGCATTTGCATATTTTAGATGAAAACAAGTGCTTAAGAGCCAAAAATGGAGAGGAACAAGGTCGAATCCGAGCATGTATCCGAAGGAGCTATGGAGCAGGAAGAACAGTCCGAACACCAACCTGATCAAGGAGGATCTAAGAACAGACAGAACAATCCGAGAGCCTACCCGAAGAGTAACCTGAGCTCATCCTCGTGCACCCCATCGAGCAGACCCTTGGGCAGGACTGGGAAGCTAGGGTTAATGGGTTGCCATATATAAACCCCCCCCCCCCTCTTCTTCCTTTCGCCCTAGCACGCCGCAGACCCTCAAAACAGAGAGCGAGAGCTTCTGGGAGAGAAACGGAGCGACTCAAAACTCTTTCTACACTTTGTTAGGATTTAATTTCATTTATTTTTATATTTTCGATTCTATACTCTTCCACTTTACTATATTTTTAATATAATGCAATTTTCTTTTATCTATGCTCTTGTTTTTTCTGCAATGAGATCTGAATAGTGAAACAAAGTTTCTAGGGATGGGATAGATGATTTTGTGTTCTTGATCGGTTAGGATGTCTTAGCTTTGATATTTGTGTTTTATAAATTCCCTTCTAGATTGGTGATCTTAATCCTATCAACAGACCGAGAGGTTGAGATTAGATATGTAGATGAAATGCTTGAATCAATCAATGCTAGAGATTTACTCACTTAGCCTAAGAGATTAGATGAGTAAGGGGTTTATTGACAATAATGAATCGGTTTGTATTGCCTGCTTGGTCATGTTTCTCCAACGAGAGTTGGGTAGGGGAGGGATCAAGGTTGATTGTTTCTATCACAAGAGTGATTTAACAAGATTTTAGAGATTCATTGTCTACGGAATATTTGCTTGAGGCATGTAGGACATCCATATTGGTCAGGAACACTTAGGAGTCGATTACTCCATCCTTAGGAGCTTTCGTATTTAGATTGTTTACATTTTATTCATAACTCGATCCCTTACCCGAACAGGTACACGATCACCTGCTTTGATTATACCTTTGAGCTGTTCTTGCCTATCTTGTTTACTCGATCACCCCACCCGATCCTGTACTCGAATGCTTGCATCGAGTGCTGAGGTCGTGTGGTTCTTGTTTATTTGCTTTATTTTGTTTATTTTAGGATTGTTAGATTAAACCCAACTATTGCTTGGCTTGACTTGCATAGTTCTGATTGTATCTTATCTGCTAGCATAACAACCATTTGGATTGATAACCCTTTGTACTACAACTGCATAGGGAGTTGATACCCTGGGTGAAAATCCTGTTATCAGCCATGGTTAGCCAGATGTTGTTTGAAAGTGTGACTTGTGTACTCCCCACCATTATCTATTCTCAAAATTTTAATCTTGGCATTATAATGGTTAGTCACATAGTTTTGAAAGTTAATAAATGCTTCAAGAACCCTATCCTTAGATGGGAGCAATGTTAACCAAGTATACTTAGACTTTTCATCAATAAAAGTAACAAAATATTTTTGATTTTCTCTATATAAGCAAGGAGATGTCCATACATCCGAATGAACCAAATCAAAACAATGATCATAAATTGTCATAGACTTAGGAAACACTGATTTACAATGTTTACCAAGAATACAAGCCTCACATTCATCATTTTGAAAGACATACTTGGTAACATAAGTTCTAAAGCTCAAAAATGGGGATATCCTAGTCTAGCATGCCAAATAGCACTATTAGCTTTAAGAATAATGGAGCTCAAACAAGATGATGAAGTAGTGGATATGTTTGAGTCCTCAAGCACATAGAGGTCATCTTTTGAGACTCCTTGGCCAAGCACTCTACTTGTGTCAATATCCTGAAAATGTACATTGTTAGGACCAAATATTGCATAACAATTTAGATCAGTAGTATCTCTCTTGACTGATAGCAAATTTGAAGTGAAACTAGGCATGTAGAACGCTTTAGAGGTTTTGTCAAATAATTTTAGGTTTCCAATTCCTTTTACTGGAACTTTTTCTCCATTGGCTATGATCGCATTTCCATTTGCTGTTTTAATTTCACTAATCAACTTAGAATCACTAATCATGTGATGAGATGCACCAGAATCAACGATAAGAGGTTTGAAAGAATTTAAAGTAAGGTAAGAGTTATCGGACGCCTCTTTGAGGGCTTTGATGAGAGCGTCTAGGTCCGACTTCCTCACCAGCTCCGAAGACGCCATTAAAGCAGCTCCATTACCCTCCGGAGTGTGGCCATTTGATATGGGAGTTGTTGTTTCTCCCACCATGTTTGCTTGGTGAGCTCTTGGTCCTCCACGAATTGGTCCCCCACGATTGATACGAAGATGGGGATGAAGAATCCAGCATCGGCTCTTGAAGTGACCAGTCTTCTTGCAATGTTCACAAAATGGTGGATTCTTGTCTTCATGCTTGAAGTATCCTTTGTTTGCAGTAGAAATCTCCACCTTGTTGGCTGTCACAAGCTCTCCTTTGCTTCCAAAGAGCCCTATAGAGCCATGTTCTTTTTGAATCTGGTTACAAACATCATCAAGGCTTGGAAGTTTGTCTGACCTCAAAATGTGCTTGATGAGGTCGTTGTAAGAGGGGTTTAGTGTCAAGAGTAGGCCAAAAAATTTGTCTTGTTCACGCCTTTCGTTTAGGACCGCCGGATTAACAGTCGCAGGTAGAAGCATTTCTAGTTCCGCCCAAAGAGATCCGAACTTGCCAAAGTGTTTGGTAAACTCCATATCCTCTTGATTGAGGTTGTTGATGGCGCGTTTGATCTCATAGATGTGGTTGACATTTGTGACATTTCCGAACACATTTTGAAGTGTGTCCCATAGATCCTTTGCGGTTTCGCAATATGAGTAGGCCTCAAGGATAGCTTTTTTTGTGGTTCTTGCCCACAATAAGTAGTTCTCGCCTTTGAGAGTGACTGGAACAATCAAGGTTTTGGTGCTCTCCATGATCAACTGACCGTTGGTTAAGTGAATTGTCCAACGGGTAAAGAGAAAGAAATTTTAAGAACTCAACGAAAGAAATAAGAATTCTGGTGCGGAAGAGTTTGGTGGGTGTAAGAATCAAAAGAGAGGAGTGTTTTGCTCTGATACCATGTAAGTTTTTAAGTAGAATCAAGGTGACTTGTAGAGTATGAAGAGATTTGTGAGGGAGTGTAGTATCGAACAGAGACCGAAACAGAGTGTAGAACAAAGTGAAACAGAGTAAAGAGAGTAGAGAGAGTTTGAGAGTTTTGAAGTGTAATGGAGAAAGAGATAATCTCTTTTCTTACTTGATTTAGATCCTAGTTACAATCTAGATATAGACATTTACAATACAGAATATTCTATTAAGATGCTATGCACAATTACATATAATGAGAGTGACATCTCCTTAAGCTAACATGTGATCTTGGTTTGACTTGCTTCCCACTTGCTTACTCTCACCAACGGCTCTATGGAAGGATCTCGAAGTATTGGTGATCGTTGGAGGTTGTTCTATATGGACTGGACTCGCTAAGCTTCCAATTCGTACGGACGGTCCAACTTGAGGACTGTACGGACGTACGTACGTTGGTGTGAGTTCTCATAAACATGATGACCTACGATCTTCTTTTTTAGTTTCTCTCGTTCTTGAAAATGTTTAAAGATCGAAAAAGTTCTTGAAAGTATTCGGATTTCTAATAAGTTTCAATGGTGAACTTGGTCTGTCTATATAGAGACTAAACTAGAGTTTAATGCACGACGACAAAGAAAGAAAAAACAGATGGATCACCAAAGGAAAGTGAACTCGATTGTAACACCTATAACCGAATTAAACCGGATATTAATTATAAGTTATAATATTGAAAGCTAATTTAAGTACTAATTTGACCAAAAAAAAAAATTTAAGTACTAATTAGAGAGACATAAGGTCACCAATTCGGGCCCAACCAAAGTGGTAATAACTCAGTACGGAGAGTATTCCCACCAGGGTTCGACAACTATATTGGTACTGATTGATTGAGAGACAATTCTCTCCGCATTTGGGAAAAACGCTTACGCATGCTTCCGCAAGGAGGCTCAACAGATGATCCCCTTTGTTCTGAATGTAACTTAGGGGGCGACTCTTGTCTATCTAGAAAGATCATAGTCTCTCTGGTTGGCGATTTGAGGTAATCCAAATTACCTTTTTTGAGGTAATCTAAATTATCTCTTTTTATCAAACAAAAAAAATAAATTTTGATTCTCATTTTTGTTTCTATCTTTCTCTTTCTCTGTTTCCATGAAATATTTCTTTTAGCCATGAGATTTTGTCGTTAATCATGGTTTAATTGTAACTGTAACTAACTGCTGTTTGAATAATAATAATAATAATAATAAATTAGAAGGACGAAGATGACATTGCTGTGAGCCTGTGAATATGAAGAATAAGATGTTTCAATGGTCATATCTCAATAGCTTGTTTCTTTGTCTGAAGTGTTTATGTGATTTGTGAACAAAATAATCGTTTCTTTAATCATTTATAATTGGTAGGATATGGTTTCTCGTCTCTTTCGTTTTAAGTGGTTTTATGAAATTGTGAAAAAAATTATCATTTTTCTCCAATGACCTTATTTAATTATCATCTGTCGGCATGATATATTGATGAAGCGTTGATTCAGAAGTTGTTGCAAATTTGAGAAGAAACACATAAGAACAGAAAAAAAAAATCACCGCTGCGGAGTGCAATAAAAATTAAACTTTGATGGCTTAGTTTACCATTTTTCACCCGATGAATGAGGTTAACTACCAGTAAAATAGAGCTTTATGCACCAATTCAAGCCTGTTCAAAGTGGTCGAGTCTCTCAGCTGAGAAACACTCCCACCAGGCTTCTATTTGACATACGAGCATTACATCTCGAGAAAATCTTCAACTGTCCGGAGGATAAATTCCACCAAAAAAACGTTTTTTTGGTTAAACAAAAAAACGTTTTACATAATAAGCATCCTATTTTAAAAGAATTTCAATAGAGAGAAGTGTTATGAAACAATAGCCAAGACCTTCAATCTTCTATCTTCTTGTCCCAAACCAATTATACGTAATTTTTTCTTTGTTTGACCCGAGATATCAAGCGAAGGGAGTCGATTTCGAATTGTACGATCAATGCTTTTGGTAAGAAAATCTGGAATGTTTAGGCCTAGCTGGATATGTGCGCAATCTGACACAAACACGCATGATAGTTGTTGTTAGTGATATCTTTACCAAAGAGAACAAATGCGACCACGCAGTGTGGACAACTTGGAAATTATATATTTCATTTTTTATTCAAAGTAAGTAGTTGTTAACTCTTTTCAAATTTTTCAACCAAAATAAGAAAAAGAAAAAAAAATCTTTTCAATTTGTATTCCTACTTGCTGACTAATTTATTGCTTGTGAACTTTTTATAACTAAGACACCAATTAACTCCACTAACCCAAAAACAACATCAGCAAGAGAATTGGAACGTTTTCTATTTTTCTTTAAGGCCAATGACGGAGAGGTTGCCATTGATTCTCCTCCTTGCTCTACACTTGTTCGTGTCTGGTACGACCTTTTTACGATGATTATTTGATTTGTTGTTTTAAAAAAAAAAAAAAAAAATCTAATCTCTTAAGCTTGTTCGCAGGAGTGTTTTCCACTAGTATCCTTACCATAGAGAACAAATGCAATAAAACAATTTGGCCAGTCATCTTTTCATGGCGGTCACAAGTCTCCACCAGTGGCTTCACTCTCAAGAGCGGAGAGGCGCGTGCCATACAAGCGCCGTCTTCATGGTACGGTCTTGTCTCGGCTAGGACGCTCTGCTCCAACGACTCAACAGGAAATTTCACGTGCGCCACGGGAGACTGCGAATCCGGCGGGATCGAGTGTCCCGGCTCATATAGTTGGTCTCCGGTCACTTATCTCTTATTTCGGATCGATGACGGTGGAATCAACAGCTATACCATCAGCCTAGAGTACGGTTACAACCTTCCACTAAAGGTTGTTCCATCAATCCCGACATGTATCAGCTCAGGTTGTATGGTTGACTTGAGCAAGACATGTCCAAATGATCTTAAGAAATTTGTCGGGCGAGATATAGTCGCATGCAATAGCGCATGCCGAGAAGACAACTCCCAGGAGAACTGTTGCACTCGTTACTTCAACTCAAAACAAACTTGCAAGCCTACACAGTACGTGCAAAACTTCGACCGCGCTTGCCCATTCGCCTATAGCTACGCCTTCAACGACAATAACAGCACCTTCACATGCACAAATTCAACTGACTACGTGATCACGTTTTGTCCCTCCTCCATTCCCAACACCACCAGGTAAATTCACAAGCCCTGCTAGACTCCGATCAGTTTTAATTAATTCTCTATTGCGTAGGTTGATTAAGTCAAACATCACACTACATATGATTACATATTATAATATGTAGATAGGGTTAGGTAGATAGTCATTTGTAGGAAAATTAAGGATGATGATATTTACGTAAATAATGTAGTCCATTTTCCTCCTTTGTTTTAAGGAAAAAAAAACCATTATATTATGTAAACTGACGTGTTATCGTATAAATCAACCAGTATGTTTAAGACTTTAATTAAGATTTGCGTGGCCACTCTACCCACTTGAGAATTGAGAATACAGATGAGAGCAATCTATAGATATATTTTCGCAAATAAAACTATTACAATTTCAATTTTTACTATATATGATTATTCTTTTTTTTTTTTTTTTTTTTCTGTCTATCGGTTATAAAATAAAGTCAACTAGGACTAGCGATAAAATATCTTATCGAAACGCTGGTGTGATAAAATATCTTATCGAAACGCTGGTGTGTATGGCAATTAGCGAGTGCGTTAGTTGGAAGACCAAAAGAATCAAAATAACTTTTGTAGTTTACGTAAAGACAATTTTGGAAAACCACCAAAATAAATAATAAGGATGGACGAAGTAAACTGGATTATCCTGATATTTTTGTGGTATTTGTGATTCACTCTACATTTTCCAGATTAGTTTTTACTCTACAACGAATTTGATATAGATATTCGTAAAAATCTGGATATTGCGCTCGATATCTGATCTCCTTGGTATTGTTATTATGATTATAGAAATTTTTCAAATTCAACAGAAATTTTATACCACTCGTAGAAAAATTATTTTTCTTTCTAATAGAATTTTAAATACTTTTAAAATTAACTGATTAGTGTAAATATGTAAACAAGACTATAGTTTATCATTCATTGTTCAAATTAACGTTTGACATAAATTTTTAGAATATATAATAGAAACTAGATAGTCCAATGACACACACATATGTATCTTTATAGAATACTAAATGCTACTTTTGAAAAAGCAATGACACCAATGCCATTTTTACAGTTGTATTAGTGTCTTTTACAAAAAAAAACTAAATGGTAGTTGTCTTTTGGTTCAACGTTGAGATAAAAAAATTTACATATAAAGCTTGTAACTCAAAATTACAAAGCAAATACAACACCACTAGGCTCAAATTCAATATTCTTAGAAAATCAAAATAAATCTTGATTACTAGCTTCACTTAGCTCTAGTTACTGAGTTATAAAATAAGTTGCTCAAAACTCATGTTTTGGCGTCTACTTTTGATTATGCAATACTAGTGCCCAAATTCAATTATATGACTCTGAGAAATTCCCCTGTTTCGATATCACATGGTATCTGGCGATTTGATGCCAAACAAGATTATACAGTTTTGGCGTCAAAGTGGGATTTCACGGTTTTGCTGCAAATTGGATCCCTCGGTTTTGGCATTGAAACATGATACTGTGATTTTGACACCAGTATACAATTATGCGGTTTTGGTGTCTAAACTCTAAACAAGATTATGTGATTGCCCCAAACCACGAACTATAGTTTTGGAGCCAAAACAAAATTATATGTTTTTTGAGGCGAAACAAATTCTAGGATATTGGTTCCAAAACAAGATACCAGGATTTAATAGAATAATAAATCTAAAATTTATGATCTACATTTATAAAATAGTACTTTATATTTTTGGTTGTTTTGGATGGAATTTAATAAGCTAATCCATGTAATTATGTTACCAGAAGCTCGATGGCTCCATTACCAGCAGAACCAAAACGTAAGTTTATTTTTTGTTTTATTATATTCCTCCTATAATAATGTATGAGATGTTTATTTTGGTTTTGTCTAATTAATGCTAATCAAAATTTTTGTTTGATACATTGGCAGATGATTCTCAAGGGATGATGTTAAACACCATACTTGGTACCACCTAATTCAATGCAATCATATCTCTGTTGCCCTATCATGTACATATAACACCTAAGTTTTGCTTGTTTTATCTTCCAGGAGTCGCAGCAGCTTTAGCTGTGTCGATCATTATTGTTGTGATTGCGATAGTTGTGAGAGCAAAGAATGCGAAAAGAAAGAATGAATTAAGTGACGAGAACATCGACGCGGTTGTGATGTTGAAGAGATATAGTTTTGAGCAAGTCAAGAAGATGACAAACTCGTTTGCTCATGTTCTAGGGAAAGGAGGATTTGGAATTGTCTATAAAGGAAAATTACCCGATAAGAGCGGCCGAGATATTGCACTGAAGATCTTGAAAGAGTCGTCACAGGGTAATGGAGAAGAGTTCATCAATGAACTAGTTAGCATGAGTAGAGCATCTCATGTTAATATTGTTTCTCTCTTTGGATTTTGCTATGAAGGGAACAACAGAGCTATCATTTATGAGTTCATGCCGAATGGATCGCTTGACAAGTTTATTTCCGAGAATATGTCAACGAAGAAAGACTGGAAAGCTTTATACAACATTGCGGTAGGTGTTGCTCGCGGGTTAGAGTACTTGCACAATAGTTGTGTATCCAAGATTGTGCATTTTGATATAAAGCCTCAGAATATACTCATAGACGAAGAATTTTGTCCAAAGATTTCGGATTTCGGACTTGCGAAGCTCGGCAAACGGAAAGAAAGTATCATATCCATGTTAGATGCAAGAGGGACCGTAGGGTATATTGCTCCTGAAATGTTTTCCAAAAACTATGGAGGAGTTTCACATAAGTCGGATGTGTATAGTTATGGAATGGTGGTTCTTGAGATGATCGGGGCAACAAAAAGAGAAGGAGTTGAAACTTCTACGTCCAATAAAAGTTCAGTGTACTTTCCAGATTGGGTCTATGATGATCTTGAGAGGAAAGAAACCATGAGACTTTTAGAAGATCATATAATCGACGAAGAAGATGAGAAGATAGTTAAGAAAATGACATTAGTGGGTTTGTGGTGTATATAGAATACTCCATCTGATCGTCCACCAATGAGAAAAGTTGTTCAAATGTTAGAGGGAAGTCTAGATGCTCTACAGGTTCCACCTAAGGCTCCGTTGAGTTTACACGTGGTAACGGATTGGGAAAATGCTGAAGATAGTCAGCAGTCTTCGACACTAAGCTTGTTAGAGAGGAAATCTTCGTCGACTGGCCAATATACTTCAGGATTTTCCAAAGAGGCGGTTTAAGATTTTGTGAAAGAGAAACAAGGTATTTCATAATCCTCGTAAACCAAAGGCAACAAGAACGTTGTAAAATGTTGGGATCTTCTTGTTGGATTCTTGATGAACTCATTTTTTTTTGTTTTATAATAAATACTTACTATTGCTTCATCACTCGTTCGTGCGCAAGTATTACTTCAAGCAATCGAGCCGGCACTTGTACTTCAAGATAGATGATGTTCATCAAATATATTTATTCCAAGAAAAGATCTAGAAAATGATTGCTAGTTTAGTAGATTAACCAAATAGTTTGCATGTCCTAGAATGTATTTAGATAGGAAAAATGTACAATAGTAAGATTATTAAAATTGCAGTGTAAGTTGCTAATCGTCACAACAATCGTAATTTTGAATATGAAACCATCCTATCCTATTAGGTTAATCAATAAAGACCTTACTTAACCTACTGTACTTCTTTACGGTTAATTTGTATACTAATTTTATATAATGACTCTCAAATTCATATCATCGTTTTTAAATACACCGAGCCAATTCAGCTGATTCGTTTTTAGTTAAATTAAGAAAATATCCAAACCTTCAATACTAAGTAAAATTAGTAAAGTATGTTACATTTTTATCTAGTCTTCATATCATAAAATGTAGCAGACAAAGCTTTTAGTTAGGTGGTTAAATATCATCATCAACCTGGATTGCATCATCTCTTAGGCCCTACTCTACAATTAATATAAAGACGATCTTATCAGATATACTAAAAACTACATAGTTAACTAATCTGAACCATGGTTAAATACAAAGAAAAAAGAAAATAGAAGAGACATGATTCGTGAAAGCAACATCATTTAATATCTACACTACAAAATGGACCGAGTCTACCATTTAACATTACAATAAGTTGATTGAATATAACTGAAGGTAGTGATTAGTGAAGGAAGAAAGAAAAAAATAGAGTCAACCCGACAACAACAGCTACAAAAACCAAACTGTTAACGTTTGAAATCGTCAACCTTTAAACTATTATTATAAATCTCCCGAACCGACAAACACAACGCAGAATTATATAATTAACACTAACGAACGTAGTTTAGGTTCTAGTAACCCTAAACTCTATACAAATCAGGGAAAAAGTAAGAGAAAAAACATTAACACAATATA
Source organism: Camelina sativa (assembly GCF_030686135.1). Taxonomy (NCBI): domain Eukaryota; kingdom Viridiplantae; phylum Streptophyta; class Magnoliopsida; order Brassicales; family Brassicaceae; genus Camelina; species Camelina sativa. Next base: position 12,847,208 of record NC_141890.1, read on the forward strand.
GGTCATTAGAGTGTGTTTGGTCAGATGGGGGAGAGGAATCCATTTATTTTCTTCCTTGCTTCACATTTGTTCATCTCCCGTATGACTTCTTTTCCTAATTGATGGTTCATCATTTTTATTATTGATTTGTTAAGTCTTCTTTAATTTCTTACATATTTCGTAGGAGTGTTGTCAAGGACTATCATAACCATAGAGAACAAATGTGATCAGACTGTGTGGCCAGTAATCTACTCATGGAACTCGCAAATCACCACCACCGGCTTCACCCTCAAAACAGGGGAGGCCCGTGACATCAACGCGCCTTCGTCGTGATACGGTATTATTTCCGGTAGGACGCTTTGCTCCACCGCCGCAGGAAATTTCTCTTGCGTCACTGGAGACTGCGACTCAGGAAAAATCGAATGTTCTCTTGATGATTACGGTTGGTCTCCGGTGACTTACGCCTACTTCAGATTCGATAACAAAGGCGGTTCCGACAGCTACACCATAAGTGTCGAATACGGTTATAATCTTCCAATCGTGGTGATCCCGTCGCAAAATACTAGCACATGTATCCCCGCCGGTTGTGTGGTTGATGACCTGAACAAGACTTGTCCAGAGGATCTTAAGACGTTCTCGGGAGATAAGCTAGTAGCTTGTAGTAGCGCGTGTCAAGAATCCGGTGAGCCGGAGATTTGTTGCACCAATGATTATAAGTCCAAAGAAAATTGCAAACCGACAACGTACACGAACAACTTCGAGAGTGCGTGTCCACGTGCTTATGTCTATGCTTACGACGAGTATGTCAGTACTTTCACTTGTCCAAACTCAACTGATTACGTCGTCACGTTTTGCGCTTCTTCATTGATTCTCAACAACACTACTAACAGGTGAATTCCCTCAATTACGAGTCTCAGTTCATTTTTTACTTCGCTTCTTCGTCAAAACATCACACGCTTCTCTAACATCCAGTTTTCGACTAACAACTTTGTTTTCTCTTAGGTCTTTTAGTTATCAAATTAGTATGGAATTGATTTTCAATATTTTCACATATATTAATAAAAAATTAAGTATAATACTCTTTTTTTTTTTGTAAGAAACAATTTTCATAACTCTAAACAATGTAATTTTCAATTTTTAGTCAATATTTTTTTGAGTTTTGTATAATCATATAAATAAATGTAAGGTTTCACTCTCTCTTTATTGGTCCACTTGGCAATGCAATTTAAGAAAAAAAAATATTTATAATTCAACACAAATTAAAAACAATTAATCTTCACATTTAACTCACATATTATAAAACTGAAATCATATAAACTTCCTCTATAATTATGCATTAACTTTATTTCTCCACTAAGTTGTATTAATTAATTGTATTAGAACAAAATAATAAATCAGAAACAAAAAAATATTAATATTAAAACACAAATTAAAAAACAATTAATCTTCACATTTAACTCACATAATATAAAACTGAAATCATATAAATTCCCCCTATAAATTATGCATTAACTTTATTTCTCCACTAAGTTGTATTAATCAATTGTATTAAAACAAAACAATAAATTAGAATTGTAACTCTCATTTTCCTACATGTAATTTTTCATCACTTCTCTTCCTATAAATACTCATTATCTTATTCTCTTAGTCTCACACTCTTTCATTATCTCATTTTCTTCCACTATATCTCAAATCTCTTTTCTTTTCTTTTGTTTTATTTTGTGTTTTTTTTGTTATTGTTGTCGTATGGGTTTAAAAAAATCAAATCAAATATCATTGTAAAAGCTTAGTTTTAGAGTTTGTATGATATGTATATCTTATATTGTTTTTTTTTTAATGTTTTAAAAGGTTTATCTCCATTGTCTATTTTATATTAACATCTTATAAGTCATTATTTTCATACTTTCTTACAATATTCACCACCCAATAAGATCATGAAGTTGAAATGATCCATATCTAATTATCTATTATGTCTCCGGTTATCTCAAATATTCATGTATTATTTTTAATAATTTATAAAGATCAATATAATATTTAAAGATGAATATAATTATCCATTTATAAAGTCTATTTTATTTTGTAAAGTGTATCAACTCTATTTATAAAGTCTATTTTGTTTTGTGATCCAATAGATAAATATGGAAAGATCAATATAATATTTATTTTATTTATGATCTGAGGTTTTTGAAAACAAAAAGAACATAATTAAAAAAATTGGTCTTTGTGTTTTAATCAAAATGAAAAATGATCCTAAAAAGAAATCATATTTAACTGGAAGTGAAATATAAAAAAATATATAATTTTAAAAATACCATTTAACCAAATTCTCTAAAGATGAAACCATTAGTATGAAATCTAGCACTATAAATTAAATTGATGAGTGAAAAACAAAAACAAAGAAAACCAAAAAGATATAAGTTATCCTTGGGATTTTAAAAATTCTTGAGATTGAAGTTCATATAATTTTATAAGAAAACTAATTTAGTTTGTCACTTCAAAAGTAATATTTTCATTTTGAAATATTATGTGTAAGTGTTGAGTTTATATCAACAAACAACCAAATCATGTGAATTTTGATTAGGCCACTTGGTATTCCTTTTATTTTAAGTTATAACAAATTAAAATATTTATGTATAATTAACTCACTTTTAAAGGCATGTAACTCCATTTAACTCTACATTTAACTCAAATGTAACTCCTATCCAATAATTTTACATTAATTCATTCATCCTACTAACTTATTTATCTTTCAAAAACAGTTCAATGTACTTCCCAGATTGAATCTATGAAGATCTCGAGAGGAAAGAAACCATGAAATATTTCGGAGATCATATAGTCGAAGAAGAAGAGAAGATAGTGAAGAAAATGGCATTGGTGGGATTGTGGTGTATCCAGACCAATCCATCAGATCGTCCACCAATGAGAAAAGTCGTTGAAATGTTGGAAGGAAGCCTAGAAGCTCTACAGGTTCCACCTAAGCCTCTACTGGATTTACATGTGGTAACGGCTTGGGAAAGTGTTGACGAGAGTCAAGAGACTTGTTTCTCGACACCAAACCAATTAGAGAGACCCATTACTCTTTAAGATATTCTTAAGCTTTTCTTCAAGACATATAGGCATGGTATGAACTTGGGGTGTGTAAAACTTAAAAACTTCAAATAAATGCTAAGATTAATCAAGAACTCACGTATTGATAAAATATGAAACAAACGTGGTCTTCTACTAAGATTGATTTTTCTAGTTTTCCCTTGTACAATATATGAGTTCAAATCCATAAAGTATATAACTTGACATAATATGTATAAAGTAATAATATTAGTATTGTTCATAACTATATTGAGAAGTGTTTAGCGTGCGAAACTGATGAACGTAGATTATCATATTGAAAGACTGTAAGTTTGTAACTCCCAAATGTTATTTCTATTATGAACAAGTAAAGATATATATAACTAAATATGAATGTGTACTGTCACAAGAAAGAATCTCTGTGAGCCATTTGAAACTCACATGCGGTTAGTAGCAGATCTTGCTCTGGCCACTGATCTCGTGTAGAGTTCTTCGTACTGTGTAGCCGATGATCCCCAACTGAAATCTATACTCATCACTTTCTCTATTAGTCTTATCCATTTATCTTCATCATTCTTGTAGTGATTGAATGCTCGCTCCAATGCATGATTGAAACTCTGTTTTAACATTTTCTTTTTCAGTACATATAAACTGCACCACTGTTTTCAGCTATGAAGAGCAACGACAGGTGAAGATTTGAAAAGAAGGGAGAATCGTTAAGTTACCTGTTCGTCCGCGGTTTGAAATGTAAATCCGTTTTGAAATTGGGCTGGTATTGTGTCATCATCGATGTCAAAGACACTGCAAAAAGATTGAGAATAAGAAGAAATGTATTTTGAAACCAATGTCATCTGAAGGTAAGTAATGTTCCTGACCAGGTCTTAAGTTTTGGTTTTACCTGTCGTTTAAGCCTCCGGTTTTTCGCACAATTGGAATGGAGCCATATCTCATTGCGATCATCTGTGTAAGAGAGAAAGAATCCGACAATGAGTAGCCGATATTTAGTCACATCAATGGTTTGGTTTCAGATCATGTTTTGTATTTATACCTGAGTAAGTCCACAAGGCTCAAATATTGAAGGGATGATGAACATATCAGATGCTGCATAAATCGTATGAGACAGAGCTTCATCGTACTTCAGTAACAACCGGACATGATCATGGCTCTTAAACTGTTGTTCAATACCTTCAAATTCCCTCTAGAAAAAACCAAAATCAAGAAATTTGAAATTAGATAGACGAAATGAAGAGGGAGAAGCTAGTCAGTATCTGAAGGACCAGATCGGTTACCTGAATATGTGGAACCGGGCTAGAACCAAGAAGTACAAACTGTCCACCTAACTCTAATGTTCTGTATATGGCATGTCTGATTAGATGAACTCCTTTCTGTGGTACTAATCTTGTTATGCAACCAACCTACACCAAAATGAATGTATTATAAATTAACTGAATCTGTATGCTCAAGACTCTCTCAGCATTCGCGGAAACATGAAATTACCAGCGGCCGTTTTGACTCGGCTGAAGAAAGTCCAAGTTGCTTTCTAAGGGCGTATTTGTTTTCTTCTTTCCCTTGTAGATCTTTAACATTGAACTGAGCCTTGAGGAAAGGGTCGGTGGCAGGATTCCATGAATCCGTGTCAATGCCATTAAGGATTCCGATGAATTTCTTGGAGTGAAGATTAAGCGTTGAATGGAGTCCTTTTCCTCCCTGTAAATACATGTTAGTTAATAAACATTGAAACAAAATACCAAAGCAAATTCTCTACCTCGGATGTTCGAACTTCTTGTGCATAAGTAGGGGACACGGTTGTTACAATATTTGAGAAAATTATAGCACCCTGTGAGCAAAAGGAGAAAGAGACATGAATAAGGGTAAAATGTCTAATATTTCTCTCGGTTTATATTGGCTTTGTAATCATTATTTACCTTCACAGGATTGACTCTATCTCCAGAGGAATGATCCTGCATTCTGTCTGGTCTATTTAACTGGTTAACATCAAGCCCACAAGATCCCAATTCTGAAGCAGACGCGGTACCTTGATACTCAAAATTGTGACATGTAAAGCATATTCTTGCAGAATCTAATCCCTTTGGAGCATACAGATCCCAATAAAGCGGCGCCTGTAATAAAAAATAACAACGAAATAGCTTCAAAATGTATCCTAAACAAAGTCAATTATGCGACTGCTTCAATATAAAGATCAAACCGTACAACAAAAGCTGTTTGCCAGTCATGGCAATGTATGATGTCGGGTTTTTTGCCGGACTGAAGAAGCAACTCTAATGCAGCTCGGCTAAAATATGAGAAGCGTCTGAAATCATCTTGCTCTCCGTAAAACTGTCCTCTCCAGAAGAATTTGCTCGGATGTTGAGGTTCAATGAAATGTACAGGCAAACCTATAACCAAAGAGAAAATTTAAAGCACTTTGAAAACCAAAAGGCACAAACACAAGCAAAAAACAAGAGTCACTTCACCTTCAACAGTGCCAATCCAGATTTTGTTTTTATATAGCTTCCCATCAAAATATGACTCCACAACAGTATCCAAAGCCTGCAGTGATAAATCAACCATCATCAAGAACAACTAAAAGTTTAAAGCTAAAGTCCTCTCATACTTTATTGATTCATCATATTGGACAGCAACATTACCCTTAAGTCACGCACACGATCATACTTCATACAGTCATATTTGGGGAGAATAATCTCCACCAGATGACCTCGTCTTTGCAATGCCTTACCAAGACCTGCCACAACATCTCCCAAACCTCCCACCTACAGAAATTACATAAGGAAATTAGGAATGGGGATAAAGTTGAAAAATTACCATGCAATCTGCTTCTATTCCGGAAAATTAACATGTAAGCAAGGGATATTTTGGGGGTTTAGCTAAACACACCTTAGCTACAGGTGCCATCTCAGCTGCAATGTGAACGACATACAATCCTGAACTAGAATCAACATAAGAAGAAGAAAATAAGTTATTTTTCAAAAAGCTTTGAAACCCCAGAAAAACAAGCGTTTCCAAAAGATGATGATAACCTTGCTGGGGATGACACAAGCTTGAGAAATGCAGAGATGGCATCACGTTCATTCTTATCTTTGACGTCGATATAAGTATCATGAATTCTTCTATCTTTCTTCCATACCATTTCTCTTAGTGAGTCAGCATCGTTGCTTACTATTTTCTTTTCAAGCAGCCATCCATCAACAGTTAAAAGTAACCGACTCCAGTAATCCCAAGGCATATCATCAACAGGTTCATCTTTTGATTTTTTCTTGCTTTCTTCCTTCAAACTTTCAAGTGTTTCCTGGAATTCTTTTATCGATTCTTGATATAACGTAACATACGAGAATATCTCTGCATCAGACTTTTCAAGCCGCTCCTCGAGTAATGTCACCTTATGTTGCATTAGCTCATTGTACTGCTGAATTTTTTCAGAAGATTCTTTATAAATATTGGCCTCTTTAAGTGATTCCTCGATTTTATCAACCTTATTTCTGAGATCTTGATTCTGCTGTAACACCATAACTGCTTGCTCTGCTTGTTTTGTAGCTCTATCTAACAACAGCTGTAGATTCTCCACCTTCGCCCATAGATCAGTGCATTCGGTTTTAAGAGTAGAAAGGTTCGAGACATCTTCTTGAGAAGCCGATAACTTAGACTCCAAATCCTTCACAGAAGATTCCAAACCTGAGCACTCCTCTTCCAACACAACCACACGTTCACCGGTATTTTTAACACTTTCAAGTTCTGACTTAAGCATTTCTATATCGTTTCTCAACGAGAGATTCTCCATCTTCAATGTTTCGAGCTCCTTGCTAAGAGCTAGAACATAACCATCACTTTCTGGAGGGGAGATCATTTCATGACGAAGCTTCTCTAATTGTTCTTCCAGAAGCTCCACATGTATTTTCTCTTGAGCAGCAGTTTTAATCCTGTCATCAGTCTCAGCCAATTTCATTTCCAAGACATTGATTTCTCCCTGCAATGATTCCTTTTCACTTAGAATCTTCTTAAGGTCGTCAAGAGCACTGGCCTGGGCTTGATCAAGCCGAAGAATATCTGCCACAATAAGACATCCGTAATTAATAAGGCTTTCACAAATCAGGAAATACACATAACCAATCAGATTGGGAAAAATTACTTTTTTCTGCATTTCTTATCATTGTCATTAGTTCCCCAAACTGTCCATCTGAAATCTGCTCGCCTCCATTTTTGTTAATGGACTGAAAAAGATTACAAAAAATTTATCCAATGAAGGCCTTTTTATCAGAAGTGGAGAGTTATGATACTACCATAAACACTAAAACGAAATCTATACCAAAGCTTTTGCAACCTCAGGCACAGACAAATTGTTCAAGTTCTGCCCATCATCAGTAGTGGCATTAACAATCTCCTCCTTCTTCTTCGCAGGTCTACTTCTGCGCCGTGTTACTTCAACCATTTGTATATCATCTCTCTTTTCAGTACTCTCATCAGCATGATTAACATCTACGGTACCATGAATACTATTGCCCTTTTCTACATCTGACTCGAGACTCGGCACACTGTCAGCAGAACAATTTTCAGGTTCTGATCTTTCATCGCTGTTGCTCTGAAGACTTGAATTTATCGATATGATAGGTTCAGGAGAGCCTTTCTTGATTTCTTGTCTTTTACTCGGGCTGAAAAAATTTTCAATGGAAATCAGAAGAAATGGGAGAATTGATAGGAATCAAAGAGGCTAGACGAGCTACATATCATCCATATAACAAACTAAAGTCATCAAAAACTCAAAATGCAACATTTTTATCTAGTTTCTAACTAAAGTCGACATTTTTATCCTCTCTAAACTCACAATGCCCCAAACATATGAACCCTAAATCAAGATTATCATAACCAAATTCACACATCTATGACTATGAGCATTCACCAAAACAGGCTAAGCTGAGTGTTAAAAATATTCAAAATCAAAACTTTGGATATAAGTTTAAAGGTAAGATCAACGCAAGATACCTAAGAGCAGAATCGTTAAATTCCAAAAATGCCAAGTGAAATTATTGGTTGCATACAAAAATCAATCAAATTCATACATAAATTCTCAAAACCCTACACAGAAATCGAAAAAAAAAAAGAAAGAAGACAACACTCACTCGAAACCACGTTGTTGACGCATCTTACAAGAAGTAGAAACCAATCGACGAGACGAAGGCAGATAGAAAAATCTACGAGAAGCTCGATGTTCTCTCTCGCAGGAGACTCTTCCTGCTGATGCTAATCCATTGGTCAAGAAACAGAAGCTCGATAGCTTCGTCGTCATCTCTAATCAGATTTTAAAAAAAATCCCAAAACTAAACGAGGAAAGATACAAAAGTTGTTGCTTCAATGGAGGTTTTGCTGAAAAATCTCTTTTTTTTTTTTGTTTTATTTACACTACTCTGTACACATATTATATCTTCTTCTTCTTCTTCATGAGTTCTTCTAAGTATCTTTTTGCAAGAAATTAAAAAATTTGGGGGAATAATCATATGTTCGCTGGTCCACCACAAGATTATAAGTCACGTGCTCACGCCACGTGTATTCTAAGCAATATCCAAATCGAACGGTGGTAAAAGTAAAAGACACGTTAACCAATCTTTCTCGATCTCGCCACCGCGCCGGTATTCTCCGTCGCCGGTGAGTTTCTTTTTTTTTTGACGATTTTAACGATTATTTTTAGGGTTTGTGGTTTGATTTTGAGTTATATCTCGATTTGACGTTTTTTTTCAATCTGATCTAGCGTAAAGTTTTAATTTTTATTCTTTCTTTTCGATTCACTGATGTAGCTTTGGGAAAGAGAAGAGTGTTATCAGGATCATGGAGGAAGGTTGCAACTGCTTTACCTCGAAGATGGTCTCAAATTTGAGCATTGGTTTATTGATTGTATTGGGGATCGTTCTTCTGATGGTTCGTGTACTGTACGTTGTATACAAGTGTGGCAAACCCTTTCCAAAAGGAGCTTCACAGTCTTTTACTACTCTTGTTGTTCTTGGTTCTGGTATGAAGAGTTAATATATAGAGTGTCTTGTTTCAATTGATTCTATGTGATGTGGATATTATGATTAGCTGAAATGTTGTTGTTGTGTAGGGGGGCACACGGCAGAGATGTTGAGTCTCCTCTCTGTTTTGCGTATGGATAGATTTACACCAAGATTTTACATTGCTGCAGCTACTGATAGCATGAGCCTCCAGAAAGCTCGTAGTTTTGAAGATTCTCTAGCTGTTAAGGTTTTGTTGATTTTTTGTCCTTCCTCTTTTAGATTTTTCTGTGTCTAGCTTATGACTGTCTTGTGGAATTTGAAAGATGCCATTGGTTTCTTGCGTGCTTGATACTGCATTGATCAGTATGAAACTCGATAATTCTTCAACCGAATGATTGATTCTGTTTTTCTTTTTTTTTGCTGGATATGGCTGTGACATAGCCTGCTGTTAAGGAAGCATCATCACAGTTCATGCAAATTTACCGAAGTCGTGAAGTTGGTCAGTCTTATGTGACTTCTGTTTGGACTACCATTGTTGCTATTGTTCACGGTCTGTGGCTAATGATCCGGATCAGACCACAAGTGGTATGATATTTAACTGAATACTTTCAGACTTTTCTTCTAAGGGTTTTTTTATAAAAACATTTGAATCAGGTTATTAATTTGAAGTTTTTCAGATCCTTTGCAATGGTCCTGGGACCTGTATTCCTCTGTGTGTGATTGCTTTCTTATTCAAGGTATACACACTTCAGAACTATTCTATCACGCAGTTCTTTCCTCTACTTTTTACATGACCTTGGACGGACCTGTTGCAAAAGAACCGAGGATTTCTTTTTCTTTTTTGATTCTTAGTCATGGTTTCTCCACTACATCTAGAATTCCAATAAGTGCTTGTTTCATCTTGGGTATTACAGGTGCTAGGAATCAGATGGTCATCAATCTTTTATGTTGAGAGTGTAGCAAGAGTTAAGAAGCTCTCATTAAGTGGATTGCTACTTTACAAATTGAGGATAGCTGATCAATTCTTTGTCCAGTGGCCTCAACTGCAAAAGAAGTGTCCTCGGGCACACTATGTTGGGTGCCTGATGTAAGCTGACTGGAACCCTCCTCACACCAAAATTTATTACAGTAACTTAGAATAGCTACAAAGCCTACACCTTCTCTTTATATACAGGATTAAGTCACACTTTAGTAATATTTCATCTTTGTTGCTATGAAGGCAAGTTTTAAATACTGAAGTTCTGTAATCAGCTGTTCTCGAGTTGTTAATGCTATTTCACTGAGCGTATGATGTGATTTGGGCGAACATATTCAAAACTAAACCAGAGTCCAGAGTCGCTCACTATTTATTTACTGAAATCTACTTCCTGTTACAACGATGCAAAAAGTGTCAAGCTGAAACTTCACTTCAGTTGCATCAAAAAAATTGTATTATTTTTATTCTTCATTGTAGGGTGCCCGGACACCATCTTTCAAGATATCAGCTTATTTTGACTGCCAACTTGACTCTTCTGCTTCTGGTGGATCAGGGGATTCTGTTGTTGTGATTCCATGACTTTTCTTCAAGTTTTTTTCATCAAGATATTGTTGGTAAACATAGGAAGCGAAACCCCAAATAGCTAGGATCATAGAAATCACCTTTAACCCATTCATTTTGTCATGGAAAATGATTACAGCCAGGATAGGAACCACTGGGAGTCCCAGAGCGCTTATTACATTTGAGAATAGAGAGGAAAGCTCGAAGATCAGTCCTGTGCCACCGATGGAGAATACCTGCCAGGTAACAGCTGTCCACACTAGGTTCATAATGTAGGATACCTTCCCAAGTTTGTAGTTTTTCATTTCATTGCTCAAAGTATTCCACTCGCTACTAGCAAAAAGCCCCACCACGCCAACACAACTGGCCACTAGACTCACGTAGATTATCATCTCCATAACTTCTGAAAAAGTTTGCTTCTTTAGAACTTTACGGAAGGCTAGCTGTTGTAGGGATAAAAGTAGACCAAACCCAGCAGATGAAGAAACGGTGCATATGAAGCCTTTGACATACTCTCCTTTTGTAACTTTTTTGGAATTTAATTCTTCATTATTAAATGCAAGGAGGGTAGAAGATATAGTGAGGAGGATAAGAGAATTCAAAATGATAGGAGTAAGTTTTTGTGAGTTGAGGAAATAAGAGAAGAAAGCGGTGAAGGCTAACTGTGATGCACAGATCAGGGACAGGGTAGAAACAGGTAGGTAAAGCAGTCCGATGGAGTATAGGTAGCAAGCTGCTCCTACAAGAAATCCAAGCACTATGTAAACCAATGCACGGTTCCTAAGTGAGGTTATTTTGTCGTCTCTTTGAGTTGTTGTATGTGTTTTGACTGACAAGAGATAATATGGAAGTAGAATAGGAAAGCCTACAGGCTGAACTACTGTTGCTAGCCATTTGCTGTTTCCTCCATTGTCATAGTATAGTCTCCCCAGAATTGTAGCAACTGATTGGCCTGAAATGGCAAAGAATGTATAGACGGCTATCCGGAGCCACCGTTTGTATGTATTAGAGTTTGTTTGGCTGCCACTGACCGATTTTTTTTCATCCTTATCTGTTGGATTTGGTTCTTTCTCCTGCTGAACTGGTAAGTGATAATAACACAAGAAATTAGTTTACGATTTATTTGTTGTCACACATAATGAATTTTGATATATTATTGAATTATAAGATACCATGATAATCTTTTCGGTTCTTTTTTTTCTTATGATAAAAGACCAGTAGGTTCTTGACGAACTGGTTTATGCTTACTCACCAATGACTTGTAGTTCTTGATCCCCCTTCATAGTGGATATGGAATCCCCTCCTTGGAGATGGACAAGGAGGAACTAACAATGTTCTGAACAGATTTGAAGTATTAGGTATCTTATTATCAATTTTCTTGGTTACCGATGCTACCAAGTGATTGCTTCTGTGATATGGGTAGACATGCTGTAGCTATATATTAAGGGAATAGGAGTCGGTCACCGTCTAAGTTTTCATTGTATGTGTCCCCACATTCAGTAAATGCCAAATTGTATATATCTTTCTCTTGCCATGAATTTTATATCTTTTGTTATCTACAACCAGAGATGTCACTATTGTTGATCTAGAGATGGGTCGGGTCAAGTCAAGAAGGAAAATGATGTGTCGCCATTATTCACTCAGTATCTTAAAGCTGTGTGGAGACACATCAACCATACGCATAGATAGAAACTTAACACGCATGAACACAATTTGTATGATTGTGTGACCTGTCACTCTGTCAGGATGACTATTTTGAAAGTTCTTCGTCTTCTTTAATTTCTTTGGGTTGTTCCGTCTGATTATCTTTCTCTTATGATCAGGCATATGGATTAGGAACACATTTATGGACTTTATGTCATAAATGTCTTATCTTTTCAAAAGAATATTGGGTGGCAGAGGAAGTCACTTTATTAACTGCTATGAATGAGACTTCCAAATGGTACTATTTCTGGTTATTTACCTGTCTTATTAAGATTTTCTTCTTTTTTTGGTTAGACATGAATTTATGTTTGTCCTTGTTTCAGGTAAAACTAGAAAGCGGAGTAGTGCATTAATAATATCTTCGTAAGTCATGTCTAACTGGTCAATTTTTATCGAGTGACAAAATCATAAATTGAAGATATCACAAAATTGACATGGTTTTTTTGTTATATAAATGTCTACTATGACTATTCTGCACATTTTCGTAGTACTCATCTTAAGTTGTTATGATTCCAAGTTGTTAGCGATGAACTTTTGTAATCAGCTATCTTGAACTTGGTAATGCCGTTTCACTGATCTTACGATGTAATTTGGGTAATCATAATCAAAACTAAACCAGAGTCATTCACTATTTATTGAAATGAAATCTATCTCCTGTTACAATGATGCAAAAGAAAATTCAGCTGAGACTTCATTTGAGTTGCATCAAAATTATTGTATGTTTATTCTTCATTGTAGGCTGCCTCCAGGCCGATATCAGCTCGATGAAGTCTGTGAAATGTGGAACACCATCTTTCAAGATTTCAGCTTATTTTGATTGCCAAATGACTCTTCTGCTTCTGGTAAGTCAGGAGATTCTGTTGTTGTGATTCCATGACTTTTCTTCAAGTTCTTTTCATCAAGATATTGTTGGTAAACATAGGAAGCAAAACCCCAAATAGCTAGGATCATAGAAATCACCTTTAACCCATTCATTGTGTCATGGAAAATGATGACAGCCAGGATAGGAACCACTGGGAGTCCCAGAACGCTTATTGCATTTGAGAATAGAGAGGAAAGCTCGAAGATTAGTCCTGTGCCACCGATGGAGAATACCTGCCAGGTAATAGCTGTCCACACGAGGTTCATAATGTAGGATACCTTCCCAAGTTTGTAGTTTTCCATTTCTTTGCTCAAAGTTTTCCACTCGCTGCTAGCAAAAAGACCCACCATGCTAACACAGCTGGCCACTAGACTCACGTAAATTATAGCATCCATAACTTCTGAGAAAGTTTGCCTCTTTAGGACTTTAAGGAAGGCTAGCTGTTGTAGGGATAAGACTAGACCGTACCCAGCAGACGCACCAACAGTGCATATGAAACCTTTGACATACTCTCCTTTTGTAACTTTTGTGGCAGTTGACTCCTCATTATTGAACGCAAGGAGGACGGAAGATATAGTAAGTAGGAAAAGAGAATTCAAAATGATAGGAGTAAGTTTTTGTGAGTTGAGGAAATAAGAGAAGAAAGCGTTGAAGGCTAACTGAGATGCACAGATCAGGGAATAGGTAGAAACGGGCAAGTAAAGCAGTCCGATGGAGTACAGATAGCAATCTGCTCCTACGAGAAGTCCAAGCACTACGTAAACCAATACACGGTTCCTCGGTGAGGTTCTTTTTCCATCTCTAGGAGTTGTTTCATGTGTTTTGAGTGAGAAGAGATAATATGGAAATAGGACCGGAAAGCCAACAAGTTGAACTACCGTTGCTAGCCATTTACTGTTTCCTCCGTTGTCATAGTATAAATTCCCCAGAATTGTAGCAACTGTTTGGCCTGAAATGACAAGGAATGTATAGATAGTCACCCGGAGCCACCGTTTGTATTTGTCTGAGTGAGATACTTCTGTTTGGCTGCTGCTGACCGAATCTCTTTCATCTTGAACTGTCAGATTTGGTTCTTTCCCCTGCTGAACTGGTAAGTTAGAGAAAAATAACGCAAATTAGTATATACTTTATTTTGTTGTTAATTGTTTCATATATTAAATAATAATATATCATAACCATATATTTCTTTCTTTTTTTTGAAGATGAAAGACTAGTACGTTCACTACGAACTGGTTTATGCTTACTCACCGATGACTTGTAGCTCTTGATCCCCCCTCATGTTGGATTTGGAATGACCTCCTTGGAGATGGACAAGGAGGAACAGACGATATTCTGTACAAATTTTAAGTATTAGGTATCTTGTTATCAATTTTCTTGGTATATAAATGCTACCAAATGATTGCTCCTTTGATATGGGTAAGGTATGCTATAGCTATATTTTCAGAGATTAGGAATCGGTCACCGTCTAAGTTTTCATTGTTCTTGGTCCCACATTCAGTAAATGCCAACCATATATATCTCTTCTCTTTCCAGGATTTTAGTTCCTGTAGTCTTTCTGCATGCAAAGATGCCACTATTGTTGACCAAGAGATGAGTTAAGTCAAGGAACAATGATCATTCAGACTTTTTTTTCTGCACCTTGGAGAAACATGAACCACATACGTATATAGACAAACATAAACTCCACGCATACACATATATAAACATGTGCACAAATTCTATTATTGTGTGATCTTGAAGACGACAATTTTGAAGGTTTGTCATCTTTATAAATTTCTTTGGCTTGCTCTGTCCGATTATTTTTATATGGTGCTGGTGGCATGTGTATTAGCAACACGTTTGGGGTTTCCCTGGCTAGTCTTGAAGTTGTTGTCCCCCCTATCTTTTCAAGAGAAGACATTTGTAACAATAATATCTTGGACGGCAGAGAAGTCGCTTTACAATCTATTTAGTCATAGACTTCTAAATGGTATTATTTCTGGTCATTTACTTTTTGTTCAAAGCTTTGTTTCCCCAAGGATGTCGGGACCTGTTTGTCTAAGATATATTCTTTTTTTCATTATAGTATACAGTACATGATTTGTTGTTTCCTCTTGTTTCTGTTTCAGGTGCATTTCAAAAACTAGAAAGCAGTATAGTGCATTAACATCTTTGTAAGTTACAGTTAACTGTTCAAGTTTTATCGTGTGTCACTCTCACGTGATGAAAATATCACAAAATAGACATGGTTTTATGTTAGAGAGATGTCTGCTTTATCACCCTGCTTGTAATGTACAATTTTAGATAATAGAAGTTCTACATACCTGAGATGTGGGTACCTTATGTATAAAATTACAGTTGTACTCAATACTGGAAATTTGGCCAAAGAGACTTGCACATTTCTGATATATATGCTCAAGAGACATGCGTCCCATTTGCATTGACAATTACAGAAATTACACGGACAAGCTTTATGTATGTAATATGCATGATTGCATGCACAACTTTTTTTGTTTGATTGTGTGACATTTAAAGCAGCTACGTTTCATCATGTTTGCGTATTTTGCTCGACTGGATTTGTCTGGCAAGTCTTCAACTTCTTTTCGTCGAGGTAGTGCTGATAGACAAATGAAAGGAAGCCCCAAATAGCTAAAACTATGGAGAAGATCTTTGATGCGTCCATCTTATCATGGAAAACGATCACTGCTACAACTGGAACGATAGGCAACCCGACAGCAGTTATGGAATTGGAGAACACAGAAGATGACTCGAAGATTAATCCCACACAACCAACAGTGTATACTTGCCATGAGATAGCTGCTGAGGCCAAAGTGAAGATATATGACATTTTCCCCAGTTTGTAGTTTCTCATCTCACTTGGCAGAGTTTTCCACTCTCCACTTGCAAACAGTCCTATGAGTACCACACAACTTGCAATTAGAGATTGGTAATTGGCCAAGTCCAGGACTGCTGAGGATGTATGCTTTGTGAAAACTTTCCTGAAGAGCAGTTGTATCAGAGATAGCACCAATCCAATCCCAGCGGAAGCACCGATAGTACATATGAACCCGATCACATAATTTGCTCTAGACACATTTGTTGTGTTTTCCGAGACAGTGTTGACCACGAGGAGGGCAGAGGAAACCGTAAGGAGAAACAATGAATTGACTATGAAAGGAGTGAACTTTTGCGAGTTGAGGAAATACGAGAAAAAGGCAGTGAAGGCCAACTGTGAGGCCATGATAAGGGAGAAAGTAGAGACTGGTAAGTAGAGTAACCCAAATGCAGACAAATAAGCAGAAGCAGACACTAGCAGTCCAGTGCACATGTAAACCGATGCAAGGGTGCTGAATGAAGGGGACTGACTGAAATTTGTATCTTTTGATTTGGGTTGTCTGATTCGTGAAAAGAAGCGGAAGAGAACCAGTACAGGGAAGCCAATGAGTTGAAGAAGTGTTACCACATATGTGCTTTTCCCTCCATTTTCATAGTACAATCTACCTAGAATTGTAGCAAGTGGTTGGCAGAAGATGACAAAGATTGCGTACATGGAGACACGGAGCCACCTTTTACAGTTCTTCGTTTGAGGTACTAATAATGACTCAGTTACCTCATGATCTATTAGGTTTGCTTCTAAGTTCTGGTCACCTGAAAATTTAACACTCATGATTATTATATTTCATGAAAAAAAGAATCAAAGGATCTAATGTTATCAGGTGCTTTTTGCATACCATTGGCATAGTGTTCTTGAGATCTGTCCATGAGAAATGAGAAGGTGAGAAAGAAAGAATATTGTTGTTTATTGATATCTTTCTTCTGTGATGTCTTGCAGACACACAAGAGACCTTACTTGATACACAAATTGAAAGTTATATTATAAGTTTCACTATCAAACTTGAAAGGCTTTTACTAAATCCATTATATAGATGGGACGGGCGATATATGACAGCAGTATCATAACTTAGTAGTCTCACACATGACTTGAAATTCTCGTAACCTTTGAATGGCGGCTCTGAGAAAACTTTTGTTTTACCAATGCAGTATATCAGAAATTTACAGAGATACAAGAAGCCAAACTCCTGCAATGGAATAAAATAGTTACTGTTCAAGTCACTACATTGTTTATTTGTTATGTCAGTGGCGGCGTCCAAGGGGTATTGTTTTTGTTCCCTTGTTTTTCTATTCAAAGCTCTGTTTTCTCAAGGATGCATTAGCCTGTCTGTCTCTCTGCTTTCGTTGTTTGCTCTTGTTTTCGGTGTTTCAGATGCACTGCAAAATGAAAAAGCAGAGTATAGCATTGTATCTTTTTGTTATGGTTATCTCTGATGTCACACTCACAAACGGAAATATCGCAAATGTGACATGGTTATCTGCTAAAATTCATTGCTTTAATCTTCGTTGCTGGTATTACACATTTCTCTATAACCTATAGGATAGAAGTTAAAAACAAATCTGAAATATTAGGTATCTTATGTACAAAATGCTTATCAGTGACTAGTTGGCCATATAGAGTTCCACTTTTCTTTTTATCTTTTCTCAAATACAAGACATGAACTTTATACAGTATATGCCCGATCATACACTTTGTATGTTTGTGTGACCTTCTTCAACAGGTAGGTGAGGACCTCCAACAGGACTTGTGTGGCTAGTCTTCAACTTCTTTTCGTCAAGGTAGTGCTGATAGACATATGAAATGAAGCCCCAGATAGCTAAAATGATGGAAAAGATCTTTGACGCATTCATTTTATCATGGAAAACAATCACTGCTACAACTGGAACTATAGGCAACCCCACAACAGATATGGAATTGGAGAACACAGAAGACGACTCGAAGATCAATCCCACAACACCAATGGTGTAGACTTGCCAGGATATAGCTGCCGAGGCCAAAGTCATAACGTAGGGCGCTTTCCCCAGTTTGTAGCTTTCCATCTCACTTGTTAGAGTTTTCCACTCCCCGCTAGCAAAAAGTCCTATGAGAACCACACAGCTTGCAACTAGAGATTGGTAGGCGACCATGTCCATGACTGTTGAGAACGTTTGCTTCTTTATGACCTTCCTGAGGATCAGTTGTACCAGAGATAGCAACAGTCCAATCCCAGCAGAAGCACCAACGGTACATATGAACCCTATCACATATTTTACTCTAGACGCTTTTGTTGTGTTTTCTGAATCAGTGTTGACCACGAGGAGGGCAGAGGAAATAGTAAGGAGAAATAGAGAATTCACGATAAAAGGTGTGAACTTCTGTGAGTTTAGGAGATAAGAGAAGAAGGCAGTGAAGGCCAACTGTGAGGCCAAGATGAGTGAGAAAGTAGAAACTGGTAAGTAGAGCAACCCAACAGAGGACATATAAGAAACAGCAGCCCCTAACAGTCCAATAACAATGTAAACTGACGCAAGGGTGGTGAATGAAGGGAAGTGTCTGAAATCTGCGTCTGTTGATTTAGGAATTTTGATTTGGGAAAAGAAGCGGAAGAGAAACAGAACAGGGAAGCCGATGAGTTGGACAAGTGTTCCCATCCATGTACTCTTCCCACCGTTTTCATAGTACAATCTGCCTAGAATTGTAGAAAGTGCTTGGCAGGCAAGGACAAAGAACACGTAAATGGAAATCCGAAGCCACCTCTTGTAGTTCTTCGATTGAAGTACGAACAATGATTCGATTTCCATAGTCGTATTCATTTCCTCTTGACCTCTCAGGTTTGCTTCTATGTTTTGATGATCTGAAAAACATTTAAGAAAAAAGAAACTCTCATGGCTTAGCATATATCATGAAACTAATCACATAGTATCCATGTTTTCAGATGATTCTTAAAGGGGTCTACTACACGAGCTCTTCTTGCTTACCATTAACATTGAGTTCTTGAGTTCTTTCCATGACGGCTTTAAGAGGACTTCCCACTGACAGATTTTTAGTGAAGATGTTATATAGATGGAGCTTGAAGGCAAGTGGCCAAGTGCATCATATTCTATTAGAGGTAGGCTCGTATTGTAATTATTGGCTCTCGTGTCCCACATAATTATTGGCTTTATTTTGTTCTCTTAATTTAATCTTAGTGGGTCGAGTGTTAGTGTCTATTTAGTGGATTTAGAAATTCAACAAACGATACAACAAGACAAGGGGTTTCAACTACACTTGACATTTAGAAAGTTTTTAATTTTCTTGTTGTGGTGTCTAGTCTACTGTATATGTAACTGCTTACTTGAAATGATATTAGGTCAAAATTACAAGAGTTTTGGTTCTTGGATCTTTAACTAAGCTTGGATATGACTGTTTTCTTCTTGTGCACCTTCTTCAGGTTGAGAAAGCTTCATCATCTCTTCTTCTTCTTTCTCCTGATTTGCTTCTTCTGGTTTTTGATCATCGACATAGTCGTGATAAGCATAAGAAACAAATCCCCATATGGCCAAAAACAATGCAATCAACTTGATTCCACTCATCTCATCATGGAAGAACAAAACACCGAGAAAAGGAACAATAGGTAAACCAACAGTGCTTATGACATTTGAGAAAAGCGATGAAACTTCAAGGATCAAACCCAAACAACCAATGGAAAAAGCTTGCCATGATATCGTGGAACCGATATTTATCAATATGTAAGACAGTTTCCCAAGTTTAAACTCTTCCATATCTGTCCTCAACGTTTTCCACCCACCACTTCCAAAAATTCCAACCACAACTACACAAGTAGCTACTAAAGATGGGTAAGTGTCCATATCTAAAATCTCTTTGAAAGTGTGTTTCTTTAGAACCTTTTCAAAAGCATAGTCTATTAACGAAAGCGTCAAAGAATACCCAGCTGAGCTACCAAAAGCGCAGATGTATCCAATCACATAATTGTATTTGGCCAAGGACTTTGAAGAAGATTCAGGCTCAGGTTGGATGACAAGAAGTGTTGAAGATAAGGTCAAGAGAACAAGTGAATTGAGTATAAAAGGTGTAATCTTTTGTGAGTTTAAGAAGTAAGAGAAGACGGCATTAAAAGCCAACTGAGACGCAGATATCAAAGAGAAAGTTGAGACAGGAAGGTAGAGTAATCCAAAAGAGTATAAACCACTCTGTCCAGCAACAAACAAGCCAATTCCAATATACACTAAAGATAGTGTCAAGAAGGAAGTAGTTTCTTTGGTGATGGTCTTGGAAGGCTCAGGCTTTATGTAATAATAACAAGGAAAGGTTAAAGGAAACCCAACAAGTTGAACCAAGGTCTCGAGCCATGTACTC